>NC_044322.1:359737288-360362288 GCF_007399415.2 Gopherus evgoodei | reverse complement strand
TTTCTGTTCAAGCAGCTAATATAGATGTTTCTGTTTTCAAGCATTCTACATTTCTTCTGGAATGATCCCTTGAAGCAAAAGTAAAATTTCCCCAAGCAAACACAAATTGTTAAATAATTTGTTACAAACTTCAGATTTCCCTTATGCTTTTGGTGATACTGATGAAGGCAGTATAATGTTGACTCAGAAAATCCAAATTTTGTTCAGGATAACATAACTGTTGATGCAATAACTTTTTAACGTTGCAGTTCTCATATCTATGCTATTAAACTTTCAGTTCAAAATCTTTGGATGCAAAGAAGTGCCCACTTCACTTAGTTCTTGATTGCATAGTGTGAGGTATGGTTCAGAAAAAAGGCATTTAGCCTCTTCTTTCTTTGTTTGATGAGATCTGCAGGCCAGACACAGGGCCGGCTCTAGCCATTTCGCCGCCCCAAGCACAGCAGCACGCCGCGGGGGGGGGCGGGGGGGCGCTCTGCCGCTCGCCTGTCCCGCGGCTCCGGTGGACCTCCCACAGGCCTGCAGGAGTGCCTGCGGAAGCTCCATCGGAGCCGTGGGACCAGCGGACCCTCCGCAGGCACACTTGGCGCGCTGGGGCCTGGAGCCGGTCCTGGCCAGACATATGATCTAACTTGATACTCTTACAAGCTACTATTGTGCAATGAATCCAGATTTGGCGTACCAGATTTGAAGGGGTCATGTCTAATCTGATAGATCCTTCCTTTCCCTTGGCACTTAAAATAGCTTGTTCTCTTTCTCTTGCACAGGTGTCTGTTTTTGTCTGTTACAGAACTGAAAAAAACTGAAATGTCATTTTGAATGATAGTATTAAAATCATTTGTTTCCTTTGTAATAAACATTTACTGCTAAAATTTCAAGGCAAAGTTGTAGTGTTTTCATCACAAATGCCACTTTTGTAGAGTTTAAGACTGGAGGGAGCCATCAGATTATCCAGTCTGACTTATATATCACAGGCCCTTAAATTTCACCCAGTTACCTATGTTAAACCTGAAGACTTTAGTTAGACCAAAACATTTCAGACCTCCGGAAACAGAAGTGTTTGCTACAGGTAGAGAAAAAGAGAAACTGAGGTGCAACCAATAACCAACACCTCTGCAGTGACAAGGGATTGATTAAATGAGCTATACCCCGAACAGCCTAGCAGGAGAACCATGCCCCTTGTTGCAGAGTAAAGCAAAAACCTCCAAGGTGTCTGCCAATCTGACTTGGTAATTCCTTCCTGAACCCAAATTTAGTGATCGTTATGTTTGTGAGCAAGACACAGCAGCCAGGGGTCTGGACAGAGCACTGACCCCCCTTTTCCAGTGTCCTTTCTCCAGTTCTGGCCACTCCCTGGTGCTTCAAAGGAAGATGAGAAAAATAAATCTAGCCAATTGTGTATCAGGAAGTGAGGGAGGGTAAACTCCTTGCTTTACCCCACTGGGCGCTGAAGTTCTGAATCATGAGATTTGATAAGTCATTATCTTAATGCAAAGCTTCAAGTATTATGAGCATACTGAAGGCAACACAGGCAATTCTGCTCTCCCTGTGGCCTATGAAGAAAGGGGGATGCTGATTTCAGATTCCAAAATCAGAAAGGACCACCATAACTACCCAGCCCTGTTGGTTCCATGTACTTCTTGAAGTGTGGCCACCAGAACTGGACACAGTATTCTAGGACCCATGCTGTGTATAGAGGCAAGATCACGTAATACGCCCCTTTTTAGATACCCGAGGATTGCATTAGTCCCTTTTGCCACAGAATTGCAGTGAGAGCTCATTTTGATATGATTATCTACGATGACCCCTAAATCCTTCTTTATGTCACTGCTTTCCGAGACAGTCTCCCGTCCTGTAGGTATATAACATGCATTCTTTGTTCTCAGATGTATTACTTTGCATTTGTCTGTATTAAAATGCATTTTATTGGATTGTGACCATTTAACCAAACCATTCAGATAACTCTTAATAGTAAACTGTCCTCCTCATTATTTACTATCCTGCCAACCTTTGTGTCATCCGCAGAGTTTACCAGCAACGATATCATCTATAGCTGATAAAAACATTAAGTAGAGTTAGACCAAGATTCAGTTCCTGGGGGACTCTGCTCGAAATAGCCCCACTCACTGATATCTTGCCATTTACAATTACAATTTGAGATCTGTCAGTGAGCCCATTTTAAATCCACCTAATGTGTGACCTGTTAATTCCATATAAGGCAAGTTTTTTAATCAAAATATTGTGTGGTAGTAAGTCAAATGCCCTGGAGAAATCCTAGTACACTAATATTCAGTGTTTATAAATGCCAAGTAATGGACATTGGAAAACATAATCCCAACTATACATATAAAATGATGGAGTCTAAATTAGCTGTGACCACACAAGAAAGAGATCTTGGTGTCATTGTGGATAGTTCTCTGAAAACATCCACTCAATGTGCCATGGCAGTCAAAAAAGCGAACAGAATGTTGGGAATCATAAGAAAGGAATAGATAATAAGACAGAAAATATCATATTCCGTCTGTGTAAATCCATGGTAGTCTGTGTCTTGAATACAGCGTGCAGATCTGGTCACCCCATCTGAAAAAAGATGTACTGGAATTGGAAAAGGTTCAGAAAAGGGCCAAAAAAAATGATTAGGGATATGGAACAGATTCCATATGAGGAGAGATTTAAAAGACTGGGACTTTTCAGCTTAGAAAAGAGACAACTAAGGGGGGATATGGTAGAGGTCTATAAAAACATGACTGGTGTTCATAGAATATCAAGGTTGGAAGGGACCTCAGGAGGTCATCTAGTCCAATCCCCTGCTCAGTGCAGGACCAAATTCCCAGACAGATTTACTCCAGTTCCCTAAATGGCCCCCTCAAGGATTGAACTCACAACCCTGGGTGTAGCAGGCCAATGCTCAAACCACTGAGCTATCCCCCCTCCCCCCAATGTGGAGCAAGTAAATAAGGAAGTCTTATTTACTCCTTCTTGTAACACAAAAACTAGAGGTCACCCAGTGAAATTAATAGGCAGCAGGTTTTAAACAAAAGGATGTATTTTTTTGAACAATTCAACCTATGGAACTCTTTGCCAGAGGATGTTGTGTAGGCCAAGGCTATAAGAGGGTTCAAAAAAGAACAAGATAAATTCGTGGAAGATAGGTCCGTCAATGGCTGTTAGCCAAGATGGGCAGTGATGGTGTCCCTAGTCTGTTTGCCAGAAGCTGGGAATGGATGACATGGGATGGATCATTTGATGATTACCTGTTCTATTCATTCCCTCTAAAGCACCTGGCATTGGCCGTTGCTGGAAGACAGGATACTAGGCTAGATGGACTTTTGGTCTGACCCAGTATGGCCATTCTTATGTTCTGGTAGATAGAAGATGAGTTCAATTCCCTATGCCCTTTTAAAAAAAATAAAGACTGGGGGATTATTGTATATTACAGTGTAAAGATTCCTAACAGAATCTGAGATTCCTTTTTAACTTTATACCAGGAGCAGGAATTTATTCATCAACTGCAATTCTGCATAGTGTAGATTCGTACTCATCTACCTCACCTCCCTTTGGCAGTGTTGGCCTACGACCGTATGTCACTGATAGTAATACTTGCCTTTGTACAGCACTTTTCCTGTCAGTATCTCAGTACTTTTACAAAATTTCACTCCTGCAAGGTTTTATTTGCCTCACCGTACCTCTGAATTGCCAATATATAAGTAGTAATAATAATAACCAGCTCTTGTATAGTATTTTTCATCTGTAGAACTCAAAATGCTTTACAAAGGAGGGGTCAGTATCATTATGTGCGTTTTATATATGGGAAACTGATGTACAGAGACGTGAAGTGGCTTTCCCAAGGTTACCCAGCAGGATAGGGGACAGAGCCCAAGGGTCCTTAGTCCCAGCCCATTGCTCTCTCCCCTAGGCCACACTATTTAAAATGTGGTAGATGTTGAACGGTGCACAATAATGTAGCACAGGAAGTGGAAAAACCTGCAGATGGAATTTTGGAAGGTAGATTGTGATTAACAAAACTGAAATTTGACCAAGATAACAGTATAACCCAAGTTTTAGAAAAGTTCTATGGAGTTTTAATGACAAGTGGTTAGGATTTTATTTTGTATGTCATAGGAAAGACTTTCAGCAGTCCAGTGCCTCCTAATGCCATACTGAGGCATTGCTTCAGTAATAACTCTCAGGGAACAGCATCAGCTCCTGACATCCCCATCATGGTCTTCTCCAGTACCTCAGTCATTCAGCACCTATCCCAGCTTGACTTTGCTTTGTTTTTGAGATCTGGCAGGATCACAGCACAAGGTGATAAGGCTTTAGGATGAAATAACTGTGTGTGTGCATGCTTGTACCTGCACATGTAATACTGCACACACACACACTATATGTAGGTTCACATCTGCAGCCTCAGGTTGGCTATTTTGGAAGCATTAGAGCACACTCAGTACTACACAACGGAGTCCATATCAATGTATGGAAATTCCTGTGGGAAATTCAGTAAACGGTAGTTACCCTTTCTTTGACATTTTCATTTCTTGATGTACGAATGTGTTTAACAGTAACGTCAAGTAGTGGAGGGGGTGGTTATGTTACAATTTGGGGCCATTTTGCTGATTTATATCAGTCAGTTTTCTGTCGTTTGATTTTGGAATCCTCTTGAACTTCTTGTACAAAATATGCATATTGTCGCTTTACCTTTCATTCGGTTTCCTACTAAAATTCAAAATATAAATTCTATCTCTGGGGCTTTGGGCTCTTACATTTAAGATGAATGGAAACAGTTTTGAAAGTATTGTAGGAACAACTGACAGACTGCGTCAGTTAATATTTTAATACCTTGATTTGTCTCTTGAGTATACAGATTATCTTAGAACATATTAATATTTGAGAGGACAATGGCGTGCTATGGAGTGGAGGACAGAAGATCAGCCTGTTACTCACATTTTCAGCCATTCTTCTTTGATCATGTGTTATCATTACTTCTGTATTTATCTATCACCAGACAAAGGCAAACAGGGAGCAGAGAGAGAGAAATCCTTCAACCCTTCGTTCAAACCTCTTTTTATTTCACCACAGGGGCCTGGCTTGAATAGCATTTTGTCATGGGATGGTGCCTTTGAGTGTCCCTTCTATCTCCCCAGATGCCTCAGGGTATGCACCCTGCCTCAGTTTCCTTCTTCAATATTCTTTAAATAATTCCTCACCGTACAAAGTTTTGAGACAAGTCGCTTTTTGGGGTCTACTTTGAGTCCAGATAAACTCAGGGTCTCTTCCTTCTCTCTGCTCCAGCCTTTGGTTGTCACTCAAGCTCCTCACTCTCCTCGAGTCCAGAGTCCTTAGCTTGCCTTCCTGGGGCTTAGTTATGTTCAGTCTCTACCTTTATTTCTTGCAATACTCGTCTGCAACTTCTTTCTCCAGTCAGTTGCAGCTCCCCAGGCTTCTGTTCTGCTGCCACCACTGCCAGTCCCTTGGAGTTCCTCTTGCTGGGAGCACACCTCCACACTCCTTGGAGCTCTGCTCCTCTCAGGAGCTTCCTATCTTCCCCCCCTCCCACACAAGCAAATCCCTGGTAACCATTAGGCCACTAGGCTAATTAGCTGCCAGCCAGCTACCTAAGGATCTAAGTACTTCCAGGTGGGTCTGGGGTGGCTCATTCTTCCTTACAGGAGCTTGTCATAGGGAGGTTGGTCCCTGACTCCCCTTAAAGGGCCATTCCCTGTCGCACATTTATATAGGACTTTGTTTTCAAAGTGCTGTACAAACATCAGTCCTCAGAACATACCTGCAAGTATTAACCCCATTTTAGTGTTGTGAAAGCTGAGACACAAAGGGGTAAAGTGACTTCTCTAAGGTCACATATAGGTGGTAGAACTGGTATTAAAACTTAGATACTACCAGCCCCTGCTTAATGCACCATCAGATCAGGGTGTATCATACACAGTAAAGGCTGTGTCTTCCTGTGCACCCGGCAGAATGGAGCTTCTGACCAATAAAAATAGTAAACGATGAATAATGGTGAACTATATTGTGGATAATTTCAACTATTATTAACATTTACATCTTTGGGAGCTAACACAGTATTACATGGGCAATGAAACCTTATGTTTAGGGTTTAAACTAATTGCCTATGAAGGTTGGAAGAGAGTTCTCAGGTCTAAAACAACTGCCTTGAGTTTGCAGGATAGAAAGCGCCACACTCATTTATCTCATGTATTTTATAGGGCTTTGGGAGTGCAAAAAGACACGTGTTGGAATATTTGGCTTGCACATGATTAATTCAGTGTTTAGAGAGGAAATTAAGGACTCATGCATACACCATGACATGCATTTATTAGGGCTGATCAACTGTCCGTGTAGAAATGTCAGTTGCATTTATGACTGTTCTTACTTTTTATTTTTATTTTTTTGTGGGGGGGGGGAATGCATGGAGAGGGTGGAAATCCATAACATTGTTCTCACAAACTCAGAGCATAGAACTGATGTACCTTTTCTTATTTTACCCCCTGTCACACTGTCTGGAGTGCTTCATGACCTTAGTACCAACCTCAGGGTAGGCTGTCCAAAAAGCAGGGCAGACACCCTAAACTACTGGTACATTCTATAATTAGATTTCACCAATTCAGTAACAAGTGCAAACTCGTGGATCACTGTAACAGTCTTACCATGGAGTCACAGACAGTTCTCTTGGACGGTCCATATAGAAAGTTTCTTCCTAATTCCTGGTAGTTGATGGTTGGTTTATGAGGTAGGTATTTTTATTAATGTTCTGTAAAGCATGAGGTATATGTCCCTTCTACCAAACCAAACAATACAAAAACCTAACAATTTTATCTAATATAACAGTAGATATTTATATTGGTTGTGAGAACATCGTATTTTGAATCCTACTAAACAATTGGCCGTAATACTTTGTGGCAATGAATTCTACAGGTTGATTATGCATTTAACTAGTTTCGGTTTTGTTGTTTTTCAATTTCACTGTTCACTGAATATCCCCTTTCTCTTATATTATGAGGAGTAAATATAGGAGTGCCTAATTTATCTTCTCTGTACAACTAATTATTTTGTATACCTCTACCATGTCGTGTTCTCTCTAAACTAAACATTTCCAATCTTTCTTCATATGGAAGTCTTTCCATATCTCCAGTTATTTTTCAGAACATGTCTCTGAACCTCCCATTTCTGCTATATCTGGGGTGTCCAGAACTGAATAAAGTGCTCTGTGTGAAGACACAATTGATTTACAGCAAACAATGTAATATTTTCTGTATTATTCTGTTCTGTTACATAGTCATTTTAATGTGTTGCTTGTGTTTCTTGACCACTGCTACACATGCACCTGGCATTGGCCACTGTCAGAACACAGGATACTGGGCTGGATGGACCTTTGGTCTCACCCAGGATGACCATTCTTATGTTGTATTATATTCTTGTGGAGCAGGACTTTTTATTGAGCTGTCTGCCGCAATTCACAGTCATTTTTTCTTGATGGTTGGTTAGTTTACAATCAAATAATCAACATGAGTACAGCAGTTATTCCTTCCAATATGTTTATCGACATTGAATTTTATTAGCCAACAGACTGACCAGTCACCGTAACTTCATTAGGTCCCTCTGAAGTTCCTCACAGTTTTCTCTGGTCTTCGCTAACATGCAAAATGTTATCTTCAAATGTTGCCATCTCACTGGGTCTCCTCTTTTAGATTATTGATAAACGTATTAAAACAACACTGGTTGTGATATGGAAATTTGTGCACCCACGCTGTTAACTTTTTGTAGTATGGAAATTTTACCATAATTCTTATTGTTTTCTGTCTTTTAAAAAGATTCTGATGCATGACAGTAATTTTCATCTCATCCCATGAGTACTTAGTTTTCATACCTTTTGTGAGGGACTGTGTCAAAGGTTTTTTGAAAGTCTGATTGTCAGCTGTTTTACCTTTCACCACTATTTTGTTTCCACAGTCAAAGAATTGTAGTAGATCGGAGAGGCATGATTTTCCTTACACAGAAGCCACTGTGATTTGTCCTTTCATGTTCATCTAGCTGTTTATAAAACTCTCCTTAATTACTGTTTAAGCCAATTTATTTGACACTGAATTAACATTAGGGTAAATTACCATGTATATATTCATTCATAAGCCAAATTTTTTTTAGTAAAAAAGAGAAGCACCAGAGAAGGTGGTCGGCTTATGAGCCGTGCCGCTCAGCCCCGCCCCCCAGAGCAAGCTGTGGCTGCGCTGCCTGGCCCACCGGAGCATGCTGCGACAGCGCCGCCCGGCCCAGCTCGCAGGAACATGCTGTGGCTGTGTCGCCCGGTCTGGTCCACTGTAGCAGGCTGTGGCTGTGCTGCCCAGCTTGCCAGAGCAGCTCCAGCCAGGCCAGAGACATCTTCCTCTGGCCCTCCCCAGATAAGGTGGGAAGGGACGGGATGGGGAGAGTGTGGGGGTCCCAGGCTAGGGATGGAGTCACGTGGGGGGTCATGTAGAGGTTACTTCCCTAACTCCTAGCTTCTCCCCCTCCCCCAAATAATAAAAATGTCCTCACCAGTTGCTGTCCCCGCCCGTCAAGGTAAGCAGCTGGCGCGCCAGGACAGTTTGTTTATTTAGGTTTACCTCCGTGCCTGCGGATGCTTGAGATAAACAAATCATCTCGGCCCACCAGCCTGAGAGCTAAAGTTTGCTGACCCCTGAATTATAGGGTCGGCTTATGAATGGGTCATAAAAATTTTCCATTTTTACTTATCCATCTTGGGGGGGGCAGCTTATAAATGAACTGGCTTATGATCGAGTATATACTGTCTTAATGGTAATTTCCAGGCTTACACCAGTTCTTCTTTTAAACATAGATTCAACGTTTCCTACCGTCCCTATAATAACTGATTGCATAAATTTGTTAGCAACTCAGCCACTTCACTCCAAAGTTTCTAAAATTCTTGGATGTTCTGTTATCTGGTGTTGACATGACTTGTTACTCTTTTAATTTGTCAGTTGGTTCCAGCACTACTTCTTTTGACACCACAGTCTCTATTAGTGCCTCACCTTTATTACCTGAAAAGAGTAAGTCTGGTATATTTCCAACATCTTCTGTGGACAAGACTGATGTAAAGAAAAAATAATTTCTTTGCAATGTCCTTATTCTCCCCTAACTCATTTCCTGGTGGTCCAGCAAACCCACAGATTCTCCCAAGACCACCTTGCTTCTGATATTTATTTATTTGTATTAGAGCAATGTCTAGAGTTCCCAAACGAGACTGGAGTTTCAGTGAGTTAGACATTGTAGAAACTCTTTCTGAGAGCCTGTCACTGCCTCAGAATGTTCACAGTCATAATAGGCAAAATGGAAGGCTGAGAAAGGAAACTGAGGCACAGAGACGATGAAGCGACTTGCCCAGGATCATAGAACTGAGAATTTAGTTCACTAACAACTAACTCAGAAACCTATTCCCGCTGAATGCAAACATCCCTGTGCTCGCTCTTAGTGCCCTTTTCTTCTTTAAGATAAATAATAGCATATATATAAAATTTGAATTAATTTTTTTCCAGAATACCTTTTTAGCTTTTTATTTAATGGGAGGGGCTGTGATTTGGTGGTTAGATCACAAGTCTCAGTTTAGAGTAAGGATTCCTGGGATTTGCTATTGACCCTTTCACTGACTTACTGTGTGACTATCAAATCCTCCAATCTTTAGTGGACTTTCTTATTTTAGTGGGTGTAGTAATTGCTTACTACTTAGGTATTGTTAAGTCCTAATTAACATGTTCTGAGATCCTCTGCTGGAAGGAAATACGCACAGTATTATATATTTAAAATTATTTTTCAAAACTCTACAAACAGTAAAAGTTGATGCAGAAAAGCTAGAAAAAATATACCAGGTTTGTTTTGGGATTATTTTCCCATAGCTTTTACATAATGGCAAGCAAATTAACTATAAACACTTTCCTTGCCATGATAATGATCTGTGTGCTTCGAGAGAGATGTTACTTTAGAGCTGAAGCTTTGCTAAAACTGACAAAATGTCATCCCCATTGTGGCATTTAAGGTCAAAAGGCTATTTTCAGCAATCTTTTACAGATTTAGCATTTTAAATGTTGAGTTTTAAATGGTAACTTGTTTTGCATTAATAATGTATATTTAACATCATCTGGGTTTCTTGATGAGCAATCAGGCCAAGATTTTCCAAAGTGACCAGAGAGTTTGGATGCCTCCATTTTTGGGTGTCCAGCTCGACATCTGAAAGGGACCTGACTTTTCAGAAAGAGCTGCATACCTGCCTTCTGAAAAACAGACCTTTGTAATGTGCCTCAAGCTGGGAACCCAAAAATCGAGGTACCCCAAATCATTAGTTAGTTTATCTTGTCCTCAGTCTCTAAAGCGAGCAATAAATGAAGAAATTACAAATGCTTATCTCAGGCATGAGAGAGTAACTTGTGTAGCTGAGAAGGAAAAAAAAAAAATTCTTACCACCATCATTCTCTATCCAGCCTTTTAAGCCTTTATTAGAAATTAGATGCCAAGGTGGGAGGTGTAGCAGCCAGCTATAATATGGTAACTCCCATTGGAAGTAAATTATTCTGGTTTCAAATATGTTTAATTATTTCATGAAACAACCAAGATATATACAGTTGGAAAAACAGCATAATCTTTGATGCTTACACACTTGTAATAAATACAGGGTTGAATAAGTTTTATGGGGTTTTGAATGTGATTGACGTTGAAGTGTGTTTGATGGAGCTGTTGGGTTATTGCAGTTTAGGTTAGTATAATGTCAGTGAGAATTATTTCAATGCTTATTTTCACGTATAGTAGATGACAATTCTTGAGCTTCTGTTTACAAAGCAAAACAAATTAAAAACTATTTTTTTTCATACAAAATGCGGTTTGGTGAAAGGTGCCATCCTATTTGATTTCTGAGGTAAGAGTGAAAGGTGTTAGAATGATAGTCCTGGCGGCTCCATCTGCTGTTTATCCTGTTAACAGCTACAGAACGGGCATGGCGCTGACGTTTTCCTCATTCTGAGCTACCATTGTGTTACAGTGCTGACCTAGGGAGAAGTGCCCCTTCTAAGGGCAAAAGGATGCTTCATTCTCCATGGATCATTCAGTTGTTGACTGCCATGCTGTAAAGATAACAATTGTGATGAAAGCTTTGCTACATGGACAGTTACTGAAAACTGGACTGAGAACACCCAGTTTAATTCAGCATAGGCTATTGAATGCCCCTCAAATACCTTTATTATCATAACAAGCATCAATTTTGAACTGATTTAAGAAAAACAGAGAAGGGCACCATTTTGTACGTTTTATTTATCCCTTTCTGTCTTGCGTGTAGAATTTCTAAACTTGGATTTCTGTGATACTTGCATCTGCTTTCATCCACGGAATTCTAAATGCTTCATGTAAGTAGTATTAGACTTGTTTTGGACGTGGTGAAATTAGTTATGTTGTAACTAACTTTGTATTGTAGAGGTCACAGTGACAAAGCTGGGAATTAGAACCCTGGAGTCCTAGATCATTGTACTGATCTAGCCACTAGATCATTCTCTGGTTCAGCTCTAACAATGGGATGAGTTGAAGATTGGGTGGAACTTGTGCTTTTTGTTGGTTACAGATGTATAATTTTCTTCCTGTTCACTCAGTTTTAGTTGAAAGATTATCCTGTATGACATATAAGAAGCATTTTGTGACTTCGGCTCTACCTCTTTAAGGCTAGGGTAAAAATATGCATATCAGGTGTCTGACCAGAGCTTCATGCAACTGTCAGTAAAAGCTTTTGGAAGTTATTTGTTTGCAGCAGATCACAACATAGCTCTTACAGATAACTTCCATTTAATTAGTGGGGTCCAAAAAAAGAGTTCAGATGTTATTAAAAGCTATTTTTTCTGTTGCCACACGTTGTGGCCGTATACATTTGTGTTCAATAGGAATAAGTTAGATCTGTAAATTAATCTTAAACTAACTCTGCCAGTCACATTTTTCTCATATATTCTCTTATGGCCACTGTCATTCATATAGTCTTATACACCTCTTCACCGATATAACATGACCTGATATAACACGAATTTGGATATAACGTGATAAAGCAATGCTCCGAGGTGGCAGGGCTGCACACTCCAGTGGATCAAATCAAGTTCGATATAATGCAGTTTCACCTATAACGCGGTAAGATTTTTTGGCTCCCAAAGACAGCGTTATACTGAGGTAGAGGTGTATCTGTATGTCAAGATGATAGCATTTTGGGAAGATGATGACCTCAAGTCACATAAGCCAGCTAGTTCATCCAGCAACTAGTACATTTTGGTGACAAATATACCTTCCCATCCCCAAATTGATTGCGTATGACTGTGTGATCATTCTTACCTCCTCCCCTTCTTAGATAGGAACTTAGCTTTGAATTGTAAATGTTGTTACAGGAGTTTCTTGCCTTTTGGGATCTGAATCTGCAAGCACTTCTTTGAGTCAGATAACCAGTGCTATGTTTGCCCCTTTGGCCTGTTTTTAGGTTTAGAAAATGCAGTTCTCTCAATCTCTTCTGTATGGACTAAGCACTTGCTAATCTACTAATGTTATTTAATGTACACACAAAAGTGGTCTCTCCTATCTTCTGAAAATACAACACATGCTATCATAAAATCTCATAACACTGTGTTATTTTTATTAAATAAAATCCAGCACCTTTTTACAATAATTATGATATTACAATTGTTTAAATTATAGTTGTGAAAATCAGGGTTTTTTTGTGGTGTGTTGCTGCTAATTTAGGTATTCTCAATCCTCATAACTGCAAACTAACAAAGTTTTACTCTAAAAATCATCTTTGTACTTTTTGTGATGAGGGAGGGAGGGAGTGAGTATTGTGAATAATAACTACAGAAGGAAATGATTTTGGGGGAGTGCAGGTGGAAAGTTTTTGGTCCCAGATGTTCCTAATTTGTATACAAGAGATACTTATATTGCCCCGTGAACTTACAGTACAGTGTATGATGAGCTATAAGGAGGTAAAAATCAAGACTGTTCCTAAGCCATAATTATTAAAAATCAGACGTGAACTTTTTGGAAGTCTGTGCAATCAGTGAAAGATGAGAGTGGTGATCACGATAGCTTGTACCAACAATTAATCTTTCTCATCCTACATGCAGAAAACCTCCATTGAGTCCATCATGGAAGACAAATCTATTTTTATGGCATTTGAGATCTGTTCTCTTGGAATATTAGCACATCGTGTTCAAGCGACCCCACTAGCAATTGTTCTGTGAGCTCTTCATACTCCCAGGGCTGCAGAGGCCCTGTGCTTTAGCAGCTGCTCTCTTTTGCCCTTTATTACATTAACCTTCCCTTCTAAGTACACTGGCCTGCCTGAAGGCCTGTGGATACTTTGTGTAACCTTTCTCTTTATTCAGTGGCAAAAAGCCCTCATCTCTGTACTTAACATTTCGTCTGGCAAAGTTTCTTTAGTCCTGTCAAGTCAATCTGACAGACAACTCTTTGTTTCATTTCCAGACACTCAATATCAGTTGTCAGTCTCTCAGCCTTGGAGATCATTTAGCAAAGTCTGTCCTTTGTCCACCTATTCCTTCCTTGCTCCTCCCCAGAAAGAGGGAATTACGTGGAACAGGTTTAGGATATGTCTACACTGACAGGTTTCTATGCCACAAATTATACCACTTTTATTAAAACGCTGGAATTGAACTGCTGTTACATGTCCACACTGTGCTTTTTGTGATGCTGGAGCACATCCATATTAGCAGCTCTTGCAATGCCTCATGGGGCAGGCCATCCCACTGTGCAACTGGTCGCAGGGTGCTTTGGGAAAGGTTTGCAATGCCTCATGGGGCAGGCTATCCCACGGTGGTAGCTGTCCCACTGTGCAACTGTCTTGTAAGTTCAGACAGCAGCAGGAAGCAACCAGTCCTGAGGCAGAAGGATGGGGAAACCCCAACATCAGCCCCCGTCTCCCTCCCTGGACTCTCTGCACAACAATCTCTCTCTCGCTTTCTCACTCACTCACACACATCTGCCTCTGTGTTCAACAGCATCAGCATTCCACATTAATGGTTTTCTGTGTGTCCTGGAGCAGATCAGCACAGCACACAGGGGCTGTCAGAAACTGTGCTTTGAAAGGGGAGAGCCGCATGTCTCCAGGGCAGCCGAGTTCAAAACAATGAGCAGAGGGGTCACTTGAGGCATTATGGGACAGCTCCGGAGGCCAATTACATCACAGAAAGCAATCAAGTGTCTACACTGGCAATAGAGCACTGTAGCCTCTGCACAAATAGTCTACGACTGTCATCGAGGTGGTTTTATTTTCCGCAGTGTTGCAGCTGAGGAGTTTCTGCGCACAAAGTGGCTTGACAGTGTGTACATGTCTGCAGTTTGAGCACAAAAAGCTGCTTTACTCCACAGAAACTTGCCAGTGTAGACACGCCCTTAGAAAGCAGTAGATGAAGTATTGGAACTCTTTTAAATTGATAACGGTGCATAGTAAATTCAAAACTCTTATTTTGAAGCAGCAGCAGAAGGCTAACTATGGAGTTCTCAAACAAGCTTTCTTCTGAAAACTCTGTAGCTGTTAATGAATTTTGGAGTTCAGAGCCAATTGGCAGTGGTGAACTGAAGATTTTCCAGTATTTCCAGAGCTTATTTTGAAATCTGCTTTTAAACATATCCTGCTAAATTAAACGAATCATGGTTTTTCTGCTGCAATGGAAAGCAAAATGATAGACAATATGCAGGTCAAACACAGCATACAAGTAATCAGTTAACTAAAGATTATGAATTTGTTCCCTCTTTTGTTCTTTACTTTGGCTGTTTGTGTGGCTGCTATTCTGTATCCTAGAGATGGCAGTATTTTCAGTGGTGGTTTGTATTGTATTGTATGTAGCTTGGAAAGAGCGCAGTTGTCTCTTTTGAGTTTCTAAGTGAGTTTGTGTATACATACAAAAATATTTTCCTTTCTTCGGCTGAAACACTTGTACTTCTATTGCCTGATATTGCATGAAGGAGATGATGTATTGTGAGAATATTTTTTGCTGATATCTTTCTTCCTTGGCTGTTAGCATTCAAATCCAGACCATGTGAATCCAGCTGTTGCTTTTGAAAATGAAAATGATAGCTTAATATTTCAGCTTGTTCTGACCACTGGTGATCCCCATGCTGGTAACATTTAACACAATTTAGGTTTTTAATAGGGGAGAGTGTAGGCTACTTTTCGAAGGTGACCTTCTGAAGCTATTTTCTAAACCACACCTAGGTGAACACTTTGTTTATTAGAGCTACTTTGTAAAGAAGCAATGAACCTTATATAATTTCTCATTTACAACTAAAGTGCAACATTCAGCTAATTGAATACATGGCTACTGTTAATTATTTTGTTACGGCTAATTGATATTCACTGAGATCATGTTCTGCAGCCCCTTAAATATAATATTACTTTGCAAGTTTATATTTGAGCAGTGACTTCTCCTACAATGGCATGCTTATGCAGTTTGCTTTATAAATGTTGCTGTGATTTTTTTCATTTTTTACTTTTACAGTTTTGTTTGCTTTGCATTATATTATAAACGCAAATAGCATTGGCCACTTGGTGGATACTTTTTAATTGAATTATATACAGGGCTGGCAAAACTTCCAGTTTCCTTCACAGTTCAGGAAACCAAATGTTTGTATCTAGACTGCTCATTCCCATAGAGGTGCATGGTTTTTATATTACCACTGATAGGGTAAGAGTACCAGGATAAGATATTAATGTCATTGTGTATTCTCAGGGAATGATTACACTGCAGTGTAATCAAGCCAGGACTCAGGCACAGGACTGAGCCCAAACCATCCTTCTATCTACTCACATCTCTTAGACCGGGCTCACGCCTAGGGTCTGAGGACCCTATGGGGGTGGAGGATCCAAGCCTGAGTCAAGCCAGGACCCAAGAGTCAAGCCCTATTGCTTTGTAATGTAGATGTAGTTCCCTCACCCCCATCGACTTGGGTCCTGGGAGTCCGCCAACCGTATCCCGTAATTCCATGGGAAACTTCCTTTGTCCTCTCTATCTCAAGAATCTTCAGTCAACTCCAGGGAAATGAAAGCAACCCTCCTTGGTGTAGTGGAACAGCTTGGTGAGTCAGCATTTAACTCTTCCATTGTCTTCAGAAAACCGAGCTGCAAACATATCATCAAAGAGCCTTCTGTGTTTGCTGTGGAGACTGAATCAAAGAAGTCTTTTTTGCAGACCATGCTACTTTATGGTCATAGGAGCAAAGTCAAAATCTGGCAAATCTCTTGTGTGAGGCCAGCAAAACAGTGAACTTAAGAGTACCAGGAATGACCATGCATGCCAGCAAATAGCAAAGAAGCTAGCCGTGTTGCAAATTTACCAGACTGGTGACCAGTGCAGGGAGCGAATTAAGTGGTCAAGACTGAGTACGGGAAAACTAGGAACCAGAACCGCACTTCAAGCAACTTGCCAACATCATTCCCATTTTATGAGGTTTTTGACTGGGTTCTGCGCACTGTGCCAACCAGAGAGCCAGTGGTGGTGCATGATGACCTAGTCAGGTGGGATGGAGCTCTTCTGGCCCCAGAATCCAGCACGGGCACTGATGGGTGCCAGCAGCAGGTGCCGACTGAGGACAGGAAAGTCATTCTTTTGCTGTAACTGGTCCCATAGGAGACTTTGCAGCAGGAGCAGCGGCAGCATATCCTGGGGCTGTACTCAGAGGAGCTGTTTGATGTCCCCCTTCATGGAATAGCCCATTGCAGAGCCTGGAGCAGACACAGAAGGAACAGAAGCTGCCCTGAGCCTGGCAAGTTTCTGGCTCCATTTTAATGTTTATTAAAATAGGAATGGGAGAGATGGTTCATAGAATAGCAAATGCAAAAGTTATTAGAAGCCCTGGTTAGCAGTGTTGTATCCACTAGTGGCGGATTGTATGCCATCAGCTGCTTGGCTTCCCTCCCACCCCATGTGGAGTGCAAAATGGAGACTGGGAAATGCAAACATTAAAATGCAGTAAAATTCACTTGCAAGACAAAAGCACAGATTTTTGCAAGTGCATTCCTGTTTCGTAAAAATAATACCCTTACGTTGCTGTGCCTGTAAGTACGCTGCTTTGTGACCACTCAGCAGCGTAATGAGCTGCCTGGAAACAGTGAACTGTGTGTATGTATGTGCGGGGGAGAGGTGCTGTAACAAATTCGTCCAGAAATGTGGCAGGGAGATTGTGGGGAAGGAGGATCGCTATGATGTTGTATGTTTGCATTCAGTCATAACAAGCTAAGCCATGTGGAAATGAACGCATCATCCTGTTGATTCCCTCATGAATTCTGACCCAATCCTGGATGTTCATACCTACAAACTTTTCCTGAAGCAGGAACTCCTGATAGGTAGTCACATTTTGGGAAAGAGTGTATTTTTCAGGGCCACCTCATTAGCTGACCAGCCCATTACACTCATAGATGTGCTATGCAGTCACTATACGTTTGGATACTTCAGTTGCATACGCTGCAGGTTTCCCACCAGCAGTTTGAAATCATATGTCCCTTTGCCATTGGGCACCACAGGAACTGTTATGTCCTCCAAAATGTGGAAGACCTGAAATGATAGAAAAAGATTTTGTAACATAACTACTGATGACACACCATCTCCTCTCCTCCCCTCGCAAGCAGATCTGCAATTTTTAGAAAATAAAAAAGAACTTTGAATTTGTAATTTACGATTATCTTTTCACTTCTTTTGCTACAATTAATCAAACTATGTCCAAGGACCTTCTGTGCTCTAAAACATCCCTTTCACAATATACCGAAGTTTAATTTGGAAAAGTAATATGTTATGTCCTTGAAATTCCACAAGGATTTTTTCTTTGCTCTTGTACTGACTTATTAGACACAGTCTTGTCCTGTTCCAGGTCCCTCAACCTCTACTGGCTTTGGTACCTCCACAGTTCGCCTGTGCTGCAGTAGAAACCTGGGCCCATGTAACCTCATGAACCATTCCAAGAGGAAGCATTTCCGTTGGAGTTCTGGACAGGGCCAACAAACAAGTCTAGTATCAAAGACGAGGGAATTATAGCTAGAGGAAAGACATGGAGATGGGCAAGGAAACTGACTGCGCAGGTTGAGGACAGGGTTTCAGTGCGGGAGCAGGCACATGCTCTGCAATTCCTGGAACAGAATAGAGCTAAGGAAGGAGGACAGAGCTCATCAGAAAGAACTGTTTGAGCAGCTGTGGCTGATATCATTAATGGGTGCAAGAGTACTGGCTCCTGCTGCATCACCCACACCACAGCCTGAGTCCCCCACGTAGTACCCAGAGATGCATTCCAGAAATAGCTTGGAAAACTCCATGGCTGGGTGGCCCATGCAGTTGGGCACCATAAGCAGCAGCCCAGGCAACATTGCTGCAGGCAGTCCTCCATATTGACCCCATCCTTTGTGGATGCTTTCACTCTGTTTCTCCTTTCCCAAGTGTATGGCAAACAGGGAAAGGAGAATGGGGGACCAGGGGACATGCAACAGTAGGGGTTCTGTATGATTCATGGTTTCACCGTTTGCACTTGTTCATGCACTTTGTTTTTATTGTCTTTTATTTCCTTAAAGTTTCTGTTGTTACTGGTGTTTTGGTTCTGGCCTGCCTGGGAATGGGTGAATGTTGTACTTTTCTAATACGTATTTATAAATAAAGATTTTTATTTCATCTATAAAGTTTATTGCTGTCACTGCATCACATCATACAATATGTATTTAAAGTAATAAAGGTAAATATGTGATCAGGAACAATTAGGAATTAGTATGCAAACACTATTCCTCAATACGGTTATCTACATCAATCCATACTTCAATCCAGGGGTAGGCAACCTATGGCACGGGTACCAAAGGTAGCACACAAGCTGATTTTCAGTGGCACTCACACTGCCCGGGTCCTGGCCACCAGTCCAGGGGACTCTGCATTTTAATTTAATTTTAAATGAAGCTTCTTAAACATTTAAAAAACCTTATTTACTTTATATACAACAATAGGTTAGTTATATATTATAGGCTAATAGAAAGAGGTCTTCTGAAAACATTAAAATGTATTACTGGCACGCGAAACCTTAAATTAGAGTGAATAAATTAAGACTCGGCACATCACTTCTGAAAGGTTGCCGACCCCTGCTTCAATCACTTCCTTACATCAGTCCATACTGCGAATCACCCCCTCTCGTTTCATAAGTGATCATGTCATTCATAAGTGCGTTGCTTGGCAATCAACCACCTAATCCTTTCCCAAGAATTGAACCTCCCACAATCAATGAGCCCCAACCCTACAAGCACATTCATAAAGGTACTGCTTTCCCTCTTCTACTGGGCCAGGACAGTTTATAATGTGGGAGCACAAAGCATCTCTGCCTTCTGTTGTCCAGGTGCATCCAGCTGTGGTAACTGCACTTTCTAGCTGAGGGTACCACTTCAGTGGCCCCTCGCTGTTTTAGGTCCCTTCAGGGGGAAATGGCTCATCTCTGGCTTTGCAAAGGTTGTGAAGAGCACAGCAAACCATAATATGTCCAACAGGATTTCGAGCTGTCAGAAGCACATTGAACAATATTTTATACCTGCTGAGTGTAATTCAACCGTCTTTTGCCAGGGCTTCTGAAATTAGGGGATAGTTTTACAAGCCAAGACAAAAAGTGGTATGTGGGGTCCCCCACAATAACGGTGAGGACAGCAACTCCATTTATGACAATGTCATTTGGTGGGAATAGTGTCCCAGCCTGTCTATGAATATAGACTCCTGATCAGTGAAAAACCCTGTCATCATGAACTTTCCCATTGCACTCCATTTTGACATTAATAAATTGCTCTCCATGGTCCTCAAGGGCCTGCATAACAGTAAGTACCATTTGTGGTTTATGTAATCATATGCTTCTTAAGGAGGGCAAAATAGGCACACATGAGCCCCATCAGTAGCCCCAGTGCAATCTGGAAACCCCATTCTCTAAGTTAGCAATTACTTCAGTAATATCTTTGATACCTGCTATCTTGGGGTAAACCACATTCCTGATTGCCTCAGAAACCTCTGCCACCACTTTACTCTCAGTCAACTCTCCAACACAAAAGTGATTGGCAACAGACCGATGGCAGTCTGGGGTAGCCAGCTTCCAGATAGCCATAGCAACTTGCTTTATGTATGGGTCTTTATGCTGGAGGGTCAGGGCAAGCTGCTCACAAAGCTCCAGAAATGTAACGTTTGTCGTGCAAAAGTTCTGGACTCATTGCTGCCTCATCCCAGGTTTGTAGGTTCTTCCAGTCTGTGCTTGTGGCCCCGTTCCAGAAGTGCTGGTCTACGCAGGGGGCATCAGTGGTTGTACCGAGTATCATGAGCAACATCAGCCAGTTCATCACCATCCTCTTCCTCGTCTCTCTGCCCCATCATAAGCTCTGTCAGGTGTCTTTGGTGGGTCAGAAAATGCCACTAAAATGCCCACCAGTGTCTGACGGAAGCTCTGTCCATTTCCAGATGCAGGAATGAAAACTAAAGTAAGAGATGTTCTCCAGAAGGCGCTGCCTCCATGTTGTCAGCTCTGGCAGCTGGTAGTGCACAGACAAAAATGACTTCTCAGCAGGATGTGTTAGTGGGTGTAGTAGGAAGAGAGCCTAAGGCCTTGGCTACACTGGCGCTTTACAGCGCTGTAACTTTCTCGCTCAGGGGTGTGAAAAAAACACACCCCTGAGCGCAGCAAGTTACAGCGCTGCAAAGCGCCAGTGTAAACAGTGTCCCAGCACTGGGAGCGCGGCAAGCTAATCTCCACGGGGAGGTGGAGTACCTGCAGCGCTGGGAGAGCTCTCTCCCAGCGCTGGCACTGCGACCACACTCGCACTTCAAAGTGCTGCTGCGGGAGCGCTTTGGAGTTTTTAGTGTAGCCAATCCCTAAGGCATAAGCCCTTTTATCAGAGGCCTGAGGCCTAAACTAAAGTAATGATCAAACTTGCTAATATAAAGGAAAGTTAAGTTGTGAGCAAGAGGCTCACAGAATTTGGCATAAACAGGGCTAATATTGCGAAACTAATTAGTGCTAGGCATAAAAATATATATACAAATTCCCAAAAGGTGATACCAAAACACCTCAGTACCAGCACGTTCCCCAAAGATAACAAAAACACACTGTGACCCATCCTAAAGATAAAGTCAGGATGGCAATATAATGAATAAAAATGTTTTAATCAAACCATTAGGTACAAGGTAACAGGGTGGTGGTTAGCCACGTCAGAGAGTGGCATCTAACTACGTCAAAGGGGTAATACATAATTTTTTGTATTGGTGTACCTCCGGGAAAGTGTCTTTGTCCAGCTGAGCGGGCAGTGGAAAGTCCCACCACTGACTAAGCTGCATCCGTTGTCATGGGCATACACGTGTTAGTGTACCTGTAACCATTGAGCCGGAGCATTAGCACTGTGCTTTGTCGGCAGTAAATCTGGCCGAGCACCTTTGCTGCTAAACCAAGTCTGGTGGTCTTACTGAGCAATTTAATCGGAGCCTGCTGTACGGGCTCTCTGGCCAAAGCCAGTGCGGCACGGACAAAGAACACATGCATGCAGCCGAACATCTGACGACAGTGGGCTGTTCAAACTTCCTATAATGTGTAGGTTGGACAGTGAAGCTTACCCACAGTGCACTCGAATCAAAGGGTTAGAACAGTCACATTTCAGGAGGGCGCTAGGGAGTCTAGGATGTGGTTGGTTTGAGTTGGGGCTGTGTGCTGCAGTGTGGATGTCAGAGCCACAGGTTCAAGTACAGGTTAGAAAATTTTTAATGTACTCAAATTTTTAAATTCAGCTAGTGGCCAGATAAAAACATTCCTAATATATATATTTTAATGATATTTCATTTCTGTTTTTTGAGTCCTGGTAAGCTGGCAGATTTCAAGCAGACAAAAGTGATTTCTGCTTTAGTAGCAGCACATATGGTTTCTCTGATATATGTTATAATATGATATGGATGCCTGATTATGTTCTATAGCAGCTTGACTGGGACTGTCATAAAACTAATTGCATCCAGAACAACAAGTGTAATAACGTTTTACTATGGTTAGCATAGATTACAAGCACTAAGGTAGTGGGCTGCAGTGCTGAGATCTCAGTACAAAGGGAAAAGCTATTGTAGTTATAACTAAAAACTAACATTCTCTGTACAGGTTAGTAGGTTCCAAGTCTACCAAGAAAAGAAGAATTTTAGTTCTACAAGTAGTTGCATCCAAGGTTGCTCTATAAATGTGAATGTGTCATGATTCCTTGATTTTTTTTTATGTATTCCATAGTTTCTGTGACCTATTAACTATTCAATTTCTTTAATTTCTGCCATTGACTTGTGTAGTAGGATAGTGCTGCATACTCTCAGTATTTTAAATGGTCCCGCAGGCAGGTTCTCAGCAGGCAGATGCAAAAAGCAGAACTCCTTGACAAGAGTTCCTTATGGTTGAAGCACATTATTTCCAAATACACCTTTTTCCTTTTCAAAGCAAACTTTCAAAATAGTGTTGAAAGTTGCCATTTTTTCAGATTTGAGTAAAAACCCTGTTTTAATATAGCCATTTCCTGGCCATCATTGACAGAACTTTTGACTCTTTATTTTGATCCACCTTTACCTTATCTACAATCCTTTCTTCATAGATAGTTTCAAATACTGATAAAAGTCTATCTTCAAACACTCACAATCTTACACTTTTGTAATAAGTGGTCCGCTTCTAACACAATTACAAATCATGTTAAATTATGTTGTAAACTAGTTAAAGGTGTCTCTATACCATTGTTTTGGCTAGCGCTGTCCATGTCCATGTGAATTATTGGATGGGAAAACCATGCTGGCAATAACATGGATGGAAAGTAAAATGGTGCTTACCATGGTTATGACTAGCATGATATACATTTTTATGGATAGGTTCTTAACTTCTCTCTACACTTCAGAGACTGCCAAGTTGAGAAGGGGGAACTAGGCCACAAAATGGTAGTCTCCCAACATGAATAAAACATTCTTTGCTCTTGCGTTGTACATGATATGAAACCACGTTGCAGCCTGGCAAAGTCCAAAGCTGTTGAACAAATTAGGAACAGTTATAACATTGCTCTGTTTTGTTCACAGACAGGACATAACCATATTAACTGTGCTAGGACTTGTCTATACAAAGACTTAGTTCACAGAAAGCTGGGGTGTCAATCTACTGCACAAAAGCCTGCCATGCATTAAATGTCTGTATGGACTCTAGTGCTGTGCACTACTAGTTTCCTAGTCTGCTTTGATCTTTTCCTGTTTCAAAATGGGGTAGATCAGAGCACACTTGGGAACTGTTAGTGTGTGGTAGCAGGGTACTCATAGACATTTTATGCATGGCAGGCTAGTGCAAGCTAGTTTTGCCCCCTTGTTTGCTGAAAACTAAGTATTTGTATAGACAAGTCCTTCGGTATTATCAAGTTTTAACCACGTCCCACAGTTTGGTCTGTTTTTAGTATGGAATAGGTGGGGTTTAAGTCCACTTCTTCAAGTTTGATGGCTTTCTGTATATTTCTCATTCTACCGCTTCCTGTTTTCACTCCAGGGAAGAGTCTCTTCATTTACTACTATTGGTTTCTTTCAGAGAAGTACGGGGAATTGATTTTAATTGATCCGTTGAACTAGTTGAGGAGAATGAGTTTGTGATTAGGTGCTTTGTGGTCTCCCCAGTCATTACTATTCGTATTTGACCTTTTTGTGTTTTACTCTTAAACTTTCTAAAGTTGAGAATCTTTAGAAATGTGGAAGGTGAATTGCATTATGACATTTTTGACATTTTTTACACTTTTCAAAGACCGTTTCATTGAATGACTTTGTCTCATCAGTAGGATCAGGTGATATATTTATAGTATTGAATTCTAAGACCTAAAGCTTATTAGATTACTGTGAGCATTTGGAATAGTCATAATGGAATTTCATTACATTTTCTTTATTACTCAGCTACTTATCTGTACTTGGGTATTCCTTTTCATCGTTAGTTTGCAGGTATTTCAGGGATCATGGTAGGTCTTGTCACACATGGAATGAAGTTGTACAGGACAGCTAAGGATAATGCATTAGGAATCTGAGAGGTGAAATGATTTTTATAGAGAGAGGAACTGGTAACGTTTTTGTAGCCAGTGCCTTTTATGCTGATACTGTAATTTCTTAATTGCCCCCTTATGGAAAGGTTCTTGTGTGATGTTATTCCCACATTGTACATTGAAATGTAAATGTATTTTGGTGATCTTGATTTAAAAAAAACGAATTTCATTTTTTGATGATTCTGACATTTTCAGAATCTTCTGTTTCTTGGAGTAAGAAGCATATTTCAGATGTAATGAACATTATATTTTAGTAATACAATGGATTCCTTCACACCATAATAGCGTAATGACATGTAAGTGTTTCCAATTTAAATGATTCTTAGACCATACATGCAGCCCTACAAAATTGTCATAAAAATTTACCAGCTCAGGCGCGAATGTAATAGCTTGCCCTTTACAATGATGATTGTATTGGAAAATAAAACTAGTCGTCCTGGGTGAGTATATTTTTGCAAGGCTGCATAAATGTGATTAATATGATTTTTCCTAGAGCTTTCTGATGTGTCTTGGATTTCTGACGTTACCCCCACATTGGTCTCTTTGTATTCTTTATGTCCTCCTGTCATGTACTGAATTCATGACTTTATTTGTTTTTAACTTTACATGCTTCAGGAGATAGAAATAAAGGTAAGCAGTAAAACAGGGAACAAAACGAGGGATGCAGAGTGCATATTTTATGCATTGAAAGACTGTTTGCCTAAAAACATGGTACATGCTGAATACCAAAAGAATTCCCTGGGCGTGTTGAGCAGAATAAGTCCTGTGTCCACAAATAAAAGTACAATATAGAGAGCAGAGTTTGTAAGTTTCCTGCCAATGCAATTTAAAGATGCCGCCTCGAGGAGTGAGGACACTCAATTTCCAGTCTCCTTGGCATTCCAGCTGATGCTGCCATCATGGGTGTTTGTTGTGGTGAGTTTTGTGATGTTGTTGCTTGGCTGAAAGGCACTCAGTAGAGATCAATAATTCATTTTAGATAGGCCACTGAATGGCCCTCAATGAGCAATGACTATTTGATTATCATCAGCCTGGGATGAATTTTTACCAATATACTAGAGGTGAAATGTTCTACATCCTGTTACCAATCCCTTGACAAACATTCCCCTCTAAAGGAGTTCTTATATGTGTGCACAGTATATAAATATTTAAAAACTGTCCTTAGTGAGTCACATTGATCCTACATATCCTACTATAAGCAAAAAGCAATAAAATACCACCTCACTTACTAGTGCTGAAAATCCAGTACCTTTCGTGAGCGCTCAAGTCATAATATTAAAAGGACAGAAGTCCATTAGCTGTAAGTAAACAAGGAAGCATCACATACAATGGTA
The DNA here is from genome assembly GCF_007399415.2 of Gopherus evgoodei. Lineage (NCBI taxonomy): Eukaryota > Metazoa > Chordata > Testudines > Testudinidae > Gopherus > Gopherus evgoodei. The sequence goes on along the minus strand of NC_044322.1, from coordinate 360,336,854 downwards.
AAAGCTTTGCAAATTGTTCAGCAGCTGCCACTCCAGCAATGGTGGTAGTTTCCAGAGAGGTGAAAAAGGTACCAGTGGGGTAAAAGTATGGAAACTGAGTCACAAGTCCACCCTCCATTTAGACTTAATCAAATGTCTCCTTTCTGTATACACTCAGACAGAATTAGTGTCACTTACATTTATGCCAGACAAATAATAACAGACAAAGCCGAATTGGTAAATGGGCCACCTTCTGTGGCAGCGGGAAGTTCTTCCGCATTCTGTGATAAACATCACCTTCTCTGATCCCTGGCTCTGGTCCTTCAGTCCTGTTCTTTCGTTTCTGGTCCCATGCTGCTTCACTTTGGGACCATGTTCACTTACGTCCTTTATACATGTCTACTTTACAGATTATTTCATCTTGATCCAATAGCCTTTTAGCACATCAATGCTTTGTGTTCTAGGTAACTGATACATTATGGATGTGTAAGCTTCAGTTACTCAACTTTTGGTTTCTGCTTGTTTTTGCAGTTTCTGGGTCATTTCATTTTATGTCACCTCTGCCCCCTACCCAAGGTTTTCCCAGAAAAAGAGTTTATTTTTTCATTACATGTTTGCGTATCTCTCACTTACATCTTCCAGCACAACGTTACCTTTTGTTCTGTCAGCAATAATGTGATTTTAAACAAACCAGCAGTTCTGCGTAAAAGATCCACGCTTATGCCAACAAGGCCTTGGCCCAAGCATTACGTTATCTGTACTCCTTCACTACCCATAGTTACAAATCATTAAAATATAGCTAACAATTCATTTTATATATCAGTGTTATAAGTCATATGTTGTTCAGTTCTACGCCTAATCTATTAGAAACTGTGTGCATGGTGGGGGTGGGAATTGTACAAAACACAATTCTTAAATGGCAGTATTTCTTACTACTTTAAACACAGGTTTTCATTCAAAGTCTAGTTTTGTTTGTGAATCATTGGAAGTTTTCCTATGAATGTATTTTGAGGATGTGTCAACTTCAGGGCCTTGATCTTTAGTTATTTTTAATGGTACCCCAACAAGACAATGGAGCAATAGGTACACAGTGCTTTAAGGTCTGATCCAATGGAGCATTTAAGCATCTGAGCGGTCTCATTGACGTCAATGGGACTACTAAAGAGCTTAAAGTTAAGCACATGCTTAAGTGCTATATTAGATCAGGGCCCAGTGCAGAGCTGTTAATTTAAAGACATTTTTTTAAATCAAATGCCAATGTGTGGGGTCTGTGGCCATGTGTACACCAAAATCTCCATTTTATTTTTGGGCTTTTAATATGCTAACATTCTGACTACACATGGCTTTAGTCTGGAATTAATAGGAAGTTTTCTTAAATGCAATAGTTGGCCATGAAGTTAACCTTCCAGTAACGTCTTAATTTCAGAATAGTGTACTTGGTGCCATCTTTGTAACATTTCCAAATACATTTGGACAAACTATGACACAGCTGTTGAGCAAATAATAATAATAATAATACAACAGACAATTACATTTACATTTTCAATGCAGCAGTCATCTTATTAATACTGTATACTGGTTTGGCAAAAACTATTAGGCTGCAGTCTTCAATTGCTGTATACTACTTACTGATACAATTTGTACTTAACTTTTTGCTCTGCAAGCGCTGCTTTTTCTTGATCTGGTTTTATCTTTTCATTTCTTTTTTTAGGCCAACCAGCTGGAAGAGAAAGACAGAGAACTGAAGAAGCATGATGCATACTACAAAGAGCAGCTGGCTCGACTGGAAGAGAGGGTGAGTCCATTTTTCTTGTTTAATTAAGAGTTTTGTTAATTTCCGGTACCAACTTCATGGTTTCTATTTAAGCTTAAATATCAGCAGGAAGGATTTCATAAGCCAGAATTAAAATGATGGTATAAACTGGTTTTAGTCTCTCTCTGTTTGAGAAGGAAAAGGGAAGACTGAAGATAGAGGTTATTTTGAGAATCATTTTTTGATTACTTGATGACTGATATTGTCTTTTAGATGAGTTTTTATCTCTCACAATATTTACACATAAACTGTTTTTATCATCACAAGAGGTTACTTTTCAGCAATAAAGGGCACACAGGATGAAAAACCAGTGCAGGTGAACTGGTTTTATTTCACTGGACATTGCCCAACATTCTCAAGATTATGAGTGAAATGACAACTTTCAGACTTAATTATCATCCCCTTCCCCTCCTCCTCCAGAAAATAAAAATATAAAATAAAAAAATAAAAGCACAGTCACATATGTGGTTAGGCAGAGATCATTGCTCCTAGCCAAACCACCAAAGGTATGTAGGCAAAGATGCATTTTTATTGTAATTTGACATGTTTAGAAGGCACTGGCAAATTTTACGTGAAAAGAATTTGAAACTACACTGCAAACAGATGGAACAATCCAGATAGCTTAATAATAGTGGAAGTGTTATGAAATGCGTTCTTTTTAATGAAGAAAATATTTCAAAAAGATGTATTGCTATTAGTATTTGCATCTTACATAATGACATTCTATAACAAATCAGACTTCTCACCTTTTTGGCAACATCTGGAACAGTGGTCCCCAACCTTTTTGTGGCCAGTAGCACATTCATGTTTTCAGAAGAGTGTGATGGGCGCCAACATTTTTTCAAGGCTTATTTTGTGTTTGTACTTTAAATAATACAAAAAACATCATATTTAATATTTCATAATATATGAATCCAGAGAGAAGAGAGAAGCCGGAGAGAAGCCGCGAGGGCAGAGAACACCAGTACCCGCAGCACCGGAGTACTCTGTCTCCAGCAGGTGCGTGGCCCCGGCTTCTCTCCTCTGCTGGGCACTAGGCGGGCTCTGCAGTTGCCGGGGACAGAGAACCCCGGCGCCTGCAGCCCCGGAATCTTGTGTATCTGGCAGGCAGGGGGCTGCGGCTTCTCTCCGGCTTAAGCCGTGGCCCTGCGTCTGCCTGGGACTGAGAACACCGGTGCCCGCAGCCTGCAGCCCCGGAGTTCTGTCCCTGGCAGGCATAGGGCCGTGGCTTCTCTCCGGCTTAAGCTGTGGCCCTGCGCCTGCCTGGGACCAAGAACACCAGCGCCCGCAGCCTGCAGCTCCGGAGTTCTCTGTCCTCAGCAGGCGTGGGGCCGCGGCTTCGCTCCCCTGCTGGGCACTAGGCGGACACACATAAATGCCCCAGCGGGCGCCATGGTGCGCACGGGCACTGCGTTGGGGATCACTGATTTGGAACAACTTTCAACTTGCATAGCTTTGCCTTTTTCATCCAGGAAGCTACATGAATTAAAGGCCCTCTGGATAATCAGCTGAGCATGAGCTTCTAGTGTGACGCTTTGGACAAAAGGCAAGTGCGATCCTTGGATGCATAAACAGAAATATCGAATAAGAGTGGAAGAGGTGGTGTGACCTCTATATTCAGCACAGTGTGACCACTGCTGGAATACCGTGTCCAGTTCTGGTGTCCACAATTCAAGAAAAATATTGATAAATTGGAGAGGATTCAGATAAGAGCCATGAGAATGATTAAAGGATTGGAACTATAGTGATGGACTCAAGGAAGGTTAAGGGATGACTAGATTACAGTCTTTAGGTATGTAGATAGGGAATAAATATTTGATAATGGGCTCTTCAGTGTAGCAAACACAGGCTATAACAAAATGAATTGCTGAAAGTTGAAGCAGGAAAAATTCAAACTGGAAATAAGATGCAAATTTTTAAACAGTGAGTATAATTAACCATTGAAACTACTTGGGGTTTTGGCATTTTTTGAATCCGGATTTGCTCTTTTTTAAAAGATATTCTAGGTCAAACAGGAATAATTTTGGGTAAATCATGGGGCCTGCATTATACAAGAGGTCAGACTTGAGTACAGTGATTCTTTCTGGCATTATAATCTAGGAATAACATACCAGCCTTAACTTTGAATACCTTGCGATTTCTTGGTTTTGATAAGTCTTACTATGGTTAAGATATTACTGTAATTGATATTTATTCACATATAGAGCTGTGTCATACAGGGGACTAAAAACTTCGTAATGGATAAGAGAGGACAGCATGTCACACAAAAATTGTCAAGATATTTAATTGGCTACAGTGAGCGTTTTAGTTAGAGGATAGATGGGATGTAGTGTTTTTATGGTTTGAGCTACTTTTCTGGAAACAAGACAGATGACGTTCTTATTATTTTGGCAATGAAATATATTTTGAAATGGCCAGATACCAGTTTATTTTAAGTTGCCTCTTAGATGACATTAGCTGAACCATCGAGACATGGAGTCTCAGTGCATTCTCAGTTGAGGCTCTTCAGTTCTTGAATGAATTCTTTCTGGTGCTCTACCAAAACTTGAATCTTGTAGTTTGTGGCGCATGCTGCAAGGTTACTTTTTCAACCAAGCATTAGTTTGACCTTATGGAGGAAGACTGTGGAGGCTTTTTTGTCACTTTGGTTTGGGTTTGTTGATAGGAGGATGTCCCTTAAGGCTCTGCGTAATGGTTGGGGGCTTCCAGGAGGCATGACAAAGGGTACTCAAAAAACAGTCATTTGATATTTTTAGTTACATCATATACATACAGTAAAATGCATTTTATCCTTAATAACTTTTTGTTTGTTCAGAGCAGATACAGAGCTAAAGTGGCAGAGAGACTTGAGAGAAGGGGCCAGGGTAGACTAGCTTAATAGATTTGAGATCTAATGTATAACTGAGATAACAAACAGTACCGATTTTAGTGCCAGCTTTATGTGCAATGCTGAAGATTTTTAATGGACCACTCCCATTCTCATGTGTCAAGGTACGTAGGATCTCTGCTGCATCTTCCCTCTGCTAAGGGAACTGGGTTTATTTAGTCTGCAGAAGAGAAGAATGAGGGAGGATTTGATAGCAGCCTTCAATTACCTGAAGGGGGTTCCAAAGAGGATGGAGCTAGGCTGTTCTCAGTGGTGGCAGATGACAGAACAAAAAGCAATGGTCTCAAGTTGCAGTGGGGGAGATTTAGGTTGGATATTTGGAAACACAATTTCACTAGGAGGGTGGTGAAGGACTGGAATGGGTTACCTCGGGAGGTGGTGGAATCTCCATCCTTAGAGTTTTTAAGGCCTTTTAAGCCTTGGCTGGGATGATTTAGTTGGGAATTGGTCCTGCTTTGAGCAGGGAGTTGGACTAGATGACCTCCTGATGTCCCTTCCAACCCTAATATTTTATTATTCTATCTTGGTTTCTCCTCTTGAAATTTAATTGCTCAGGACGAGAGCAGGACTTTCTCAGTTGGGTGTTATCAGCCATAGAGCGTGTGCCCTCTGTTTGTCAGAGTTGGGTGCTTTTCATGGCACGTTAGAAAACTAATTTCTTCATTCTGCCTTTTGTATTGATCTATTAAAGAACCACTGCTTTGGCTAGGTGATTATTTTGTTTGTTTGTAAATCCAGTCTGAGGCATGTAGGTTCCAATGCAGTGAATGTTCCATAGGCACTGAAATGAGATGAGCTCTATCCCGAAATTCTGGTTTATCTTCTGGAAAGTTTTGAGGTGTGCAGGACTGGAAGAAGAAGAACAGGGGCTACGTGCAAAGTTCAGGTCAGGATCTGAACTACATCCAAGTTTTGGAATATTTTTTTTTACCTGGATGTCTCCCCCCACCTCCAGGTCATTTGTTAGACAAAACAATGCTGATAATTTTTGAGCACCATGATAGAAATAGAACTGAAAGTAACCAAAGAAGGAATGGAGAGGCTGTTGGAGTCTCAGTGTTGTAGAGTATGGGGGAGATGGGCTTAAAGGGAGCTATAATGTGCAAATTAATAGAGTAGTGTAGCATGTGGTTTATTTCTAAACTCTCATTAATTTCAGTGGAACTCTGTGTGCTGTAGAACAGAGAGAGAAGATAAGAGTGGAAGAAAAAATTGGAACTTGGAGAAATAAAATGTCCATATGAAGAAATTTGTATTATTAGTCTTGTCATCTGTGGTGAAGCATGCTAATTAAATTTTAAGATCATTCTTACATCAAATAAACACATTTTAACAGTACCTTGGTTACTAATAGGTGGCATTTGTGTCTGTTGCATCACCAAGTGTCAGAGCTCATCTGTATGATTAATTGGCTTTTTGATTACTTAGCTTTTTTTCAATTAGAAGCTTCATCTTTGTGTTCTTCTGTGCTGCTGAAAAAACAATGCAGACATTGATAATAAAGGGAGATGACAACAGAACAGATTAGTGTCAGCACAATGTGCTCCTTACAGAGAGGAATTATTATACATATTCACTGCCAGATGAAGTCTGTCACTTATGAAATATTTCAGTGACTGGAGTGAAGATGTGTCAACCTTTTCAGGGGATTAATACAGGACAAAGTAACTGTGCACCAGTGACAGCTGTGGTACTAAAACATAAACAATTCTATTCTCAGGAGCAATAGCTGTTCATAAATTTGGTTTATGTGCTAAAAATCCTTTGGTACTTTCCAAAAAACAGTGATTCCCCCAACAGCTGCTAGTGTTTCTAGGTCAAAGATGGCACATAAACGAAGAGTTATTGCATACTCCACAGCAGCTAAGCAAGATGGACTAGTTTAACAAAGGAGTTAAAGAATAACCTTCAGATACAGTATCTCTGGTTAGGCGATAAACTCATTATTTAAGAGTTCCCACATTAGACTTTCAGAGAGAAATTCATTCATCAGCCCTAAAGGGGCATATTCTACTTTTTATATACCCAGAAGATTTATGGACATTGCTCCTTGCACACATTCTAATCAGAACAGACCACTGAGGATTGGTACATATGTAGTTGTAGGATACAGAGGTAATGTTTTTGGGTCACTTTTTTTTTTTTTTTATGCTGATGGGAACAGGACCCAATGGTACCTTTATTTGTAGCAATTGGAATAGAAGCTGTAATGCAGTTTTAGATGTTTTTCATTGTCTGTTTATGGTTCTTGTAAGTGAAATGAAAAATTAATAGAAAATTAGATTTTAAAAAAGGCCCATAGAACAATGTATCATGATAGAACCACTCTGCGTTCTGTAGTACCATAAATGTTCACACATACGATATGTTGACTTTTCGTAAAATTGCAGAGTAAGCATTGTTGAGATGAGGTTTTGCTACTTTCTGTCTGAAGCTGTGCAGGCTCCCAAGACCTCTTTTTTTTAACACACATCAAGAATTGTGTCCCACTCTTGTATTTGCTATTGTCCTGATCAGCCAGATCAACCATTTTGTATTTGGTCTAACTTTACATTGTCTCAAGATCTCATCTGGCTTTGCATTTCTAATGTGCTCATCAATGTGTTATCTGGAGGCCAACACAAATAATAATAATTGGACAGATTTTGTTCATAGTGCGACTTGCCCTCCACTGTTCCTTGATACAATTGCTGTTGCTTTAGAGTATTTTTAAATCAATGAGAAATGTTAGCTGTCTCTCTCTACCTTTACAGTGCCATGCAGATCTATGGCACTATAGAAGTAATACAGTTTGTAGGAAGTGAAACCACTTACATTCAGTTCTCATGTAGTGTTCAGCTCTATCCTTATGGGAATCATGCCCCTATTTGTGGGAGTAGGAAAGAAGGAGTTTTTAATAGGCTAGTATATGACAAAATTATTTAACTTCCGTCAGTCTCATATGAATGAGTAAGAAATAAGCCCTAATATTGGTCAAGTGTTGGCTCAATCAAGGCAATAAGTTCCTGTGCTTCTGATTTCCTAGAAATATCTTCGCTGGGCAGTGTACAGAGTACATGTATGTATTTTAAAAGAGCTAGATGTTGTTAGTATTTACTGTTTGTATTTTAGTAGCCCTGAGAGGCCCCCTACATCATGGTAGGTGCTGTACAATCTCAGAGAGAGACACAATCCCTGTCTCAAATAGCTTAAAGTCTGAAGTCTTGATCCTGCAGTGAATTCTGTTGGCAGACCTCTGTGGATTTCAGTGGAGTTCTTATGGGCGCAGAGGGTCTTTTTGTGCAAAGCTTATTCTCATATCAGAGCCTAAGAATATAGACATAAGTTCTGGAAAAATGGTAGTCTTACCTGAATCCATTTTATTTTTTTCATGACTTAAATTTTGAGGAAGAATTTACAAATCATCAGATCGGCACTTAATTTGGGGATTCTATTTACCGTTTAGGCTGTCAAGGAGTATTAACCTTAAGGTAAGATGAGCACAAAGCTCTGAGCTGATGGCACACACTATACCAGGTATTAAATAGTATAATCCATCCTGTTTGCTACAGTAAATAGGATTTCACTATTATGATGTGTCAGGGTTTTCAGAGAAATCAAATTTACTAGACATTAAACTGCCATCCTTTCTGCTGAGCAGCTTTATTCTGGGATCTTGCGTTCAAATTAATCCAGTTGATAGGAAATGCTCATACCAATTGTGCAGGGAAATTATAATTTAATGATCTCTTCCTTTTCTCTGTTCGGGACTTAGAATAGACCACTGTGCTTTGCAATGATAGCCCCAGGGCTCTGAAAAGAAGATAATATACAGTTCAGCTTCAGAGCCAAGTCTTGGCTGTTTTTGAGTTTGTAATAAACATAAGTACTAAGATGCAAACAATATGGGTTTCACTTTTGTTCATACTTTCCAGTATTTTGTTTACCCTTTCTGAGACTCAGCAACTCAGCTGCAGCTTGCAAGGTGTAGGTAATAAGAGAATCAAAAAGTTTTCTAACCAAAGCAATGTAAATCAGTTCAAACCTTTGTTCTCTACAATATATTGGGAGTAGTGTAAGCATTCTTAATTTAAAAAATAAACATGCTATCACCCTGTTCCTTTTCTTGGAGATATTGCATTACTCCATCAGCAAGAATTTTATAACCAGGAAAGGATTCAACTCCTTACATCCTCTGTTTAAGAGCTGCAGTTAGTACAGCAAACACATTTTCTCTGTACACATTTGGACTTCATTCATTCATGGCTTTCAGAATCAAATGACAATGATATCGATAAAATGTTTGGAGACTTTGGGCTGGATCCATCAGAGTGGAAAATGATAACATTCAGTTGTGTGTGTAATACATTTTATGTGAGGAACTGAGAGCTTTGTAAACATTGTCTGAGAATTAATTAATTTACCTCTGAGGTGTAACTTGGCTGACTAGCAAAGTTCTACTTGTTTGATTGACCAGGGTGAGTAACTTCCTTGCTAAGCGAGTAAAATATCAGTAAGTTTTTTGATACTGTCAGTGGTAATGCTAAGTGATGGGCAAATAGATTTTTGTGCCTGGGCTGGTTTTAACATATTCTACACCACTAACCATAACAGTACACAACAGCACTAATAAAACTGCATAGTGCTTGACGTTTTGCAAACACTATGTGAATAATAAGTAATCAGTACATTGATCCCTACACAACAGCTTAGCTTGGGATCTTTAGTGATTGCAAGAGGTCAAGACTCGGTATACATATCTCATTTGAAAGGCATCCCTTCAGCACCAGAGTGCCCCTTAACTCCATGCCACGCCATTGATTCCATCCTGATTCACAAGTCAAGAGTGCCATTCAGCTATTACTCTTTTTTATCTAATGCTGTATATATAGTGCCTCTTGTCATAGTATCTGGCTATATCTTGGCTAAGATTTAAAAATAGGATATTAGGTTATATCAGCTGTCTCGATCTGTCTAGTGCTTTCCAAAACTCTAGCCAGGACAAAGCAAGTTACATTTTAGTGCTTGATAAGCTGGTCGAGCTAAAGCCTAGGAGGCATTAACTCAACCACCTTAGCATGGGCTAGCCTACAATTTGCAATTAGACCTGCAAAGCGTTGTCCTTATTGGAATCTGTTCTCCCTCCCTCCCAGGTTCCAGGCAAGGGACAAGGAGTAGGGGCAGGAAAAGTGCAGCAAAATTTGCCTGGCATTTTGAATTTCATTTAAAATGTGTTCAAGTACGCTATTTGCTGTATAAAACAAAGTCCTAAGTGTTGCTAGTGGAGTAAGGATGGAGAGAGGTGATTGCATTAATATCATCCACAGAGCAGGCTAGTTATAAAACTTAATTTTCTCCAGCATCACTATATGCCAGCCTAGATACTGGGTCTGTATCCTACTGTCTATTAGACAATGACAGATGCTGAAAAAAAACAAGTCTGTGTATTTGCTGGCAGAACTCCTTCATGTATAACTAAGAAAACAGTGTGACATCCATTTGAAAATCTTAATATATTGTGCAGACAGTGAATTAAAACTCATAGCATCTCTGTAAGGTTGGTGGTGTTGCCCTCCATTTTGCAGTTGGGGAAATTGAGGCAGAGGATAATAATGTGACTTGGCCCAGGTTACGCAGCAATTCTGTGGCAGTGCTCCAATCAGTGGACGACTCCGACCCCGCCTCCTGAATTTGGGCTTGTGAATCACCTGATTGGAAATGACATGAACAAGCACTCAAAGAAGAAAAAACAGTTACCTTCTCGTAACTGTTGTTCTTCGAGATGTGTTGTTCATGTCCATTCCAAAACCCACCCACCTACTCCTCTCTCGGGGTAGCTGGCAAGAAGGAACTGAGGGGGCTTAGGGTCAGCAGGGCTTTATATTGGGCGCCATGAAGGTGCAACTCCAGGGGGTGCCCAATTTGACCGTACGGTTGCTGTTAGGGGAAAAATCTTCTGGTTACTGTGCACATGTGCACACACACACCTGATTGGAATGGACATGAACAACACATCTTAAAGAACAACAGTTATGAGAAGGAGAGTAACCATTTTTTCTATGCTTGAACCCAGACTCAGCACCAGAAAGATAAAAGTGGGAGTTCATCATAATTTTGCAATGCGCTGTGTTTCTATACTGTTCATAGCAATACCCTGTTTAGTATTGACCAGAATGTAATGTTGTTGACAGTTTCACCTAATAAAGCTGTCAACTCAACTTGAGATCTAGCATCATGTTTCAAATGCCGGAAAATTCTTCTCTTTAGATTACTTTATATTTTTGGGATTACCCTGTTGTTGAAAGAGCTCTTTGCCTGGCATAGTGAGTTCAGGAATCTTGCTACCAGTTAAAATATCTCTAACCTCAAACTGATTGACTACAGTATTGCTTTAGTGCACTAGCTCCGTATCTGGCTGAGCCTCATTATAGTTCTAAATAATTGTTTTTTAAACTGATTTTTTTTCACTCATCTTCTATTATGACCTTCCACTAAATTAACTTTAAAAAGAATTGTGTATTTTCCAACAACCATCACAAGTCAGCCTTGCCTTTATATTCCATGACATTTTTCTTGTTTAAAAAAATACTTTTTCGTTCCCATCTTTCATTTTCTTTCATCAAATCAATAGCAGTCCTGAAATGTCACTCAATAACAAAAAAAAAAAAAAAAAAAAAAAATAAATAAAGCAGATACACTACACTGAATAATAGGCATTAGTGTTTAGAGAAACATTTCTTTCAATAGAGAATTTTTTCTTTTCTATATATAACTACATGAGACAAAAATGCAATAATATTTCAGGTTATTTTTCTTTATCACAAACTGTGTTTCGATGGAAAGATATAGTAGCACCAGGAATGGCCGCATTTTATAGAGGCTGTTTGTACGATCCATTTTTCCAGATTCCCAAGACGTGCAAAAGAAATTCATTTTTTTTTTTGGCTGTGAAAATTATTATATCTACACTTCAGATGCAAAGTGAAATATGGGACTATCCATCTTGTGCTTTATATTTTCTTTAATTTGTATAAAAATCAGTACTAACAGAATACTGTGTGTTAAGTAGCAATAACTTATACCACATTTCAGTACTTCATTTGTATTAAATATACTAATACCTGATGCTTGGATACTGTATAAACCATCTGGAAATATATAAGGGAAAGTATTGGGTGTTCTTAGAGGTTGTTCTTTTAATCTCCGTCCATAAATCTATTCCTCTACCCCTTTTATCTCTTTTACAGAATTTTTCTTAGTCCCTCTTGCTTTATATCTTTGTCTTGTATTGGTGTCCTGAACTAAATGCAGCCAATTTCCCCATGCTGTATAGATGATTACCACCTCTCTATATTGTGATGTGATTCCTCTTCCAAGTGCAACCCAAAGCTTTCGCTCTTTTTCTGCCATAATATATTGCAAGTTCATACCTAACTTGCTGTCTGGAATTCATCCTTTAGTCTCCATCCACTTGTTCTTTCAAAGTGCGTTCTTCCTGTTAAACTTGTGTGTGTGTTGGATGATTTTCGCCCAGTCATCTTGGCTTGCCTTTTTCCAGGCAGAATGTCATTTTATTTCTTGTTCTAGTTCTAATCTCACTTGGTGAATTTGTTCACTGATGTTCAACATCTCCTACTTGAGTGCAGTGTGAGTTAGTGCCGTTTACATTTCCCTTTATCTGTACACTTTCTTTATAGTCCTGCAGCCAGCATTCAGTGGATGTTTCATGGTTTCTGTCCAAGCCAATTTGAATGAACTTTTAAAAGTAAGTTTTTAGAGGGATTGTTTCAAAGGTAGTGATTTTTGTCAGATTACAGTAAATCTAGTAAATAAGACATCTAGAAGAGAGAGGACTGAAACATTCACAATCATGAAGGAATTTATTTTATCTGATTAGATCAAGGGTATGGGAGTCAGGACTAACAGGTTTGGCTATGCTACTGAATTGCAGTATGATTTTGGACAAGTAACTGTAGTTTACTCATTTGTAACTACCAACTTCTGATAAGGAGACTGAGTGTAGATTTCAGTGGTGCTAAGCATTGACTTCTGTTGGAGTCCTGGGTGCTTAGAACCTCTGAAAATCAGGCCCTTGTTGACTTTGTAAGTGAATGCAAGATTTACTGCTCCAAGAAGGAGGGGAATATGAACTTTTATTGGGCTCATTGCAGCCAATCAGAAAGTAACTATTTATATTGCCCTGAGGTTCTGTAACTACTTCACTCTACAGACAACTTTGTAAAAGAAAGATCCCTCATGAATCCCTCTGCACTCCCAGCACTCCAATCCCTCCTTGCTTGATTTTTAACGTTTCCTTCGTGCAGACCTCCAGGGATGGCTGCACAGATCGTGGTTTGAGAAGCATGGATATATGCAGTATGGTTAATGTTGTCCTTTACCTCAATGTTACTAACCTCTTAGGAGGTTTAATGATAGAAACTTACTATTGTCCAATAATAATCAGTCGTCATGAGTCAGGATCTACCTCATAAGAATAACTTGACTCTTGATACTTGTAAAGCACTTTGCGATCCTCTGATGTACGTCAGTGCAAATTATTACAAGGAATGAAAACGTAGATTAAATGAAACTACTGGGAAAACTTGGGGTTGGACTGACGGTATGGGAACAATAGTTGCTGTAAAGAAGCTTATAGTGGACAGTTCCTCTGAATTCCACCCATTTTTCTTCTGATTCCCACCTGCGCAGGAAGAACAGAAACTATTCATAGACTCATAGACTCTAGGACTGGAAGGGACCTCAAGAGGTCATCGAGTCCAGTCCCCTGCCCTCATGGCAGGACCAAATACTGTCTAGACCATCCCTGATAGACATTTATCTAACCTACTCTTAAATATCTCCAGCGATGGAGATTCCACAACTTCCCTAGGCAATCTATTCCAGTGTTTAACTACCCTGACAGTTAGGAACTTTTTCCTAATGTCCAACCTAAATCTCCCTTGCTGCAGTTTAAGTCCATTGCTTCTTGTTCTACCATTGGAGGCCAAGGTGAACAAGTTTTCTCCCTCCTCCTGATGACACCCTTTTAGATACCTGAAAACTGCTATCAGGTCCCCTCTCAGTCTTCTCTTTTCCAAACTAAACAAACCCAATTCCTTCAGCCTTCCTTCATAGGTCATGTTCTCAAGACCTTTAATCATTCTTGTTGCTCTTCTCTGGACCCTCTCCAATTTCTCCACATCTTTCTTGAAATGCGGTGCCCAGAACTGGACACAATACTCCAGTTGAGGCCTAACCAGCGCAGAGTAAAGCGGAAGAATGACTTCTCGTGTCTTGTTTACAACACACCTGTTAATGCATCCCAGAATCATGTTTGCTTTTTTTGCAACAGTATCACACTGTTCACTCATATTAAGCTTGTGGTCCACTATTCCTTCCAGCTTTGCCCCCTGCTTGCTTTAAGACTGGAGTTTACTGGCAAGTAGCATCTGATTCTGAAAGATATGAGAGAGTAAGTAATTCCACCAGGATTGATGTCCCCTCCCCTCCTTTCTCTAGAGCTAAACTAAAATATGTAATTAGGGAATTTTTAAATTAGGTTGTACTGACCAAAACAAGTAAATATGCTGTTAATGTTAACAAATAGGTTCCTGTGTTATATGAGACGTGAGAAGTTTTTTATATATGTATGTAGCTAATCTGTAACTGCACCCTCCTTTCTCTGTTATCCTTGTCTGTCTCTCTCCCAATCTCTTTGTTTGCTTGTTATTCCCAAGTGTTTAAATTGGATTGTAAAATCTTTAGGATAGGAATTGTGTCCTTCCTGTGTGTTTGTACAGTGCCTAGCTCAACTGGGTGCTGATCCTCTGGGCACGAACAGTAATATAAATAATAAATATTATATAAAATCTGCGACATTAAATATTTTATTTAATATGTGAGATTGGGTAACTTGCTTGAATTTGGAAAGTAACAACTGAGGAAAATCCTACCTTACTCTTTCAAGTGCATCATGTTACAGGCAACATACTGAAATTTTAGGATACTTTTTAAAATGCTTACTAATTGTATGAAGGTATAGTTCAATAACTCCTTTCATCAGAAAGTCTCCAAGTGATTTACATACAGCCCATCTGACTCCTGAGAGGCTGGCAAATATAAACTTTATTTGCTCAGTAGGGAATCTGAGCCACTAAAAAAATTGAATGACTTAACTGAGGTCACAGAGTCAGTGACATGATGAAACACAGCCCAGAACTCCTGACACCCGGTTCCTGTCCTAATGACGTGAACACACTGTTCTGTAGTGCAGTGTACGGTAGGCATGTACCTTCAAACAAAATTACATAATTTTAAGCATGTCTTCCATTTTAAACAGGTAGCAATAGCATTTTCTTATGTGCATTAGAACATGGCATATTTCAGCACTTCTGTTTGGAATATTAGCTTATCCAGCTACAAAACAGCCAGGAATTTTTTTTATTATATGAGAAGTGGTAGCTACATGAAATGTTGCAACCTTCTTTAGTAAATAACCTTATAAACCTAAAGCTCAGAAACCGCCTTCCCATACACACCCAGACCCTCGTTTTCATTGCTGTCAGCCTGAGTGATATTTTAATTTTTCTGCCCTTAGAAAACTTCAGTCTCTTATCCAATAGATAAATGAGAGAACCCCCAGGAAGTGCTGCAGAATGTTTCTGTTTGCCAGCACAATAAATGCAGAAGCAAATAAATGTCCTCTCCCATCAGGAGGAGGCGTATAATGAATAAATGATAGAAAAAGAAATTCAGGAAACAAATGATCAATCCAATCTACGACGACAAACAATTTCTTAATAACTTGGCCTTCAATTGAATAGAGGGCTCTCTCCAGCAAAGGGGAACTGCTGAAGCTGAGCCCTGGAAAAGGGTCATTTACATCTGGTGGCTGATAGATTTTGCAGTGTTGTTGGAGGTTCACTGAGCAATAAACTGTGATTCAGACACACAAGGTTTTGTTGGATCACCATTTGTGTGAATGTGTATACGGGGAAAAGCATAGCTCAGGAATTTAATTCACATTATTAGTTCCAGATTATAAGTAGTGCACTTACATTTCTTTTGTGCTGTTCATTAAAGCAGTTTTTCATATAAAGGATCCAGTTCACTCCCTGGATGATTACACAGTATGGAGCATCGATTTTTATTCTTGTTTTAGGCGTACAGATCTTCTCCATATTTTTAGGTGTATTTTTTACAGTGTGTAAGAGGTCCCTGCCCCGAAGAGTTAATAGTCTAATGACTACATCATCTCTTCAGTGAGTGTTTTGCCAAAGTAAGGAATGAATCAAGACCAAGACCTCAGGATTTGCTCCTACATTAGACATAATACAGCTGACAAAGGAGGCAGTGGGAAAAGAGGTACCATATGTCATATGATGTTTGTTGTGAAGTGCATGTTTAGATTCTGCACTGAGGCTAACTGCTGGCTTCGGTAGGGTTGCCTCTGAGGAGGGTTCAGTAGGACTGCTGCATTACTTATGAGCAATCCCTGCTGATCAGTGCAGAGCTGCTAATTGGTTTTAACAGCAAGAGAGGGATGTTATAGAGGTAACAGGAAATAAAGGGCTAGGTGGAAAAGTCCCATAGTTGCTGTTCAGATGCTGCCTTGACAAGATCAGAGCCCCTTTGATCCAGATCAGCCCTGTATTCAGTTAAATTTCTGGATCCCCCACACCTACAGAAGAGAAGAGATTGGCAGCTGGCTTTACTTTTTATATTGGACCTAACCATTTCAGACTTCTTTGGCTTCTGAATCCATTTATGTGTGCAGTATGAATAAGATACAACCCAGAAGTTGACGGGAGCTTGGTACAGTTATAGAAGGGCTATACGCCACCATCAAACAAAAATTTTCATTAACCATCAGATTGGAGGCTGGACAGAGGTGATAATGCCAAGCTGGTGGTGTACTCTGCTTTGTTGAATGTACCACAAAGAATCAAGTATTCTAGCATCTCATGCCTTATAAATGAGAACCATTATACCTGAAAGCTTAGACTTTACAATATGCTTCTATTCACATGCATATTTCTGTGCCAGATCTTTCAAAAGGCCTTTCCTTTGAAATATGGGAAGATAATCATGCCTTTGAAATGAGTAGATACTCTGCTGACATGTTTGAAATCTTTATTTTTCCCCAATATCTGAGCATTTAACCCCATACATTACTGTAGATCTTCTATACACAAGGGCTTATTTATTTATATGCACTATTATGCACTATGTTGAAGAAATTAAGAAATAGACACAAACGAGAATTCAGACATAAGGCAGATACTCTGCCCATTACACACACACGCTTTCCTTGGTGTTGCAGCATTTTTGGTACCTAACATCACCTACTAAATCAGAGATTCTACTCTCATCCAAGTTTTTTGTTGCTTATTGTTGACTTGTTTAGTACTAACTGTGCACAACACTGCTCAAAACATAAAACAGCCATTCATTGCCCCCAAATAACTTATAATCTAAAAAGTCTAACGTGGTGGCATTTGACAATAAGTAACATAAAACTGTAAATGAGTCATTTAGAACAGAGATTCTCAAACTGTGGTCCATGGACCACCAGTGGTCTGCGAGCTCCATTCAGAGCGGCCGCACACCAGAGAATGAAGGGCTACCCATCTAATTAGTGGAGCCTTTGTTTGGAAAGAGATAAGAAACTAGGAATACCTTTCTGGAAAAAATGGAAGTTGAGAAATTTCTCTTCTTTCCTTCCTTTATTGGGAAGTTTCATTAGGTTTATGCATTTTTAATCACTGAGCTGTTACCATGAATTGAGAGGAAATTGTAGGTGTTGATATATAAAATTAAAGGACTTCTTAATGGACTCTTATAAGAAGTGTACTTTTATGTTAAAGATGTGAGTCTTAAACAATATATGTGTGTTTGCTGCAATCTTTGTAAAATTTTAAACTGCCATTTTGCCAATGGTAAATAGAATAAAAGTTTATTGATTGATATTATTTTGGTGGGTGGTAGAATAAAGTGGAAAGCTGCAGCTTGCAGGTTTCACAAATGTGGTGCTTTCTTAGTGAATTCATCCACAGGACAGAGCATGGAGTCAACTCATTGAGCACTATAAGATCAAGAGTGCTGATTCTGAGAACTAGACTTGTCACTTTACACAGCACCCAGGAGAATGTAAAAATGAGTATGGCAGTAGGCAGTGTTGCAAATAATTATTGTAACTTGAAGTAATTTTACAGTGAATTACATCTTGAAAGACATTTGCTAAATCTCATAACTGTGAAATTAGTGTTTTACCACTGTAGATTTGAAAGACAAGTGACCATGTCTAGGGCATGAAAATTTCAGGTGTTTAATATAGATGTGGCCAGTGTTACTATGTAGTAAAATGGGGGAGGGAGAAGCATTGGAAGTGTGAAGCACATTCTAAATACTCACGAGTATAGGGTAAAGATAACTGGGTACATGCAGTGAAGTGCAAGAATCAAAATTTAAAAGTCCATGTATAGATCCATCCATATACTATGGTAATGAGCATAGTATAGTAATATGGATGGACAGATCCATTACTCATAATGAGGGAAGGAGAATTAAGCAGGTTTGTTGTAGCATGAAACTTGACACTTAGGAAAAGTGTATTGTACTGTGTATAGTTGTTCCCAGAATTACTGTTCAAAGGTCAATCCATTGTTGTAGGTTATTACATTACGGTATGGTATAAACATATAATAATGACAGTCTCTGTTCCAAATAGAATACAATCTAAAATGTGGTTAGTTCATATCTCCTCCTTGGTGCCACAGTAGGAGACCAGTCCTGGTGGACAATTCCCAAGCAAGAACTGAGGGATCAGTAGACCTGATTCGTGCTGGAATGAAGCAGATTCTTGGGTCCTGTGAATCAGGCCTGAAAAACTATGAAGCAATCTTAAGAAAAGGATGTTTTAAGGTGTTTTAGTTTTCACAGAAATATACTGGTACTGTGCTTGGGACTCTGTAAATAGCAGCAGATTGCAAACTAAAGAAGTGGCTAAAAATTGGTGCAGACTGGTAGTATATTGTGGATCTCTGGAGAATATAGGTTCTGCACAGATAGAATGCTCTCTCTGATCTGCATGGGTAACAGTGATTAGTTTGACTGGGGCCATGGCTACACTTAACAGTTTTGCAGCGCTGGTAGTTACAGCTGTGTTCGTACAGCTGTGTAGGGCCAGCGCTGCAGTGTGGCCACACTGCAGCGCTGGTAGCTGTCAGTGTGGCCACATTTGCAGCACTTGCAGCGCTGTTGGGAGTGGTGCATTGTGGGCAGCTATCCCACAGAGCACCTCGTCCCATTTTGGCACTGTGGCTTGTGGGAAGGGGAAGGAAGTGTGCGGGTCTTTCCGCTTCCTGTTCCAACGCCCTGTGGTGCTTTGCTACACATTCCGAGCAGTTTGGCGGCATTGTGAGTCTGCAGCGCGATTTCTGATATTTCTGTTACAAATGGAGCCTGAACTGCTGAGGGCCTTGCTGAGGAATGTTGCCAACACATCACGCATGGCAGTGGAGCTATTCCTTCAGCTGCAAAGTGACAGTGAGGAGTCAAACGATGATATTGAAACGCCTGACGCTCAAGACACTCAATTGCTTGTGGCAGTAACAGACGTGCTCAGCACCTTGGAACGGCGCCTTTGGACTCGGGAAACCAGCACTTAGTGGTGGGATCACATCGTCCTGCAAGCCTGGGATGACGAGCAGTGGCTGCAGAACTTTCGGATGAGAAAAGCCACTTTCATGGGACTGTGTGCTGAGCTCGCCCCTACCCTGTGGCGCAGGGACACGAGATTGAGAGCTGCCCTGCCAGTGGAGAAGCGGGTGGCTATTGCAATCTGGAAGCTGGCAACTCCAGATAGCTACCGACCGGTGGCGAACCAGTTTGGAGTGGGAAAGTCCACCGTTGGAATGGTGCTGATGCAAGTTCGCACAGCCATTAATTGCACCCTGCTAAGAAGAACTGTGACTCTGAGGAACGTGCAGGACATTGTGGATGGCTTTGCACAAATGGGTTTCCCTAACTGTGGAGGGGCAATAGATGGGACGCATATTCCTATTCTGTCACCACCCCTCCTGGCATCAGAGTACGTTAATCGCAAGGGGTATTTCTCCGTGGTTCTGCAAGCGCTTGTGGATCACCATGGGTGTTTCATTGACATTTACTTAGGATGGCCTGGAAAGGTGCATGATGCACGCATCTTTCGGAACAGTGCCCTGTTCAGGAAGCTGAGGGCCGGGACTTTTTTCCCAGACCACAAGATCACAGTAGGGGACGTCGAAATGCCCACTGTGATCCTTGGAGACCCCGCTTACCCCTTAATGCCTTGGCTCATGAAACCGTATACAGGGAAGCTTGACAGGAGCAAGGAATGGTTCAACTACAGGCTGAGCCGGTGCAGAATGACTGTGGAGTGTGGTTTTGGCTGTTTGAAAGCCCGCTGAAGGTGTCTTTATGGGAAGCTAGATTTGGGGGAAAGCAGCATCTCCGCTGTTATATCCGCGTGCTGTACCCTCCATAATATTTGTGAAGGGAAGGGTGAAAGATTCAGTGAGGAATGGACCTCCGAGGTTCGACGCCTAGAGGATGAATTTGCACAGCCAGAGAGCACGGCTACTAGAGAGGCCCAGGAAAGGGCTTCAAGGATTAGGGATGCCTTAAGGGAGCAATTTGATGCTGAGAGTCAACAGTAATGTTTGGTGCCTTTGCTGTGCTCCTTTCTACCTTGTGGTACAGTATTTACCACTTCCTGCAATAATAAAAAGTATTGTAAAAACCATAAAATCCTTTATTCAAAGTACAGTACATAAAAGGCCAGGGGGGTGAGGGTGGTGGACTGTACATTCAGAGGTTTGAATATGTCCTGTTTGGATAACTGTTCAATGTCTGCTGCACTTCAGGATTACTATGCTGCAGAGTAATGGGGGTGGAGTGCACAGGGTAAGAATTGTAGTTATCAGGGCTGGTAGGTGATCGTACAGGTGTTGGGGGCAGCTGGGGGTAATAAGAAACTGGCTGCTGGAGAAAGGTGTTTTGTGCAAATACTGGGGAACAAGAAAGAGAGCTTTGGGAGGGGTGTGGGTTACCACGGTACAGATCTGCCTGCATGGCTACAAGAGACTCGAAAGAGTCAGTTTGGCGAGCCAGGAGGCTTATCATGTGCTTTGAGGTTTTTTTGGTAGCCAATTCCTTTCTCCTGCTTTGTGTTTGCCTCCACTCATACATTTTCTCTCTCCATTCCTGCGTCTTCCTACTTTCTCTGTTGTAATGATTCATAACTGCTTTGATCAACTCCACTTTTGACTTTCGTGGATTTTTTCTCAAGTTCTGCAACTGACGTGAGGCCGGTGTCCCGGCTGCATTAGTCAAGGTCACTAAAAAAAACATAGATAGAAACATGTAATACACAGAGGCTACATTGTTTATTATCACACAGTGAAGGAGTTTTTAGACTTTTTGTAGCATCCTTCCCACATACCTAACATAACACAGAGAGGCCAGGGAAGCGAAGGCATGGCGAGCAATGGCGTGAGTGTTTCTGCCCCGACTTCACCTGGGAGGGGGAACTGACTGATGGCTCACTGGGGTTTATCTGCACTGGGTAGAGGAGGTAGCTGGTGGCCTCCACAGGGGACAGTAGGGAACATGAAGCTGGCGAGCTGCTGGCGGGGGGGGGCGGTCCGCAGAACTGCCGCCCTGCTGGTGGGGGGGGGGGGGAACGCACCGCGGGGCTGACTGCCTGCTGGAAGGGGGTGGGGAGACCGGAACGCACCGTGGGGCTGGCTGCCTGCTGGAAGGGGATGGGGGGGCAGACCGGAATGCACCGTGGGGCTGGTTGCCTGCTGGAAGAGGGTGGGGAGACCGGAACGCACCGCGGGGCTGGCTACCTGCTGGAAGGGGGTGGGGAGACCGGAACGCACCGCGGGGCTGGCTGCCTGCTGGAACGGGGGGGGGGGGGGGGCAGCCTGGAGTGCACCGCGGGGCTGGCGACCTGCTGGCAGGGGGGGGACCGCGAACCTGGCGCCCTGCACTCAAGTATCCCTAAATTCTCAACAGGGTTTCCTGCTGCCAGATATATCACTCCTGTGTGTTACCTGGGGAGAGAGGGAGGGTCTTCTACAGCAATGTGGATTCCGCCCTGGCCCCTATGCAGCTTGCCTGTGTGCAGCTATGGTACCCCCACCCCTCGCTGCACAGTGGATCGGACGAGTTAGCCTGACCGGGACAAGGACCACGGTGGCTCTCCCTATAAACTTGCGAAAGCACATTGCCCACACTCTGGCTGCAACTTTTCAAGAGATTACCGAGGCCGATTACAGAGACGTGATAGAGCAAATCAATGGGCTATTCCACGTTTAGGCATGCATGCAGGCAGCCATAACCCAAACCGTCCTCTCCCAAAACATAAAAATCTGCTTACCCCGAGCACGATCCTCTGCTTCTTCCTCACCAGCAACTTCCAGCTGCTGCGACTGGCTAGCCTCCTCCTGGCTTGAGAAGAGCTCCTGGCTGCATCCCTCCTGGGACTCCGGGGTGTCTCCCTCCACCACAGTAGCCTGACTCTCGGCTTCCTCTACACCCTCCCCCACTTCTCCCTGCTCTGAACTCTCCATCGTGCTCCTAGGATTGGCAGTGGGGTCACACCCAAGTATGGCATCCAGCTCCTTGTAAAAACGGCAGGTCGTGGGGGCAGCTCCTGAGCAGCGATTTCCCTCACGGGCTTTGCAGTAAGCACTGCACAGCTCCTTAATTTTTACCCTGCACTGCAACACGGCCCGTTCATGGCCCCTTCTCAGCAAGGACTGTGATATCTGCCCACAGATATCATAATTTCTCCGGCTGGAGCGCAGCTGTGCTTGCACAGCTTCCTCACCCCAAACACTGATTAAGTCCTGCAGCTCGGAACTGTTCCATGCTGGGGCTCGTCTGGGGCGTGGAGGCATGGTCGCTGATTGATTGATTGATTGCACTCCACACCTGGCTGAGCAAACAGGAAAGACATTTTTAAAATTCCCGGTGCATTTAAAGGTGGGGTCAGCTGAGCCCAGGGCAGTGGAGTGTGCAGGATTACCAGAGAGGCTTCTAAGGTATGCTGGGATACCTCCTTATACCCCCGGAGGACAATAAAAGCGCTGGTGGGCGTCCACACTTGCAACACCTGAGGCTCGACCGGGTGTCGCTGCAACCAGGGAGTTGCAGCGCTGGCCGTGCTTTGCAAGTGTGACCACATCCTAAGTTGCAGCGCTGTAACCCCCTCACCAGCGCTGCAACTCTTTAGTGTAGCCATGGCCTGGGAGAAAAGAACTTAGAGTGGTAAGGCTAAATCTGTGATTGGGAGAAGTGCATACAGAAGACAGCAGAGTATTATTAGGAAACACCTACAATCAACAGTTGAATAAACAGGAAGGCTGTTTGGCAAGATATTTTAACAGTAAAGACTTGAAGGAGAAACCAATGTTGGAAGGAGAATACCCAGAAAATACAGTGCAAACCAGAGAATTGTGAGTTGACATAAATATGACCCAGTAATCTTTTTGTAAAAGGAAAAGAGGAGAGAAGTAAGTTGGAGAATGAACGGAAGAACTTTAAGTGGTTAATTGTTTTCAATATCACAGGGAGTCTTCAAAGAAGAAAGTATGGACTCTTTGAGGTGAGAGCATCAACAGCAAGGCGTAGATACTGATAAAAAGAAATCTTGAATTCTTCTTGCTGTTGGTACTCCCAAAGGAAAATGGATGGAAGGTAGATGCCAAAAATTGCCACAAATGTGTAGAAAACACAGTTGCAAAGCATACTGCATTTAATTAGAGCTGAGCAAGAAATATTTTCAGTTTGAGGGCTGAATAAAAAAATCGGGAGAAAAAATTCAATTAATTTTGTACCAAAACTGATTTTTTTTTATTTTTTTTCTCACTAAGGTGTTACTGAAAAATGTTTTTTGAGGCTGAACAAAACATTTTTAATATCATTTCTAAATGGCATTTTGAAACAAAAGAGTTTTGAAATATTTTGAAATGATGCTTCAATTTGAAATGAAGATTTGATGCAAAACTGGTGGACATTTTTAAAAAAATCCCGTAATTTTTTTTATTCATCTGAATCTCCTTGCCAGATTTGACCTAATTTGCCAATAATCTCAGTTGTCCTAAAACTGCTTTTTTTTTTAAGCAAATTTACTATTCAGGTGAAAAAAATTGCCCTGCTGTACATTTAATGACATTTAGCAGATGTTTGCACAGCTGCACAAGATATATTAAAATTAATGAATGTCTTATGGTTTTAATTAGAGGGTCCTCTTCCTAGTGTGTGTGCATGGGCTCTCAACTGGAATACCAGGATTGTATTTCTCTGTGCATAAGACTCCTGTCCCATCTTTTCAATGTTTCTTTAATCTTAACAGCTCAGGAAATTATTCCATCCTAAGTAATGTAATTTCATTGCCCTTAAATACTATGAGCCGATAAGTGCTTTTAGAAATAGCTACAGTAAGACTGTTCTGTGATCCTGTCAGGTATATAAGCTGAGAGAAGCCAGTGCAGGTGAGTATCTGAGATCTTCAGGGAGCATCTTAGTGCAGTATTGGTGATTCAGGAGGTAGCACTCTTCTGTTGAATAAATATTGAATCACTACCTCAGTGTTTGTCCTCGGGAGCTCAGTACTGCTCTTTTGTAGATAGGATATGAAACAGAAGTTCTGGCCAATGATGGTCATTAAAAATCACAGGGTGCTGTAAGCAAGATTTGGTGTGTGAACCGAAGAGTCCTGGCCAAATCCTCAATTGATGATGCTACTCTGCTTCACTGAATTTTCACTATAGTGAGTTATTTACTGTTTGACCTAAAACCATTTGGAAGTGTTGCTGAATATTAATCAGCTGACACATTTTACTCCAGAGGTGGTTCTCTTTCAGTGGTAAAAGAAATAATTCCTTTATATTCAGTTTGAATTTAAGTTTATAAAATGCACTGGGATCCTTTGGGATGAAAGCTGGTACATAATTTAAATATCAGACATACATTTGTAAATGCCGTTATAGTTACTGCGTACATAGTCGCAGTAGATTCTGAGCAGCATAGATGTGAGAATGGCGCCGACTTCTCACTTGCCAGTTAAGGTTCCTCAGTGTTCTGAAGTAGTGTGCGATGACAGAGCCCTTTAGAGTACTGAGAAATAACAGTATGGTTCCTTAGCGAGAATGTAATTTGTAACATGTGATATTGAAAATATGGCGAGACTTGGAAGAAAAGTTGTAAACAGGATTGGTTTTGATTAGGCATCCTGTCATCAGTAGGATGTTTAAATATAGTTGTGCATCTGAGCGTATGTCTGGAAGATTGCGAACATTTGTATTAGAGAATATGCTACTATTACGTGCAGATTAGATGGTAGGATGAATAGCAATAAGAATGTTGAATAGTTTTGTCCTTTTAGTAAAGGTTTTCATTTTCTTTGGCAGCTCTGAGTGTTAACAATTAGAGATCAGTGTCCTAGTTAGATAGAAAAGTGAAGTGAAGCGTATCTTGGGAGAGGCTTAGAGGCTTCTATTAACAGTTATGTTAGCCAAGTGTGCCTAAAAGTTGAGCTTGGAAGCTCAGATGAAAAGGGCAGCTGAATTCTCTGCTTTTCTCCACTTGTTGATCTGATGTGCTCTCTTTCACAAACTTAGGAGATGTATCACAATACTGAACATTTGGTGTTGGAAATCATATCTGCTCTTTGGGAGCCTTCATCTATAGGAAAAAATATATGCAATCAGACCCAATGAAGGAGATCATAAATGACTGGAATCTAGTATAAAGAACTTTGACAAGGGCACTGATAACTTCCTTTATGCAACGCTTTAATAGTATTCAAGGCAGAATAAATATAATATATTAAACAACATACAAATTCACTTGTAATATACTTTGTACATCTGGTTTTCCAATGGCACAGTTAAAATCAATTACCATGTATATTCATTCATAAGCCAAATATTTTTGGTAAAAAAAACAGTGACACATCTATAAATGGGTCTACACCAAAATTTGATGATTTAAAACTCTATGGAATCATTGAATTGAATATCTAGTACATCGTTGTTTTGTTTACCTGGAGCGTCCAAGTAAACAAATGTTCCGACCCACCAGTGGCTTACCCTGACAGGCCAGGAGCCAAAGTTTTCCAACCCCTGAAATGTAGGGTCGGTTTATGAAAGGGCCATACAATTTTTGCTGTTTTTACCTATCCATTTTGGGGGGTTGGCTTGTAAACGAACAGGCTAATGAATGAGTATATGTGGTAAGAGAGAGGCATAGATTAAAAAAGTAACAAATATTTTAACATGATTTGGTACATGAAGTTGTACTCCTTGTTAGGCTTTATAATAGGTAATGTTATCTATTTAGGCTCATATTCTTTCCCCCATCCCTTCATTTTGTTTGTTACGCTTACTTGTTGCATCTTCAGAGGCTTCAAAGCTCAGTCCCTTTGAGATAAATGGCGACAATTAAGAACTCTCTTACAGATGAATCCTAGCCTCTTGCCCAGGGCCCTCAAGTACCCTCTTGCAGCAGAACCAATTTGACAGATTTTAGTCTTGTATAAAAGGATGATGTCCCTTTCTTTGTCAAATAAACTATTAACAACATAACTATTAAGTAAAAATCTTTAAATAGATTATGTGGAATATACATTCCTACTGAATTTGTTCAGGTTTTAAAAGCTAAAGACACATAAAGAAAAACTTCAACTGCAAAAAGGAGTTCTGGTATGAAAGAGGATATGTTGGTACTGCTCCTTTAGTGAAACTTAACAAGGGTTCTCACATTCTCTTGATTCTGTTGATAACCTTTTATCAGCTTGGATGACACAAGAACTTTTAGAGTTTCCAACTTGCTGAAAACCTTCTGAAGATTTTCAGTATAGGTAAAAAATACACTTGTGCTTTGAGGTTCCACCTACAGATGAAACAAGTGAACGTGTAAGCTTCTGTAGGAACTTGTTTTCTAATACAGAACTTTAAAATCATTGCTACCTAGCAAAGAGGATTCTTCCCCTATTCCTTCATAACATGTGGCTTCCACTGCTTCTGTTGGAGGAAGATTATTCCAGAGTCTGACACAATTAAAATGTGTTTCCTAATATTCAGATTACATTTTCCTTTATTCAGTGTATCCCATTATTGTTAGTTATATTTGTCTCTGTTCCATCCTGACTATTTCAGTTTAAAAGGGACCTAATTTTACATAGTGGATTAAGTCCCCATGTACCCAGGACCCCCTCCACAGCCAAAATCAACATTCCCCATTGGTTTCCTCTTGAAGATGCACTTCTTCCACAAGACCCAATTAATTTTAGTACACATTTTCAATGAAACGTATGACAAAAGGTACAAAAAAGGGTACTAAATGAAATGCATGCCCAACACTACTACACAGGCATCTGGACTTGGTTACATCTTAATTTCTGTTGTTTCACTGTGTTTCATAGGTTCCAATGCCAGAAGGTACCATTATGATTGTTTTGTCAGAGCTCCTGTATGACATAGGCTGAAAGAATGTCTTTGAAATAGAACATATCCTCTAAATAAAAATCGTCCAAGTTTGATGGAGAATCCAACCCTTGGTAAATTATTCCAGTGATTAATTAGCCTCACTGGAACCAGACCAAGGATAGACACCTGCAGGACTTCACTAAATATGTCCTTCCAGTTTGATTGTTACCCATTGATGTCTACTCTTTGAGTGTGGTTTTTCAACTACTTGTGCATCCACTTTATAGTCATTTAATCTAGCCTACAGTTCCCTAGCTTGTGTACGAGAATATCCTCTGTGAATGTGTCAAAAGCCTTTCTAAAATCAAGGTTTAGCCTCCCCATGGCCATGAAGTTCCAGTGGATACTGCTCTGCGACTGGAGCTCACAGTGTGGGCTATTACCTCTGCATACTTGTTAAGCAGGTATTTGGGTTAATGTATCTCTTTCAAAAACGACTGCACCAACCCTTCCCCAGGGTCATACCCCCCAGAGTGCTGTGGACAGAGCCACATCAAAGCACTACTGCAATACACAGGAAATTCCCCTGGCTGACTCTCAGCGGTGAGCCTCAGTTGAATACAGTAATACCTTAGTCAATTTCTCAGTTACCTGCATTCCTGTCATGCAGCATATTAGTTTTGCTAGCCATCCCCATTCCTCTCACACAGCAGACTTGTTTCTATAGCCACCCCTTTGTATAACATTATACACTCTGCCACAATTCACCTCTCTGATTCAGGGAAACATTTTTAGGTGCCAAAATTAAACAGAAAATCTTTGTTTCATTTATTTACCGCAGTAGTTGATAACAGTTTACTACCTTTACTCATTTGCTCTTCAAACTGCAATAGAAAAAGATATTGTGAAGTCCTTTAAATCACAGTTTCACAAGGGCCCATTGTGATTATCAGTCTGACTTCTTATGTACACAGACCTTCCCTCAAAATAATTCATAGAGAATATCTTATAGAAAAACATCAATCTTGATTTAAAAATTGTCCGTTATGGAGAATCCACCATGATCTTTGATAAATTGTTCCAATGGTTAGTTACCCTCACTATTAAACATTTAGCCTTTTTTCCAGTCTGAACTTGTCTAGCTTCAGCTTCCAACCATTGGCTTGTGTTATACATTCTCTGCTAAATTGAAAAGTCCATTACTAAGTATTTGTTTTCCATGTAGATACTTAATACTGTAATCAAGTCACCTCTTAATCTTCTATTTTTAAGCTAAATAGAGTGAGCTCTTTGAATCAATCACTGTAAGGCGGGTTTTCTAATCTTTTAATCAGTCTCGTGGCTCTTCTCTGAACCCTTTCCAGTTTATCAACATCCTTCTGTAATTGTGGGCACCAGGACTGGTCACAGCATTTCGGTAGTGGTTGCACCGTTTCACCATGTGTAAAATGGGTAGAATAATACCACCTCCCAGTTTAACGTCACATTTAAGATACTATGGTGAGGGCATTGTAGAAAAATCGATGAGACAATTAATAATTCTGCATTCAGTGCAGTGTGTGGATGGTGTACACTCAATAATGCATGGGGCCACATATTGAGCAATGAGGATAAAAAGAAATATTGACCAGCTGCCCATTCAGTGAGTACAGGTGTGCACTGATTGAAGCAGGGGTTGTATGGTGAAAGTATGTGATCATGTAATTAAAGACTATATCATAATGCATTATACACAAGGGGGCAGAATTAAGGTTGCACAGGTAACCTTAATTCTGGTATTTCCTAACTTTTGAATGCTTGACTTTGTAATCTTAATGTCCTTTTAACATGGCGTTGGGGTTTTTTTGGTATGTAATAAATAATTATAGCATGTGTGTGTGCATGTACAGTAGACATGCAACACTGATGTGTATTTATCTGTGTATTGAGGGGCTATTCCACATGAACAATAGAGGAAATAAAAGTGTTATTAATTCAACCATTATTCTGCTAGTCCATTAGTGGACAATGTAGTAATGTAATTTCTAATTGACAGCATGTTATTGCAAGCATCATTTCTAGTCAGTATTCTCAGCATTAGCTACTGGTGAAATTATTCTAAGAAGTGGGGAGGATTTTAAAAAATGACTTCATTTCTGGATTGTAAACAATTATATACATGAAAGAAAATCCTGAGTGAATTCTGAATGGAAGGTATTACACAGAAACACATGGTAAACTCAATCTAAGATGACAAATGGCTTCTTAGTAGCAGCTCATTTGATCACTCAAACTGCAATTAAAAAAAATAGAACAGGTACACTTGCAATATTGTCTGTGTGTCAAAAATGCACCTTCATGCTTGAAAATGATAAAAAATTACAATCGATCCTTACAACTGTTGTGTTCATCTTTATTGATCAGGCACAAGAAAGATAAATTGCAGCCCAAATAAGATTATAGTAAATGTTAGCATCGTAGGGGACTATAGGTTGATAGAGGGCTATTCATCATCTCAAATAGTGACCTGTCCACGCTCACACTATAGTCAGTGTACTGTCTAATCACATACCTATTGATTTTATCTACATCCAAGAAACCTGGCTGCGACTGTCATTAGGCAGACAAGATTGCTTAAATTTAAAGGGGTCACTGGTGTGAAGACGATTCCATTTTCATTTTCTTACTGATTTATTAAAAAATACGCTACCTCTGGTCATGTGCATGAAACCTCAGTTCCCATACAAATGAATGATTAGGTCCGGATCACAGAAGCAGGAATGCAATAGACCACCGTGCCCTCTGCGATCGGTTTATGTGCTTTTGACTGAGGTATGTGTTACACAATTTGTTATAATTCGTGGTAATGTTTTGACTTGAAAATTAATTTGATTCTTCTTCTGAGCTTAGTATTCTTTTCTTTGATTTCTGAAGAGCTCAAGTTAGTTCATAATTTATTAGGAAAACCTTTAGAAGACAGTGGCTCAGAGGATGAAATGTCTATCTTTTTACCTTTCCAGAAAGAGTTCCTCTTTTAGTACTAAGTGAAATAAGTTTGTGGTTTCAGATCAGTCTCCAATACAGGAACTCGCTTTGTGGCTTTTCTTATAACCTTGTTTGGCACAGATAACACTTGCTCAGGAAAGCTCTTGTGACCCACTGATCATGAAGACCGAATCCGCTTTTGCATTCACAAAAGGGTGATCCCTCAAGATCAAGGCTAAAGCCTTACAAGAACAGTTTACGAAAATTCACCGTTACAGTCAGTCCCGATTTAAATAATCATGTCTTTCCCAAAAAAGAAAATCTAGAATGATAGTTTCCATGAACTGTGTTGTGGCCATCTAAATAGATTAAATGTTTTATAGATGCCATAGTAATTAACCTTGAATTGTAACACTGATGTGTAAATGATTAAACCCGAGTTTTAAAAGTGTGTATGTAAAAAAAATGGAATACGTGATAGTATGGTGTGGAATAAAGATTTCATTGGCATGGTGGCCTGATTTTTGTGATGCCACATTACTCAAGAGTGTCAATGCATGAATCAGTTCTAGCAAAAGCTAACAAACCCATTATACCACACCACATCAAATGCTCTGTATATTACCCAGATGTTACGGAACAACTAGTTTAGAGAAGTTTTGAACAGTTTTATATGACTGACTTCATTTTTTTATTCTTCCTACTGTGAAGCCAGGTGTCTCAGCTTATCTACCCAAAGTCCAACTGTGCTGATATGGAGTTCAGATGAGCTCAGATCAAGCCATAAAAACCTCTTTTAAATTACAAAAAGTACATTATCTAGACATAAAATGTTACAACTTGTTAGTCAGTTGTCTTAGAATATTGTTTATCCCGCCGTGAAGCTCCAACGTTTTCGAGTATAGAAAAGTTTTTACTGCCCATGAGTTGAATCCTGCATTTTGAAAGTGGGTGATTGGTGGAGTCAGGGGGAGAGGCATTCCAGAATTTAGGGGAAATGGAAATATTTCTGGAGAGACAAGATGGGTGAGGTAATTGTGACACTCTGTACCCCCAAAGCAACACACTGACACCCCCATATTTACCATGGTGATGTAATTATGACATGTTTTGTACAAAGTATGCCTTATAAGGTATCATTCTAAAAGTCTTGATCTGTTGAACATAAATATCCTGTTGGATTACATGTGCTGTCATTGTATCTGAAGTTATGAATATTGACTATGTACCAGTATTTCAACAGTTTTTGCTCTTGGAGTGACACCCTCCCTCAATATGAAGAGGACATGCACAGACTTTTGTTAACTGAGCTAAGATCTTTTCATGCACTTCACTCAAACTACGCAGTTTTTAGGTAAAATATAAAACAGCTTTATTAACTACAAAAAGACAGATTTTCAGTGATTATAAGTAATAACTGTACAGATCAAAGTAGATTACCTAAGAAATAAAACAAATTTTATTAACTAGACAGGATTTGAATTACATGCATAATTGTCATATACCACCTCATATTTGAACATTGCATGCGGTATTATTAAACGATTACAGCCCATACTTGAGGGGGACCACAGCATGAAATAAATCTGTCCTGAACCTCCTGTTCTGGCTTTCAAATACCCCGTCCCCAATCTCTCTAAGCTCACCATCAGATGAAGCTCCCCATGCCAGAACACACCAAGATCCTGCCATAACAAACAGATGCAAAACCTGCAGACATACTTTTGCTGCTACAATGATCAATAGCCCCCAAAACACACTTTTCAAAATTCATGGGTCTTACACATGCCCATCGCAAGATGTGGTGTACCTCATCTAATGCACTAAATGCCCCAATAACAACTATGTTGGTAAAACAAGACAATCATTATGCTCTAAAATGATACACATCCACAAACGATAAAAGACAAAAACACCTTCTTCTTGGAGTTATGGTCCCTATTGTATTCCACTGTGGGTTAACCATGTGCCTGGAGCCAAATAATTTGAAAGTAGCATCTGCTCGTCTGCGCATGTGCCCTAGTTCACCTTGTGCCTCCATCTGAGGGAATAAAGTTCCTTCTCACTGCTGCATGGCTTAGGTTGGAAATGTCAATGTCCATAGCTTCATCTTTGTCCTACAAAATAAGAATTAGTTCTAATTTTGTAAATAGTTTTTACAGTTTCTACAGTTTAGTGTTTTATAGATCTGTTAGTGTTTAGATTAGGCTCCCGGGACCTCTCACACCCCTGAACCCTGTTCAGATACTGGATTATGCCCAGGACTCTGGGCATCCAACTCGGCATCTCCTGCCCATGATCCTTCTTGATCCGCGACAAGCACCAGCGCTAACTGTGCTGCCTTTGGGAAGCGCACATCACAGTGAGGTGTAGTGACTGCCAATCATTCTCCAGCCATACCCAAGGAGGGTGGAAACTTTGTCTCCTCAAATACCTCATGGAGAAGGTCATGATGCCTCAATCAGAGCCAGGCCGAGAAATCTTCCCTGTACATAGGCCTAATTCAGCAAGGAGTGCATCTGCTGCTGCAAAGTCTGAATCAGGTACGGGAGAATTTCCCCCCACAGGACCCGCTGGCAGGATATTGTCAGAGATCCAGGAAGCACTCTCATAAGCATAAGACTAAATCTTACTCTAAATTCTCTCTAGAGAAGCTGGATTCACCTCCAAGTAAGCCTATCAGCTCAGCCCGTGAGGGCTTAGGATGTCTTATGTCCCAGAGGCATGACAAGAGAAGACCATACGCATTGTTCTCCTTCGGTACCATCATCCTTGGCACCTCCAAAATCCAGGATCCATCGGCACCAACTAAGTCTAATCGTTGTCATCTTCAAGAACTGTTTTCCTCGCTGGCTTGAGCAAGTAAAACCCCTGAATCTGAATCCATTGCTTCTCCACAGAACATTTTCTCTCTCCCTGATCTGGAATTCCCTCCTCTATCGGGCCGCTCCATCTCTAAAGAGGTAATAACACCACCAAGGGAGTTGACTGCTAGAAGAGTTTATCGCTGCCTGTCCCATATGTGGAATACAACTCCCCTGCAAAAGCACCATTGGCACCACCACTGGAACTGTAATCAGCCTTCTTTTCATTGGGAGGTTCCAAACCTCCTGACGAACATTTTTCCCCCTAGCCGACATATCTTGCATTTCCCAAAAGACCTGCATTGGTTTGGGGCCTACTTCCCTTTCATCTAACTTGGAGCTGTTGTTATCCCATGCCAAGGGAGCCCTCGCAACTACCTATTGACCCCCTTCCTACTGGCCATATTGGGGGCCTTTTGACCAGTACTCCACTGCAGAATCAATCTGATCTGCTAGGTAGTCACCCCTTGCCTCCCCTCTAAGAGGATGCTCAGGTCAGCCCCCAGATCCAACAGAAGAGTAGGAGGAACATTACACACCAGATCCAGTGGTTCTGCTAGAACCAATAAGAATGCTGTCTTCATCTCCAAACAAAGCGGTGACTCCTACATCTCCTTCTCTCTACCCTCCCTCAGTGACTTCAGACATTTCCATGACCACTTTCACAGAGTTGCTGGAGTACTTCAGTTTACTCTTGAAGAAGTCCAGGACATCTTACACTCATCTGGATCCAACAGAATAGCTGTCCCTGCTAATGAATCCATACTTGAGCCAGCTAGGAATTTTGGCACACTCGTGCCACCCTGAAGAGGGTGGAGAAGCATTACTATGCGCCACCCAAAGGAGCAGAATTTTTGTTTTCTCACCCTGCTTCCAACTCCCTGGTAGTCCAGTCTGCTTCTAAAAGTTGGGAGGTGTTGGCCTTAGGCTATGTCTACACTACCACTTATGTTGGTATAATTTATATCACTCAGGGGAATGAATACACCACCTCCATGAGTGACATAAATTACACTGACATAAGCACCGGTGTGGACATAGCTGCCACTGCTCATTAGGGGTGGATTAATTAAATTGATGGGAGAGCTCTCTCCTGTCGGCTTAGAGCGGCTACACTAGATATATTACAACAATGCAGCTATATTGGTGCAGCTATGCTGCTGTAAGCTCACTGTTGTAGAGATAGCCTTAGTGTTTCACGGCTCTCAAGCTCCCATCAAAATAATGTCGAGTCAGGGACTGAGATGTAAAGTCTGTTGCAGAGGGTGTAAGAAAGCAGGACTTTTGAACCCTCTGTCTCTTGCATGATAGTTCATAGGGCCTCTGATGGAAAAACTACTTAGCCATATGCTTAGGTCTGAACAATGGGCCATAAAACTTCCTCTTAAGGACAGGCTTGTATATCTCCAGTGAGTGGAAGGTAGCTCTGGAGTCCTTCAGGGTAGGGAGGGACTCATCCATCTTCTGATTAAAGTGTGATTCATTAAGGAGAAAGTCCGTATTGGTATTCTGGGCCTCCTTAGGGAACCATAATTCCCTGCACGGGACAATGGCAGTAACCATAGCTCTAGAGGAAGTATCCTTTCTAGTAGTAGAAAGGACTCTACTAGAAGAGGTTACCTAGCTAAGTGGAAGCACTATTCTTCTTGGGCATGTCAAATTGACATTCTCCCAGAAACTGCAGATATTCCTCTCTTCTTGGACTATATCCTCTCCTCAGCTCATCCATCAGCTCCTTACAGGTCAACTTGGTGGCAATTTTGTGCATGACATACACCACCTCAGGCATTCATGGACTTTGCAGATCCACTGACCAATAGATTCTGAAAAGTCCTAATCAGAATCTTCCCATTTATTCAGAAGCCTACTCTCCAGTGTGACTTAAACATTGTTCTCTCAGTACTCACAAGGCCTCCCGCCCCATTGAATTTTTAGCCTCTTGCTCCATGTCTCTCCTTTCCAAGAAGGTCACTTTTCTTGTAGCCGTCACATCACCTATGATGGCAGATCCTCCTTATAATATGTTCCATAAGGGTATGTTTTTATTTGCATCTGTACCCTAAATTCATTCCTAAAGTAGTTTCAGAATTTCACCTTAACCAGTAGGTTCACTTACTGTGCTCTTCCCAAAACCGCACACTTCCCCAGAGGAATTAAGTCTCCACTCCCTTATGTACAGCAGGACTTGGCCTTTTACCTGCAAAGAACAAAACCAATCAGGAAATCTCAGAGACTATTCATCACTATAGTATAAAGAATCAGGGGCATGCCATTTCCACCCAGAGAACCTCCAAATGGATCTCTGGATGCGTTCTATTCTATCGGCTATTGAATCTTCCCCCTTCCCCCGGGGTAAGAGCTCATTGTACCAGAGCACAAGCAACAAATGTGACATCACTTCAGAAGGTACCCCTCCTGGACATGTGTAAAGCAGCCATGTGGAGCTCTGTTCATATGTTTGTGAGACATGCTGTGGTGCAGGACTCCTCTGCTGATGCTTCCTTTGGAATGGCAGTCCTCCACTCAGCTTACCATCTACATCCTTGCATTCTCCTCCTACATAGGTACTGCATGTCAGTCACCCACAGTGGAAAACAGTAGGGACCATCGCTCAAAGAAAAAGGGGAGGTTTGAGACGTGTGGTCCCTATCTGTATTCCATTCCTTCCCCTCTGCTTCGGATCCCATCTGATTTGTGGTAGAGAAGGAACTGGAGAGTCGGTCAGTCCACCCTGCCCTTTATCTCCTTGAACCCAGGCAAGAGGTGATCTAGGGCACATGTGCCAACCAGCAGGCACTACTTTCAAATTCTCTGAGTCTGGGCACATGGTGTGCCTGTGTAACCCACAGTGGAATACAGCTAAGGACCAAACATCTTGAAAAACCTACAGTTACAGGTCAGCAACCTCCCCATGTCACTTGTGGGAAAACACTTTTTTTTTTTCTTTTTTAACAAAGTCATCACCCTTACCTGACCTCTCAGTCCTCATCCTCAATGGAAACCTGCACAACTTTTTCAAAAGACGAGCCTACAAGCTTAAATTCATAACTTTGTT
This sequence comes from Gopherus evgoodei, assembly GCF_007399415.2. Classification (NCBI taxonomy): domain Eukaryota; kingdom Metazoa; phylum Chordata; order Testudines; family Testudinidae; genus Gopherus; species Gopherus evgoodei. The sequence goes on along the minus strand of NC_044322.1, from coordinate 360,300,832 downwards.
AGACACTTAAAATCATGGTCTTAATAAAGACACTGGATTTATTGCTTTTCACAACAATCTGTTACCCGCTAAGCCCCCGTTTTTGTCCTATGACTGCAGAGGTGTTTGTGGGCCACTTCACTTTGAATGGTCTCTTACCATATGTTGTTTGCAGTGTTGTAGCTTCGTGGGTCCCAGGATATTAGCGAGAGAAGGTGGGTGAAATAGTATCTTTTACTGAACCAACTTCTGTTGGTGAAAGGGACAAACTATCTAACAAAGGCAGCTTGATTTTTAAAAATATAAAATAGCAGCTGTGAGAAGTTACTCAAAGTTTGGAATATTAGGATAAGTTGTTGCTTTTTACAGATCCTGACTAACCTGGCTACACCTCTGATACTAGAATAAATTAGAAAGAGATGAACTAGTGAGCAAAGAGTCAATTAGACAGTCAGAGGATGAGTGGTTAATTTGTAACATAACTGTAATTTATGACATGAATATCACCTCCACACGAAGTCTGAGTGTACAGAAGTGTAAATACATACACAACAATAAGGATTCCATTTATGGATTATCCAATCATCTAAAAATTATGAATCCCTCAATGATGGCAACAGCCTCCTGATTTGTGTTCCAGTCGTCATTGTCCTTCCAATTCTTCCTTAAAACTGATTTTTCATGCAGCTTTCCTACTATACAAAGAACTAGCGCTGGTTCAGAATTTTTTTGACTAGAAGCTTTTTCATCAGAAAATGCAGATTTGTTGAAACAAACTTTTTTGGGGAAAGTCAGTTTCTACTAATTTTTTAACATGAAAAAATTGAAGTTTCTAAATAGTCAATACATTTTGTTTCAACATTTTCTAAATGAAAAATTCCAGTTTTATGACTTGAAACAGGCTTTTGTTTAGAAATTTAAGCTACAGTAAAGTCAAAACTGAAATGAAACATTTTGACCTGAACCATATTTTTTTGGATTTTTGGTTTGTGAATATTTTTGAAATTTTGACTTGAATCCCAAGTCAGGATGGAACCATTTTTCTATATAGAATATTTTCTCTGGATAAGAAAACTTTCCATTCTAGCTCTGCAGTGAACTGCTCACCAATAATGCTTCTGCTTTGTCTTGTACTTTAATGGTTATCCCACTTTTTTATTTGTTAGAATTATAGTGTAAGATGTTCGGTGTGGGGACCTGAGTTCTTTACACATTCTGTAGAGAGCCAGGAGTGTTTTCACCGCTGTATAAATATTTGTTAGGTCATGAAGTTTTCACTTTTCTCCTCTCTTTTCAGAGTGCACAGTTCTACAAAGTAACCACGGAGCAATACCAGCAAGCTGTCAAAGAGGTGGAAGCTAAGTTCAAGTAAGACTCCCCCCCACTCTGTTACTTTTGAGTATGTAAATCTGATGAAGTTGTGTTCATATTAAATTAGGAAAAAATTTCTCCACCTGACCTAGCAGTCTGTGCTTGGAAAGTGGCAAATGAAATGTATTTTTGCAGGGCTGGTTATTGAAATGAAGCAATTTTGATGAAAGCTGGTAGCCAGCCCATATTGTATTATGTACCATGATTGTGTAGAAATTGACATCACAGTTAGTAATATTAATTTATTTTTGCCTGATTCTATATAAGAAATGCTTTGAACTGCTGTACACCTTAAACATGCATCTTTGTTAATGAAATACCAGAACTTGGGTGCCAATCTTGCATTTCAGTAGTATTCATACCATTCTTGTTTAGCATAAAAGGTATTTAAATCAATGATTTAACTTTGTCTTTAATAGCGAAGGTCAGGTTGAATTATTATTAGACTTGAGGATGGTTAAATGAAGATGCAGTAATTGATGGACCAAAGAGACTCTGACCCTTAGCTTTGGACTTTCAGTTTCTGCCAATTCTTCCATTAAGCAGAAAGTGCCATTCATCATTTTTGTATGAGTATGAAAATAACCTTTTACAACCCTTTACTCTCACAATCTACCAATAGATACTGTAGACAAAAATTATGGAATTGTGGCCATAGTTTGAGTGAAGGTGTGGAAGCCTATTGAGAGCTCTGATACCCTTCCCCCTAATGTCATAATAAAATGATAAAAGTCTTTAAAAACCCTTAATGTAAAATAACTACTACATGTTTCAGTGGTTGGATCTGTTTGCCATTTCATTGTGTATTCACTTACAAATTATTTGGGAATCTCTTTTTAATTTAATATTATGTTAATTTAGTTCTGGTTAAAGGTACCAGGCTTGCCGCCTTATGGAGTAAACATTTCTGACCCTCGGACAAGTATTGATTGAACCACAGAATAACACTGTGCTTCAACCTTGATCTGGAGGGACTGCAAGTAGGGGTGAGAAGATGGTTTGGTTGCTATTGTTCATTCAGTTGTTCCTTCCCTCCTTTTTCATCTAATTAATGAGGGCTAATTAATTTTTATCAGTTTTGATGAATTTGAAACATCTAATTATCACCTTCCTTCCTTTAATTAAAAAAAATATTTTTCTCAGTGTATGCTCAACGTGCCGCAGGTAGCACATGACCAGGATTCATCACCGAATTTGATTCGCTGGCTGGATCGTTAGCTTTCCTCGCCCAGGCCATGTGCTGACAAGGAGCACAACATGAGTGCTGATCCATGTTACTAGATATGAAATAAGGGAATAGTTAGTAGGTGGTACACCTCTAACCTGATAGAATGCCACCCGATATAACACGAATTTGGATATAAGGCAGTAGAGCAGTGGGGAGCCCTGGCCCTTTAAAGCGCCACCCAAGCCCTGCTGCTTTACCGCGTTATATCTGAATTCGTGTGGCACCCCGGGCCCTTTAAAACACCGCCCGGGCCCTGCTGCCAGAGCTCCGGTGGTGATTTTAAAGGGACCGAGGCTCCCCACAGCAGCTGGAGCACCGGGCCCTTTAAATTCCCACCGGGGTTCTGGCAGTGATTTAAATGGCCAGAGGCTCCAGCTGCTGCAGGGAGCCTGGGCCCTTTAAATCCTTGCCTGAGCCCCGCTGACAGAGTTCTGACAGTGATTTAAAGGGCCTGGGGCTCCTGGGAAGCCGGTCCAGTCCGACACGGCGTACCAGCTCTTGCTGGCATGGCCTACCGGACTGAACCCGATATAACGCAGTCTCACCTACAAGGCGGTGAGATTTTTTGGCCCCTGAGGACCGCATTATATCGGAGTAGAGGTGTAGTAGCTATTGTGACTTATGTCCTGTGACTTTGTTTGCAGAGTTGGGAGGCCTGCCGTGTTCCAGCACACAATAGTTTACAAAATCAGTCAAGTACTGCCCAGCTCTTCCAGGTGTTTACAGGCCTGGCCTAAACAGCAGGGTTCTAGCTAGAACTTAACATCACACAACGTAAAATCATCTGGGTAGTTTAAAAACCAGCAGTGTAAAGCGTTCCATTCAGTCCTCCTTTAACCAGAAAAATAGTTGTGCAAAGGGAATATAGGGAATGGGATTGTGAAATCCTCAGACTTGTTGAGACTTCCTTCTCCTGATTGTCAATGGAGACTTGGGAAGGGGGTAGATTTAGAAGATAAAATAAAAAAAGAACAAGTTAAAAATCACTTAGAAAAGTTAGATGCCCACAAGTCACCAGGGCCTGATGAAATGCATCCTAGAATCCTCAAGGAGCTAATAGAGGAGGTATCTGAGCCTCTAGCTATTATCTTTGGGAAATCATGGGAGATGGGAGAGAGTCCAGAAGACTGGAAAAGGGTAAATATAGTGCCCATCTATAAAAAGGGAAATAAAAACAAGCCAGGAAACTACAGACCAGTTAGTTTAACTTCTGTGCCAGGGAAGATAATGGAGCAAGTAATTAAGGAAATCATCTGCAAACACTTGGAAGGTGGTAAGGTGATAGGGAATAGCCAGCATGGATTTGTAAAGAACAAATCGTGTCAAACCAATCTGATAGCTTTCTTTGATAGGATAACGAGTCTTGTGGATAAGGGAGAAGCGGTGGATGTGGTATACCTAGACTTCAATAAGACATTTGATACGGTCTTGCATGATATTCTTATCGATAAACTAGGCAAATACAATTTAGATGGGGCTACTATAAGGTGGGTGCATAACTGGCTGGATAACTGTACTCAGAGAGTAGTTATTAATGGTTTCCAATCCTGCTGGAAAGGTATAACAAGTGGGGTTCTGCATGGGCCTGTTTTGGGATCGGCTCTGTTCAATATCTTCATCAATGACTTAGATGTTGTCATAGAAAGTACGCTTATTACATTTGCAGATGATACCAAACTGGGAGGGATTGCAACTGCTTTGGAGGATAGGGTCATAATTCAAAATGATCTGGAGAAATTGGAGAAATGGTCTGAGGTAAACTGGATGACATTTAATAAAGACAAATGCAAAGTGCTCCACTTAGGAAGGAACAATCAGTTTCACACATACAGAATGGGAAAAGACTGTCTAGGAAGGAGTATGGCAGAAAGGGATCTAGGGGTCATAGTGGACCACAAGCTAAATATGAGTCAACAGTGTGATGCTGTTGCAAAAAAAGCAAACATGATTCTGGGATGCATTAACAGGTGTGTTGTGAGCAAGACACGAGAAGTCATTCTTCCGCTCTACTCTGCGCTGGTTAGGCCTCTACTGGAATATTGTGTCCAGTTCTGGGTACCGCATTTCAAGAAAGATGTGAAGAAACTGGAGAGGGTCCAGAGAAGAGCAACAAGAATGATTAAAGGTCTTGAGAACATGACCTACGAAGGAAGGCTGAAAGAATTGGGTTTGTTTAGTTTGGAAAAAAGAAGACTGAGAGGGGACATGATAGCAGTTTTCAGGTATCTAAAAGGGTGTCATCAGGAGGAGGGAGAAAACTTGTTCACCTTAGCCTCTAATGATAGAACAAGAAGCAATGGGCTTAAACTGCAGCAAGGGAGGTTTAGGTTGGACATTAGGAAAAAGTTCCTAACTGTCAGGGTAGTTAAACACTGGAATAAATTTTCTAGGGAAGTTGTGGAATCTCCATCTCTGGAGATATTTAAGAGTAGGTTAGATAAATGTCTATCAGGGATGGTCTAGACAGTATTTGGTCCTGCCATGAGGGCAGGGGACTGGACTCGATGACCTCTTGAGGTCCCTTCCAGTCCTAGAGTCTATGAATCTATGAATGACCATTGGAGGAAAATAATTTCAGGGAAGTTTGGCCTGCATGTGCAATAAGGAAACGTAACAGATTAACTGATGTTATATTTAGGATTGAAAAAAATGTGTTTAGTCTGGAGAAGAAAAGACTGAGAGGGGACATAACAGTTTTCAGGCACATAAAAGGTTGTTACAAGGAGGAGGGAGAATTGTTCTTCTGAGGATAGGACAAGAAACAATGGGCTCAAATTGCAGCAAGGGAGGTTTAGATTGGACATTAGGAAAAGCTTCCTAACTGTCAGGGTGGCTAAGCACTGGAATATATTACCTAGGGAGATTGTGGAATCTCCATCATAGGTGATTTTTAAGAGCAGATTAGACAAACAGCGGTCAGGAATGATCTAGGTAATACTTAGTCCTGCCATGAGTGCAGGGGACTGGACTAGATGTCCTCTCGAGGTCCCTTCCAATACTGTGATTCTATGATTTGTGGATTAGTCTGCCTTCAAATAGACCCTTAGGGTATGTCAACAATGCAGCTAAAAATCTGCAGCTGACCTGTGCCAGCTGACTCAGGCTAAGGGGCTGTTTAATTATGGTGTAGACTTTCAGGCCTGGGCTGGAGTACAGGCTCAAGGACCCTGTGAGGTGGGAGGGTCCCAGAGCTTGGGCTGAAGCCAAGACTGAAAGTGTACACCACAATTAAACAGCCCTTTAGCCTGAGCCCTGTGAGCCCTAGTCAGCTGGAATGGGCCAACCACGAGTGTCTAATTGCAGTGTAGACATATCCTCAGACTATATCTTCCATTGTTGTTTGCAGTGTTGTTGTAGCTGTATTGGTCCCAGGATATGAGGCAGACAAGATGGGTGGAGTAATTTTGACCAGTGCAAGATATTATCTCACCTTCCTTGTCTCTCTTAAACACCTGAAGTCAGTTGTGTGTTTACAGTCTTCCATAGATGACCAGGCCCCCAAGTGCATCTTGGCAAACTAGTCCATCTTGTCAGCAATATGTGGTAGTTGTACTCAAATACTCTTTGGCAAAAGACTCTAAAAATAGACCTGGGTGAGAAATGGCTTTCTTGTCATAAAACATTCAAACATTTCCTGTTACCCATTGGGATGACACCAAGATCTCTTGAAAATGTTAGCAAAAAAACTAGGAAGACTGATTCAAGGTTTCGGGTGAGGGAGGCAGGATGTCTCTCTCTCGACAGAATTATATCCTTAATTTTAAGCATGAGTGGTGTCTCCTTGAAGTCCATGTTAATAAATAAATAAATACAGAGGGCCAAACACAAGGGTGTTTTTGTTTTTGCACAGTTTAAAAGAAAGGGGAGGTTTGTATCCCAATCCCGTTTTATCTAAGGCTATGGCGACACTGCAGAGCTTACGTTGGTGCAGCTACGCTGCTAATGCAGACGCGCTAAGTGAACAAGAGAGCTTAGGAGAGAGGACCGAAGCCTGACCCCACACGAGCCCCAACCCCTGGGTTGAGGGGGCCAAGCCTGAGCCCCATCACCCCAGGTGGGGAGGACCAAAGCTGAAGCCCAAGGGCTTCAGTCCCAGGCAGGGGACCTGTAACCTGAGCCCCGAAGCCCATGGCTGAAGCCCTGGGTGGTGGGGCTCAGGCTTTGGCTTTGGCTTTGGCTTTGGCCCCAGCAAATCTAAGCCAGGGACTTTGGGTTCCCAACCCACAATTTGAGAACCACTGACTTATACCAACCTAAGCTGTAGTGTGTATATAAGCTGAGATGCTGTTAGTTGCGGTAGCCTGATTAGTGTTTCCAGATATGGTTTATTGGTGTATAGAGACAGAAAAGGTATTTGGAAGTACATTTATAAATTCAGATATGTTTCATAATTAGCAAAAATAGTGAGGGGGCACTTGGGATGCAAATGGGTTTTATTACCCCATATTTCACATTTTCCTTCATGTAAAAGTCTCTTTTTAAAACTGAATTTCCATGCTCTTGTGGGGTTAAACTAAATGGATGCTATTTTAACACTGTCTTTGGTGTGGTTTTGATACATAAATTATGAATGATTTAGTGGAACCTTGAGATGATGCTCTTTTGGTATCACCAGCCGCTTCTTATGTCATTGTAATTGAATGTGAGGATGGAGGACAGGGTTTCAAGCAATAATGTTTAAAGAGCTTGTTTAATTGGCTGTAAAAGAAGAATTAAATAAGGTTGAACTGCTAAATTTATAATTCTGTTAAATGTGTAAACCAATGTGCTGCATGTCAGTACGATTTCAAGTTGAAAGTATGAGATTAATAGCACTAATTGTAGTATTGTTACAAAACTGCTCTGCAAATCATTTTAAACCTGTCTCGATTTTAGAAATTTTCATCCAGATAGCTTAGAATTCGGTTTCAACTTTTAAACTAAAATGTATTACAAGAGTTTGAAATAACTGTGTACCTATCTTTCTTGCATTTTCCTTCCCTTCCTCCCTTTAGTTCTTGAAATTATGTCATTTATGGCTTCAGTGGGCTTTATGGACAATTCACTGATTAAAGGGAGAAGACTGAATACCCTATATAGACTTGTATCAGAGAACTAACAGATCCTCTGTACTTTGTCTGCACTATTTATTGATGCCTGCTTATTATCTACTTCAGTGCGGCATGAATTAGCGTGATATTCCAAATGTGCATGATAAATGTTTTATCTCTTTAAGGCCCTGATTCACATTGATCAAATTCTAAATCATCAAATGGTTTATCTCTCTAAGACACTAATTCACATTGATCAAATTCTAAATGATCAGGTTCAGTCAGTTCCTGCAGTACACAAATTACATTAAAACAACATTACTAGAGTATGCTGCCTTTTCTAATGTAGGAGTTATGTTACCAGCAGTTACATTATAACCAGAATTATTATATTATGAAGATGTCTCCCTCATAATTAGAAGTATACACAAGAAGAAAAGAATGCAATATTACAGGATGAGCAAGGCTTTGGGTGAGGATTTGGGCTTTTACTGACTAATTAAATTTTGCATCTGTGTATGGGTTTTTACTTTAATTTGAAGGGCTGGTAGCAGGAAATTTGGCAGCTGTAGTGGTGACATTTTATTCCCTCATGGTCTTCAGAACCAAGTAACATCTTGATTATTCAGTTAGGGATAAAATAATTTTAGAGGCCAAATTCTACCCTAAAATAAATGTTGTTACCTTCACCTCTGGTTTTTGACTTCATTTGATAGATGTCAGCTTTAACAGCTGTGCATTAGTGCATTTTTACAAACTGTATCATTGCCCCTCACGTTTCCATTTCTGCCCACACCACAAAACTACCTTGCTAGTAGTGCTGCTGTTTTGGAGAGAACTGTTCCATAGCCCTTGGGGGGCTTTGCCAGGAAATGCAAACTGTGACGCAGTGATGAAATCCAGGTGCCCTCTGGGGATTAGGTCACGCTGTTGTGGACTGTCCAGGTTGGTGTTTCTGCAGAGCAAAACAAGGCTAAGCCTCTTTCCAGGAACGAAGCATGTCATGCTCCAAAACTCCCAATGCCTTTGAGGGAGCCAAATTCTGGGCCTCCTGCTTTGTAACAGTGTTTTTCTGTCTCTGTTTATATAGTGCCAAGCACTCCTACATCTAGATACTAGTATAAAATTAAGGTACACAAATAGTTTTTAGCATAGGTGTGTGTCCACTGCACAGTTTTTTCAGTGGCATATATAGAACATAACCTCGTAGCCCCCTAGCACAGATATAAATTGCAGTGTCTCAGACAAGTAGAGTAAAGACACACCTGAAGGGTGGGTACATCTGAGAGTCCATTTCCAAAATGTGCACACTCTCTACTTGCCCAAGCAGTGCCTCCCTTTCTACACTGCTATTTTTAACAGTGTCCTCTGCTTCCCTGCTTCTGGAGTCTTTTCCTGTCTCATGAAAAGACTCCTTAAGCGGAGAATGGTGCTTGCAGGGGGGAGGTGGCAAGGAAAGGTTTGGGCAGCTCCCCACTGCAGAGCCTCTCCTCATCTCAGGGAACGACTTCCACAATGGGGAAAGGCTCAGGCAGCTCTCCATTGCTGGAGCCTTGCCCTGCAGCAGCTGGGGGCAGCAGGGAAAGGCTCCACCAACTCCCTGCTACTAAACCCTTCCTCTGCTTCAGGGAAAGACTCCGGCAGGGGCAGGGGAAAAGGGTGCCTTGCTTTCACTGCAGCATGTAGGTATACATACACTATATGCTGCCCCCAGTGGTGTGTAGTGTAGATGTAACCATAGAGGCCTCAATGTACCACTCAGTTTGGCCTATTGATGGATGTTACTGGTGGATTTTGTTTGTTTTTCTCCTCTCACTGTGAGGCTACCTGTAGGTTGTTGAACCCTACAATTGTGGAGATTGCCACTGTAAAGAGCTGGCTCTTGTGATTGAACATAGTAAGACCTCTCAGCTTATTCTGATCTCTTCTCGCAGTGAGTTTACTGTAGTTGTTAGTTTTGGATCTTCCTCTAAATATGCTTTCCATGTCAGATCTGGTAGTTTCACCTAACCCTAGATAACTTTCACAGCTCTGATGGAGACACGATATATATGATAGCCAGGCATCAGCCTGTTCAGGGATTGGAACTGTGGATGGGAGAACCAGAGGATGTGGCAGAGGATAATAATGAGGTATTCCTCCAACTGGCTACTAGTGTGCTGTGAAGTTTAATTTATCAATATTTGGAGAGCACTTTCAGGTCCCTGTCTGGCAGGTGAATTTAGGAGCACAGATTGCTTTTGATCATTTATGGTCAATTGTACATACAGCGGGAAGGAGATATGCTCAGTTTATTGAATCATCTTTACTTAACTTGTTGACCTAAAGAAAGTACAACAGTAAAAGTTTAGGAAGAGGTTATGTTCAACTTATCCTTTGTCTAAATGAACAAGGAAGAAAACAGACCTTGAAATATTATTTCCTGATCCTAAAGCAATGGTATTAACTTTCTGTACTTTAAAAGTGCAGTGCAGAGAGAGAGGATGGTCTTGTGGTTGAAGCACTAGACAGGGTCTGAGGAGATCTGGGTTTAGTTCCCTGCTCTATCACCGGTGTGATCTTGGGTGAGTCATTTAATTATCCTGTGCCTCAGTGTCTCCATCTGTAAAATGGCTTTTACAAGGGTTTTATGAAGATGAATTCAATAGTCTTTTTGATTAACTTGTAGACTCCATATTGGATGGGGAGCTCATCTAAGTACCTAGATAGCTTGTGCTGTTGCCTGTGTTCATACACATTTTATGGATAAATAGCTTCAATCTTCCATGCTTTCACCTTTTATGAGCATTAATTCACTTTTAAAATAATATGTAGTATTTACTGAGTCCCTGCAAAAATACCACATAGTGTCTTTGAATAACTGAAAACTGAAATATATTTGGAAACAGTGGGCTGGATTCTGCAGCCCTTCCCTGAGCTGAAATCCCACTGACTTCTTTGGAAGCCCTGCTTGGCAGAAGTCGTTGGAATCTAAAAACAAATTTGAGGTAACTAGCTCCTTATTTATATAAAGGTAGCACAGAACTTGTTAGAGCTGTATCAGCACTCAGTCATTTTATTTTTTACTTTCCCCTGGTAAAATATTAGATAATACTTTTCACAGTACGTCCAAGGGTAAATTGTAGCATTCACACTTTACATTACTTTTACATGACATTTACTTTACAATACTGAGGCACAGAGCTTGGAGTCACCCCAGGTTATTCAATAGGTCAGTGGCAAAGTTTACTTCTACGGGAATTCTGCGTCACTGCACAAGCGCAGAATTAATGTCCCCCATAGATTTTATTCTTTCTCTGCAGAAAAGCTGATTTATGCACCCCTCCCAAGCAGTGGGGCGGGGGGAAGAGGAGCACATGTTTGGTTCGGGCTTCGGGAGCAGCCAAGGGAGCAGTCACTGCATTGGGAGGCAGGGCTGGGGACACCACAGCCAGTGGCTCCTATCCTGAGCTGGGCTCCAGCTGAGCCTCCTGCACCTGGACCCCCACCCCACTGAGTCCCAACCAGCTGCACTCAGACCCCCCGCCCCACTTCCCCAGCACCCAAACCCCTGCTGCTGAGCCCGCTGCACCTACACTCCCCTGCTGAGCCCCATCCCCCCTGCAACCCAGACCACCCCGATGAGTCTCTACCGCCTTCACCTGCACCACCCCGCAGAACTCCCCAATGTGCCCCTATGCATCCAACCCCCTCTCCCACCCCTGGCACCCAAACCCCCTACTAAGCCACTGACACCCAGATTGCCCCACACAGAACCCTCTCACCCCACACCTGGATTCCCCCCCACAATAAGCCCCTCCACACTTGGATCCTGCTGGTTGAGCCTGCCTGCCCCACACTTGGATGGGGGGGCAAGGCTGGGCATATGTACATGCAAGACTCTGTCCCTCACTGTGGAACTATAGAGATGTGCTAATATGCCTTCTAAGGAATCTATTTGTCAAAAAACAATTCCTGAATCTTTTTTTTTGTCTGTATTGTTACAGTCATACTTGCTGACAAGTATTTTGAAATAAATTACCCAAATATTTGAAAATAGTCTGATTATATTATGTTACTTTGACAAATAAAATATGCATACATTTTAATGTTTTGGTACAGAATTTTTAATACTTTGGTGCAGAATTCCCTCAGGAGTAAAAGTTGCAATTAAATTCTGCATTTCAGTGTTCTGAAAATAATTCCATACTGAAATCATGCTCAACCCTACTGGGGACCTTAGGGCACATTGCACGATTTATAGCACAACCTACCCATCATGAATGAGGGACTCTTGTTTGGATAACAAGTTATGCTATAGCAGGGGTTCTCGGGAATGGCGAACCGCAGCCACTGGGAGCTGCGAGCAGCCGTACCTGCAGACACTCAGGTAAACAAAGTGTCTCGCAGCCCTCCAGGGGCTTACGCTGAACAAGCCGCCAACCAAGTTTGGGAACCCTTGTGCTAGAAGGAATGCACAAGATTGTTGTTTGCATTACTGTCGTTCTTAGAGCCCTAGTAATGGACTGGATCCCATTTTGCTAGGCACTCTACAAACAGAACAAAAAGACAGTCACTGCTGGAAAGAACTTGCAATCTAAGTGAAAGCCAAGAGACAACGGATGGATGCTGACAGATGGAGGGTATTCAAGGAAACAATGAGACGATATTGGTCAGTATAATAGACCTGAGTTTGAGTGGTATTGTGTAGTCTGTGTATACCATCTATAGGGACACAATCTGAATGGAGTTTCAGAATGTCTGAGTCCTAAACATTATTTGTTGCCTCTGCTTTGCAGAAGCTTCACTCAACATATTAAACCTGTGAAACAATGACCACTTCATATATGATCATTTTAATTTTCTCTACAGCAGTATAGACATTTAACTTTTTTGCTTTGATCAATACAATCCATTAGGAATGTAGAATACCCAGCAAAGCTGTATGAAATATTAATTATGTCCATTTTAGGTAGGAGTAGATTCATTCTGAATGAAGTAGAAGTGGAGTATTTAAGAGGCGTATCTGTTTTTTTTCTTCGTGCTGTAATTTAAGCACAGAATCATGTTAGTTTGCATATAAATGTTAAGTATTTTGTTGAGATGCTCAACAAATATCACTTGAGTGTTGAGAACTATATCTGTAGGCCAGCAAATAAGGTTTCAATGGGTTTATGGTAGGTCTACCACCTATTTATTCATTTTTTAAACCAGTATTATAATAAACCTATTGATTAATAGAACTAAGCCGTGTCTTGTATGTCTTTTTCTCCTTCCCCTTGTGTAAACCTTAGGTGAATTAAAGATGCTCTCCTCAAGTAATCACCAATTTTTCACTTAGCTTGGCATTCGCATGTGAGATTTTAAAAATGCTTTTCTTAAAACTTGAACGTGTCAGTAGTAGAAACTTCTTTTTGTTGACATTAACTTATGATTTCATTAAAATAGCAAAAATAAAGATTTTTCTGGAAGGTAATTTGATGGAATAACCCTTGAAAATGAGCGTAGGAAGAAGACATCTATTTAGATAATGTACTAGTGTATCTTTTCCCATCATCACACGTTAATGTGGATGGACACACACTTGTGTTAAAATGCTGCCAGCCTCCCATATCTCCTCACATGGACACGTGAAGTAATTTTATAGACTTCCTTATAAAATCAAGTGAGTGAAACTCTTCCTTCACGCTTCAGTAGCCAACAGTTAAATTGGCATGTTACTTATTTTTGTGTAATGGTAATCAACCAAGTCCCCTGAAAATTGATAGATGTGCTCATTAAGGATAGTTCTTGCTGCTGGCTGCAGTTTCATGAACGACCCACAACCAATGCAAACTGCTGGTTCTTAGTGTATCTGGCAAATAAACTCTGCAGTGATACATCTGGCTTCACAATCCCTTTCGAGGACTAAAGCCTCTTGTTTAAATGTGTTAAACGTGTTTTGTTGGGAATTAACATAAACACAAATCAACTCTTTCCCGATTACAGTATTAAAAGCAAGGGAGACTAAAAAATGCAGTCTTTTTTGATCCATTTGTTCTGTTTCTTTAATCTTGTGTTGCTAAGATTTACAAATACTTTTTTATTGCATCTGAGCCATCTGTAGATTGAAAGCCTACAAATCTCACTGCCCCCGCATTTGAGCACGTACCAGCAAACCTGTTTGCATGAGAGGGAACACATTTTGCACAGTTGATGGTATTTTTTTTAAAGTAGCATACTCCTGTTTCTGGTTACAGGGTGAAGAATGAATTGCCAATTACCCCAGCATGTTAGAACATGACACTTCACATTGTAGGAGTTTGTGCTATCTGTTTACCCATGGCCTCCAACTTCGAAACCATCCCTTCTGAAAAGGGGTTGGAAAGAAATCAGTCCTTGATCAATTGCTAATATTATTTGTGCATGTGCAAGCTGCAGGAAGGGAGGTCAGTCTACTAACCTTTGTTTTCCCAGCAGAGCTTTTGAACAAGATGAAGTGATCAAAGCAGGATTCCAGTACATCATCACAATCTCATTACTTTGCAAGCTGCATGCACAGATGCTGCTGTTGCTGCATCAGGCGTCACTGATTTACATTCGTAACACCTCCATTATAGCTCATTTGCTGCTAGTCGTAATTAACCAGTTCTTTGCTTTTTCTGCAGTAGTGTTGATCTAATACTTGAGATGCGAAATGAGCGAAGAAAATAGACTGCAGTCATTCTGTATAGAATCCAGCTAAGTGCAGTCACCATTGTCAAACAGAACTGTGCATTAAACAGTTTGGAGCCTGCTAACACCAAATAGGCGCTTTATTGCAAACTGCCATTATATTCAGAAAATTGATTTTGTAAAAAATAGTATTGTGAGGATCCATGCAGTATTTAGGTTCTCTCGCGAGCTTCTAGTTCAAATTGGACTAGTTCATAAGTCAGAAGTTGCTTAGTTTTTCTTATTTTGGTTGGGGGAATTTTGTTTGGCATTGGGTGTTTTTTTTTTTTAATTACCATCATTACAAGTTCCACCTGTGACCTGCAAATCAAGCTGAGTTCTTTCTGCCTGTTCTTTCATCACCAGTCATAAAGATTCACTAGGTAGAATTTAGCATCTGGTAGTTACGTTGATTATGCATAAAGCAAAATAGAATCTAGCTCAAAATAGAATCTCCCTTAGCTGTGTGACTTCTGTAAGATTAATTGGAGTGAAGAATTGTATTTTCACTGTAGGAAGCTGATGTGATTCAAAGTTAGCCAGGGGAAGGGGAACAGTGTCATTTTTAGTAGCAAGTTTTCTGAGCATCATTTCATTTTTAAGTGCAGTGCACCTTTCTGTGTGTCCATATGGAAACACAAAGGACTCTGGAATTCAACATGCCATAGGAACCCACTGATGGACCTTAGTTAATAATCAAAGTGCTGTATACTCTTTGGCAATCTAGCCCTAGATTCTTCAGCAAGGTCCCTGTATTCCGTGACACTCAGGGGCAGCAGACTGAAAATTCTGTAGCAGCTTCATTTAAATTTTTAATTAGGAAAATATATAATACAACCAGAACCATAGTCCTGGTGTCATTAATTGGGAAACTGAATTCAAGTTAGTTTGTTGTCCCCACATTTCCATTTTTAAGTATGTTGCAGATGTTGTATTGACAACACAACTGCTTTGTTGGTGGAGGGTGTGAAGCTGGAGGGATTAGCAACTGGCTTGGGAACTGTTGGGGCTTTTGGCACCTGTAGAGGTGTGGGAGGTAGTTTGGGATTGTCATCTTTAAGTTTCAGTTTTAACAACCATTGAAATGAACAGAGAAATTCCCATCTGAGCTGTCACTCCATTCTGTCTACAGACTCAGGAAGACAGCATTGTCAGTGAACACTCAGTTCACTTGTTCATTGGTTAAATGCAACAAAATTCTCCAACAGGCAGTTGGGAAGAGGTGAATAATGGAGCCATATAATTTCTGGAGATAATATTTGCAAACCCATGGATGACCGGAGAGGTGGTGGAAGACTGGAGGAGGGCTAACTTAATGCCCATTTTTTAAAAGGGGGGAAAGGAGAGGCCAGGGAACTATAGACTGGTCAGCCTAACCTTGATCCCAGGGAAGCTACTAGAGCAAAATATTATAAAATTCAGTTTGCAAATACCTGGAGGATCACTAGCAGCCAGATGGTTTTACGAAGAATAAATCGTGCTAAACCAGTTTGATTTCCTTCTGTGACAGGGTGGCTGGTTTTGTGGATAGGAGGAATGCAGTGGATATAATGTATCTGGACTTTAGCAAGGCTTTTGACACAGTCCCACATGACATTCTGATAAGTAAGCTGGAGAAATGCAGGCTTGGCAGAACTACCATTAAATGGATGCATAATTGGTTAAACAACTGCGAATAAAGAGTAGCTAGTAATGGAATGATGTCAGATTGGAAGGGGGTCTTAAGTGGGGTTCCACAGGGATCTGTTTTGGGTCCAGTGATATACTTAACATCTTTATCAATGACCTGGATGTAGGAATAAAGAGCACACTGATCAGATTTGCAGATGACACAAAGCTTTAGAAGATAGAGAAAAAACTCAAATGGATCATCTGGGCTATAGACTACAAAATAAAATTCAACAAAGACAAATATAAAGTGCTACACTTAGGGAGGAAAAAACAAATGCACAAATACAGAATGGGCGATAACTGGCTTGGCAGCAGCATTGCTCAGAAGGATCTGGGAGTTGTGGTGGATCACAACCTTAACAACAGTTGTCAATGCTACACTACTGCAAAAAAAGCAAATGTAATTTTAGGTTGCATTAACAGTGGCGTAGCATGCAAGTCACGGGAGGTTAGGCCTCAGCTGGAGTACTGTGTCCAGTTTTGGTCACCAATGTATAGAAAGGATGTAGAAAATCTGTAAAGGATCCAGAGATGAGCGAGAAAGAGGATTAAAGTGATGGAATGCAAGCCAGATGAGCAAAGGCAGAAGTAACTGGGTATGTTTAGTTTAGAAAATGAGAAGATTAATGGGGGGACATGATAGTGGTCTTTAAATACTTTAAAGGCTGCCATAAAAAAAGATGGAGAAAATTTTTTCACTCTTCCTACATAGGGCAGGACAAGAGGCAGTGGGTTCAAACTACAGCATAGCAGATTTAAATCAGGAAAAAAATTCCTAATGGTGAGAACCATAGGACAATGGAATAGACTGCCTAGGGAGGTCATGGAAGCTCCTTCACAGGAGGTTTTCAAAAGGCGGCTGGATGGCCATCAGTCTTGGATGGTTTAGACACAACAAACCTGCATCTCGGTAGGGGGTTAGACTAGATAACCATTGCGGTCCCTCCTAGCTCTAGGGTTCTATGATTCTATGAAATATGTGAAGCCCTGATAATAATGCTTAGAATTTATATTGTACTCCTTATGTTAAAGGTGCTTAACAAAAGCAGTACCCAGCCCAAGGGAACCCTGATCCTAGTTTGGGTCTCTGGGCACTTCTGTAATACAAATAATAGTGCCTACACACACTTGTGATGTAAGTAAGTGCAACTCTCCCCTATTTTATAGATGGGAAAACAAACAAATTATTGGATAAAGGAAACCAGTGCACGGGGGTTAAGTGACTTGCCTGTGACCACAGAGGGGGCCTGTATCAGACTTGTGACTAAGTTTAGGAGTTGGTGGATCCCATTTCTTGTTCAGATCACTAGCTCACCTTCTCTCAAAATTAAACCTAGTATTGTGATTGTGTTCCATTTCAAGGTATGTTATTAGAATAGTCCCTGAACCTTATGTTCTGCTGCTGCTTGTCGCTGGTTCATGTGAGCTATTCTAGCTGTCTTTGTTCCTGCTTAATATACAGCATACTAATGCTGTCAATTAACATTTGCTGCCTTTCATCCTTTCCTATTCATCAACTGAAGAAAGATTGAGAAAACTGGGATTGTTTACCTTAGAAAGGAGACAAATAAGAGGGGACATGATAAAAGTACATAAAATAATGAATGCTCTAGAGAAAGCAGATAGCGAACTTCTGTTCTCCCTCTCTATTCAGAGTTGTCATTATTACAAAATTTTGAAAGGGATGTTAAATCTTGTGCTTCCAGGCGTAAGGCAATCTCTGACTCTTACAGATGAAAATGAGACCTAACACAAGGGGAAAATTACTCCGTATCTGCCTACTGCAGATTACTCCATATCTGCCTGTTGTTTTCTCTGAAGCATCTGGTACTGGTTGCTGTGGCTATTGAATTAAATGAAACTAGAGTTTGATCTGGTATGGCAGTTCCTATGTTCCTAACATGCAGTGTGATACAGAACACGCAGCACTGTGTTGTTTCCCTGTCCTGCACATCACTTCTTCTTTTGGTTATGTCTTCTCTGTTGGAACTGAATATTGCTGGTGCGCTGTGCTGCCCACGCTGCTTTGAGCAGGGAAGCAGCATGACAGCACTGCTAATCTGATGTAAACTGAAACATCTTTTTTTTTTTTTTTTTTTTTTTTAAAAAGTCAGGCACCCCATATTTATTCCCTTATGATTAGATCCAGAAAACTTGCTCAAAAACATGTAATAAATCCAAGGCAGTTTAACCAGTTATGAATGTAGTTGTTTTAAAAAATATTGCCCATGAGTTATCTCTCTTAACATGTCTTATTCTTTCCATCTTGAATTTGACAGTGAGTTTCAATTGTAGACATCCTCTTAAATTTATAGTTTTACCAGTCAATGATCAGTACATTCCAGGTTACTCAGTCCTCCTGAGTTCGTGCATAAGTGCCTGCCTGCCTGCATGCACGCACACAGAGTATTGCATTTGCTTTGCCATAGCAGATTAGGTCTGGGTCCATCAAGTCCAAAATCCGATTTCTGGCAAAGATCTATATCTAATGCTTCAAAGGAAATGAACTCTTCTTAATATACAAAGCCAACTGCACAATATCATATTTTTTGGATAAAGGGGGCAACTATAGTAGATCTGGAAAAGAACTATTAGCTCCTCCAGCCCGTCTCCCTGCCATTGCAGGCTTGTTCCCCATAGTACTGTTACTATTGTTTTTAGTTCTTCACTAGCTTGTCCCTGTTTCTATTCCTCTGAGGGTATATGTGCTCTTCATGTACCAGGGACTGGAAGATGCCTGCTAGTAGTGTCCATTGGTCCGCACCTGCATGCTTTCTTTCCTTGTGCTCAGAAGTGAGTGTATAAGGGACAATGCGGCCTGACGGCCTCTCCAGTTCCTCCTTACTGCCACGTGGTATGCGACAGAACACTCGTGTCCTCAGAACTCTTCCTTCGACTTAACAGCAAACAGTTTAAAAAACATTTCTTACTAGATTGCTTTAGTCCTTTTAGTACCCAAAGACCCAGGGCGTGACTCTCAGGCTCAGAAGACTAAGATCACATTGGTGCTGGTACCAGCAGCTATCACCTCACCAGCAGTATCAAGCAAAAAAAACCACCACAAGCCCACACTTCCACTACCAGCAGAGCCAGCAAAGAAAACACTCAAAAAGTGAGCACCAGTGATACCATCACACTTGCATTCAGAAGATAAAACTTCTAATGGACTTTCTATATCAGCTCTGTTGGTATGGGGAGACAAAAGCCTTCACCCCTTCTACCTGGAGAGAGGTATATTGCAACAGAGGATATGGTTTAGTCTGATTCATACTCTCTCTTCCTTTCAGAACAGTTCCCCGCCACAGAGATTTTGATACCATTGGTGCAGGATTACTATGAAGAGAAAGACTCTTTGCCACAATCCATCTACCAGCAAGATATCGATGGTACCAAGGGCACCACCGTTCGAATTGGACCCTAGGTTATCGTCAGAAACTTCCAGCATTAAGGAAAGGCCATCATAGCCACCCCCCAGGGAGATTAGGCCAGATGCAAGATCTAGAACCTCCTGGGTTCCTCCACCACACTGTAGAGCTGTATAACATCCCTGCGGCTAACAGTACTTCGGGGACCACCACAGCCCACAGTGGACCCTTCCCATTGTCCATATTGGAGGACCATGGAAACTGTATATACATTACACAGAGTTAGTGTGGTCCTGTAGGGAGTAATTATTCCTCTCCTCCCAGAGACCAGACTGACCTCCTTCTGGAACCCATGGAAGAAAAAGAACTGGATCCGGCAGTCCTGGCAGTTCTGTTGGATATATCATCTTCCTCCTTCGGCATCACCATCAATGGCAACTGCTATTGTGATGCAGTGGGAATCCTGGCTTTACTCCTCAGGGTTCCCCAGAGAAGAACAGGCAACTGTGGAGAACCTACCTTTTGAAGGGGATGACTTATTCAGCAAAAAGACTGACAAGTCCTTACACTCGTTAAGACTCATGGACAACACTCCATCTCTGGCTATTTACACACAGCTGCAGGAGAAAATACAGCAAGCAACCAAATAAACCTAGACCACAAGCTCAGCCATTCTTCCATCAAAGAGAATATGAAACACCATGAAAGAGACAGAGTGCAAAGGTACAAGCAGAATAGACCTTACGTTACTTCCCAGTGAGACCTGTCGGTCAGAAGCCAATCATCTTGTCATGGAAAGACTACTGAACTGAGACGAGATTACTGATGCTAAGGTGACCATTTTGAATTTTAACTTCTGCATAAAGATACTGAGGTGATGGTGGTCTAAGATGGGTCTGTCATAACCTAGTCCCAGATTTGGACCTTAGCGTCCAAAATATGGGGGTTAGCATGAAAACCTCCAAGCTTAGTTACCAGCTTGGACCTGGTAAAGCTGCCACCACCCAAAAAATTAGAGTGTTTTGGGGCACTCTGGTCCCCCCAAAAACCTTCCCTGGGGACCCCAAGACCCAAATCCCTTGAGTCTCACAACAAAGGGAAATAAACTTTTTCCCTTCCCCCCCTCCAGGTGTTCCTGGAGAGATATACAGAAGCAAGCTCCGTGAATCTAAACAGAGGGATTCCACCCTCTCTATTTCCAGTCCTGGAAACAGAAGTACTTCCCTCTTCCCCCAGAGGGTATGCAAAGTCAGGCTAGTAAATCTAACACACACAGATTTCCCCCTGACTTCTTCCTCCCACCAATTCCCTGGTGAGCACAGACTCAATTCCCTGGAGTTCCCCACTAAAGAAAAACTCCAACAGGTCTTAAAAGAAAGCTTTATGTAAAAAGAAAGAAAAAATATATAAAAATGGTCTCTCTGTATTAAGGTGACAAATACAGGGTCAGTTGCTTAAAAGAAATATGAATAAACAGCCTTATTCAAAAAGAATACAATTCAAAACATTCCAGCAACTATACCATGTAAATACAAAAGAAAAAACAATAACCCCTATTGTATTATGATCTCTGTACTCACAACTTGGAAACAGAAGATTAGAAAGCAGGAAACAGAAATCCTCCCATAGCCGAGAGAGAGACAGGCAGAAGAAGAGAACAAAGGACTCCCACACAAACTTCCCTCCACCCAGATTTGAAAAAGTCTTGTTTCCTGATTGGTTCTCTGGTCAGGTGTTTCAGGTTACTTCTTTCCAGGTGTAAGAGACATTAACCCTTAGCTATCTTATGACAGGGTCTCCATCTATCCTCACCACCAGGCAACAAATACTTCTGATGAGACCTTCCAGAGCTGTGAACTGACCCGGAGGCCGTGTTCTCCCTCCTCCAAGATTTGATTTGGTGGCTGGCTTAGCTCACTTTTTCCTTTCATGGTAAACAGTTATAACAAACTGATGAGTTCTTGGTGTCATTCATTTTGGAGGCACCATAGAGTTCTTATCGCCTCCCCCTCCACAAACGCCATTCCCCTTTCCTTTTCAGGGGCCACTTTCACAAAAGAATACTACTTCAACACGAGGTAATAGAGCATGTATCACCTTGGCACTGGGGAAAAGGATTCCATTCCAAAGAAAACAGAGGACTGTGACCCATCTTAGACCACCACTGCCTCAATATCTTTATGTAGAAGTTAAGATTCAAAATGGTCACTCCAGCATCAATAATCTCGTCTCAATTCAGTAGTCTTTCCATAACTGGATGATTGGCTTCTGATGGACAGGTCTCATTGGGAAGTAATGTCATTAACTTCATCCTTACTCTCATAACAGCACTAGAAATCTTCATAAATGTAGAAAAGTCCACCTTTGCTCCAACACAGACTATGAGTCAGAGCTTGCCTTCCTACGGACAGGTTCTAGTCCATGAACATTATGATCAATCAGCTCAGACAGAGACCACAAACATCAGTTCGGACATACCTCATCCTCCTGCATCACCTGGCGTCTAATGCCTGCAAGAATGGCTTTGCACAGTTTGTGCGCCAAGCAAGTAGAGTGTGGACAAGTTAGTTACAAATCCTCACAGGGTATGGGACTCCCTAGTTTGGTGCAAGACAAAGAACAGGTGTGTGCATGGGAGTTCCCCTTGTTCCCCCACCTCCTCAGAAGACATTAATCATGGATGCTTCTCTGTTAGGTTGTGGGGGGGATCTAGACAAATGCACAAGCCCAGGTACATGGACCTCTCATATATCAAGAATGCAAATAAATCCTCTGTAATTGAGAGCAGTTCAGGAGGGCCTGCAAAAGCATCCTACCATTTATGCATTCCCATTGTGGCCAGGTGATGGACAATATTGCAACTTTATTCTATATCAACAAGCGGGAGGAGCAAGATCTGCCTCCCCTTGCACAGAGGCAGTCCAGCTGTGAAATTGGTATGTGTGTTGTCTTATTACACTATCAGCAGTACACTTCCCTGTGAGCTACCACATCTCAGCTGTCACTTCTCAACAGATCATTAATGGGAGAGTCACAGCTCAGTGGTGAGCAACATATTTCAACAGTGAAGACCCCCATCTCTGGACCTATTTGGGATAACAAGAAGTGAACAATAAACTTCTTCAGGGGGCACAGGGAAGAACTCCAGAGGAGATGCCTTCATAATCCCATGGTCAGGAAGTCTGATGTGAGCTTTTCCTCCCATCGTACTCTTAACTCGTGTTCTCAGAAAGATCCAGCAGGACATAGCGGTGGTCATTCTCATCACTCCCAGGTGGCCACGACAGTTTTGGTTCCCTGTTTTTCAGCTATCCTTACCGTCTTAGACCATCTACTTATGTTGAAACCCTTTGTTCTTTCCCTTTCCTCACTTCTGGGTCATATAGCAGCAATCAGCGTCTGCCACTCTCTGAGTAACAACTGCTTTCATCACACATCCAGTAACGGATGTTCCAGCTTGGGACTTAATTTGGTCCTTTTGACACTAACTAAACCATCTTTTGAACCACTAGCAACATGCTTGTTATCCCATTTAGTTACAAAAGTTACCTTCCTGGTAGCCATAATTAAATTGAGGGCCTAATGGCCAACCCACTTTATACAGTATTCCATGATGACAAGGTTTTTTTATGATTCCACCCTAAAATTGTCCCCAAAGTAGTCTCTGATTTCCACAAAAATCAGTCCATAAATGTACCTGTAATTTTTTTTGGAAACCTCATACCACCCAGGAGGAACAGAGACTCCATTCCTTGGATGTGCATTGAGTATTGGCACTCTGTCTTCAAGGAACAAAACCCTTTAGGAAGTCACGCAGACTCTTTCTTGCCCTTGTAGAATGCGTGAGAGAACAGGTAATCTTGCCAATGACTTTCTAGTTGGATTTCAGGTTGTAGCTTCCTCTTTTGCCAGCTGTCTAGACTCCTCTGCCATATGGAGTGAGGGTCCCCTCCACCAGAGCAAAGGCTGCCTGAGTAGCTGCGCTTGGGGGAATACCTCTTGTGGACTTATGCAAAGCAGACACATGGAGTTCCATTCATTCCATCACAAGACACTATGCCCTGGTGCACACTTTCTCAGCTGATGCATTCTATGGGTCTGTGATCCTTCAATCCTCAATACTGCAAGGTTCCTTGCATCCACCTCCTTCATGAGAATTGTTTGTCAGTCCCTTCAGTGGAATACACATGGGGATCAGCACTTGAAGAAGAAAGAGAGGTTACCTAGCTCCATAATCAGAGTTCGGTGAGATGTGTGGTCTCTCTCTGTATTCCACTACCCACCGTCCTGCCCCTCTGCTTCAGATCACACTTGGTTTCATGGTAGAGAAAGAATGGGAGAGGCAATCAGTTCACACTGCCCCTTTTGCCCTCCTGTTAGAGCTTGAGGAGAGAAAGTGTGCAGGCATGGACCAATGGACACTACTAGCAAGAATCTTCCAGTTTCAGGTGTGTGGAGTGCATGCATACCTACATAGAATACAGAGAGGGATCACACATCTTGAAGAACTCCATTTACAGAAGATAAGTAACCTCTCTTTTATAAAACTCCTCAGCTTTATTAATTTCTCTCAGCAGACTATTTAACAGCTTAATGCATGTTGCTGTTAGGAAGTTTTTTCTGGTGTTCAATCTGTATTTTCCCTTTAATGTTATCCCATTATTTCCAGTTATCTCCATGTGCCATACTGAATTATTTCTGATCCTGTTGGTGTTCACATCCATTCTGACTCATCTAGTGATTACTTCTGCAGCCCTGAAGTGTGTGTTTCAACAACTCTTATGTTAAAGGGTAATCACAAATGCTGTTGTTGGTTATAAAATGCCCTAACCCACTTTTTAATCTAGCCACCATATTTGCCATTTTTAAAATACATGCCTAATTTCTGAAGAGACAAAAAACATCTCATTTATTTTTCAGAAGAAATTTCATCAGAAGTTTTGTTTGAGTTGTAATGAATGAATTTTGACATTAACAGTGGTGACCATTCAAATATATTTAGTGATAGTTGACTGGAAATATTAACAACAGAACCTCGGCTTCCAGCACTGAAGAGAGAAGAGTGCTGAAAATTGTGTGACAGAAATTTGACCCATACCTGTTTCTGGAGCAGTTAAACTCTCAGTATATTTGTAAGGACAAATGCTGTGTGCCCCAGGAAGGACCTGTAGCTGAAACTAGAAAGCTTTCAGTGTAAAAATGTGTAAGCTCCTTCACCCTCTCACATGCTTCTTTTCTTCCCCATCCCTCTTACTGCAATACAGAGTCAAAATATATACTAATCCAAGGGCACACACTTACAACTGAACTGAAGTGGAGTTTGTTAACGTGTGCATCTTTAAGGAGACCACTTGAGTGCGGTGTCCCTGGCCATTAACCTTGTAGAGATGGATTGTTTGGTCAAGGATATATCAAGATGGACAATATACTTTAGAAAGTGCTGCATTGTGTAGCATACGCTGCGGAAAGAAAGTCCAGGATTAAGAGGTGTTGCAGGTCCTGTTTGAAGTGCATTGATGCAGCTGTGTGAGGTAGATTGCCCCTCATCCACACTGTTTTGCTATGAGTCTTTCTGCACTCACATTGAACAGTGAAATGTACTTCCTTTGCTTCAGTGTGTGTATCATTCCACCTTCCCATTCCCCCCATAAGATTATTCTTTATGCAGTATAATAGATGTATTTAGTGTATTTATTACTCTTCATATAAATGCAGTAATCAGCAGATATTTTGAAAACAATAAACATTTTTTACAGATTGAGTCAACGCCAATAAGATTCCAGCTCAGAAGTTCTTTCCTGAAGCAAAAAAAAGTCTGACCCCCTCACATTTTCCCCGATGTAAAAAGTCTTTATTTGCTCCGCAAATAAGGCTCTGATGGACAGTCAGGGGAAGCGAGTTCCACACCTGAGGACTCATCACTGTAAAGGTCCATTACCAGGCTCCACCTTTTTAAACAGGAATTATTTCAGGGAAGTCCTAGGGCCTGTGTTATGCCGATGAGATTAGATCAGGGGTTGGCAACCTTTTGGAAGTGGTGTGCCAAGTCTTCATTTATTCACTCTAATTTAAGGTTTCGCGTGCAAGTAGGTAAATACATTTTAACGTTTTTAGAAGGTCCCTTTCCATAAGTCTATAATATATAACTAAACCATTTTGGTATGTAAAGTAAATAATGTTTTTTAAATGTTTAAGAAGATTCATTTAAAACTAAATTAAAATACAGAGCCCCCCAGTCCAGTGGCCTGGACCCGGGCAGTGTGCGTGCCACTGAAAATCAGTTCACATGCCGCCTTTGGCATCCATACCATAGCTTGCCTACCCCTGGACTAGATGATCATAGTTTGGTCCCTTCTGGCTGTAGAATCTATGAACAGTTTTTAGGCTCTTAACATGACTGCCATAGCTGATAGCAGCAGCCACTGTATAGCACAAGGAGAGAGGCAGTCTTTAATGTATACAGCACCATACAAACCATAGAGCATTTAGGCAAGTAAGATTATTGCTTATCCTTAGACCACATGGAATTTAAAATACAGAAGCTGTCAAGACCATACAAGCCCCCCAACCCCCCACACACTTTCTTTTGCTCAAAAACCTCGAGTAACAACTTGCCCTATTAGTGTTTCCAACTACTTCCCGAATATTACTTACATATAAATGGGGTTCTTGCCCCACATAGCCATTGAGAGTTATTTAATAGACTGTGTGCACTTTCAAAAGTGAGTTAGTCATCTCTGTCAAAGTTTGTTTCTTGTACTTGGAGACAAAACATCCTCAGTCATGTAGATCTCTTCCAAAAGGAGCTAATTAAATACGCATGACAAGTTCCTCTGATTAGAAATGCCTGAATACTACATGCAGTTTCCCTGGGGTCTCTATTGTATGTGTATGAATTAGTATTAAAGTAGATTATAACCATTTCTCAAGCAAGACAGGGATAGACCAAAGGTAAAGTGAAATCTTTTTATCCTATATACTTAAGGAAAAGGAGAACACATTTTGTTTGAAACTTCCTTCCCCAATAAAATTGGTCCCTTTTTCAAGCCATTTAGAAGACCCATTAAACCATTGGGTCATTCCTGTGCATGCATTAGTGGCAGGCTCCTTGTAATGTGGAACAGGCTTGCCATATCATGGACACATTTATGAAGATTGATAACAGCCAGGGTTCAGTGTTAACTTTTATTATCAAACAGGCTGCAGGAGAAACTGCCTAGTATTGGCTTTTGCTTTGATATATAAAAAAGTTGCTGCATGAAAAAGACATCACATAAAATAGCTCTGCTGGCAATAGCATTATAAAATAGGGCTGTAAGTAGACCAACCAATAACTAACTACAGTAATGTTCATTATTGTCTCTTTGAGCTCTCAGTATCATTGACGGGTGCTTTCAGCCAGTGCAGAGTGCAGTTTACAATAGAACCATCTTACTATGTGAGTGACTAACAGGCTGTAGCTTTGCTTGGTGTTCTCCTACTGTTTTACACAACCAGTGGTGAAAAAGGTAAATTAGTTCACCCCTTTAAAAGAGGTAGCTTTCCTGCTGGTGGCTCGATCAATAATAAGACATAAAAGGAATAGTTTAGAAATTGCCTTTTGATACTTGGTGGAAGTGATACTGGAGGAAGGAGAAAATGCTT
The DNA here is from genome assembly GCF_007399415.2 of Gopherus evgoodei. Taxonomy (NCBI): domain Eukaryota; kingdom Metazoa; phylum Chordata; order Testudines; family Testudinidae; genus Gopherus; species Gopherus evgoodei. Next base: position 360,273,872 of record NC_044322.1, on the reverse strand, counting down.
TGAAAACTCACCTCCTCTGTTACAGTCCTCACCATCAAAGTAATCACCCTCAGATTGTTGGATTGGTCACTCCTTTGGGGGATCATCTCAGGCTAGGTCTACACTGTGGAGGGGGAGCTGACCTAAGACACGGGGCATATCTTAGGTCGATTTACCTGGCCGCGAGGACTGCAGTGAGTTGACCCCTGCCGCTCCCCCGTCGACTTCTTTTCTGTGTCTCGCCACGGTGGAGTTCCGGAGTCAATGGCAGAGCAATCGAGGATCGATTTTATCATGTCTACACTAGATCCTCACACCCCGTGCTTCACTTAGACATCTATGTAACCACAGCGCCCAAGAGCACCAACTTCCATCTGCAGCTGACCACAGGAATCATCTTGCTTCTCTTGGATCAACAGTTGCTTCCATAATGAATCATAGATTGTACAAGATTGATTTGAATCTTGTTTTGCATTGGTACTTTGTAGTTATTTTCCTAAAGAAAAGTGCATTCTCATGAGTTGCTAACCATTAAAATATGTTGATTTGCAACTAACAATAGTCTTTACACTAAATTTGGTACTACTTTTTGCTAATCTGGGCAGTGCACTGTATCTCTACACATGTATGTTTAAGATACATGATTGCTTAAACAAATTTGTTCAGATTACTAGAAAATGATGACTGATGCGTTTATGTGCTAGATTATTATTTTTTATTTGTGTTTTGTGTCAAGCTCTATTTGGAAATTGGAATTCTATTAAAAACGTGCAAAATTAGCATTTAAAAAAATTAAGTTCAATAAAACTACCTTAAGTGTGCTGGATGCATTTAAAAAAAAGTTTATCAAAACATGTTTTCTATTCAAAACTGATTTTTTTAAACAAAGGAAGTAGTATCGGTATTTAGTGAATTGAAGCGATTGTTGCAGGTCACCATGTCCTTCAAGATTTTAGAACTAATAAATACTTCTCACATCTAATTCTTAGTCATAGATTGTAAGAGGAAGAGACACTTCCCTGTTTTATCAACTCCCGATTAGTTTAACTTTGAATGAACTAGTCATTAAATTGAACTAGTGAAATGAAGAAAATATTCTCTGCATCCACAGAAGAAGCTACGGCTGTCAAAAGCTGGTTCAACATTTCAACGATCTCTGATTCCAACTGGTTAGCCAGTAACTTCCACCAGTTCAGTTCTTTGACTTTTTTTTTAAATTTCAGCAGTAACATGTACTGTTTAATATTATTTTGTTTTTTATTTAAATAATATAACTAGATTATGATAAGTTTAGGCCTTACCACAGGTTGTCATAATTACAGTTAAATTTGAAGATACTTTTGTAAATAACCATTGATGGACCTATCCTTCATGAACTTATTTAGTTCTTTTTTAAACCCTATTATAGTCTTCGCCTTCACAACATCCTCTGGAGCTGCAGCTATGGTTCACCTGATATACTTATTTAGTACTTACTTATTATGATAATGTGTATATTACGTGTAATGAGTAAAAAATATTTAGTAAGCCAGATGTTTTTTGCACTGGGTTGTGACAGACCATCAAGGTTTACAAGTAGGTCCTGAGTCCAAAAAGGTTGAAAACTACTGCTGTATATATTGTTAGTGTCAGACATCATGTCTGTGTTTCAGCAAAGTGTCTACCACTAGGCGGTGAAGGGAATACTAAGTTAATATGAAAATCTTATATTATTCTGAATACTGAATTTACTCTAAATATAATTCAAAATGTATTCACAGTGAGAAGCACATTTCCCCATGTAACTATGTTAGGCAGGTCTAACAGATGTTCAGGATGTTTCTTTTAAATTTCTCCAGTATACAGAAAGAGAGGGTTAAAAGATAAGCCATATTCCAACCAGATCTGGCATCCCCTTATCAAAAGTACTTGCAGGGGTGATTTATGCATCTTGATTTTTTTGGTTTTGTTTGCCAACACAGTGCTATTAATTTAGCTCATCACAAGTGAACTTGAACACTGTGGTCAGTTCCTAAAGATAGGATGTCTTGTTAACACAGCCTACTGAGAGATCTCAGGAGGTGCATGTAACAAATGCAGCTCATCGTTGTGAATCCAAGACATGTTTTCTGTAATTCATACATCTGGATATACAGTGATCTTACTGTCACGTCACCTTTTAAGAAGAATGAAAACTTCAGTTCCCTTAAATAATTGTTACCTGTTTCAGCAGCAGTTAAATCTTTTATTGCTTTCTCTATACTGACCCTCTCACCCATAGCATTTCTTTCAGACTGTGCACTAATTCCTGGCTCTCCCCGTGAAAAAAATAGTTAAACTTACATTACACGAGAGAATAATATTTGGGGGGTAATGTGCCAGAACATAGTGCTGTATGCCTCAGGGTATTTTACAGTGAGTGTTTAGTTGACCTTTGATGAACAGGAAGAGTGTGTCTACACACTAAAATATGTTTATGCTTGGAAGGATTAAATTTTTATCAATAAATATCTGTAAATATCTGCATCCCCCCCCCCAAACTGATGAAAAAATATTTCCATCTATAATATCTTTCCTCTGGAGAAATCAATGATGCAGTAGCTGGGTGTATTCTTTATGGAACTTGTTTATTTTCCATTACATGTACCAGTCCTGGAACAGAGGTGGTCACAAGCAGCATGCAGGCTAGTCCCCTCTTTCAGGAATGTCAGCCAAAGTATCTATGCCAGTTCCCAGGAAGCAACTCTGCCTCAACAATTCTCTCTAGTTAGAAAGATTTAGGCAAAGAGCTAATGCTGCAAGTATAGCTTAAAGTTAATTTTTATCATTTTGATGTCATGCTATGGTGTTTGAAATGTGTGTGTTTATATGATGATTATATAACCACATACGTGATATAAATATGTGTGTTTCTCTGCATGCTAGAGTGACTAGATGCACCCTCATGGGAGAGTTAGTTTATTTTTCTCTGCCCTATGGTACAGCAGATGTATATTGTCATTACCATTCTCCTGACTTGCACAGCACTCTTCCCATCACAAGACCAGGAAATGTTTACCATTCTCAAATTGTACAGAAGGAAAGTATGCAGGTGCATGCACCCCCCAAACCATCTAGAGTTTCTCTGAATAAACTCTGGTTTACGGATTTATATTTTTGACACTAAGGGAGTGTATTTTTCTACCTGACTTAGACTTTCTAATGTGCCCGTCTCTGTTGTGTCGAAACACTATTTATCCCGCAGTATATAGTAAAAATATCTTAATAGTCAAAGCAAACTGTTCCTGTAGCATCATGGTTGAAAATGTAAACACTTGCAAGTTAGAATGCCAAAATTGTGGTTCCCACAGCAACTGTGTGACTAACTGTGACCTCTGTGCATTTAGATAATAGATTGTAATGGCATACTTGCATTTTTAAAGTTGTTTTTTTTTAAAAGAATAATATTTTGGAAGAACAGGAACTCAGCACAGATTGAGACAAATTTATTGGGGCTAAATCTGCCTATCAAAGTCAACAGGAGTCGTGTACTGTGCATGTGGTGACATGCTGTACAAGTACTTTTAACTTTCTCTAAATCACATTACTTCTGGCATTTTGAAGGCTCTAGATCAGGGTTATTTCCTGCAGCGCATTTATTCAGGCTAGTTTTGAGTGTCCCAAGTAATGCGGTTTCTACTACTTCCCTTGCGAGATGGTGTCTCAACCTAATAGAGTCCTACCATTAAGAAATCTTTCCTGATCCTTAAAACTAATTTTAAGCTCCAGTTCAGAAAGTACCTAAGCATGTTTATAACTTTAAGCACATGAGTAATCTCATTAAAATTAATGGCGCTACTTAGTGTTTAAAGTTATGCATGTTCTTACATGCTTTGTTGCATTGGGGTCTTAATTCCTTCCCATTAATCTTAATGCTATTCCCTCATACAGTAAATATATTGTTGCATTGCTGGGGATGGTTTCCATTTATATACATCTCACAGATTATAGTAAAACTTAAAGTAAAAACCTGCCAGACAGTGGTATTTTACCAGCTGAGAAAGGCCAAAGAAGAAATATAAAATTGTCAATAGAACCTGACTTTTTTGGCAGTGTACAAAGCTTGCTTTAACATACTGGAAATAGTTGAAGATTTAACATTACCTTCAAGAAACATCTGAATGTTCTCTATCCTCTTTCATAAATTTCATAGGTCAAAATGTTTGAAGTAGATTTTATTTTTCCTTCAAAGGAGGGAGAAGTCGAGATGCTTATGAAATTTTCTTATAGAGTTCGTCAATGCTGAATTTAGTCTGCTGTAATACACCATACATGTTCGTTTTTAGATTCTTTTGGCTTACTATTATAGAAATTAACACTAGTAACTGATTGCTAGTAATATAAATGGTTGATTCATTTGACAGTGGGCAGAGTGAGTTGTTTTCAATGTCACAGTGCAGAAGTCATTAGTACAGTATTTCCTCATTTATTCCATATTCTGAATCATGATGGAAGAGAAATTAATCCTGTCTGCTTTCACCATTTTAATTATAGCTTTTTCTTGGAACAGTTCTGCTTTCATTTTAATCTACCAAAAACGTCTCAAGATACAGTCAAGTGTAAATCAAACAAGAATTAAACTGTACAGCACTTAGTCTTCAGGTAGTGGTTTTTTTCCATGTTGTAATAAGCTGGATTGTAGATGTATGGGAGTTTGTTTGTGGACCATTTAGAAATATCCATTGTAGATTTTGGTTACACTGCAGTATTGCTGCCAAAATATTTTAAAGGAACATTATTGTTTGATTTGTGTTTTGCATATTTCATAATCCACTCATGACTTGTGATGTGTTCAATGTGGGAAGGTAGTCTTGAATAATTTATCATAAGGGAAAATGAATTCTGAAACTAAAAAAAGCCGTGCAAAACATATCTTTAGTATCATGTGCCTTCTTATTACTCTCCCCTTTGTTTTCTGATTATTATTTAGCACTTTGAATGGAAACCCTCATATGGTTCTCGGAAGTGATTTAGTAGAATCATAGAATATCAGGGTTGGAAGGGACCTCAGGAGGTCATCTAGTCCAACCTCCTGCTCAAAGCAGGACCCAGTCCCCAACTAAATCATCCCAGCCAGGGCTTTGTCAGGCCTGACCTTAAAAACCTCTAAGGAAGGAGATTCCACCACCTCCCTAGGTAACCCATTCCAGTGCTTCACCAGCCTCCTAGTGAAGAAGTTTTTCCTAATGTCCAACCTAAACCTCCCCCACTGCAACTTGAGACAATTACTCCTTGTTCTGTCATCTGCTACCACTGAGAACAGTCTAGATCCATCCTCTTTGGAACCCCCTTTCAAGTAGTTGAAAGCAGCTATCAAATTCCCCCTCATTCTTGTCTTCTGCAGACTAAACAATCCCAGTTCCCTCAGCCTCTCCTCATAAGTCATGTGCTCCAGGCCCCAATCATTTTTGTTGCCCTCCACTGGACTCTTTCCAACTTTTCCACATCCTTCTTGTAGTGTGGGGCCCAAAACTGGACACAGTACTCCAGATGAGGCCTCACCAGTGCCGAATAGAGGGGAATGATCACATCTCTCGATCTGCTGGCAGTACTCCCGCTTATACAGCCCAAAATGCCGTTAGCTCTCTTGGCAACAAGGGCACACTATTGACTCATATCCAGCTTCTCATCCACTGTAACCCCTAGGTCCTTTTCTGCAGAACTGCTGCCTAGCCACTCGGTCCCTAGTCTGTAACAGTGCATGGGATTCTTCCATCCTAAGTGCAGGACTCTGCACTCATCCGTGTTACACCTCATTAGATTTCTTTTGGACCAATCCTCTAATTTGTCTAGGTCCCTCTGGACCATCCAGCATATCTACCACTCCTCCCAGTTTAGTGTCATCTGCAAACTTGTTGAGGGTGCAATCCATTCCATCCTCCAGATCATTAATCAATAATTAACTGACTCCAGGACTGACCCTTGGGGCACTCTCCTTGATACCAGTTGCCAACTAGACTTGGAGCCATTAATCACTACCCATTGAGCCTGATGATCAAGCCAGCTTTCTGCCCACCTTATAGTCCATTCATCCAGCCCATACTTCTTTAATTTGCCGGCAAGAATACTGTGGGAGACCGTATCAGAAGCTTTGCTAAAGTAAAGGAATAACACAGCCACTGCCTTCCCCTCATCCACAGAGTCAGTTATCTCGTCATAGAAGTCAATTAGGTTAGTCAGGCATGACTTGCCCTTGGTGAATCCATGCTGACTGTTCCTGATCACTTTCCTCTTCTCTAATGCTTCAAAATAGATTTCTTGAGGATCTGCTCCGTGATTTTTCCAGGGACTGAGGTGAGGCTGACTGGTCTGCAGTTCACCGGATCCTCCTCCTTCCCTTTTTTAAAGATGGGCTCTACATTAGCCTTTTTCCAGTCATCCAGGAGCTCCCCCAATCACCATGAGTTTTCAAAGATAATGGCCAATGGCTCTGCAATCACATCCGCCAACTCCTTTAGCACCCTCGGATGCAGCGCATCCGGACCCATGGACCTGTGCTCATCCAGCTTTTCTAAATCATCCAGAACCACTTCTTTCTCCACAGAGGGCTGGTCACCTCCTCCCCCATACTGTGCTGCCCAGTGCAACAGTCTGGGAGCTGACCTTGTTTGTGAAAACAAGGCAAAAAAAGCATTGAGTACATTAGCTTTTTCCACATCCTCTGTCACTAGATTGCCTCCCTCATTCAGTAAGGGGCCCACACGTTCCATGACTTTCTTCTTGTTGCTAACATACCTGAAGAAAGCCTTCTTCTTACTCTTAACATCTCTTGCTAGCTGCAACTCCAAGTGTGATTTGGCCTTCCTGATTTCACTCCTGCATGCCTGAGCAATATTTTTATATTCTTCCCTGGTCATTTGTCCAATCTTCCACTTCTTGTAAGCTTCTTTTTTGTGCTTAAGATCAGCAAAGATTTCACTATTAAGCCAAGCTGGTCACCTGCCATATTTACTATTTTTTCTAACATCGGAATGGTTTGTTCCTGCAACCTCAATAAGGATTCTTTAAAATACAGCCAGCTCTCCTGGACTCCTTTCCCCCTTATGTTATTCTCCCAGGGGATCCTGCCCGTCAGTTCCCTGAGGGAGTCAAAGTCTGCTTTTCTGAAATCCAGGGTCCATATTCTGCTGCTCTCCTTTCTTCCTTTTGTCAAGATCCTGAACTTGACCATCTCATGGTCACTGCCTTCCAGGTTCCCATCCACTTTTGCTTCCCCTACTGATTCTTCCCGGTTTGTGAGGAACAAGTCTAGAAGAGCTCTGCCCCTAGTTGGTTCCTCCAGCACTTACACCAGGAAATTGTCCCCTGTGCTTTCCAAAAACTTTCTGGATTGTCTGTGCACCACTGTATTGCTCTCCCAACAGGTATCAGGGTGATTGAAGTCTCCCATGAGAACCAGGGCCTGCGATCTAGTAACTTCTGTTAGTTGCTGGAAGAAAGCCTCATCCATCTCATCCCCTTGGTCTGGTGGTCTGTAGCAGACTCCCACCATGACATCACCCTTGCTGCTCACACTTCTAAACTTAATCCAGAGACTCTCAGATTTTTCTGCAGTTTCATACTGGAGCTCTGAGCAGTCATACTGCTTTCTTACATACAATGCAACTCCCCCACTTTTCTGCCCTGCCTGTCCTTCCTGAACAGTTTATATCCATCCATGACAGTACTCCAGTCATGTGAGTTATCCCACCATGTCGCTGTTATTCCAATCACATCATAATACCTTGACTGTGCCAGGGCTTCCAGTTCTCCCTGCGTGTTTCCCAGGCTTCTTGCATTTGTGTATAGGCACTTAAGATAACTCGCTGATTGTCTCACTTTCTCCATCTGTGACAGGAGTCCTCCCCTCTTGCACTCTCCTGCTTGTGCTTCCTCCTGGTATCCTACTTCCCCACTTACTTCAGGGCTTTGGTCTCCTTCCCCCGGTGAACCTAGTTTAAAGCCCACTTCACCAGGTTAGCCAGCCTCCTTGCGAAGATGCTCTTCTCTCTCTTCGTTAGGTGGAGCCTGTCTCTGCCTAGCAATCCTTCTTCTGGGAACACCATCCCATGGTCAAAGAATCCAAAGTCTCTCTGACATCACATGTGTAGCCATTCTTTGACTTCCACGATTCAGCGGTCTCTACCTGGACCTTTTCCTTCCACAGGGAGGATGGACGAGAACACCATTTGCATCTCAAACTCCTTTATCCTTCTTCCCAGAGCCACATAGTCTGCAGTGATCCGCTCAGGGTCATTCTTGGTAGTATCATTGGTGCCCACATGGAGAAGCAGGAAGGGGTAGCTATCCAAGGGCTTGATGAGTCTCGGTGGTCTCTTTGTCACATGGTGAATCCTAGCTCCTGGCAAGCAGCACACTTCTCGGCTTTCCCAGTCAGGGGATGGCAGATAGATGACTCGGTCCGCTTAGGAGAGAGTCTTTTTGGGAATGGTGGTTGTGGAACCTCCATCCTTAGGACAGAGTATCTCATGCCTTCCAATTGGTGGAGTCTCCTCCTGCTCCCTTCCTTCAGATGTATCATCTAGTCCACTCTTCGCATTAGTACCTGTGGAGAGAACATGAAAATGGTTGCTCACCTGTATCTGCGTTACTGGTACATGGACACTCCCCTTTCTTCTTCTGGAGGTCACATGCTGTCAATTTTCTTCACCGTCGTCCTGTCCCCACTGTGCAGCCTGCTCTGATTGTTCAGAATGTTGTGCCCGCAGAAGCATATCCTTACGTCTGTCCAGGAAATCTTCGTTTTCTCTTATGCAATGCAGGGTTGATACTTGTTTCTCCAGTCTTTGAACCTTCTCTTCCAATGTGGAGGCCAGCTTGCACTTTGTACAGACAAAGTCGCTTCTGTCCTGTGGAAGAAAGACAGAAACATAGCACATCCTGTGCAGGTCACCACAGCTGATCGCTCACCATCCATATTACCTTCCTTCTAAGAGCTTCCTCAGCTGTTGCAGTTACTACTGAGAGAACACTGTAAGATGAAAGCTTCAGTGGGCTCTCCCCAGGCAAACTCCCACTGTTAGCCTCTCCACTATTCACCGCACTTCCTTCACCTAAGTCCTTACTAAAGCAGTGGTATTGTTGTTTTGTGGTATTGTCCACAGTGATCTTTTTGCCTGTCACTCAGGCCCATAACTTGAGTATCCTCTTCAACTCAAACCTCTGTGTAGATCCTCACATCCAGACGTTGTCTATACCTTCCTGATTATTTCTGCATAGCATGTCTAAGATACAGCCTTTCCTGGGTTAGTGTTTTTGTTGTGTGGTGTGTGGAACCTATCCTTGCAACAAAGCCCAATGCCAACTCTGTCCACATATCTATTCAAGTGACACCATCATAGGACCTAATCACATCAGCCACTCCATCAGAGGCTCGTTCACCTGCACATCTGTCAGTGTGATATATGCCATCATGTGCCAGCAATGCCCCTCTGCCATGTACATTGGCCAAACTCGACTGTCTCTATGCAAAAGAATAAATGGACACAAATCTGACATCAGGAATCATAACATTCAAAAACTAGTAGGAGAACACTTCAGCCTCTCTGGTCACTCAGTAACAGACTTGAGGGTGGCAATTTTGCAACAGACAAACTTCAAAAACAGACTCCAACAAAAAACTGCTGAACTTGAATTAATATGCAAACTAGATACCATTAATTTAGGCTTGAATAGAGACTGGGAATGGCTGAGTCATTACACAGATTGAATCTATTTCCCCATGTTAAGTATCCTCACACCTCTTGTCAACTGTCTGAAATGGGCTATCTCGATTATCACTACAAAAGTTTTTTTTCTCCTGCTGATAATTGGTCATCTTAATTAATTAGTCTCTTAGAGTTGGTATGGCTACTTCCACCTTTTCATGTTCTGTATGTATATGTATCTCCTTACTATATGTTCCATTCTATGCATCTGAAGAAGTGGGCTGTAGCTCACAAAAGCTTATGTCAAATAAATTTGTTAGTCTCTAAGGTGCCACAAGTACTCCTGTTCTTCATGTGGATACAGACTAACATAACTGCTACTCTGAGACAGGCCATAGGATTTCCCTGAATTAATTCTTGTTTGAACTAGAGCATATCTTTTAGAAAAATCCACTCTTGATTGTAAAATTGCCATTGATAGATGATAAAATTGCCACAATCCTTGGTAACTTGTTCTAATTGTTAATTGCTAACTGTTAAAAATGCACGCTCTATTTCCAATCTGAATTTGACTAGCTTCAAATTTTAGCCATTGGATCATGTTGTACCATTTGTCTGCTAGATTGAAGTGCTCATCATCAAATAGCCCAGTTACCCATGTAGGTACATATAGCCTGTGATCAAGTCACCCCATAACCTTCTCTTTGACTGTCTCTTCACTAGAAATGGCCAAGTGGCGCACGTGCAGTGTTTCTGTGAAGAAATAGTGAAAGAGAAGGTTAACACATTCTCTCATTGCTGTAGTTAATCCACCTCTCTGAGAGGCGGTAGTAGGCCCATCGACCTGGTGCTGTCTACACTATTGTTAACTGCATCATTCAGGAGTGAGGATTTTTCACACCCCTGAGTGACATAACTGGGTTCGCCTAACTTTTTACTGTCAGCCTAGTCTTTGTTAAGCTTATTGGATTGAGATCCTTGCATCTGTTGTTATAAGGCATGTTTTCCAATCCTTTAATCATTCTTATGGCTCTTTTGTCAACCTTCTCCAATGTATCAGCATTCTTCTTGAATTGTGGACACCAGAACTGGACAATAGTCTAATAGTAGTTGTAGCAGGGCCAAATACAGATATAATACAATCTCACCACTCATACCTGATATTCCCTTCTTTATGCATCCAAAGAATTCGTTAGCCTTTTTGGCCAGAATATCACACTGGGAGCTCATGTTTAGCTGATTATTCACCATGACTTCTAAGTCATTTTCGCAGTCACTGCTGCCCAAGGTGGACTCCCTAATCCTGTAAGTATGGAGTAAATTCTTTGTTGCTAGACTTTACATTTGGCCGTATTTAAAACACACATTGTTTGTGCCCAACTTATCACGTGATCCAGATCACTCTGTATCATCGTCCTGTCCTCTTTGTTATGTATCATGCTTATGGTCTTTGTGTCATCTGCAAATTTTTTCCAGATTATTGATGAAAATGTTAAATAGGAGAAGGGCAAGAACTGAATCCCTGTGGGACCCCACAAGAAATGCATCTGCTCCATGATGATTCCACATTTACAATTAGATTTTGAGAGTTGTCAGTTAGTCAGTTTTTAATCTATTTAATGTGTTCATGTTAATTTTGTATTCTATTTTTAAGCAAAATTTCATTCATACCTAGTCAAATGCCTAAGAGAAGTTTGTTATATCAGTGTTCTTACCTTTATCAACCAAATTTGTAACCTTATCAGAAAAAGATTTCCAATTTGACAGGAACTATATTCCATAAATCCATGTTGATTGGCATTAATTATATTAACCTCCTCTAATTCTTTAACTGAGTTCTTTATCAGCCATTCAGTTATTTTGCCCAGGGTCAAAGTCAGGCTGATAGATTTATAATTACCCAGGTCATCTTGTTTACCCATTTTAAATATTGGCACAACATTAGCTTTCTTCCAGACTTTTGGAATTTCGACAGTGTTTCAAGAGTTATTGAAAAATGAACATTAATTGTCCTTATCCAACTCTTTTAAAACTCTTGGCCGCAAGTCATCTGGATCTCCTGATTTAAAATGTCTGCCTTCAGTATGTGCTGTTTAACTTCATTCTGAGTTACTACTGGAATGGAAGATGGCATGATCATCATGTAATCTAACTACATGTGTTTTTTCCCAAATACAGAACAGAAATGTTACTCAACACTTTTGCCTTTTCTGCATTATTATGGATAGTTCTACCATTTCTATCTAGTATTGGATCAATGCCATTCTTAGGATTTTTTGTCCCTAATGTAGTTAAAGATAATAAGAACTCTTGATAGATTTTGCCTTGTGTCCTTTTACTTCCTTTATCAATTTTCTACAAATTCCCAGCTTCTGGTTTATATTCATTACTATCAACTTCCCCTTTGTTCCATTTGTTATATATTGTTTTTATTTTTATAACTTCCTTCACTTCCCCTCTAAGCCAGTTTTTTAATCATTGTGGCCTTCTTTATTGTGGCTTTTTGGGCATCTAGTAAAATTTGCTTAAACAGTTCCCAACTATCATTCAGATGTTTCTGTTGAAGTTAAGTATCAGAAGGGTAGCCGTGTTAGTCTGGATCTGTAAAAGCAGCAAAGAATCCTGTGGCACCTGATAGACTAACAGACGTTTTGGAGCATGAGCTTTCGTGGGTGAATACCCACTTCGTCAGATGCATCTGACGAAGTGGGTATTCACCCACGAAAGCTCATGCTCCAAAACGTCTGTTAGTCTATAAGGTGCCACAGGATTCTTTGCTGCTTCTGTTGAAGTTCTCTCTCTCAGCTGGTTTGGCTTATAATTGTTGTCAGCTTTGTGAAACTGGCCTTTTAAATCACCATGTTTATACACTACTAGTTTGGGCTTCATTCTGCTTGCACATAACAAGTGCAATCAAATTATGATAACTTGTACCTAGTACCACCACTATTTTTTGTTCTGTGATCAGTCCTTCTTTATCTGTGAAGATAAGGTTATAACTAAGGCCCTATGAAAATCACAATTTCAAGGATTGCACAGGAATTATGAAATTAAGTCCAATACTGTTGTTTTTCCAACACTGAGGAGTCAAAAGCAGAGATATCCGCTTCTGCCTCCCTGCTGTTGGAAAAATCATGTTATTGGGCTACTTCAGCTGTTCATGGTTGGGCTAGCTTCCTGTCCTGCTAGCAGGGAGATGGAGATAGGGCTAACAGTGCATGGTGATCTGGAGCCCTAGCCTGACCCACCCTGCAATGGCGCCTTGGAAGCCTGGAGGAGATACTACAATGCTGGCTGGTGAGGTATTGAAACCAGTATCTATCACTTGGAGCATGAGCAGGTGTTTGAAGGGGCCTCACTCAGCTGTCCAGGAAGCAGAAGCAGCAGGGACCAAGGCTGAAGTTGAATACGGGCTGAATCCCTGTCCTTGGCCAGGATGGGGTGGATGGGCAGCACCATATAATGAGATCTCCCCCAGCCTGCAGCCTTCCCCGCTGAGATGGGACCAGCCCGCTAACTCTCCACAAGCAGCATCCCATTAAATTAAAACACCCGTGATGCTGCTGTGAATTTTAAAAGCATTATAATAGTAGTTAATACTAAAAATGCAATTTACACAAGGTCTTAGGTATAATATAGAATCCCTCCTGCTTGTCTTTGCTTTCAAGGCCCTTCATGGTCTATCCCCATCCTATCCCTATCATCTCTCATTCATTATTGAGATGCCATCTCCTGCCTTCTTTTGGCCCATGATGCCAGCCTCCATCAACCCTACCCCCATCTTAAATTTTCCAACAAGCACTATCATGCTTTCCTCTGTGTTTCCCTTCATGTTTTCTATCAACATCTGCAAAGTTTCCTCATTATCCACCTCCAAATATCTTTTGCATGATGCCTGCAGAAAAACTTGACAACAGTTAAGCTGTTGGTGTGTGGAGACCACTCCCACTTCGTCATGCTGACCAATATTGTCTCATTGTTTCCTTGTACTCCCCCACCCGTCAGTATCCATCTCTTGTCTCTTGCCTTATACTTAGATTAGAAACTCTTTTTGTTCTGTTTGTACCGCACCTAGCACAATGGGGTCCTGGTGCTTGACAAAGGGCTCCTAGGCACTACAGTAATACTACTAATAATGATAATAGGTGTTGTTGAAAGGTGCCAGCATTTGAATGAGAAATAAAACTGAGGCTCTGGCCACTGCTGTCCATTAAGATCCAATGGCACTTTTTTATGAGAGATGGTGATAAATCAAGTTTTGTTAACAGGATTCATGTCCCTCTAAACTCCCTGCAGTTTCAACTGGAAGCTGCATGTTTCACTTCCTGATAAGTGTGTGTGTGTGTCTGTCTGTATATATACACACAGATAAATATGTGCCTTATTGTGGAGAGGCCTAAAGCTAAAGAGCAACTCCATGACCTGAGAAGTCTGTGTGTTTCAAAGTGTGTTAATGCTTTTATATGTGCCCTCTTACATTCTTCTGACAATTGTTTGATTCCTCATCCTATGGGATTATACCAGTTACCTGCTGTCATAAACAGATAGCTAAGGGTTAATGTCTCTTTCACCTGAAAAAAAGTAACCTGAAGCACCTGACCAGAGGACCAATCAGGAAACCGGATTTTTTCAGCTCTGGGTGGAGGAAAGTTTGTGTCTGAGTTCTTTGTCTTCTACCTGTCCCTCTCAGCTTTGGGAAGGATTTTTCTATTTCCTGCTTTCTAATCTTCTGTTTCTAAGCTGTAAGTACAAAATATAGTAAGGCAGTAAGGTTTCTATTGTTTTCTTTTGTATTTACATGAATATAGTTGCTGGAGTGCTTTAAATTGTATTCTTTTTGAATAAGGCTGTTTATTCATATTTCTTTTAAGCAATTGACCCTGTATTTGTCACCTTAATACAGAGAGACCATTTGTATGTATTTTTCTTTCTTTTTATATAAAGCTTTCTTTTAAGACCTGTTGGAGTTTTTCTTTAGTGGGGAACTTCAGGGAATTGGGTCTGCAGCTCACCAGGGAATTGGTGGGAGGAAGAAGTCAGGGGGAGGTCTGTGTGTGTTAGATTTACTAGCCTGATTTTGCATTCCCTCTGGGTGAAGAGGAAAGTGCTTTTGTTTCCAGGACTGGAATTACAGAGGGTGGACTCCCTCTGCTTAGATTCACGGAGGTTGCTTCTGTGTATCTCTCCAGGAGCACCTGGGGGGGAGAAGGGAAAAAGTTTATTTCCCTTTGTTGTGAGACTCAAGGGATTTGGGTCTTGGGGTCCCCAGGGAAGGTTTTGGGGGGGGACCAGAGTGCCCCCAAACACTCTTATTTTTTGGGTGGTGGCAGCAGTACCAGGTCCAAGCTGGTAACTAAGCTTGGAGGTTTTCATGCTAACCCCCATATTTTGGACGCTAAAGTCCAAATCTGGGACTAAGTTATGACACCTGCACAGTTGGAAACTCATCAGCAATTCGAATTATTCCGTTCAGGATCCCCATTTTATTACAAAACTGTATAGCTTACCCTGCTGGCTTCAGATTTCCTCTTTGTTTGACATTTTGTTTGAACATTCTAAAGGTTCCTTTCTTGGAGACCCTGGGACTATAATGAGCTAAGTTCTTTGAGAAAGACCAGATAGATGGATAAAGTCACTTTCATTAAATATGTTCTTCATCCCATAGCATAGAATGTGGATTTAAAAAAACAACAACCTCGTATTCTCTTTGGTGTTTTCGTTTTATTAGCTTTACCAGCTTCCATTACATCAGCTTGATTGAAAAGGTGGATGAATGGTGTCCTTTAAGGCTTACACTCATACACAGAAGAATTTGCTTAGCATGTGAGGTATTGGAGGGGCAGCCAGGAAAGCAAAAGCAGATCAAGAAGTAATAGAGTAATAAGCTCAAAAACAAGTTGTTGCAGCTGTTCCATATAATGTACTTTCTAGATCAGACTGTTTCTCATTCTGATTTTTGCCACGAAAACCAGCAACTTTCTATTTTAAATCTCTTGGATGTGTTTCTTAAAGTGATCATAGAATCGCATCTATTAGAGGTGGGAAAGACTTATCAAGCTATCCAGCTCATCCACTTACCCGGCAGGAGACTATTCTTTACATTATATTTTTTCTGTTGTTTTGTCTAGTCTCATTGTGAATGTCCCAAGTGATGAAGATTCCAGCACTTCCTGTGGATAATGTTCTACAGTATATTAGAGCTCACTGTCAGGATGTTTCTCTCCTAATGGTCATCTTAAATTTACCTTTTTCTTAATTTAACGCCTTTGTTTCTCATTACATCTCCTTGGACTACCGTAAACACTTCCTCACCGTTCTTAGTGCCTTCACACCCTATTGATACAGTAAATCATGAGTGGCTAAGAATCATAAAACTCAGTTTCTGATGGGGTGATCTAACAGAGGCAGGACAGATTTATCAACAGTAGATTAGGGTAGATATTATGTGGTGGTCTCTTAAGCCACAATGGTGATGAGCACTGTTTTTAAAAAAAAAACAAACCAAAAAAACCTGAAATACATAAATTAATTGCTTAATGAAGACACATTGCAGGTTTTACTTCATTAGTATTTTCATCATTTTACTCTTTTAACCTTTCCTCATCAGTCAAACCCTTCAGGGCCTTAACCACTTTTATAAAACCTTAGAAAATTTTCCCTTATAGATAGATACTTAGTTTCCTTTCCAGGGAGTTGTCTTGCCATTTTCTTTCTGTGATGCCCACCTACCAGCAGTTTTGTACATCAAAAGGAGAAAGCGCATTCCTCTACAGACATCAGTTGGTAATTGTATGGCAGACTTACCGTTATGCACATTGGAAGCATCTTGGAATCTCTTTCCAAATGGAAGATACCACAGTTTGTATCTTATGGCCACCTAATGTTAGATAGGATCTCATTTAGACTTTTCTCAAATGTGAACACAGTGCATTATGAAAACAAGTGATTAACAAACAGAAAATCAAAGGCCTTGAAGTGCTGTAGTACTGACAGCAGCATAGAAGTATACCTTGGCACATTTCAAATAAAAACTAATTTATGGCCTTTGAATTGTGTTGCTAATAGCATGACTCAAAAAAAACAAACCAAAGCTTGTCTCTGGCCTAAAACTATTGAAATAGTACTTAGACAAATTTACATAATGAAAATATAAAGAGCAATTTCCTTCCTTCCCCCAACCTCCCAATTTCTAGGGGACACAGTACATGGCGGACTTTAAGTCACTTGTGAATTAAGGCAGGGTTAGGTCAAGTCTTTATATGCATGTCTTTATATTCTGTTAACTGATTCTGTGGTATTGGATTACCAGTCCAGAGCAGGCTTTCAGACAGGTAAAATGAGCATTGGTTTTGGCCTTGGAATCTATGAATCTTGTTACAAACAGAATCATCAGAGCGGTGAGTCATAAGTCTGCAAAGAGCGTATGCCGTGCTTCCTTCGCATTTTATTTGATATTGATACAGCCAAAGACCTCACTCTAATCAGTCAGTGTACAACATTCTATGGTCATACATTTTGATGTACAACAGCCTCTAAAACGCTTGCTAGTATCAGCAGAGAGGGGATTAAGGGAAAATCCTCATCCCTAAGAATCCACAGAAGTCTGAATGTTCAGATCATAAAGAATGTAAGCACATGGGACTGGATTTAAATTCTGTTTTAGGTGTTTCATGGAGATGTAAGGTACTGAATGAAAAGAGTAGTAAGAAAGATGTTTTATATGGGCATATACTGTAAAATCAAGGAGATTTAACATTCCTTTTTTTGGTACTACATCTTGAGAGGCTGCCAAGAAGCAAATGTCCCTAAGGAACAGTATTGTGCATAGCAGTTTACTTTCATACTCTAGTACAATATAGAGCTGGCTAGGCCAATCAGCAAATAAAGAGCAAAATATTCATCTGAGGATACTCTGGCTTGATGAGTCTTTTTTATTTTTATTTTTATTACCTTATTGAACTGAAAAGAATGTATATTTAAGCAGCCAGTTTCAGGTTCCTTGAAGGACTAACTGGAAGATGAGTTAAGTATGCTATATATGCACATAAAATGAATATTAGTCTTCAAAGTAGAAGAACCATATCATTTTTAAAGCTGTGTTTATTATTTATAGTCAATAAAAAAGCACTTTGTTAATACTGGGTTTAAAAAAACATCATTTGGCCCTCATGCTATAGTGATGAATGCCATAGAAATGCCCTTTTTTACAATTAACACACAGAGGTAGCCAGTCAGTCTAATAATACTTAGCACTTTTCATCTTGAAAGCACCTTGCAAACATCCTTAGCTTTGAGGTAGGCATGCATTCTATCCCCATTTTACAGATGGGAAAATAGTGACAGTTTGACTTGCCCAGGTTTACAGAGGGTGTCTGTGTCTGAGCCATGCTTAGAGCTCAGGAACTATTTGTTAATTCTGCAGCATGATAGGCCTGGATAGCACTTCATGGATAAAGGCAAGATGACAAGATACTTGCCCAAAAGAGGTTATATGGGGCACATTGGGTTAGCACAGTGGTTCCGAAACTTGTTCCGCCGCTTGTGCAGGGAAAGCCCCTGGCGGGCCGGGCTGGTTTGTGTACCTGCCACGTCTGCAGGTTCGGCCAATCGTGGCTCCCAATGGCTGCGGTTCGCTGCTTCAGACCAATGGGAGCTGCTGGAAGCGGCACAGGCCATGGAACAAGTTTGGGAACCACTGGGTTAGTGAGAGAGATTGATGCAAGTGTCACGAATCCCATACAGTGAAGAAAGTTCTTATTTAAATCACATACATACCTGGGAATTGGGCTTAGAACTTAGAGCCTTCAGCTCTAAAAATAACAGGATAACATTTGAGCAAAAGGTCATCTCCGTCCGCTGGTGTCAGCAGTGGGTCCTTTATGTTCTCTGTGGGCCAGGTCCAAGAAGATAGCATTCCCTGCCTGTCCTACATACACAGCCAGTGCATGACCAGCAGCACTATTAAGATGTCATAGAGATGTGCATTGGTGAGGCTTGACTTATCTTGTGGTTCACCCTGTAACTTTTTCTTATTGTAGGTGAAACCAGGCCTGTTTAGTAGCTTTGGGGCCTTTTAATTAGAGACCTATGCTCAGATGAAGTAAATTGGGTGTTAGTGTCTCTAGAAATTAGAACTGAATGCTGGATCTAGATGATGTAGCTGGTCTGTGGTCCCTAATAGTCCAATTTATAGCTCCCTTTTGTGCTTGTATTTTCTGTTATTCATGTAACAGCACAGTATAGTCCTTCCTAGTTCTGCAAAATTTTCCTTCCTTTTTACTATTTGGTTTACTTTTAACAAAACGGCTGGATAAAGCCCTGATGAAATCTTTCTCAGACGGAAACTGTAAAATGTTGTTCTGTTTTTCTTTCCCCAGGCGATATGAGTCCCATCCAATCTGTGCTGATCTGCAGAGTAAGATTCTCCAATGTTATCAGCAAAACTCCCATGAGACCCTCAGCTGCTCTGCACTGGCCAGCCAATACTTTCGTTGCGTCAATCATGCCAAACAGGTGGGTAGAAGAATGCAGCTACTGAATGGCTTGTGGAAATAAGATGGAAAATACTGTTGGATCATCTTATTAATCCTTCTCACCTGTCAATGCAGGGTTGTTCCTAACAGTATGTTTTCATGTGCTTTGAGGAGTCCAATTTTAAATTACTCAAGCAAAAGTGTTTCCATAACTTCCCTTGGGAGATTGTTCCACAGTGTAATAGGCATTACAGTTAGCAAATGTTTCCTTGTATCTGCGATTTTAGCTGCAAGATAAACGGATTCATCTGAGTGGTATTTTTGTCATAAAATTCTATCCATAACATCACCCATTTCAGTGACAAGTTAATGCCTGTCCCAAACTGGCTAGCGAACCAGTCAGATTGTAGAAAGTTTTGATTTTTGATGTACAGCCAACTCCTGGAGTGTGGCATTGTAACCTGCCTATCCTATCCTTATGCAACCTAATTTGCTAGCATTATAATTTTACCATATAGTGTAAACTTCTAATGTTCTATAAAAGTTTGGCTAGCCACTTATGTCAGAAGGATTTTTTAAATGGATGCAAAATATAATAAAGATTTATTGCAAAATATAATAAAGATTTATTTAAAAATCCGTGACTCCTTTAAAAAGCCAGCGATTTAACATTCCTCTTTGTATCTGGCTTGTAACTGCACAATGTAGTTCGTAGGGGTCTTTTATGTATGCACATCATAATAGTGTGGCAGTTGAGTATTTTATTTTGTGAAAGTACAGCTCTTTATGTACACTGACAACCAACCAAACTGCAGCTATACTGATAACTGAAGCACTTGGGTAATACTAGCTGACTCACCACACTTAGTTGTATTGCGATATTAGAACAGAGTAGGAGAAAGAGGCTAGACATGAGAAAAGTGTATGTTTAAATTACAGATAGGCTCAAGCCTCAAAGTTTGGGTTCAGTTCTCTGAACATAACAATATTTCATGATGGTTCAGACCTGGAGTCTTGGTTTGGTGCCTTCTCCAACTTAAGTACCAAGAAACATATTCCATCCTCAGAGGACAGGTCACTGATACACAATGATGAAGATCTCTTGGTATCTGGGCACAAGCAAACAATACGCATTTTAAATATGGACAATGAAAAGTTATACATTTAGGAGCAAAGAATTTAGGTCTTACTTCACAGTATTCACAGTGGTCCCTTCTGGCTGCAGAATCTGTGAATTTCTGTGTCTTTGAAGAAATCAGTGGGAGCAATGCTCACACCCCACAGCTTTGTATGTATAAAGCATGTGTTTAAATAAGACTATTGATCTCAATTTTCAATGTTGGTGAACTCCAGTAGTTGAAAGGAAAACATCAGAGCGACTGCTCCAGTGTGTTAGCACAGACTTCAGCAAACTCTGCTGATTCTGATAACACAGCCTTGTTTCCTTTACTGTAGTTAATTATACCTATAGCGAATGTCAGCAAGAGTTTCACCATATCAGTTCACTTGGACCTTTTGGCAGTAACTCTGTGTCAGGGCAGCTTTATTTGTACTGCTAATGGTCTGCTGCTGTGGAAATCTCAATCCAGCCAAACAGTCCCCGTTGTGCTGCTGTGCTAAAACAACTCGACCCATCTAAGGTCGGCAACGCGTAATAAACTTCTCTCTTTCTATCCTTATAATCCTTTGTCCATGTAGTTAGGGTATTCCTTTCGAAATAGGAATCCCTGCCGGATTAGCAGTGCTGGAAGAAAGGCCTCCACCTGAACAGCTGCAGTGTGTTTGCTGTGTGTGTGTGTGTGTGTGTGTGTGTGTGTGTGTGTGTGTGTGTGTGTGTGTGTGTGTGTGTGTGTGTGTGTGTGTGTGTGTGTGTGTGTGTGTGTGTGTGTGTGGGGCTGATGCGGGTGGGGAGAAATCTAAGCTATGGAAGTTTTTACGTTTTCAGCAACACTCCCCAATTCACTTGGTGGTGGTGAATTTCTCATTGTGAATGAGTAGTCCCAACCAAACATGATTCACTGTAGTAGACAGTTAGTATAAAGATCTGAAATGGAAAGGACCAGTTAGGTCACCTTTTCTGTTTCCTCTAGGAACGCAGGGCTGGTCCCTCCAGTATGTTCTCTTAAGTTTCTTCCGGTCCAGTTATAAATGCAGTAAGCAATTATGCTCCCACACTTCCCTTGATATTCACAGTCTAACAGATCTCACTGCTAATGAAATTTTTCATGATATCCAGCCTATATTTTTCTTTGCCAAACCTAATGCCATTTTATTTATTATTTTGGGGCAGATTATGATTGAGCCCTGCTCAGGCATGTAAGGTGTCAGGAAACGCAAGGAGCTTTGGACCACTGTGCAGGCATTGACCACAACTACATTCCTTGCACTCCCTTGAGCACCAAAAGTGCGACTGCATTTGCTCCAGTGGGGCACTCACCAGCCTGAAAGAGTTGGCTTTTTCTGCGGTCTTCTGGAACCTCCTTAATCCTGTGTCTCTTCAAAGATAACTGCCTGTAGTTCAGTAAATTCTTTAGCTAAATACCCTTTAGGATGCATATCAGCCAGACTCTGCTAATCTGTATATATTTAATTTTTCCACATTTTCATTTACTAGCATGCGATGTCTTTCTGCTTTGAAATCTAAACTTAGCATATTGGTCTCCAGCATGTTGTTGTGGATGTTTATAGATATGGGTGATGGCAGTTCTTTTAGTGAGTGGTTAATCAATAGTTATAGATTGCTTATAACCATATAATGCCTTCTACTGATTTGCTTTAAATCATCTAGAATACCTACTGTTCATATTTTTAACATCTCTAAGTCATTTATAAACCCATTGTAAACTAATATAAACAGTGAACAACGTGTCCCTTCCTCACAGGGGTATTCACAGGCATGAATTCATTCATGTTTGGGAGATGCTCATATCCTATAGTGATGCAGGGTGAGGAGAAGGGGGTGGAGGGAAATAAGTGTCCATTTTTTGCCAAACCTCTTGAGTGGGTGTAAATGTTTCCTGCACAAGAACTTGGGTTTTTTTAAAGCCCCTTTCTCATTCTCTCATTCATACATGCTCCCAGAATGGTGATTCATATAAGTTACTTCCTTAATATACCTGACTAGGTGGAAGCCTTCTATGATATGAAATATTTGCAGCCAGAAACAACATTCGTATTGTGATAATGATCTTCAGTTCTCATCCTTTGTGTTACAGCTGTAAATGTAATTATTTTCACCAGCTTATTACTGAAATTGTACAATTACTATGAAATCATTGTTATTGTATTATTGTAATGCACAGCAGAGTTTAACAAATGAAAATGTGTGTTAAAGGGGATAAATAGAAAGAGGATTCAGGAATGAAAAAGTTAACTGGTGTTGGCTACCAGAAGCAAAACAAAAGGGAAAAAAACTTGCTAGGGGGAATAGACCAAGATACTAAAATCCAAATAAGTTAACTAATCCGATTTCCAGGTGGGGAAGCTGGGCACTTATGCTTAGGCAGAGGATTCTCTGTGCTTTTCATAAATTGAATTTATTGACTCCTCTTTCTTTCCTATCATGCTTATAATCACTTCACCCCCTCTTCAGTATGCTCTTTATTTCTCTCTCTGTGTAATCTTATGTCTCAATCTCGTCTTTTCTCCTCTTCTTAGAAAAGCCCGGAGAGCTGCTAATACTAAGGAATTTGACATCTTGACTTCAAATCTGTAAATCTTTACCTGAAGTCCTAGGAAGCCGGTCTGATAAATAGAAGTGTATTATTAATATTTTTCATACTATTTTAATAGTGGGGGAGAAGAAGATACTTATTGCCATCATTAAGAACAGACACTATGGCCAAGTCCTCGTCTGCATTTTTTAAAAACTTCTTTCACTGTTGCAGTACTACCAGTGATAGTAACAATGGGAGCACTAATCTAGACTACCAGCATTTTTATCATCCTGTTATTAGTTTATGCAGAGCAAATATAGATGAGACATTGCTAAAACCTCCTGAACTTCACCTATGCTTTGGACTCCACCATTGCTATTAGTCTGTCCTAATTTTCTGGTTGTAGATTCATCCATACTACACCTTGACGCAGTCTGTACAATTGTAGCTGTGCTAGGCATGGATGCCAATTTCGACAGCCACGTTAGGCTGTGTTTGAAAATACTTTGAAACATGGTATCAAGCCTTAGCCTAACTTACACTACAAACACATCCCTGCCAGAAAGCCTGATTACAAAACATTGTCCCCCAGCCTAGTTACAATCGTGATTCCAGTTTGTAGCATAGAGTGGACCTTAATGGTGCTTCATAGCCAGAATAAAGCCATATTTGACCAAGCCCTGCAATAAATGTGATATCTTTGGATTTTAGTGAAGCATTTGATACTGTCCTACAAAATCTGAATTGAAAAATTCTTAAATTTGGCATGGCTGGGAAAATAGAGGTGGTGTGAAAACTGGCTAAAAGACTTTAACGAAGAGTAGCAATAAAAAGCAGTTTATTAAGCGGAGGAGTCAGATTGAGGGAGGTATCTACCTCAGGGAGTACCGTTTGGACCATTCTCCTTTGACACCTTCATTAATGACTTGGAAGAGCGAGAAGAAACGGCAAACTGGTGAAAGCAGCACATGCTATTAAAGTGAGACTAACTGTTACGACCAATAGAGAATATACAGAAATTAGAAACGTAGGCAGAAGTTAACAAAACTGCTGCTGCTTCTGGGGAGAATAATCTGATTGCAGACGCTCTGGCTGGAGGGAGAGAAACTGGGTAAGCAGTAATGCTGAAGTAAGGGTGATAGCAGGCAGAATATGAGACCACAGAGCAGGCTGGTGATAGTCCCTCCACTCAAAATGGTGCCACAAACCTAGAGCATTCCATTCAGCTCTTGGTACAGTGCCAGAAGGATATCGGCTAAGAGGAGACGAATGGGAGCAGCCTTCCAAGGGAAATAGTGGAAGCTATATTGCTTTGTAATATTTGGAACAAGACTGGCCACCCATAAAATAAATGGGAAGGGCCCTGCACTGGCTGGGAGATGGACGAAAGGATCTAACAACTCTCTCATTCTCTAATGTCAGTGGTAATAGTTACAGAATTTAAGTTGATACTGTAAAGACTTGGCAAAGCACAGTGCTGCCATTTGCAACCAACCAAAAGAGAAAACGGGGCAGCATAAATGACAATGGCTGAGCTGTAATTCAGAAATCAGGCTGAAACCTCTTTCCTGGATAACAGATCAACTATATTTGCACAATCCATTAAGATCTTTTTAACAGAGGGAGACGGCCCATAGTTTTCAGCCTCTGAGGTTTTGCTCCTAATTTACACGGCCCCTGCTGTTTATTACTGAGCAATAGAAAGTACTCCCACCCAACCAATCCCACCTTCTCTGTGCCATAGAACACATCCTTCGGTGTGGAGATGAAATGCTGCAGACAAAAATCTGTGGATGGGCAAATATCTGCAATTTCTTTCCTCACCTTCAAGATTTCAGTGTTAGCAGGATCCTAAGAAAAAGAAACAATTTTTAAATTGTGACTTGCAGATCTTTTCCCCAGATCCTTTGAGATTTTCCTATGTTAATTTATGCAGCGTTAAATTTATGCAATGTTAATATTCAGACCAACACCAGTTACGTGCAAGTTTTCATACAACCGCTGCAGTAGAGCCTTCTAGCTAAAATAGCCTTTGTCAGTTCTGCGGAAACCTCTTAGGGGATGCTGTAAAGATTTAGCTTATATATTTCATTAACTAATAAAAGGTTTACTCTGCTTTGTTTCTAATAGCAGCTAAGGAATGTGAAACTGACCTGTTTTACTTTGTCCTCATTTATTTAATCTGTGTTTTGATCAATGTTTGTGATCATTGGGGCAGTTCTCTTTGTTTCACACGTACGCTTGTGGTGCAAAGATCTGCCCAGGAACTACTCCTCAGTTCAATCTTTTCCTTACACCCGAAGTGCTCTTTGCAGGTTATCTTCTGAGCTTAAGTAAATGTATCATGTGAGTGTGGTTAAAGTTATAAATGACAGCCTACACCTTTCCCCTTTATTTTGCTACACACATACACACTTTGAGAACAGCCCCCATCTGTTAACCTCCTCTCTCCTGATCTCTAAATTCCTGGGCTCTTGACTCCCAGATCACCACTGGTGAGATGGAAACTCTGCCTTGTCCCACCATAAACTGCTAAAGTAATTGCTAACTGATGACGGTAGCCTGGCTTTTCCCCCGTCATACCAGAGCATGTAACTTTTCAAGGCCTGCATTTCGGGCTCAGGCCTCAATTAGGCCCATCAATTCCAAGAAAAGATTCACAGTTCCTCACCTACCACTGCTACCTTTTTTGGACACCAAGGACTAGGAGCAACAGATCCATTCTGGTTAATCTCCCAGCCCTCCAGCCAATATAGCTTCCACCATGCTTTTACCATGCCGCTGGCCAATCTAGTACCAACTCCCACTTAGTATGGTCTTTACTGAGCCAGGTACCTATCCTCCCTTACCTCTTGGAACCTGTAGATGTTGTTGTTTCCACCAGCCTTCTCTCTCACAGGCCATAGGAATAGGAAATCCTCAGCGAGCCCAGTAACACATCCATTCGGGTCTCTACATCCATGGTGGAGCCCATTGCCTGGTACAGTACAGTAACTCCTTACTTAACACTGTAGTTATGTTCCTGAAAAATGCTACTTTAAGCAAAATGATGTTAAGTGAATCCAATTTCCCGAAAAGAATTAATGGGGAGGGGGTAGGTTCCAGGGAATTTTTTTTGCCAGACAAAAGACTATATTTTTTTAGATAGATAATTATATGCGCGCGCGCACACACACACATATACACAGTGTAAGTTTTAAACAATTTAATACTGCACACAGAAATGATGATTGTGAAGCTTGGTTGAGGTGGTGGAGTCAGCGGGTGGAATGTTTCCCAGGGAATTCCTTACAGCTAACTGATGAACTAGCACTCGGCTGAGCCCTCAAGGGTTAACACAGTGTTGTTAATGTAGCCTCACACTCGACAAGGCAGCACGAATGGAGGGAGGGGAGACAGCATGGCAGAGAGAGACAGACACACACACACTGTGTGCACGCGTGTGTGTGTGTGTGAGAGAGAGAGATGCATGCACATTGCCCCTTTTAGTACGCTGACCCCACTGTAAGTACACCCCCTTTTTAAGCAGATCAGCAAGTTGAGACAGCAGCTGCTGCCAGCAAACTCCCTCCATCCTGACCCGTCATGTCTCTCCCCTCCTCCCCTGCTGTGTAGAGATGGGGGGCAGAAGCAGGGGGAGCGGGCACCCTGACATTAGCACCCTTCTTTTCTCCTCCCTTCCCCCCCACACACACACAGAGCAAGCAGGAAGCTCCTGGGAGCAGCTCCAAGGCAGAGGGCAGGAGCAGCACGTGGCAGTGTGGGGAAGGACAGCTGAATTGCCTGGTAATTGATAGCCTGCTGGGTAGCTGCAGCACCGGGAACTTAGGGGAGTGGAGAACTGATGGGGGGCTGCCAGTCTACCCTGGTGCCAAGCCCCCACCAGCTAGCTCCAACGGGCTGCTGTTTCTGCAAGCAGTGCACAAAGGCTGCTGCCAAACAACATTATAAGGGAGCATTGCACAACTTTAAACTAGCATGTTCCCTAATTGATCAGCAACGAAACAATGTTAACTGGGACAACTTTAAGTGAGGAATTACTGTACTCTCCCTTCCAGATGCAGGATATGCTGGTGGAGCTTGACAGGTCCCTGATGTGGGGCTAGAAGGAACATCAGGGCAGCCTGTGAACTCTTGATAATGGAGCACTTGAGGTAGCCACACAGCATGAAACTTCAATGCTGTTACATCTGTGTGGCCTGATGGTGCATGGAAAATGACCTGTGGAGCACATGGTCAGGGTGACATGTTCAGAGCTAGCAAGGTATTTTGATCTTGCCTCTCAGGCCCCAGGAAATTGGGCCGGGGGGGCGGGGGCTTGATTTGTTATATTTTTAAAATGTGATGAAAGGTGAGTATCCTAAAGACCCTAGGAATAGGATTAACCTACTGACCTTTGGGGATGAGTTTTTCCTTATTGTATGGGCAGATTTTTTTAAAGGGGGCCTAAAATGGCTAGCAGCCATAGGCCCTACTCTTAGGAAGGATCAAAGAAATTTTCCCACCAGCTTTTCAGTGTGCTTCTGGTGTCCTGCTCATTGAGTCTACAGCACTGATGCATTCTGTCTCCTGGTCCCCTAACTTTTTTATGTGGTTGCACGTATGCTGACACTTTTGCTTTACAACAGCTTCCCTTGAGTAGAGGTAACGTGCAAACAGTGTATCGATGTTGCTGACATTTAAGAGAGCATCCAGTATAGCTTTAAATGTTGAAATCTGTGCTTCCCCCTTTTTTCTTAGCAGAGCATGCTTGGTAGAGGAGGGTAAGGCAACATCCAAATCAAGCACAAAGCCATCAACTCTAATTCCAGCAGCAGAGCGTTTTTCCCAAGAAGATGACAGCCCATTTACAGAGCAGACCAATAAAGAGAAGAACAGGAAGAGCCATTCAAGAGCCGCAGCCATCACAGTTCAATCAGCGTAACCGTTTGAAAAGCTAAGACCTGTATCTTATTACATCAGAAACGATACATCCGAGGGTGCTGTTCAGTCGTCGTAAAACTCACTTATCGGTGACTGAAAAAAGGTAAAGAAAAAATATCTTCCATTGACCTTAGAGGAGAGGAAAATGTCTCCAAACGCTGCTATTTCATTGTACAATCTCCTCAGTGACTCCATGCAGTCAAATCCAGGGGCACGTAATGCTTCGTGTCCCAGGGCAGGGCGACACTGTGTGAACTGGCCAACTGCTACTCCACACTATAGGGCCTGGGTTGACTGCTGCTTGTTAAGAATTTTTCCTTTTTATATGCACTTGAAGGAATGTTTGCTTAACTTATTACTAAGATTATGTAACCAAAAAGTCCCCATCTTCCTCGCCATGCTCTCTGCTGGAATAATGTTAAATACTTAGAGTGCGAGGTGTAAAATGGCCTTTCGTTACATTCTGTCGGTAACCTATGATCATGTTGTGCTACCAACTGTCATTGAGTATTGAAAATTATGTCTCACTCTGTATCGACAATAAATATATTTTGTGAACAGAATTGATGTTTCGATCTGGTCTGCTTCTTTCCACTGTTCATAGTCAGCTAATGCCCCCAGTGTGGTTTGGGTCAGTTGCAGCTGGGATTGCTCTAACCCCTAAAGCATAGAATTGTGCATTCCATGTCCACACCAGAACTGGGGGTCAGTGATGATACCCACAGGTAATAACTTTCACCCAGGGATTACGGAGTACTTTGCACAGGTGGTAGATATCCCCATGTTACAGTAAGAACACTATGGCACATTGATTTGTCTCGTAACCCAGCAAGCCAATATCAGAAATAGGTTTCTTCAGATACTAGATTATACTGTCTTCTATTGCTAATGCTGTAGTTCTGGGCTAGGAAGATGCTGCCCTGCTAGACAGACACCCTCCTCCAGACAAAATGTTAAACCTGCCTTGGAGGCAGGTAGAAGATTCCTTGCTCATTTTTGTAGAGTAGGGGATTACCTGTGTGTCCCAGCCAATGCTGTGCATGACAGCTGATCCATCTGGCAACACACTGCTGATTGATTTGTCCCTGCACCACCTGCATCTAACTCCTTATTTTGAAAAATAAATTGAGACTATCTTGAAGATGAAAGACCCTCTATCAAACCAATTCCTGCTATCTGAGTAACACTAACAGGGCCAAACCCTATTGTCCTTATTCTGGTAGTACTTTCATTGATTTCAATTTGTATTTTTATCTGAATGG
Source organism: Gopherus evgoodei (assembly GCF_007399415.2). Lineage (NCBI taxonomy): Eukaryota > Metazoa > Chordata > Testudines > Testudinidae > Gopherus > Gopherus evgoodei. The sequence goes on along the minus strand of NC_044322.1, from coordinate 360,244,914 downwards.
CTACTACAGCCTGCAGAGCAATTTATTTATTCATTTATTTTTGCATGTTGATAAAAGTTTCAAATGAGCAACATATCTGGAACCCTCTGTTATTTATTTACTTGTTCTCATTCCCTAATTGGCTGCAATAGAACTGTATCCTGCCACACAATTGCAAGTGCACCTGCAGATCTGATTTGTATTCACAGTGTTTTCAGTGCCTCTCCTACCCTAATTATCAAGATGCTTTGTGATTAGATTAATTAAAGGGTTGGATGGTGGTTGGTTGTTTTTTTTTTTAAATAGTATAAAAAGAAGCTGGGCTCTTTTAAGAGTGAAGGAGCTGTAATAACTTAAGGAGAGGAAAATCCTGGCGTGCAGTGTGGGATGCCAGGTAAACGGCTTGAGAGAAATAATAGAAACACAAGCGACATGTTTACACAGTGATTTGCTGTAGTGTTTACAAATCAGCTGACTCACAAATTCTCCTTTATAATGTTATAACCAAGAACCAAGAAGTTGGCAGATCTTTCCTTGCCAGTTTCTGAATTGGCAGCAAAACGCGACACTGAGGAAGGACTGACATCTTTGAGGCCAAATGACTCTGTACAATCAGAAAGAGAGATGCTGGGGGAAAAGGTCTCTCTTATTGCCAGCTGTTTATTAATTTCTCATTCTGACGGCCATGACCAATGGCACCTGAACCTGCCTGCTTTTTCCGGTTGCATTCAAGGATTTGAGGTATTCTGCTCCTTGAAACATCTTCTGTGGTGTCAGCAGCAGTGCCATCAATATTTGTTACTTGGGTTTTGGGGCAACTGATTGTACAAAACGTGACTTGAACTTTTAAAGGGTGGTTGATCCAGTCTGTGGGCCAGAGTTTGCTGGACCCCCAGCATAAAGCATAGATATCACTGAAATTACCCAGGATTTATGGGAGTGTAAGAGGATAGAGTTAAGTTCTATATCTCTTCCTCCTTATCCCCAGTCATTCAAATTAAACTGAGACTGTGGAGTTATTCTGCCAAGGAGGCAGGCAATGCTAGCCCTTCTTCCTAAATTTTCTCAGAAGGCTAATAGATCTGCCATTACTCAGATGGATTTTGGAAGTACCTATTCTTTGAGTGGTTGCACATGGCCATTCCCGTGTCAGCGTATGTGCACCCAGTGGGCCGTTGCTGGAGATATTTTCCCTCAGCAGGACCCATTGGGTTGGTACAAGTGCCCTTGCTACCTTGTGCTGCTGCAAAATGGTCTAAAGCAGGGGTCCGCAGCCTTTGAGAAGTGGTGTGCCAAGTCTTCATTCGTTTAAGGTTTCACGTGCCAGTAAAACATCTTGCATTTAGAGGGGCCGGCAGACGGAACCCCAGACCGGCAGCACGGGTGGCAAACCGAACCCCAGACCAGCAGCGGGTTGAGCCACTCAGCTGCCGGTCTGGGGATCCGTCCACCGACCCCTGCCAGGCGGGTCCCAGCTGCCGGCCCCGCTCAGACCACTGCTGGCCCAGGGTTCCATTCATCCAGGCAGGCAGCGGGCCGGTGGCCGGGATCGCAGCTGGCAGCAGATTGTCACTAAAAATCAGCTCATGTGCTGCCGGTTGCGGACCCCTGATCTAAAGGGTGGAGACATCCCCGCCCCCATTAATTCCTTCTTACTGGATAAGACTCTTGCCAGAGAGGGGAAGGAGGGTGGTTTGTGGAATGGGCATGTGCAACACATCTTGAAGAACTACTGTTATGGAAAGGTTAGTAACTGTAACTTCAAGTGATTGCATACATCCATTCCCCTACAGGTGACACACAAGCAGTTTGAACTGGAGGTGGGATCGGAGTCTACTTTGACTATAACAGGGTTCAAAAAAGAACTAGATAAGTCCATGGAGGATAGGTCCATCAATGGCTATTAGCTAGGATGGGCAGGGATGGTGTCCCAGGAGTGCAAGTACAGCGGTAAGGTACGGTACGTTGTACCAGTAAGATATTTATAACTGGAACTCCATACCGGAATGACACAGGAGGAGAAGAACGTGGAGACGCTGGGCGGTCCCACACCGGCAACTCCTCTGGTGCAGCTGTACCGCCCCCAGCCCCACCTCCAGCCCTTCCATGCAGTTGCATCTCCTGTCTGGGATCTGGAGGGCAGGGCTGGGTGCTAACCATGTTCTGCTCCTTTCTCCGCTGCGGATCCGGAGAGCCCGGCAGTTCAGTTCCGTCCATGACTTGCCCAAGGTCACCCAGGAAATCTGTGGTAGAGCTGAGAACTGAACTCGGGTCTACCAAATCCCCAGCTAGCCCTCAGTTAACAGGACCGCCCTTCCTCAAGTGCTCCATTGTCATTGTACTGATATGCTTTTGCATGAATGTCCTAAATCATAAAAACCACCATGTTCAGCTGCCTGCTGATCAGTAGTCCAGCACTCTGCAGTTCAGCATGTGCAGTGATTAACAGGAGCAATGTTCTCATTCCAGGTACATCTCTGTAGGGCTTGCAATCCCTACCTCTTTCCATATGCTTATCCTGGGACTCATCTGGAGTCCTTTTTACACTGTGCCTCCACCCCAGGACATCAAAGAGGAGGACTATGAATTTTCTGAAGCTATGCCTACCTGTGCAGTAATAGCCAAACCATGGGCAGACAAGACATCGCATTATAATTGCCAATGTTTGTAATTTTTCAACCCCTTTAATAAGAACCAATTTTCATCAGGCCACCAGAAAAGACCACACATCTGGAATTCCTCTCTGCCACTGTTCAATATTCTACCATCTACCGCTGCCCAAGCTTTTATGAATTAAAATTGTTTTTAGAACAGGAAAAGCATGTGTGAGAGAGGGGGAAAATTCTTCTTTCTTGAAAAAGTGTGGACCGTTTTAGCTTAAACTTCCCACAATTATTCTGTCCCAGACAGAGAAAAAATCTGCCAAAGATAAAAATTGGAAACGGTATAAGTGAAAGAAAATGACTCCTTGGAGCTGCTCGGCCTATAATCAAAGGTTGGTCTTGTAGTTAAGACTCTGGACCTGGACTAAGGAGACTGGATTTAATTTTTGGTTCTGTCACAGACTTCCTGTGTGACCTTGGACAAGTCACTCTAGGTCCTGTGAAAATTTGAGCCTAAGTGACTTGGAGCAGACAGACACACAACTTGGACTCAGGCACCTAAGTCACTTAAGTGCTTCTGAAAATGTTTACCCTTAGTCTCTCTGTGCCTCAGTTCCCCACCTGCAAAATGGGTGCTAGTACTTTTCTTTGTCTCTTTTGTCGACTTATATTGTAAGGTCTTCAGGGCAGGGGCCTGTCCCTGACTCTCTTTGTGCACAGTTCCCAGCACAAGGGGCCCTGATCTCAGTTGGGGTGTTTTAATAATACAAAAAAACCTATATCCTCACTGGCTTTCTAGCTAGCTTTCCTCAGTTGGTCTAAGAGGACAATTTTGCCCAAGGTTTTAGCCAGGTACAGTGAGACTGGCAGTAGAAGAAGCAATGGTGATGGCTAATCACATCATTATGATCTTTCTTTTTTCTTTGTTTTTGCTTAACAAACCAGTAACTCTCCCAACTGAACAGTAGTAGAGTAACCAGTCCTGACCAGGGACTCAACCACTTTCCCAGTACAGAACTCCTTAAAACACTAGGCTTCCTTTCCTCAGCCTCTACCTCTTGGTGCTTTTCCTCTGGAGAGTCTTGAGTGTGTGTGTGATTACATAACCTTGCAGAGATGTCACTTTCACCTTTGAAGGTAGCCCTGAATTCAGTTAAAATAAAAAAGACACTTGCATATTACCTTTTATATGCAGTAGAGGAGTGATGGGGTCAGTTCCAGGGTTCAGAAGGCCGTTGCTTCGCTGTATTTAGATCTGCCCACTTTGGGAGGTCTTGGGGACTGGGGAGATCCAGGTGGGATTCCTTCTGGTACAGCTAAATGTCATCTCTGGATCTGTAAAAAGTGTGTATTCATCCACGAAAGCTCATGCTCCAATACGTCTGTTAGTCTATAAGGTGCCACAGGAGTCTTTGTTGCTTTTTACAGATCCAGACTAACATGGCCACCCCTCTGATCTCTGGAACTGAAGTCTTCTGCCTGAGGAGAGGCCTCCTAGTAACTAGGTCCTGGTTTCAGTGCTTCCTTCTTACGTCTGTCTTGCTACGCTGCTCCCATTAGTGTCTGCATGTCAAGTTTGAAAGGCTGCCTCAGTTGCCTTACACCTTTGCTGTCAAATCTATAAATGAGGGAAAAGCCAAGGGCATGGCAGGCAGGTGCCTGGTGCTGACAGCCAAGGATGAAACCCATTTCTCTGTAATACTGTCAAGCTGCAAAGCTCAAGGAAACTATCTGCCATAGTGAAATCTGCTAGCTGGCAAAATTCAGCCTCTTGCCGGTGTTTTGTGTCACTTCCTAGCTGTGCTGCTCAGGAAGGTTGCAGGGTTATTGTTCCTGTCTCTGACGCAATTAGCATTTATTAGCATCATATGAAAGGACTGCCCCAAGCTCTCTCAGCAGGAAGGGGAAAGGGTTTGGCAGTCCCCTGCCCAGCTTTGAAATATTGGTCCATGTCCTCCTTTGCTGAAGGACCAGGGTAAGGTCTTTGGAGGGGTTGAACAGGAATATCCCTTAAGGCAGTAGCCTGAAGTGTATCTCCCTCTCTCCAGCTGAGGCGTGGTGTGGTTGCAGATTGGGATACACACTTTGTAGAGGGCAGAACAGAACCAATTTTTTAAATGCGATTTACTGTGTATAGCTTTCTTTGTATTCCATTAGCGCCTAAAGACCCTAGTCAAGATCAGGGTCCTGTTGCCTTAGGCATTGTATAGACACTTGGCAAGAGCTGATTCGAGCCCCAGAGATGCTGCCGTCTAAGTAGTCAAGGCAGATCAAGGGTAGAATGAAAAACAGAAGTAAAGCCACTCACCCATGGTCATGCAGAACATCAGTTGCAGAGCCAGGAAGAGAACCCAGGTATCGTAGTCACTGGACTGTAGCAGAGTGGATCTCTGCCCCTGCCCTGAAGGGGTTAAAAACAGCCTGGGGAAGGGGCTGGTGCTGGAGAAAGCAGCCTTTAAGCTGGGCTGATTAGGGAAGTGGCTGCAGCTGGGGCCATGCCCCAAACTGAGCCACTGGGCCTAATAAGAAGGCCAGGGAGCCAGAAGCAGAAAGAGTCTCTCTCTGACTGGAGAGAGAGACAGGCCTGGCTGCTCGGGGACTCGCCCAGGGGACCTAAAGGAAGGCAGGGCTAGGGGGAAAAGCCTTAGGAGCTGGGAAGCCCTAGGCCAGCAACTCCCCAGGCTGTAGTGCCTAATTCTAGGCCTCCAGGGTACTGGGCTTGCAGAGGGGCATCTGGAGGGTGAGTAAAGGCAGCCAGGCCAAAACCCCCTTTGCCTATGATAAGTGGCTGATATGCAGTCTGCCCCAGGGCGGAGGGCTAGACAATGGCTGGGCAGTAGCCAATACTGAGACAAAGTGGGGATAGTGGGGTGGGATTCCCCTGGGAGAGGAGTGATCCAGTTAAAGGGGCACCGAGGTCCAGGGAGGGGCCCGGGGCCAGCAGAGGACAGGTGGATCACCGACCTGAAGAGGGTGCTCTGTAGCTGGAATTGAGCTAATTCCCTGAAGCAACCAGCAGGAGGCGCCGTGGGGGTGAGTCCACACGTTTACATGGACCATCTGCTTCTCATGCCTCAGTTCACCTGTAAGACAACTGGAAATCTCAGGATGAGTCCTGTTCTCTTACCATCTCCAGTATAAATGCTAACTGGCCATGAGATGGGTGTGATAGCCCTGAATGTGCAGGTGATGTAAAGTTAGATGCCTTCTTTATTGGTCAGTAAATGGCAGTGGAATTCTGAATTTTGGCTGGTGAATTTGCAATTAGCAAATGTTTTCCTTGAACTTGGTTTTCTGATTGGAGTCAACATCACCTTTCCCCACTCCGCTGGTCGGGGAGAGTGTGACAATTCAGATCACAGCCTGAAGCGTCATCCCTATTTTCAGGCCCTCCAGATATATTGCCAGTATCTTCCGGAGGGAAAGCCTAATGATTTATATTGAAGTAGTGCCCCAAGATCTTGTGACCATTTGGGGACTTGGTGTCTAGTGTATGAATTTTGTTTGAGATTCTGAACTCTGCATGTTTAAGCCCTTATGATTATACTGGTTTTTGTCTCATATGCCTTGTGCGAAGCAGATGGGGCAGTGGCACCTGCATTTCTGTCTATAAATACACTAGTCATTAAAGACAATCAACACCTGAATAGATGAGGCCTGAGCAAAACAAAGAAGTAACAGTACCTAGAAAAAAAGTTTTCTCCAACTTCTGTCCTGAAGCAGTTGCCTGTTGTAGGCTTTGTGGGGGCAGGAACTGGCTGGCAATGGCTGGAGAAGACACGTACCCTTAGACTAAAGAAACTGGCAGATCTATGCACCGCACGCTTCTGTCGCTGTCACCCATCCTACCACAACCCCATTTGCTTGCTGTGCCCAAAGCTTGCCTCTGGTCTTAACTTGGACTGTACATGCTTCTAGGCAAGGATTGTTGTTTCTTACTATGTATGCACACTGCACCTAGCAGAGTGGGGCCTTGGCTGGCACCAGTCACAGCCCTGATCCAGTTCCCGCTGCTGGACATTCCCCAGGTTGTGGTGTCTGGGTCCCAGCACACTGCGCCTGTGCGCATTAAAGCATTCCCAAGTCTGAGCAGACTGCCAGCACTGCCTCTGGCTCGAGGTGCACTCTCAGGATCAGATTTCTAGCACCCCCATTCTGAAAGTTTAGACCCCACAGTCCGGTTGCCTATGCCCTGAGGCTGCTGCTGGCTCCCCCAGACTCCCGTTGTTTAAGCAGCCTTGCCTCTGAGCCATCCCGCCATACATACCACCCTGATCCTAATCACGGGGATGGGCTCTAGGGCAGCATGCAGTCCCTGGAGAGGCTTGATCCTGAATTAAGAAGGCTTTACAGGCTAACAGCCCCGGGGTGCACCGCAGGGGTAACTGCAGGTTTTAGAGTTCAGTCCCAGTCGGGTTGTTGACCAGGAATCATTGGGAATTCAGCACGAATATTTGGGGGCTCAGGGAAGTCCAAGGTTTGGGGTTAATTACTGCCCTTATTTTAGTATTATAGGGCTGCACTGAGATTTCAGCTGAGCAGAGAGGAAATCCCTTAATTCACATGACACTGGGTAAGGATCAGAGCTAAATGTCAAGCATTCACAGCCTGGATCCTGTGAATCCTTATGCACATGCTTGGCTTTGTGCATGTGAGTAATCCCATTGACTTCAGTGGAGCTACTCAGATTTATGCATTTCTGTGGGATCAGGGCCTAAGACAGCTGCACAGGTGCAGCGTTGCCAACTCTCATCATTTTGTCATGAGACAAATGATAATTACTGTTTTCTTTAAAGCCCCAGCTCCTGGAGTAATGTGGATCTGTGATGATTTCAGCCTTTTTTCTTAAAGAAAAAGTCAGTTTCTAGCTCTTGTGGCTGTGGAGAAAGCTTCAAAATGTGACCCTGGTGTGATGTTACTGCCATGAACTGTAACCATATAGATCATTGTTGCAAGGTCCTATAGTTGCACCAAGTCTTGTACAAAGGAGGTTAAAAAGGTGTTTTTGGAAAGGTTGTAATTTTCTAGTTCTGAATATGCTGTCTGTATGTGTGTATCATTTTTGTATTTGAAGTTATGAATATTGGCTAGGTACTTGTATCTCAATGTGTTTTATTCTAAGTAGCATCAATGAAGCATTTGGTCAGCTTCTTGAGAGAGGACTATACTGAGTAAGTATCAGAGGGGTCGCCATGTTAGTCTGGATCTGTAAAAGCAGCAAAGAATCCTGTGGCACCTTATAGACTAACAGACATATTGGAACATGAGCTTTCGTGGGTGAATACCCACTTCGTCATCCGACAAAGTGGGTATTCACCCATGAAAACTCATGCTCCAATATGTCTTAGTCTATAAGGTACCACAGGACTCTTTGCTGCTTATTCTGAGTAAGTGCCCAATCAAGAAACACTTAACTGACAGTGGATTTTGGGAGATGCTAATCCACATCTGAGCTTTCCTGGGAACGTTCAAACTAACACATAAACAATGGCATCAGCCTGCAAAAATCTGAATCATTCATGGACATGTGACTTGCCCAGGTGGCTACAAACTCCATCTTGTTGCTGTGATTTTGCACAGAAGAACAAAGGGTTTTCCGCCCACAAGAGAGAGAATATAAAAGGCCCAGGAAGCCTCTCCATTTTGTCTTCAGCTGGCTCAAGAGAAGGCCTCTCCATCCTAAAGAGATGCCTGAAAGAAACTGAAACAAAGGACAGCAACTACGGGGGTGGGAGTGATTCTTGACCCAAGCCATAAACTATAACATTGGTCTGAAAAGGACTGGGCCCAGACTAGGAAGGAGTCTAGTCTGTGAAAGAAACTTATTGGAACATCTCTGAGAGTGAGATTTACCTGTATTCAGTTTCCTACTGTACTAGGCTTAGACTTGTGTGTTTTTGTTTTGGTAATTTATTTTGTTCTGTCTGTTATTGGAACCACTTAAATCTTACTTTTTATACTTAATAAAATCACTTCTGCTTATTAATAAATCCAGAGTAAGTAATTAATTCCTGGGAGAGCAAACAGCTGTGCATATCTCTCTATCAGTGTTGTAAAGGGCGGACAATTTATAAGTTTACTCTGAATAAGCTTTATACAGAGTAAAACGGATTTATTTGGGGTTTGGATCCCATTGAGAGCTGGGTGTCTGGGTGCTAGAGACAGGAGCACTTGCTAAGCCGTTTTCAGTTAAGTCTGCAGCTTTGGGGGCGCGAGTCAGACCCTGGGTCTGTGTTGCAGCAGATTAGTGTATCTGGATCAACAAATTAGGGTGCTGGAGGCCCAAAGTGGCAGAAGAAACGGGCTCAGACTTAGTCACAGCACATCCGGTGACAGTCCCAAGGGGGTCTCAGTGACTGAATCCATCACACCCAGTGAACCCTAAAGGCTCAAAAAGCAGAAGGCAAATACAAAGAACCCCACATCTATTATATTTACGTAATCTCATGATTTTAAAGCTAATCTCATGATTTCCATTGAGGGGTTGATTGGAGGTGGATTTCAGGATGGAAGCTGAGGAGACCGGATACATGGCAGGTTCTTACTGCCCTACCTCCTTTTCTAGCCAGGCTGCCAATACTCACTTACCCCTTTTCTGCCCCATTCCTCATTTCAAGTGGTTTTCTTTACTTGCATTTTTTCAATGGCCAGTTATTTTTAAAAGGGCCGCTGTCAACTTGAATTTCTTCTAAAGCGATTCCTTTAAAAAAAAACTATATTCTGCCACGGCCCCCTTTAAACAGTATGGCTTGCAGCTTGCAAGGAAGTTAGTTGTGGGGGTGAGGAGCCTGGGCATTGATAACAACTGCAGAGTTCCCAACTCTTGCTATTTTATTGTGAGGTCTCATTATATTTGTTGTTTCACTTCAAGCCCTGGCTCTTGGTGTCAGATGATTGCAGGAGAATCTCAGCTTTCATTACAGAAAAACAAGTACATTTCTAGCCCGCTTGATTGCAGAGAAAAAACTTGGAAATGTGACCTGAGTTTAAATCAGAAAGCTCAAAGTCCAGAGGGCAAAGAAAAAGAACCTCCGTTTATTTGTAACCTCGGATTTTGAAGCAGTCTCTCATGAGTGTTGGAATGTTTGGGGTTGGCCACCCCGGGACAGGGGCATATGACCTGAGGCTGGCGCAGAGAGCGGCCCGTTCATTGGTTTAGCTGGCAATCACGGTTGCACATTGGGTGGGTAGGAAAGCTCCCTGCCTCTGCACGCCTCCCGTTCTCAGGTCACGGTTTATGGTCTCATAGGAACAATAAGGAAGCATCTAGGAAACACTGCAGCAAACAGGCCTGTGTGGGTTTGTTTTTACAGGCTGGGAGGAAAGCTGCAAAAGAGGAGAGGGGAGAAAGAGCCGAGGTAACACCAACATGTTAAGTAGCCTCCAGTAACACAGCAGACAGTTGTGAATCCACTTTGAGCTTTTAGGATACATGCTGTGTGGCTGCTCCTAATGTTACTGTAAGCTCTGGATGTGCTGGGATCTGCATATCAACCTAAGTAAGGTTTAGGGCATTGAGTCTAGCAACCTCATCTGCTAACTGTGCAGCACGTTCTCCTTGAATGGGGAGCACATCCATCAGGGAGTCTGTAATACAGTGAGTGGCTGCATCGTTACCAATCACTATTAAGTCTCCTTCGTTTTCTTTTTAAATGGAAACTCTTTAATCTGATGTCACCGTAATATTGCTCGGTTTAGGAACAACTCTGGTTGCTGCCGCTGCTGCCAGGAAATCAGAGAGAGCAATAAATCTGTTGTGCTGAGCCGTGGTTAACCAAGGAGGGGGGAGATTCTCTGAGCAGGACAATGACATCCTCCCCTATTCTGTGAAATCTCTTTGAGCCATCTCAGTTCTGTGCAGCACCTGTTACAGAGTGATCCAGGGACCAGCCCTGGAGGACTCAGTTCCTGCTGCTCAGGCCCTCTTCGCTGTCGCTAACATGTCTGATTGTGAGTGGTGGGCTTTGGAAGGGAGCATGGTCTAATGGTCAGAGGAGCAGACCAAGAATGGGGGCATGTGGGTTCTGTTTCCTGTGCTGACAATGATTTACCGCGTGAGCTTGGGTAAATCACTTAACTGTTCTGTGTCTCAGTTTCCCTACCATACATTGAGGATAATTGGTGTGTTGCAGAGATTATGTTTTACAGTGCTTTGCGATCCCAGCATGAAGAGTGGGATCATTGCTAGGGGTGTTGTTAACTCTCTTCCCTGTCTGTCTAATCCATCCATCTAGGATCACATCAGACCCTCATCACCGTAGTACCTGACCACCTCCCTAGAACAGAGCTAACATGATACAGAGTCTGTCACACAGTGACTGGCCCCTTTAAGAGGGAGGGAGGTCCATTGCCTCTGTGACTAAATATATGCTTCCACTGGGGAAGGCAGAACCCACTGCAGCCTGTATGGTTTCCACTCCCCTCAACTTCCTGTTTAAATAGCTCAGCACTAGGGTGGGGGCAAGGCCTCCTTGATTATACCCCAAGCCATAGAGTATAGGCTTGGAAGGGACCTCAGGAGGTCATCTAGTCCAACCCCCTGCTCAAAGCAGGGCCAACCCCAGACAGATTTTTGCCCCAGTTCCCTAAGTGGCCCACTCAAGGATTGAACTCTCAACCCTGGGTTTAGCAGGCTAATGCTCAAACCACTGAGCTATCCCTCCGTTGAAAGGGTCAACAGGGACTAGATTTCTCCTTCCCATATGCTTGCCTGACACTGCTCTTTGCTGGGTGGGTGTGGGGAGGGGACACCCACTCCTAGCTTTCCCTGAGTTGTCACTGCAGGCAGGCGATGCTGAACAAGTGAGTCTTGTATTTTGTTCTGGAGGCATGAAGTCTGGTCATTCCCACTTCCTCTGAAAGGGAGTTCCATATTCTTTCCATTGACTTCTCTGGGCTTCTGGTCAGGCCCTTAACATCCAGTGTCATCCAAACTGTGGAGTTAAATGTCTCTCCAGCTCCCCTCCTGCAGAGTTTAGCAGCATTACAGCAGCAGAGGGGAGGAGCTCTGCATCTCCTGGATATCAAACTCCCCCTGATTTATACCTTGCATAACTTTTCACTTAATGACAATATCTGGCTGGCGGATCTGTGCCACTCTGCAAACTCCATACATACAAGACACACTTCCCTCCTGGAGAAATTGCATTGCAAATTGCATTGCTTCTGGGTTGGAAACCAGCAGTCACTGGAACACAAGGAAGGGGTAATTCTGGCCAAGCGCCTCAGAACAAGCTCTTCCTCTGGAGGGAAGTGCAAGGGAGTCTTTAATCTCCATGCCGAGCAGTCCATGGTTCTCATCTGCAAGACCTGCAACCTCCTACCCATACTGAAAGCTGCATGGAATTAAATGTATCTACCTTGAAAGGAGGAAGGATGTCTCAGAGATTAGGGTGCTAGCCTAGGATTTAATTCCAAGCTGTATATGCCTTAGTCTGTCAAATAGGGCCGAACACACTTCCCTACCTTACAGGGTGTTGTGATGCATTAAAGGCGGAGCGGTGCTCAGATACTGTGGAATGGGGGCCAGTTATGTATGTGAGAGAGACAGAAAGACCGAGTCAATCTTTATGGGAAATGAATGTGTCAGTCAAACCCAGGCCAAGCTTTTCCAAAAGGGGGGAGGCGGCTCCATTTTTGGGTGCCCAACTTGACACTTTAAAAGGACCTGAATCAGAAAGTGCTGAGCACTGACCCTGTGAAATTCAGCTCCCTTTAAAGTGTGTGAACTTCCTTCCCCAAAATCACTGATCACTTTAGGCCCTGGTCCTTAAGGCATCCCCACCCTTGAACAAAAGCTGCTGACAAGGGGATTCAAGTGGCTAGATACACTTTTTTTTTTCCATGGGTGGGATCAAAACCCACTTTCCCTCAAGGGAATTGTTTCTTTTCCATCCCGAGCGTTGTGCCCCCTCTTCACCCAGTTACCTTCTTTAATGCCGGTCTGCTTACAGGTTTTGATGGACAGGTCTGGGTTCTTCTGGATCCTGCCACCACCTCAGCAGGGTGTAACTTCTTTATTTTTCCCTATGAATTTATTTGGCAGTGCCTCCACCCCCCTCGCTCCTTCCTGGCAGCGTCACCAGGGCAGCTTGGGAGGAAAATTCTAACCACAGGGTAACCCCCACTTATTTGCCAGATAGTTGGAGACTTCCAAAAAACAAGACAAGTACATACAATATATTCAACACAGTAATTATATTAAACAGGAGACAAAAATAACATAACAGCGTAAAACACTATTTTTAGGATCACTGGTGCCCACGCTGATAACATCTGTGACTTTCCCCAGTCACATGACTCGATGTAGCAAATGTAAGATCAGTGTCCCGTTGTTATGAGTACTTTGTAGGGGCCCTTGATGACCTGTGACCACGATATCTTCTCTGCAGTGGTTTAGCAGTGTGGCTGACTGAGTTCAGTACAGCCCAAAGGACTCACAAGTGGGAGGAGGTAGTAAGTCCCTCCACAGATTTAATACGCAGCAGGTTGTAAAATCCCCAAACCCTCACTCGCTGGCTTGAGGACACAGTTCAGTCACAATTTCCCTGACTGACTAAAAGCTGGTGCACTCACAAACTCCATGAAAGATCCTCAGGTTCAGCACTTTGCACTCCTCAGTCACTGCAGAGGGGCTGATCTCTGCTGGCAGGGATCCTCTTCAGGCAGGAGTCAGGCTGCTTCGGTCCCAGGATTTCCCCTCACCACAAAGGGGTGCAGGGCTCAAGGTGCAGATTACACAACTGTACTAAGATCCAAACTGTCGTCTCCTATCCCAGCATCCAGACACACTCACAGCAGGCAGCAGCCCTGGACTAGCAGCCAGAGCAGAGCTGACCGTGTGGCGACTGGTCTCACCTAGGTAGCTGGAGGGTAGCTCAGCCTGGCTGGGGAAGTTTCCCAGGAAAACTCTACAAACTGGGAGTCCTCAGTGAAGAGGGAAAAGCCCAGCTGAGGGATCTTGCTTTTAGGTCCCTAGAGGCCAGTTCTCTGGGGGAACCCTGCATGCAGGCCTGGGACTCATCAGCTCCCCAAACAGCCAGTCCTACCCTTCCCCTGGCTGGCTCCAGACTGACTCAAAAATGGCTTCTCCCCTTTCCTGAACTCCCTGGGAAGGGCATCTCACTCCCTATTGGCTGCTGGGCAGATTCTGAGTCTGCCTTGGCTTCGCCTCCCTACCCGGGACAGTGCGCCTTTCCCTGAGCTGCCAGCAAACAGAGCCTCAGGAATCTAGGTAATCTCCTTGGGGGGTTGTGACGAAGTTCTTAATGTTTTCTCTGAATAAATGTGTAGGTGCCTCAGTTTCCCCTAAGCATTTCTTAAGTATCTAAGTGATGGGCTAAGGATGTGTGATTGTCGCAGAGTCCTGGGGGGCCAGTGTGATGGTGTCTGCACAGAGAATGGCTGACGCCCTGTCTCCTGGCAACTAATAGCCTGGGCCCCTCCCCTGCAAAGGTGCCAACTGAAGGTGTTGGAGAACAAAGAGATCAGGTGACCTCCTGGCCTGGGAAAGAGACAAAGGCCCAGAGGAGGGGCTGGAGAGTTTCAGTTTGGAGCTGGCTGGGGAAATGGAGCGGGGGCAAGATGGGTCTCTGGTCTCCCTGGCCCCAAGATGGACCTGACTTAAGGGTCCTGTTCTCTGTACCTACAAGCTCTGTTTTGGATTGTGTTCCTGTCATCTAATAAACCTTACGTTTTACTGGCTGGCTGAGAGTCACCTCTGACTGCGGAATTGGGGTGCGGGGTCCACTGGCTTCCCCAGGACCCCACCTGGGCAGACTAGCTGTGGGAAGTGCATGGTGTGGAAGGGGATGCTGAATGCTCTGAGGTCAGACCCAGGGAGGTGGAAGCTTCTTGCCCTGGAGACAGTCTGCTCAGAGAGAGGAGGCTCCCCCAGAGTCCTGACTGGCTTCGTATGGAGTAGATCCAGAGCATCGCCCCGGTGACTCCATGACAAGGTTACCCAAGATTCCCACAGGAGGTGGATTTCCATGACGAGAGCCTTCTCAGTTTCCTCATTTTCCAAGAGGGGATCATAATGAGAAGCCAGTGCTGGAATTTTGCTGAAGTCATTAATAGTTTCAGAACAGATCCTTTCACAACACAGTGAAATGAATTCCTCACCCATAACTTGCTCGCACAAAAAACAACACATCACCAGGCATTTCGCCCCCAGGAATGAGTTATCCAGAGCCCTGATTCCTTTATTCTACTTGCTGTGCAGAAGAACAATTCAAATGTATTTTGTTCCCTAGATCCTGGTGAGACAAAAGTCTTGAGAGAAAAATCATTGTTGGCTTAAACTTCAGCCAGCATTCAGCAGCAATTCATCACCTCCATGTGTGGTTTGAAGCTGGGCTTTCTCAATATTCCAGCTGGGAACACTCAGTCAGAAAGAATAGACTTGGGCCAGTGTGAAATATCACCAGCAAAATTCTCCCTAAACTGCTTTCATTTCATGCCCTTTGCTTTGCCACTAGACGCCATGCATGAAAGGAAAGGAAATCAGGCATCTCTTTATATTCCTTCCGGCTCTTTGAAAAGCACTGGGAATGTGGTGGGGCTTTTGAATTCATGGTCCTGCCATCTCCCATGGTCTGTTCCTAGAATCTTTGCTCATCTGAGATGGTACTTCCAGGGATTTATGCTAGATCATGGAGATAGAATACTAGTGCCGGTGGCATAAGTAACTGTGATGATCACATCTCTATACCACAGCAGTGGATGTGCCTAGTATGCACACTAGTTTTCCTACTAGACTGGAGATGGGTCTTTTGCAGAGGCAAGGGAATTCTAGAGGGATGATTTTATAGATTAAGGCATAAGCGCTCTGCTTTCTCTCTTGTGAAGACTTTACATTCGTTCTTTCTTTCTTCTTGTTTCAGTTTGAAATAGGCCACCTCGTCTGTACTGTGCATGTCTTGCTTTTTGTTATTTGGAAGACACAGCACAATCTCTCTGGGAGTATCTGAGATCCTTCAGTTCTGCTGCTATAACCCCATGGCACCCAGGTCTTCGTGGACATGTGACACCACAATGAGGGGCACATTCCAAATTCATGGATAGATACTAAGAGATGCTCTCTGTGATCACTGAGACTCAATAGCTCTCATTTCAATGGCAGTGTAAAGAGATGAGTGTGTATGGTTTGCCACCATTGTAACATGCCTGATCTCAGTGGGAATGTATGAGATACTCCATTATGATTCTACGGCTAAAACTGTAATGGCCGTGATGTTATGGATGGTAGAGGGCCTAGTGGGGGAGGTGGGGGAGACTCCAGTACCAACCACCTGGAGTAATAGCACTATGGTGAGCAGTTATGTTTGAGCCTATTACCACAAGAGCTACACTTACAGGACTCAAAAAGACTGAGCCTCACTAGCGGGGTACAAAACAATGAGGTTCATTGATCATGACTGTGCTGCTCCGGAGATTTCCCTGAGCTGGAGTATGGAGAGGCTCATCCCTGGATTGTTTTCCCCAAATGGGGACATTGAGCTAAGTTTTCCCCAGTGTCTAACCCCTGCACAGGTGAGTGAGCAGATTTAGAACTAACAGTTGGAATGTACAGTACCATGCATGAGTCATTTGAAACTAAGCTTACATAAGAATTGCCAGACCAGATCAGACCAAGGTCCATCTAATCCAGTAGCCTTGCTCTGACAGTGGCCAATGCCAGCTATTTCAGAGGAAGATGCAAGAACTGGGGGATAATTTACCCCAGGGAAGTCTCCTCTTATCCCCTAATACTCAGAGACTGATTTAAGCCCTGAAGCATGAGGAGGGTTTATACATTTTCAGACTTTTTTTTTTATATTAACAAGAATAGCCAAAGTAACAATAGCAATCCAGATGAACATCCAATCCCTCTGCGAATCTTGCTAATGACATCCAGTGGCAATGAGTCCCCCAAGGTAATGATATGTTGTGTGAATGTGTAAAATAACCAAACCAATGCCTCTTTCCCCTCTTTATTATTAAATGAATTTAGTGATGGTTAAAGGTGCTTAAATGGGCAGGTCTGAAGATTCAAATGGTTGGTTTATTTGTAGAGCCTGGAAAATAGCAGTGCAAGTTTCCCCAGCCCTGACCGGGAGGGACCCACCTTTAGGCTGGGGGTGAGGGGTGGGGGTGTACTGTCTATGGCCCATTCAACTCTTGGTCTCTGGTGCTGGGAAGATGGTACCAAGAAATTTGCCAGTGAGGGCCGATAGTGCTGGGAAATTCTGTTCCTTCAGTTGTTCTCTGTTCCACAAAGGTGTTTGCCTTGCAAGTGGACGTCGGTCAAGGCAGCATGTGTGTCTCAGGCAGTTTGTGCTAGTATCAGCCTTGTGTATGGCACTTTTGCCTTTTAGCTGCACGCTGATCTTTGCCAGACATGTTTTGGGCGGTGGGGTATGGGGGATAGAGTAAGGGATGGGAAGGTGTATTTTCATAAAGGGAGGAGATCCTTCCCTTCCACTGCAAAAACAAAAGCACCCTGCAGCAGCGAATCTCCAAGCCTGGGTCAGCTGACTCAGGTTCAGGGGGCTTGTGCTATGGGCTAAAAATAGAAGTGTAGACAGTCCCAGTCGAGCTGGAGCTTGGGCTGTGAGACCCACCCTGCTCAGCAGGTTTCAGAGCCCGGCTCTAGCCTGAGCCGGAATGTTGACGCTGCCTATGTTTATCCCCATAGCATGAGCCTGAGTCTGATGATCCAGGATCTGAGACTGGCTGCCCCAGGTGGTTTTTGCATGGTAGCTGTACCCAAAGAGACATACAAACCCTGGAGTGTGACTGCAATGTGCTCCTGGCTTTCCCAGTCTGAGCCCCAGAGCAGGCTTTCCTGGAAGCGGGATTCTGCCCTGTAGGCAGAATGGGAGGCCATCAGTGAGCTGCACCAGGCACAGGGATGCAAAGTATCTTTTGGGTTAGATTTCCCTGGTTTTGCTTAGGGGCAAAATCAGACACAGACACCCAAAAATAATTTTTTGAACCATTTAGGCCCCTCACTCCGGTGGCTCAGCAGATGGGACCTGCGTGTTTATACATGTGTATTTCATGTTTGTACATGTGTGTTTCATGTTGTACATGTGTGTTTCCAGTGGTGTTTGCAGTGCAGTGCCCTGAAATGTTGCCATGAATATTGAGGTGCAGAAAGCCCCTGATTACAGGCACGTGCAAGAAAAGCAGGAATGAGTGCACTGCCATCAGCTAATGGACCGTTTGCTGAAGGTGGATGGCAGTGCTACCCCTGCCCCTCCCCTGTGTGCATCTAGGGGACCCACGCCAGCAGCCACTGAGGTCAGTGCAGATTTGGCCATTCACTCTGCTGGGAGCAGAATGGGACTGCAGAGATGTCAGAGATGCTATTTTCATTTGGTTCCATCCTGCTTTGAATAGAGGTAAGGATCCGGCAGGTGGAAGGACCCGAGTTTACTGCAGACCAAAGTCCTAGCTAAGCCACAGAATGAGTCGAGCACAGGGCCAACTCAGACATGAACTGGAAGTGCCAGATTTAGGATGTGACTCTCTGACTTGTCCTTTGGCTGACCGTGCCCTAGGCCATAGTAATCCTTAACACATCTAAAGCACCTGCCCTCCCAGGTTCTCAAACACTTGACACACAGCAGCACACTGAGCCTCAGAGAGTGGGGAAACCGAGGCAGATTGCGGGAAGACCCGCTTCCGCTACAGGCGCTGGGCGTTGTGCGATGTACTGCAGTGGCAGCGGGACTGGGCCCTGTGTGAGTTGCCCGAGGTCCCACGGCGAGTCAGGGAGAAGAGAGCATAGGAGTCCTGATTTCCAGCCCCATGCTTTGACCTAAATACCAGCTTTAGAAGATGAACATGAACCTTGTTACTCAGCTGTATGGATAGTTTTAATGGGACCGTGGCACTTATCCTCTTAAATGTTTTTCTTGATCATTCAAAGAGGGCTTTGGGGTATTTGGCCTTTGCTAATAACCTGGGGGAGTCACATTAAGTGGGTCACGGGGCGGGGGCGGAAGTCTGCTGCTGCTTTGTCTGTCTTGCTCTGAGGTGGGAACATTTGTGCAAAGTGGCAACCGAGAGCTGGGGGGAAGGAGGACATGGCAAAGGGCAGAGAGACGAGAGGAGCAACTGGGTAAATAGTAATTAATCTTGCTTGGCTACATAGCTGGGGCCAGCTGCATTAATAATGCTGACTGCCTGCTGCATCTGAAATCAAAGTGGGACTGGGCAGGGCCCGATGGGGACATGATATGTGGACACCTCATCTGCAAGCAGGAAAATGAGTCGAGTGTTGAGTCCTAAATCTGGAGAACAGGAGCGAATGCAACACCTCCCTGCGCCTTGGCTCTCTGCTCCCTTCACCCCCACTTCTCTCCCCCTTTCTCCTTCCCCTGTTGGGTGGAGAATATGATGCCACCACTTTGGGATCGTCGTGTGATTGCAACAAGAAACTTGAAGCATTGTGTTGCTGAACGTCTGGGGATGCGTTTTTCCTGGGTGTAACTATTGAAGTCAGCAGAGTTACAGCAGCAGTGCAAGCGGACTCTGATTCCACACATCCTAATCCTGTAAAAACACAGGGCCACTCCTTGGTACTGAGACCAAGGATCTTTGACAGGGTGCCTCAGTCCAGCTAGTGCAAAAGAGCTTGAGGGCAGGCCACGTCAACCCACCCGCTAGCAAACGAATAGACTAGAGAGAGTCTGTGCGTGTCTGTGGCTCCAACCCCACTGAAGTCAATGGGTAACCTTAATTGACTGATACTCCCTCCCACCCCTGCCAGGATGTGGATAAGTAGGAATGGCCCCATCCTATAGATAGGGAAACCGAAACACAGAAGCAGTGAAGAGGGTCACCCAAGGTCATAACAAGTCACAGACAAAACCAGGCTTTGAATATAGGTCTTTTCAGTCCTTCCCCATGTTTTAACACTTAGGCCACCGTGCCCACTAGTCTGTTTATTTCAGTTGATAAAATGTGCTTCTTCAGACCTCTAGGTCCAAATAGAGGATTATATGTAGCCTGCTGGACTCCAACAATTGACTGACTATGTACTAAAACATCTACTAATCATTTATTAACCCCTTTAAAACTGTTTATAGATGGAACCTTAATATAAAGTAGTACCTTAGTGATAATACCCAACCCTTCTCTAGCGCTTCTCATCCATAGATCTCATAAACTTTACAATGGAGGTCAGTATACTAAGCCCATTCTACAGATGGCAAAACGGAGGCATGGGAAGAGGAAGCAAGGTCATCTTGTGGGTCAATGGCGTCATCACTAGAACCCATATCCCCTGAATCCCAGCCCAGTGCCCGATTCACTGTGCCAGGTTTAAAAAGAAAAAGAAACTTAAAAAAAATGTGACCATGTAACAGGGCATAGCAGGGCCCCCCTTGGTCCTGTCTCTGCTCTGCTCCAAAGACCACTCAGAGACCCTCAGGTTCAGCAATCACTGGTGCAGTTTATTTACAGCATGCAATCCCACCACCTTCTCACCATATACAGTTTGGGGGGTTCAGCTTTAAGGGTGTCTCAGTCTTTGCAGCCAGGAGAAAAGAGCTCCCACTCTCTTTCTACTCTCTGGCTTCCCCCTTTCTGTGTGCCCCCCCAGCTTCCTTCCCCTGAGGCTTTTATGCAGCCCCATGCTAATCAGCTGTTTCCCTTTGCCAATCAGGTGCAGGTTTTTCTAGCCAGCCCCAATTTACCTCTCTTAATTGGAGCTGGCATGACAGAGGGCTGGCTAAGGAGTCCCAGCCCAGCACCCTGTCACAGACCACCTGGAAGATCTTTCCAAACCAAGGCCATCGGCCCACTTTAAGTAAAATGGGACAGATCCTCAGTTGGAGTAAATTGCCATAGGTCAATGGCCCCACCAGTTGTAGCAATAAAACGTGAACGACTGCAGCATTGTCTCTCCAGCTAGGAAACGTCTTGCCAAACAAACAAGCCAAATAAAATGAACCACTGGAAAAATAAAAGAAAGAAAGAAATCTGATACTTAGTATAAATTTACATTGTAAAGTCCATTTTAGATTCCACTATCTCAGATATGTGCCCAGATCTGCTGTAGATTTCAGTTACATGTGAACGTGTTGTCACTACAGCTGTGGAAGTGGATGCTGAATGCCAAGCCTTTGGATCTGTATGATAATTTTAAAAAGCTCCTATTGATGGGTTAGGTTTGAAAGCTTGTTGCAGCTGATGGAGACTGGGGAAATGCCTGCTTGGTGGTACATGCAGGATGCTAGTGTCTTCCAAAGTAATTTTGACAAGGGCTGTCAGGCTATTACAAAAATTAATTGCGATTAATTGTGTGATTAATCGCACTGTTAAACAATAATAGAACGCCATTTAAATATTTTTGGATGTTTTCTGTATTTTCAATTATATTGATTTCAATTGCAACGAAGAATACAAAGCGTACAGTGCTCATTTTATTTTTGACTATAAATATTTGCACTGTAAAAAAGAAATAGTATTTTTTCAGTTCACCTAAGACAAGTACTGTAGTGCAATCTCTTTATCGTGAAAGTTGAACTTACAAATGTAGAACTATGTACCCAAAAAACCTGCGTTCAAAAATAAAATAATGTAAAACTTTCGAGCCTACAAGTCCAATCATTCCTACTTCTTGTTCAGCCAGAGAAACAAATTTGTTTACATTTGCAGAAGATAATGTTGCCCACTTTTTGTTTACAATGGCACCTGAAAGAGA
Organism: Gopherus evgoodei; assembly: GCF_007399415.2. Classification (NCBI taxonomy): domain Eukaryota; kingdom Metazoa; phylum Chordata; order Testudines; family Testudinidae; genus Gopherus; species Gopherus evgoodei. The sequence continues at coordinate 360,223,635 of NC_044322.1, read as the reverse complement.
GAATAGGCATTTGCATGGCACTGTTGTAGCCGGCGTCACAAGATATTTACGTGCCAGATGCGCTAAAGATTCATATGTCCCTTCATGCTTCAACCACCATTCCAGAAGATGTGTCCCTGCTGATGACTGGTTCTTCCTGATAACAATCCAAAGCAGTGCGGACCGAAGCATGTTCATTTTCATCATCTGAGTCAGATACCACCAGCAGAAGGTGGTTTGGGTTCTGTAGTTTCCGCATCAGAGTGTTGCCCTTGTAAGACTTCTGAAAGCACGATCTACACCTCGTCCTGCTCAGATTTTGGAAGGCTCTTCAGATTCTTAAACCTTGGGTCGAGTACTGTAGCCATCGTCTTTGCATTTTGTCAAAACTGCAGTGAAAGTGTTCTTTAAATGAACAACATGTGCTGGGTCATCATCTGAGACTCCTATAACATGAAATATATGGCAGAATGTGGGTAAAACAGAGTAGGAGACATAGAGTTCTCCCCCAAGGAGTTCAGTCACAAATTTAATGAACACATTATGTTTTTAAAATGCATCAGCAGCCTGGAAGCATGTCCTCTGGAATGGTGACTGAAGCATGAAGAGACATATGAATCTTTAGTGCATCTGGCATGTAAATATCTTGCTACGCCGGCAACAACAGTGCCATGTGAACACCTGTTCTCATTTTCAGGTGACGTTATGATCAAGAAGTGGGCAGCATTAGCTCCCGTAAATGTAAACAAACTTATTTCTCTTAGTGATTGGTTGAACAAGAAGTAGGACTGAGTGGACTTGTAGGCTCTAAAGTTTTACATTATTTTATTTTTGAGTGCAGTTATCTAACAAAAAAAAGCTACATTTGTAAGTTGCACTTTCATGACAAAGAGATTGCACTACAGAACTTGTATGAGGTGAATTGAAAAATATTATTTCTTTTGTTTATCATTTTTACAGTGCAAACAGTTGTAATAAAAAATAATATAAAGTTAGATGGGGCTACTATAAGGTGGGTGCATAACTGGCTGGATAACTGTATTCAGAGAGTAGTTGTTAATGGCTCCCAATCCTGCTGGAAAGGTATAACAAGTGGGGTTCCGCAGGGGTCTGTTTTGGGACCGGTTCTGTTCAATATCTTCATCCATGATTTAGATGTTGGCATAGAAAGTACGCTTATTAAGTTTGCGGACGATACCAAACTGGGAGGGATTGCAACTGCTCTGGAGGACAGGGTCAAAATTCAAAATGATCTGGACAAATTGGAGAAATGGTCTGAGGTAAACAGGATGAAGTTCAATAAAGATAAATGCAAAGTGCTCCACTTAGGAAGGAACAATCAGTTTCACACATACAGAATGGGAAGAGACTGTCTAGGAAGGAGTATGGCAGAAAGAGATCTAGGGGTCATAGTGGACCACAAGCTTAATATGAGTGAACAGTGTGATACTGTTGCAAAAAAAGCAAACATGATTCTGGGATGCATTAACAGGTGTGTTGTAAACAAGACACGAGAAGTCATTCTTCCGCTTTACTCTGCGCTGGTTAGGCCTCAACTGGGGTATTGTGTCCAGTTCTGGGCACCGCATTTCAAGAAAGATGTGGAGAAATTGGAGAGGGTCCAGAAAAGAGCAACAAGAATGATTAAAGGTCTTGAGAACATGACCTATGAAGGAAGGCTGAAGGAATTGGGTTTATTTAGTTTGGAAAAGAGAAGACTGAGAGGGGACCTGATATCAGTTTTCAGGTATCTAAAAGGGTGTCATCAGGAGGAGGGAGAAAACTTGTTCACCTTAGCCTCCAATGATAGAACAAGAAGCAATGGGCTTAAACTGCAGCAAGGGAGATTTAGGTTGGACATTAGGAAAAAGTTCCTAACTGTCAGGGTAGTTAAACACTGGAATAGATTGCCTAGGGAAGTTGTGGAATCTCCATCGCTGGAGATATTTAAGAGTAGGTTAGATAAATGTCTATCAGGGATGGTCTAGACAGTATTTGGTCCTGCCATGAGGGCAGGGGACTGGACTCGATGACCTCTCGAGGTCCCTTCCAGTCCTAGAGTCTATGAGTCTATGAGTCTATGAGTGAGCACTGTACATTTTGTATTCTGTGCTGTAATTGAAATCGATATATCTGAAAATGTAGAAAAACATCCAAAAATATTTAATACATTTCAGTTGGTATTCTATTGTTTAATAGTGTGATTAAAACTGCAATTACTCATGATAAAACATTTTAATCGTGATTAATTTTTTTAGTTAATTGTGTGAGTTAACTGATTAATCGACAGCCCTAATTTTGACCCTTTCCAGCCATTGCAGGTGAGAGAATAACAGAGGAGGATATGTATGGTATGTCTTTTGCTGTCTGTGTAATGTATGTGAAAATTTCTAAAAACTCTGAGTTCAGCGAGTTTGTTTTCAGTGTTCCTGCAACGTGTTAGAAAAGAGGCACACGCACACTGTGCTGTCTCCTGGAAACTTTACTTTTGTTCCTTTTTTTTGTTTGTTTGTTTTTTTGCTGTTTTCCTTCATCTTCAAAATAAGCCACTCTGGGGTGAAAGTGTGTGTGTGTTTTGTTTTGGTGTAGGGAAAGGTAGCAAGATGCATCAGCACATCCTTCAGTGCTTTGCTGAATCAGAGCCTAGATTTATTCAGGAGATAATTGGATCAAATACTGAGAACGGGTGCCTGCCGTGTTTGTGTTTGTGTGTATGAAAGAAAGAGAGAGAGAGACCAAATGATTCAGCAGCTCCCAGCACTGGTGAGAAAAATCAGATTTTAAACATATAATTCCACTGGCTATTTCTGTTGTACCTTTGATTTGTATCCGTCTCTAACTACTCTGATATGCCCCTAACAAATTGCAAGGCCATGAAGACAACAGGCATTTGCTCCATAGTGATAAAAGAAATGAAGCCTCCCATAATAACCATCATACAAAGAATCCCAAACTAGTGGCTTTGTCATAGGCAAACAGACTATGCTGTGGATGGAGAAACACACCCAGGAACCATGCCACCCTAGGAGAGGAACTCTCCCTCAGAAAAGCAGGTCATGTGTAATCCTTCTGCTAGGTGTGGTTGGCAGCAAAGACAGTCATGCTTATTTCTCTACGGCCTCCTTCAATAGCACTGGCTTGAGTGCTAGAAACCTGACAAAACTAACCCGCACCCCTGGATTCCCTTGACAGGCAGTACTCCTCCTGTGCAAACACGGAGTTCATTGCATGAAACAAAGAAAACTCTACTGGGGAGTGGGAAAAGGGATGCATTAAATTTGGGGAAGCCAGTAACAAAGAATCCAGACTGATTCAGGCCTGCATATTTATACCTTTCTCTGGAAATTTCCATTACATGCATCCGACGAAGTGGGTATTCACCCACGAAAGCTTATGCTCTGATTCGTCTGTTAGTCTATAAGGTGCCACAGGATTCTTTGTTGCTTTTTACAGATCCAGACTAACACGGCTACCCCTCTGATAGAAGAATCAACAAGAGCTCTGTATATATTTCAAGTAAAATTCTATCTCACACATGCCACAGGATGTATTAAATTCAGCTAAGGTTTATTATTATGCTATCCTGATTTATAGTCCCATATAGATTAGGAATGGAGCCTGATATAGAACAGGATTATAGTCTGATCTGGTGTCCCTGTTTATAGTCTGATCTGGTAACTGTACCACCACAATTGGTCCCAATTAGCTTCTTTGCTGGCAACCTTAAGAGGCCAAACACTGTTAATTAACTCTGAGTACTGAGTTAACTATGCTCTCACTTCAGGAAGCAATCTCTTATAGTTCAGGCTTCAGGCACACTGGTGAATACACCTGCGCCCTTAGCAGGCGACTTCCATTTCTCGTGCTGTGAGTGTGGCAGCAAATACTACCACCACATTCCAAAAAAAAGTTTCATTCAGTTCTTTCTAAAAGGGGCGGGAGTGAGCACTAGAACTTCTTACACCTCCAGGAATTGTTTATTGTATTCATTACTGATGTGTCTAGAAACCACCTGCATTCAGAAAAGCTAAACAATGGCTAATCTTGCTAAGAATCTCCATCTGGCTGGCGTGCACTTAGATACAAAGAGAGATTGTTTTGATCATTTGCTGTTTACATATTTTCTTGCAGTTTAGTAAAATACAGAAGCCATCCACAATAAATAAATACTACACAGAATAAATTAAATGCATGGAAAAGAGCAGTAGTGGATGTGATCATAATGGGTGAAATCCACCCCGTGTGCAGAGCACCACCACAAAGCCTGTGCTTTGGTCCTAACCCTAGTAGGTGAGACTTAAGTATTTGCTGCCTATGAATGAATTTCTCCCTACAGGAGAATATATGTCATTTATCTAGCACTGAAGGGCTTTACTGGAGTACGTTGTATATAAAGGGGCTGAGTCCTGTTCCCTACCCCAGTCAGATGCACAACCCCCTGCACTAGCACTGTGGTGCAGCAGTGTTTTGGGGTGGGAAAGATCAGTCCTTTAGCAACGAGAATTTTGGCCTCCATCTAGGCCAAGAAAGGCCAAGCATATTTCATTAGTCAGCTGCAGGCATTTTGTCAAGTGCTTCCAAGGGAGAATGATCTCACTCAGGAATAGGATGACCAGATGTCCTGCTTTTATAGGGACGGCCCCGATAGTCGGGGCTTTGTCTTATATAAGCGCCCATCCCCTGTCCTGATTGCTCACACTTGCTGGTCACCCTACTTGGAAAGCGAGCTAACTGAGACTCCAACCTGGAACAAGGTTGACCAGTTCCTGCAATGAGAGCTGTAGCAGCGCTTGGCAGACAGTGCCAAGCACATTGAAGGATTGGGCTCTTTGGCTGTGATTTGACTCCTTGTAGAGGAGCTGTTCATTGTCCTCTTTGCCATTGAAGGCCTTCAGTCTAAATCCTTGTCCCGGGGAAGCTGGTGGCGAAGCACCCATTGCCGTTAATGGGGCCAGCACTCGGGCCTGATCGTGCAGCTTGGATCGTGAGGGGGCGACACAGTAATAACACAGGGTGGGTCTGAACTGGAACCCCAGGTTGGGGGCTCCCTCCCCACCTTTGCATTTGGAGGGAAGGTTGGATCTGAATCCCCAGGTCTGAACTTGTCCCCTTTGTTTTGGGTGTGGGCTTGGAAGGGGTCTGGTTCAACTGCAGATCAGAGAGTTGAAAGGCTGGACAGGGCGGGTGATCTAATGAGGTGGCCACCATTCAAGGGGCCCCAAGCAGGAATAGGGGGAGGGGCATCAGACCTGGAGCTGGGATCCAGATAGACACTCGTTCCTTGGCTTGGCAGCAGTATTAAACACTGCTCCCATGGAGCTGTCTGCCTTACCCCACGTTCTCTGGCTGAGCTAAGCCATGGAACTTACCAGACAGAATCTCGTCTCCAGCCACAGAACAGACAGCTATGGAATAACCTGACCAGAACGGAGGGTCCTTCCTCACCCCATCCCTTAGTGGGTGGGTGGCTGATGCCATGAAGCCTGAGGGCCTTGTAAACTATCTTCTCTCTGACACTACTGGATGTTCTCATTACACATCTTGGCATTGGCCATTGCATTCACCCTCCTCTACCCCTGGCCCCGCCCCCGCCACCCCTGCCCTGCTCCCTCCCACCCCCATTCCAACCCCTTCCCCAAAGTCTCCACCCCCTTCCTGCCCCTATTCGACTCCTTCCCCAAATTTCTGCCCTGGTCCTGCCTCTTCCCTGCCTCCTCCCTGAGTGTGCCATGTTCCCACTCCTCCCCCATCCCTCCGGGAGCCTGCTACAGCTCTTTGGCAGTGGCAAGCGCTGGGAGGTAGGCTGAGGAGTGGGGACGCGGTGCACTCAGGGGCGGTGGCGGAGGTGAGGTGGGGCAGGGGCGGGGAGCTTGGCTGCCAGTGGATGCAGAGCACCCACTAGTTTTTCCCTGTGGGTGCTCCAGCCCCAGAGTCGGAGCTGGCGCCTATGCTCACACGGTTCCTGTGTTAGCATCTCCAGAGCATTCGGCAGCAGCCCGGGCTGCCTCAGGAGGAGCTGAGCCGGGGGCGATTGGGGTGGTCAGACTGCTGCTCGCTGCCTCCCCTAGAGCGCTCCTGCAGGGAGGCATCAGCACACTGCCCTGGCCTGCTGGGGTGTCTCTGAATTGCAGCACTGGGAGTCCAGCGAACAGAAGCCATTCTGCACATCAGTACCCCCTCCTTCCCGGCCCCACCGCCCCTTTCCCTCCCGGAGCCCCATGCAGCCAGAGCTAGACAGACAGACACACGGCCAGCCTGGCTACTGAGGAAGGCGTTTCCATGGTAACAAGCAGCACATCCGAAAGCTCTCAGAGCTTCCTCTCCTCCACTCGTGACTGGCCAGACTGAATGGTGACGGGGGATAGGAGAGCCAGACAGTTTCCCACATAATCCCAGTACATGATCGCTCCCCCTCTTGTGCACACATCCCGGTACGCGCTTTGGACCTGCGTGTGCACACATCCTGGTACACCCTCGTTCCCCCTCGTGTGTGCACATCCCGGTACACCCCCGTTCCCCCTCGTGTGCACACATCCTGGTACACCCTCGTTCCCCCTCGTGTGTGCACATCCCGGTACACCCCCGTTCCCCCTCATGTGTGCACATCCTGGTACACCCCCGTTCCCCCTCGTGAGTGCACATCCTGGTACACCCCCGTTCCCCCTTGTGTGTGCACATCCTGGTACACCCCCGTTCCCCCTCGTGAGTGCACATCCTGGTACACCCCCGTTCCCCTTGTGAGTGCACATCCTGGTACACCCTCGTTCCCCCTTGTGAGTGCACAGCCTGGTATGCACTTGGTTCCCCCAATGTGCGCACAATGCCCCAGTATATGCTTGGCCACCTCATGTGTACATACCCCCCCCATACTAGTTTGCCCTTTTTCACGCACACACACTCCCTTGTGCATGTTTGCTCCCTCCCTCATGTGCACACAAACCCTCGTACACACTTGCCTCCCCTAACGCGCACACACCCCAGTACGTGTTCGGTCCCCTTCCCCCACTACACACTCCCTAGTACCTGCTCAGCTCCTTCCCCCAGTGCACACCCCCCCGTACATGTCCCCCCCCCAGCACCAGCCTGCCCCCTGAGCATGTGCACACCCTCTTCCTCCCTGCCCCCAGTGTGCAAGATACATGCTTGGCCCCCTGGCACTAGCAAACATTCCAATAGACGCTTGGCTCCCCCAGCAACACCCTCCCCTAGTAGCCACTTGCCTCCCCCATCATGAACAGACACCCTGGTACGTGCTCACTGCCCTTGCATGCACAGACTATTTATAAACTGGGCATTTGTCCCATTGTAGTAGGGGAGTTTCTTTATATGCGCAGTACCCTGACTGAGTGGTGTGAAGAGAGAATCGAAGTCCCCACGGCGATTCACTTCACCCAGGTGCCTGCCCACCTTGATTGTCCCTCCTTACCCCATGTGAATAGGACTCACATCACAGGGAGAACTGATCCCAGGGGTTCCTGGGTGTTTAACCTCAGTCTCTTCTAGGGAACGCTGGGCAGGGCTGAGAGTGCCCCTACTCCAAGATCCTCCTAACGTTGTAACCAGTGATTGTGGCACTTCACTTAAACACATACACAAGTTATTTACACCAAAGCCCGCTCCTTGGGGAGTAAAGAGCCCTTCACGGTGTACGCCCAGTGAGGACATGGATTGGGAAAGGTTCAATGCAGCGGCCTCCAACAAACCTTATAAACTACAACCAATTTACTAGCCCAGTGTCTTCTGCCTAGACCTGGACATGCTGCTCTGACACTGCGGGGGGGTGGGGGTCTGGTGCGTAATGCCCTCTTGCCCAGCCACGTTCCTCCCTCTGGGTCTGGTATGTAACACCCTCTCACCCAGCCTCGTCCCCACCCTCTAGGTCTGGTGTGTAACACCCTCTCGCCCAGCCACGTTTCCCCCCTCTGGGTCTGATGTGTAACTCCCCCTCGCCCAGCCATGTCCCAGCCCTCTGTGTCTGGTGTGTAACGCCCCCTCGCCCAGCCACATTCCCCCTTGTAGATCTGATGCGTAACGCCCTCTCGCCCAGCCACGTCCCCGCCTTCTGGGTCTGATGAGTAACACCCCCTCGCCTAGTGATGTCACCCTGCCTGGGTCTGGGTCGTAACACCCTCTCGCCCAGCCACTTCTGCCTTCTGGGTTTGGTGCATAACAACCCCTCGCCCAGCCATGTCCCCCGCTCTGAGTCTGGTGTGTAACACCTCCTTGCCCAGTGACATTGCCCCTCCAGGGTCTGGTGTGTAACGCCCTCTCGCCCAGCCACGTCCCTGTCCTCTGGGTCTAGTGCGTAACACCCCCTCGCCCAGCCACATACACCCCTGGGGTCTGGTGAGTAATGCCCTTTCACCCAGTGATGCTTCCCCCTCTGGGTCTGGGCAACCAAAAACCCACTACATTTCAATAAGGGGCCAACAGTCCCTTCATGCTTTGGACATGTTATTCCCCCACACAGTACACACTTGCTCTGCTCACAAGCACATGCACCCTGGAACAAACCTGCCTCCTCCTCACATGCACACCATGGTACAGTCTTGCCTCCCGCCCCCCTCGCCCCCGCCCCTGTATATGCTACACATACACCCTCCCTTACGATAAATGCTGCATCCCATCAAGGTATACGCTACGGACACATAAACCCCAAGGTATATGCACCACCCCACCAGGGCATACACTTCCCACACTGCCCACTGCCCCCCGGCAATTTTAAAAAAAAAGGTTTTGTGTGGAACTGAAAACAATTTTTTTGTGCTGTGAATTGAAAAGTCTAAAAAAAAACACCCAGCTGGGCTCGAATGAGCTGTTTCATTGTGATTCTCAGTGTTGTCGGGGTGGCCCAGGACTATAATGGCAGGCGGTGCAGCGGGTCAGGCCTTAGGGGCATTGGAGGAGTCAGCACTGTACTGCCAGGAGCTGTTTTGTGTGTGACTATAAGGAGACTCAGGGCTGGCAGGACACAGAGATGGTGGTTGTGCCTGCCTGCGTTATATCTAGTCAACGTTGTCCACCCCTTCACTTTACAGGTGCTTGACTCAAAAGCCATTGAAGTCAATAGAGGTCTTTCCGTTTACTTCAGTGGGCTTTGAATCAAGCCCTTAATCCATAAAGGTAAGTGGACCAGACAGAACTATAGTGTGTTACCCTCATTCTAGGTCTCAGTTTGTGCAGTTCGATAAACCAGCATTGTGCAGAGCGATCCAGTGGTTTGCCTCAGCCTCCTCGCACTCCATCCTAGATTACCTGTCATTTACCCTCATGTTTATTCCAGGCAGATTTCTGTTGATACAGCAACGGTTTTTGTCACCAAACTGTCAAAGGAAGAATCTAAACATCTCTAAAGCCTATTTAGGTAACACATCTGTTAATCAAAGTGAGATTTGCATGTATAAACTTCAGGGTAGCTGGGCTGCACATTTCATTTCTTTCCTCATCAGACCCAAACATTTCTATGCAAAACAGACCTTGGGTTTTACCAGATGAACTCAAATAGATTGCTGTGCGAGTGTGTGTGTGTTTGTGTTTACATCTAAACAGTGTAGAATTTAAGTGACATTCTGCATATTTAAATTCCCCCTGAACTGGATAAAGTGTTCTTTCACTTTGCAGCTAAAACTGTTGTGCAGCATTGCTGTGCACTGTTAAACAGCTGCTGAGGTCCACCCTAGAGGTGGCTGAATTTTTTTCTGAAGTGGTTCCAGACAAATCTAGTTTACTTATGTAAAATAAGCAGTCCCACTTAGCTTGAAGGGAGTAAGGCAAATCGGGTTTAGCCCATAGCTTTATTGGTCAGTTAAAAAAAAAACTTTGGGATCCCTTTTTGGATGAAGATGCTGTGCAAAAATGCTCCTCCAATATTAGCTATGTGATTTAAGGCCATATTTTAAACTGATGCCAATATGAAAAGTTGATTGGCTTGCAGTCATCACTAGAAGCTCAGATGAAAATACAGCTTTATAATATGGAAAGCTTGGCCTGAACTTCTTAATTTAATCATATCATCTAATTGTTATAGTGTGTATATATTGACATATATATAAAAACCAAAACCTCCTTCAAATCTTAGTGTATAAATATCGAAAGTATTTTATCTAACAACTTCGCCCTTACTGCGTTCCTTGATGTGTTTTTATTTCTTCAATAGACTGAAAATGTCTCTCTGTTCTTCAGGTAGAATAGTAAATCTGCATATGTTTGAAGAGATTTTGCTGCAGTGGGAGAAAATGGAAATAATAAATGTTTAGGGCCTAACAGAACAGGTCCACTGATCCCAACTAGAAATGGATCTCATTTGAGCCACTGGGTCCAGTCACTTGTCATCCTGTTAGTAACAGTAGTATAATTCAATTGTATTGCGGTAGCACCTAAGCGCTCTGGTTATGGGCCAGGATCCCATTGTGCTTAGGTGCTGTGTAAAGGCAGAACAAAAAGCTGCCCTGCCAGAGGCTGCTTGGTTTGTACTGGCGTGCTCACATGGGCTGAGCTTGCTCAGTACCATGTGTTGAAGCTGCTGCCCTCACTCTGCCCCTCCCCTATTGACAGGTACTGGTCATCTCTGTGGCCTGTACCCCAGAGAGTTTCCAATCCTACCTTTGCCCTTGGTGAGTCCATTTCCCACACCTTCAGCCTTATCAGCAGCAAAGAACTAAAAAGTCAACTCTGAGGGGTCGCATGGTCTTAAGAAATAAGCACAGAGCAAGAGCTGCTGAGTTCTAATCCTGGCCATGAGAACAATCTTTGTAAACATCACTTCACCCTCCCAGCTTCCCTAGGGCAGAATTATTACCCTCCTCTGCAGTTGGGAGTGGGAGAACTAGAGCGACTTGCCTACACTCACACAGCAAGTATGTGGCTACACTGCCAGTGCTACAGCAGCTAGGCGGTGGCAATGTAGACACTAGTTACAGCAACAGAAAGGATTCTTCCCTTGCTGTAGTAAATCCATCCCCTTGAGAGGTGGTAGCTAGGTTAACAGAAGAATCCATCTATCCAGTGTCTACAGCACAAATTAGGGTGGCTTAATCACACCTTTTGGGGGATGAATTTTTCACGCCCCTGAGTGATGTATCAAGTCAGCCTATGTTTTAGGTGTAGATCAGGCCTAAATATGTAGCTCAGTCAGGAAGAGACCCCACAACTCCTGCCTGGGCAGTCTGGTGCTTGGAGCACAAGACCATCCTTCCATGCTATCTCCTTCTCTGCCAGTGAGCAAATCCCTTAGCCTGTCTAGGCCTCAGTTCCCCATACCTGCCAGAGTACGGGGAGGGTTAATTGGTTACTGCACAGTGCTTTGAAGCTGCAAAGTGTTGTATAAGTGCTATGGATAAATCGATAGGTCTCCAAATCCCCTGGATAGATAGATGAGTGAGAGGCAGCCCATCCTCTCATTTCTATTCTCTGCCACTCTCTCTGACACACGCCATCCCGGAAAAAGGAAGAGGATGCTGCTGCCTTTGATATCAGTTGATTGCTATGGGTCCAGGACCTTGGACTCATTTCCAGTTGAAGGTGAATCAATGCTGTGTTCTTCACTGTGTGACAGAGGAGAGACTGGGGGGAGGGGAAAACAATCCATTCCTGGCTGAGATACGCACTTCTCAGCTGCCACAGCAACAGACTGATTTACGTCTCAGAATCCCCTTGAACAGAATAAACGGCAGACCTCAGGCAACGGGCAGCCAGTGGCTTTTGCAGCATCCTCTCTTATCCTTGCTGCATGAGTGGAACATACAATGACTTGAATGGGAGAAGCTCCCATATTCTCCCCTCGTTGCCACTCGCAGATGGTGCCTGTTCATTTGAGGGGCTCATCTGAGAGGAGTGAGCTGCAAGAGTTTCATCACGGTTGCGAGGAAGGGTGGGCTGGTGGTTAAGGTGCTGGGATGGGACAGGTGAGTTCAGTTCCCAGCTCTGTCCTACACTCACTGTGTGACCTTGGGTGAGTCACTTAGTAGCTCTGTGCATCAGCTCCACATTTGCACCTCCTTCCTCTGACTGTTTGTCCATCTGGGCTGTTTAGATTGTAAAAGCTTCGGCTGGCTCTTACTATGTGCTTGTGTAACACCAACAGACCCCGGGTGTCAGCGGGTGGGATTGAACCAGGGAACCTCTGGAGCGTACTGCAGGAGCCTCTTCTGCGTGTGCTAAAAGCCAACTGCCTGTTAGCTAAGGCTGTAATGCAGACTCTCTCCCTAACTAGTCTCGGTGTCACTAGATGGGACAGAACACCACCCCCAGGAGTTGTGTGGGTTACATTTGTACAGGTGACAAAACAGTCTAGGGTTGCCAACTTTCTAATTGCAGAAAACCAAACACTCTTGCCCCCCCACTCCTTTCCCAAGACCCCACCCCTGTCCTACCCCTTCTTTGAGACCCCTGCTCACTCCATCCCCCCTCCCTCCATCACTCCCACTCCCACACCCTCACTCATTTTCACTGGGCTGGGATTTGGGGTGTAGGAGGGGTTGAGGGCTCTGGCTGGGGGTGCGGGCTCTGGGGTGGGGCAGGGATGAAGGGTTTGGGATGCAGAAGGGGGCTCTGGGCTGGGACAGGGGTGTGAGGTGCAGGCTCTGGGAGGGAGTTTGGGTGCGGGAGGGGGCTCAGGGCTGGGGCAGGGGCTTGGGGCATGGGCGGGGGTGAAGGCTCCGGGCGGTGTTTAACTCAGGTGGCTCCTGGGAAGTGGCAACTTGTCTCTCTGGCTCCTAGACATAGGCATGGCCAGGTGGTTCTGCGTGCTGCCCCTGTCTGCAGGCGCCGCCCCTGCAGCTCCCATTGGCCACAGTTCCTGGCTAATGGAAACGGCGGAGCTAGCGCTCGGAGCGGGGGCAGCACATGAAGCCCCCGTGGCCACCCCATGCCTAGAAGCTGGAGGGACATGTTGTCACTTCCTGGGAGCCGCATGGAGCCGAATAGGGAGCCTGCCAGCTCCGTGCCAGCTGGAGTTTTAATGGCCTGGTCAGCAGTACTGACCAGACTCGCCAGGGTCTCTTTTCGATCAGGTGATCCGGTCAAAAAACAGACACCTGGCAACCCTACTTACTCCCCATGCGGGTGAAGAGAATAGCCCCCTTTGCTGCCCCAGGCTCTGTCTCTCCAGTGACAGGGTCCCTGGATGCAGCCTCACAGGATCTATCTGACATGTCAGCCAAGGTTCTGGGTGCATCCTTCTCCAGCACAGGCCAGCAGGCAGGCTCAGAGCTTGCTGCTCTCTGTAGGAGTTGTGTCTTTGCAGTCCCAGGCTGGCAGGGGTCCCACAGCAAACCAGAAACAATCATCTAGGAGGTGGGCTGAGCCTGAGGGAACCCTCTGAAACTAGAGGACTGTTTGTCACAATTGTCTCATGGCGCAGAAGGGACAGGATGGCTTGTACTGAATATAAAGGAAATTCTTCACTAAGGTTTCTGGACATGGACAGGACACTGCTGTGGGCTCTCTATGGCTTCCCAACTCCCATCCCAACCCATGTTGCCTCATTATCACACAGGGTCTCCCTAAATCATGGATGGGATTGCTGACTTCCCTGGCCTACAAATGTGCCCCGACCCTGGGCTTCTTGGGACCAGTCTATGTGGGGAAAGAGTAGCTAGGTCTCGGTGGCCAGTTAAGTCCATAGCCTCAAGGCTGAGATGTCTATGAATAATGTTTTCCTGTGATTGGGGGGGGGAGGGGGACTGTTATGCTGAGACCTGTCCCCTAGGAAGGCAGCTGAGCACCAGGGACATTCATCTCAGTCATATCGGAGTGACTTCCAGGCACCATGGTGGGCCAGATTCAAACCTAAAGGTGGGAGATACCAGTCCCCTGGGCTATTCAGTGGCTTCAGCACCCACCTTCCAAATCAGCGCCTCGAGTCATGTGATCACATTGGCGTCAAAGTGCACCTTTTTTTTTTTTTTAATGAATATTTCTGGCAATCTTGGGTTGTGAAGAAAAGGTTGAAGCCAGGACCCAGGTGTGATTGACACAATGGTGACTGCCTGAGTCTGTAGATAGCCTGAAGCAATAGCTGTGAAAGGGATGAAATGCCTCTTGTAACTCAATGGCGAGTCAACTCCCAAAGCCATTGCTCCGGGGGCTTCCACCAACCTCACCGCCAGCAGAGGGCTCTGTGTATGGCAGAAGGAGTGTGCAGCCCCCGCCCACCCAAACAGATTCACCCCAGCAGATGGGTAAGTAGTAGGGAGCCCTCTGCAGCCAGGCCTTCCTCTCCAGGGGGACGGAGAGGATCCCATTGCCACGCCTGCTGCTCCAGAGAGGAGAGGTGCCCCAGCAGGAAAGAAGGGGGCTGTATGCCCTGGGAGGAAGGGTGGTCCAGAGGTTGATGTGCTGGCCTGGGAGACCTAGGTTCCCTTTCCAGTTCTGCTGCAGACTGCCTGTATGATTTTAGCACATGACATAGTCTGTTCTGTAAAATAGGCACCTCTCAGAGGTGTAGTGAGCAGACATACATTAAAGAGTGTGGGGCCCTTGGTGTGATGCTTCTCAGGACAGTCAGGGCTGTGTGTTACCTTGGCGCCTCCTTCCTCCACCGTAATGGAGACTTGCCTGTACCAGCTCCCTAGCACAACCAGCCAGTCAGCCACTCATGCACTCTCCTCCGGGCTATGCCAGCTCGGCCAGTTGACAAGAGATGCACCCGCGCAGCCCCTGCATCCATTCAAAAGTGTCGCAAAAAAGAGAGAATCCAGATTCAAACAGAGACAATTGTGCATGATGCAAACAAATGGTGACGTACAAAATAAAACCATAAAATGCAAACTAAGGCCTAACGCTATTAATAGTGGCCTTTCCTAGCTAATAAACTAGTGTCTCACCCAAGATTTCAGACTTGTGCAGTGTTTGCTGGCCCTGAGGAACCAGAACTCAATCTTTCACTAAACGCCCCTGCTCCTCAAGGTCCCACCTCAGTGAATGGATGCAGATAATCTTTCTCTGCCCAGAGCTACAGTGAATCAGTGTTTTGTTTTGCTTCACAGCCAGGGAGATGCCTTTACTGTCATATTGTTCCTTTGCACGTCCAAGTGAGTTTGATTATTACAGTGTAACTCTGGTGATTTCCCATTGGTTTTTCTGGGACGTTGCAACAGGAGACATTTGAGCCATACATACATCATCAGCTAGAAAGGGAGGGGTGACATGTCCTGCCTGCTTGAATGGGCCATCACTGAGACACATGACTCCCTGGTGACTGAATTTCACTTTAAGACCCATAAGGGAATAATTTTCAATATAGTTACATTATTTCTTAAATATCACCTATACACACATCTTGCAATGCTTAGCAGTCTCAGTACGTTCCCAGCTTTCAGTAGAGACCTCACATGCTATCCTTTATGGCTCAGTACCATGAAAGTAGGGTATTAGCTGTAGTGAGTTTTGTCAGGTCTGAGACAGGAGTTGCCTGTAAAGCTCCGTGAACTCTTTGCCAGCTGGCCTCTATGTCACAAGTGTAAACACCCTGCCACTCCAAGTAGGGGCTGGGGCCTCATGATATTGGTGGCCCTAATGTCTGGATAGGTTTAATACATCCCCGTCCCTGATATCAAACTGATGCAAGTGTCTGGTCTAAAAGGGACCTGTAACTAAGTGTGATAGATGCGTTGATTTTTTTTTCTGGGGTTTAAACACTTTGCATTGATTTGTGTCTCTGTTTGCGTATTGTATGAGAGGCCAATCTGATGGCAGCTCTGCCGGTCGTCCATCAACGGCTCCAGGTGCTTTGTCTTCATTTTGACTTGGCTGCTGCTTTTCAGGCTTGCGGCAGGGATCCTGCCAAGCAGCAGTGGGTCCAAAGCAGTTATTGGAAATGCTTCACCGGAGGCTTCAAGAAAGGGGACAGAAAGTTCTGCTGACTGGATGACACGTGCCATTGAAACAACATCACACGCCAGGTAAGCTGGGTAAAATTCACCCCTGGGCCACCCATCTGTGCCTCTCACTTAACTCTCTGCCTTGGGTGAATTTGACCTGCTGTATGAGCGTTCTTCACTGCACAGGTGCAGGGAGAGCTCCGTCTCGCCACTGTTATATTTGTCATGTTAGTGTTGGTGACAGTTGCTGAGCACCACATCCCCTCTGGGTCCCTCTTCACACCCTCCTCCCCTAAATGGGAGCAGGCCAATCAGAGCAAGCTTCCCTGATTGCCCTGCCCAATGTGTTCCTCTGCTGTCCAGGCTGGAAGGATCCCTTAGTTGAGCCTATAGGCCCACTGATTTCTTGGGTTCCCTGTTGAGGTTGGAGGCCAGATTTTGCTGACTCTGGTAGTGCTTTTTGAGATACAAATGCTTGTCCCTTAGAAAAATGGACGGTGAAAGTCTAGAGCACTAAGCAGATGTTGGATGCTTGTGATGTTAGAACATAAGAACGGCCGCACTGGGTCAGACCAATGGTCCAGCTAGCCAAGTGTCCTGTCTTCAGAGAGTGGCCAATGCCAGGTACTTCAGAAGGAATGAAGAGAACAGGCAATCAGAAAGTGATCCATGATTCTCAGCTTCTGACAGTTAGAACCTGGGGCCACCCAGAGCCTGGGATTGCATCCCAGGCAATCTTGGCTAATAGTCATTGATAGACCCATCCTCTATGAACTTACCTAATTCTTTTTTGAACCCCATAATAGTTTTGTCCTTTGCACCGTCCCCGACAATGAGCTCCACAGGTTGATTCTGTGTTGTGTGAAGAAGTACTTTTGTTTGTTTTAAACCTGCTTCCTATTAATTTCATCGGATGACCCCTAGTTCATGTGTTATGAGAAGAAGTAAATAACACTTCCCTATTCACTTTCTCCACACCAGTCATGATTTTATAGACCTCTCTCATATCCTCTCTTAGTTGTCTCTTTTCCAACCTGAGAAGTTTCAGTCTTTTTAATCTCTCCTCATATGGAAGTTGCTCCATACCCCTAATAATTTTTTATTGCTTTTCTCTGTACCTTTCCCAATTCTAATATATCTTTTTTTGAGGTGGAGTTACCAAAACTGCATGCAATATTCAAGGTGTGCACGTATCTTGGATTTATATAGTGGCATTGTGATATTTTCTGTCTTATTATCTAGCCCTTTCTTGATAGTTCTGTCTTATACTATCCTTTTCCTGACAATGGTTCTTAACCTAACAGCTTTTTTGACTGCTGCTGCACATTGGGCTGATGTTTTCAGAGAACTCTCCACAGTGATTCCACGGTCTCTTTCCTGAATGGTAACAGACCCCATCATTTTGTATGTAGAGTTGGGATTATGTTTTCCAATGTGATTTACTTTGCATTTATTAACATTAAATTTCATCTGCATTTCATGTTGCCCAGTCACACAGTTTAGTGAGATCCCTTTGTGGCTCTTCACAGCCTGCCTGGGACTTAACTATCTTGAGTAATTTTGTATCATCTGTAAATTTTGCTACCTCACTGTTCACCCCTTTTTCCAGATCATTTATGAATATGTTCAACAGCATTTGTCTCAGTATAGATCCCTGGGGGACACCACTATTTACCTCTCTCCATTCTGAAAACTGACCAATTATTCCTATCCTTTGTTTCCTGTCTTTTAGCCAATTACTGATCCATGAGAGCACCTTCCCTCATCCCATGACAGCTTACTTTGCTTAAGCAGCAAAGAATCCTGTGGCACCTTATAGACTAACAGACGTTTTGGAGCATGAGCTTTCGTGGGTGAATACCCACTTCGTCAGATGCATGTAATGGAAATTTCCAGGGGCAGGTATATATATGCAGGCAAGCTAGAGATAATGAGGTAGTTCAATCAGGGAGGATGAGGCCCTGTTCTAGCAGCTGAGGTGTGAAAACCAAGGGAGGAGAAACTGATTCTGTAATTGGCAAGCCATTCACAGTCTTTGTTTAATCCTGAGCTGATGATGTCAAATTTGTAGATGAACTGAAACTCAGCAGTTTCTCTTTGAAGTCTGGTCCTGAAGTTTTTTTGCTGCAGGATGGCCACCTTAAGATCTGCTATAGTATGGCCAGGGAGGTTGAAGTGTTCTTCTACAGGTTTTTGTATATTGCCATTCCTAATATCTGATTTGTGTCCGTTTATCCTTTTCCGTAGCGACTGTCCAGTTTGGCCGATGCAGTTTATTGATGCACCTGCTTCTTCTACTCATATCAAGATACCAAGATGGAGAGCCAATTTTAAAGCAGATGCAGGGGCAGTCAGTGGAGTTGACAACACAGCATCAAATCAACTTCATTGTGTTCCCTCCACACAGTAAATGAACTAGTTTCCTAACTATCTTCCCGAACTCAACCGGCTTGGCTCCTCCACACCTTGGTGCATGTACAATAGCTGTATGCCTTTCCTGAGGCTGAGTAGCAATGGAGCGCATGGCCTTTCTGAACCGTGTGTGTGTGCAAACGCGTGTGCAGTCAGAGTTCAATGGCTCAGGGCAACTTTACACCTCTCAGTCACAGGCTCAATGCTACCCAGGTCAGTTCTGACCAAACAGCATCATCGGGTGATCATACCATGGCTGAAATGCAATATATCAGTGGTACTCTTGTTTCTGGTGGACAATGGTCCATGTCAGCTGGCACTAAGGGCTTGTCTACACTACCCACCGGATCGTAGCTTGTCTACACTACCCCAGAGAGGATCAATGTATCACGTCTAGTATAGACGTGATAAATGGCTCCCTGAGCGCTCTCCCTTCGACTCCGGTACTCCACCAGAACGAGGAGCACAAGAGGAGTTGACGGGAGAGCGTCAGCTGTTGACTTACTGCACTGAAGACACCGTGGTAAGTAGATTTAAGTACGTTGACTTCAGCTACGCTATTCATAGCTGAAGTTGCATATATCTTAGATTGACCCCACCCGGTAGTGTAGACAAGCCCTAATTGTCCCTCTCATTGGCATCCTTAGAGAGACACCAAGGACTACATTAGCCACCAAGAGGTGTTTCCTCCAAGTCAGGGGTGCGATGTAGGGAAGATATCGGGGCTGGTCTGTGGGGAGAGAACTTTGGCACTAAATTTACATGGGTAGGAAAAAAGAATCTGTAAAGGGGAATACTCCACCCCCTCAGCCCTCCTTGTTTAGAGGAACTAAGATGTGCCTCCTCTATGACAGGCCAACATGCCATCTCTTCCTGATTGCAGCAAGGCAGAGCTCAGTCACCATCGTTTCTCAGAAGCACCTGCCAAGAGACAGCACTGCATTATGTTACACGACAACAGCACTTTCCAGGAAATTGAATTATATGATGCACTGAAATGATAGTGGTCTTGGCTGAGTCTGGAATCAGCAACATCTTAGGGCTAAGAGTCAACAATTGTACATGTATCACTTAAGCCATGGCAGCGTCCGTTGAAATAGGGGATGTTAAGCCAGAGCGTTTAGATGATAACTTGCGAGGTGGGAGGGGGGAATTGGTGTTTGTGTTTAACAGGGAATAAACACAGACAGAGCTAAGAAAGCTCAAATCTCTGGTCTGAGTTCAACCTTCTCAGAGCTGAGTTACCAGGGGGAATCCTCTTGTTATAATGATCATTTTGAAATGTCCCTCCCCTCAATCCTTCCTGCCACCTGGGAAGCTTGACTATTAATATTGATCATATTTTAGGTTAACTGCCAATGGTGAGAAAGGCAAAACTAAGAACAGTGACCCCTGCTTGAAAGAACTTACAGTCAACGTGCAAATATAACCAACCCTGCTCAGGCTGTCAGGGGGATTCAAACACTTCACCTTCAGAACCCAAAGCATCGGTGCCTCACTAGGCAGGGTCCATAAAGGGCTCCAGCTTCCATAGTTTCATACACTGCACTTACCGTTAGGGACAAGCCCATCTTTTTGTTTTCTGTGTGCAAAGTGCCTAGCAAAATAGGGTCATGGTGTCTGACTGTGGCTCTGACCTGCTGCCACAATACAAATAGTAATAATAAGGAATTATCTATTTGGTGCTTTGTTTATTTGAGATTCTCGCATTAAAAAAAGATAAAATAATTCAGCAGCAGTGTTTTTCTTTTTAGGCTACAATCTTTCTGTTCAGTTTTAAGAATACCACTCTCTCCATGGAGCTAACGGTACTAAAACACATCTCTCCCAGGGATGAGTTGACATGAGTCTTCTCTTTCCAACCTCTCATGTTGCTTATTTCAATGGCAACCTTAATTTTTAAACCAGACTATTACAATACAATGGGTAGTGCTTCTTTGCCCCTCTTCTCTCTGCTGGATGAACTCAGAACTGGCCAGCTGTGAGTCATAGGCCCTATACTGCTAAGAAGCTCACACAGCCTCCCCTTTAGCTCAAGGCAGAGGGGCCTGAGCTTTTGAGGCTCTTTCTGCTTTCATCAAGACATTCAGATTGGCTACGTCATGGGGCTTGTCCATACTGCAGCTAAAGTTGATGTAACTTGTCGCACAGGGGTGTGAAAAAACACCCCTCTGAGCAACGTAAGTTGCATCCACTTAAAACAGAGTCTGCACAGCGCTACGTCGGTGGGAGATGCTCTCCCGTTGACATAGCTTCTGTCTCTCTTTGAGATGGAGTGGGAGAATGCTCTCCTGTCCCATCGGCATAGCATGGCTTTATCAGATGCGCTACGCTGCGCCGATGTAGCGTGGTAGTGAAGACAAGCCCTTAGTAACAGCTGTCAAGTCCTAGTTGGTCAATATTTATACACTACAGCGGAGACAGGGACACAATTGTGCCTCTTTGGCACTGGTGAATCTCAAGTACCTTCCTGGTTCCAGCAGCTGTTCAGTGGCCCCCTTGAAATTCTTTTATTTGCAAGCCAGCTCACAGACAGTAATGCCAATTCCAGCCACTTGCCTGCCAAATACCCACTGGTGCAACTCCATGGGCAAGCAGGTCAGGTAAGTCAGCAGCCATCCACTTATGGGCATTTTTTAAAAAAATCACCTTTGTACATACGTCTATGCGCTTGTGTATGTGTGTGTGTGTATGGGGGGGGTGTAATATTGGTTTAGGATAGCCGAAATCAGGAATTTTCAGATTTAATCTCCAAACCCAGCACCCTGAAATGCAATAGTGTTTTGTCAGTCTGAGGACTGAAAAGTGCCTTGTGCTGAATATTGAGGGAACAAAATACTTCTGATCCGGCACACTGGCTAGAACAGAAGAGTATCCAATGCTTGAGGGAAAAGCCAGTTTACCCATAGCACTTAGGCCAATTGTGCAATGGTACATGTGGGAGAGGGAAGGACATTGCTTCTTGCCTCCTATGGCTTTACACCCTGAAGCATGAAGTTTGATTGACGTTATCTTATCATGAGTAGCTAACTACTGGTTATAAAGCAAGCCAACCTTTTAAATTCAGATACTGAGCCAAACTTTGGGGTATTGCACCTGCATGGACCAGGTCTATATTATGCCTACAGTATTTAACTCAACAGCTGCCTTTAAGTGGCTTCAATGGGCAGAGAGTTCATGGTGCAGTGGTCATTAAGTTAATGGCCACAGATGTGTTTAAAAAGGGACTAGATAATTTTATCAGATACTACAGTAAGGGGCACTGAGTGGCCATGAAAAGCATTTGTAGTTAATTCATGATAAGAGCAATGGAATCAGTACTCATGCTTCAGGGCATCAACCAATTGCAGGGGTCAGGAAGGAATTTTCCATGTATGCCCAGCATTGCACACTTAGGGGGACGCAAAATGGAGTTGGTTGGTTGTTGTTCTTTTCATCATTCATGGAACTATCAGAAACTGCTCCAGCTGGCAGGAGGATACTGCTTTTGATTGGGCTGTGTTCTAAGCTGGTAGTTCCTTTGATTTGTTCTAAATTTCATCCTGTGTTTTCACACTTTACTCCCTTCATAAACTAAAACACTGCAATAAGTCTTCTGTCAGGGCTCAGTCCTATGGCCCTTATTCATGTCAGTAGTGTCGTTGATTCTGAGAGGTCTATTTGTATGACTAAGGCCTACTCATGTGAGTAAGAGGTGTGGATTCAGCCCTTAGTTCTTACTTTGCAAGCAAAATAATTCCAGTGCCCTCTCCACCTGGATGCAGTCCCGCTCTCTGTAAATCTGGAATTAGGCACTCTCGAGTCCTGAGTTAGCAGACTTTTCTCTGCTGAGCCAGGAGGACATTTCAAGCCGTCACAGGTGACTCCCTTTCCTCCCCCAGCCTGGTCCCTGAGCAAGCAGGCTGTGGTGCTGATCAGTGATGGATGGGAGAGTTCTACTGATGCAGTATTTCCCATTATCATGTCAATAGACCAGTGTTATAAATTGCATTCGTACCACCGTGACGGCTGCTGCTATGATCTCTGACTGCCCGGCTGAAGCTCTGATTGCATAGGCCAGGGCTGTTTTGTATTTGCGAAGCTAGCTTTGGTCTGCAGACGCCTGACTCATTGCAAGCCTCCAGGCAGCTCTCTAATTCCCTCCCACCACCCCTCCACCCTTGAGCTCCTCTGTTTCTAGCCAACCTCTTTTTGATGCACCCTGCCTGTTTGCTTGCATAGTGCAAAACGAATCAGCCTCCAGATTCCTAAGGGAAGTGGAGGAGGCAGCTGTGATGGCTGGGATGGGACAGTCCTGTGCTGGGATGGCTGGGCACCATGCTGCCGTGTGGATGTGCCATTGACAGAGGGCAGGCACGCAGGAAAGCAATATTTCATTTGTCATTACATTGTCAGCTCATAAGCTCAAGAGCTGACTCCTATCAACGGTTCACTGCAAGAAAACAAACTCGCCTGCTGAGGGGGAATAACTGTGCCTGGACCCAGCTCTGCTCCCTGGTACATTCATATTGAAACCAGTGCAGGCATGCAGGCCTAATGGAGAGCAGGCTATGGGGCCATATGATGCCCTTCCTCTTACATCGCTTTGTCAGCTCTGGTTCACTTGTAGGGAGTGGGAGGGCGACTGTGTAGTTAACAGACAGGCTTGGGGAGCAGATGAACTGGGCCCTATCACACTGGACGTCCCTCACATTGCCCTGCCTGTGTGCCTCTTTCCTGTCATGGAAAGAGCTTTTGGCGGGAGAGGTTGACTCAGTCTCGCTGGCCAAGTTACACAAAAGTCTCTTGACGGCGACTGCCTCTTGCTAGAGCCAGCTGTGAAGGTGGCGTTTATGGAGAGTCTTGTTCACATTGGGTGACTAGCCATCCATCAGCTGGTATCAATGTCTGGTCACTTCCAGTCTGGGTGGGAGCTGAACTCATGATCTATAGGTGCAGGCTCTAGATCCCTTTCAGAAACGCCTGAGTTGGGTGAGATTCGAACTAGCAACAGAGATGCAGGCTCTAGATCCCATTTCTAGTCACCTGAACTGGTCCTCCAGATGTTTAAGGCCATATGTTCAGCCATAAATGAAACCAATACATTATGTGTTGGATCTATTTACTGTCCATTGGGTCAGCCCATAGAGAGAAAGATGCAGTCTGAGCACAGGCCAGAGAGCCAGGACTTCTAATGACATCTCTGACACTGATTTGCTTTGTGACCTTGGGCAAATCACATCACCACTCTGTGGTCCAGTACCCCTGTCTGTGGCAAATAAACATCCTGGAGCTGAAGGGATGGATCCCAGTTATCTAGGTGATTAGTGATCTGAGGGCAAAGTTGATTTTAGCCATTTGTTTTAAATTGCTCGAGACTAGAATTCCTAGATATGTTAATGCTATTGGAAATCCCACTGACTAAGCAAGGTCTAGTGTGCGTATTTCGTTAATGTCTCTGACTTGTTCTGATTAATCTTATAGCTGGCCATGTGCTTGAAACTGCTAGTGAGTTCTAATAATTTGGGTATCGACTTTTGTCTGTTAGAGGGTAGAACCAGCACACCATCCCCACACAATATCATTTTTTGTTCCATCGGCTCTTTCTGAGTAGCTGCTCTATCTGGACAGTCCCAGACTGTACACACAACAGTTCTCGCTATATGCTGAAGAGCAGTGGGGAGCATGGCCAACTCTGGCATGGCCAACACACAGGCATCTCTGTAATGAGAAAGGATCTGAAATATAGTTACAGGTGATAAGATGAAAGGAGGAGTTAGCATATCATTCTGTACATCATTCTGGGATGTATTAGCAGGAGTGTTGTAAGCAAGACACGAGAAGTCATTCTTCCACTCTACTCCGTGCTGATTAGGCCTCGACTGGAGTATTGTGCGCAGTTCTGGGTGCCATATTTCAGGAAAGATGTGGACAAATTGGAGGAAGTCCAGAGAAGAGCAACAAAAATGATTAAAGGGCTAGAAAACATGATCTATGAGGGAAGATTGAAAAAATTGGGTTTTAGTCTGGAAAAGAGAAGACTGAGAGCAGGGCCTGCTTTAGGAAGTGCGGGGCCCAATTCGAACAGTTTTGTTGGGGCCCTAGCAGGGATGACTTTAAAAACAAAAACAAAAACCAAAAACACATGTAAAAAATACATGGGGCTTGTGCTTACCGGGTGGTGCTCCGAGTCTTCGGTGGCACTTCGGAGGTGGGTCCTTCATAGCGGCACTGAAGGACTCACTGCCAAAATGCCGCTGAAGACCCAGAGCAAGCGAAGGACCTGCCGCCAAAGTGCCACTGAAGACCCGAAGCGCTGCCAGTTGAGTAAAAATTGAAAAGGCGCCTCTAGCCAAACAAGGGATTCTCACTGGGCGTGGGGCCCTCTTAGGCGCGGGGCCCAATTCACGAGAATTGGTGGAATAGGCCTAAAGCCGGCCCTGACTGAGAGGGGATATGATAATAGTTTTCAAACACATAAAAGGTTGTTACAAGGAGGAGGGAGAAGAATTGTCCTTCTTAACCTCTGAGGCTAGGACAAGAAGCATTCGGCTTAAATTGCAGCAAGGGAGGTTTAAGTTGGACATTAGGAAAAACTTCCTAACTGTCAGGGTGGTTAAGCACTGGAATAAATTGTCTTGGGAGATTGTGGAATCTCCATTATTGAAGATTTTTAAGAGCAGGTTAGATAAACACCTGTCAGGGATGGTCTAGATCAGGGGTCGGCAACCTTTCAGAAGTTCTGTGCTGAGTCTTCAGTTATTCACTCTAATTTAAGGTTTCGCGTGCCAGTCATACATTTTAACATTTTTAGAAGGTCTCTTTCTGTGAGTCTATAATATATAACTAAACTATTGTTGTATGTAAAGTAAATAAGATTTTTAAAATGTTTAAGAAGCTGCATTTAAAATTAAATTAAAATGCAGTGCCCCCTGGACTGGTGGCCAGGACCCGGGCAGTGTGAGTGCCACTGAAAATCAGCTCGGGTGCTGCCTTTGGCACACGTGCCATAGGTTGCCTACTCCTGGTCTAGATAATACTTAGTCCTGCCTTGAGTGCAGGGGACTGGACTAGATGATCTCTCAAGGTCCCTTCCAGTTCTGTGATTCTATGATTCTATAGAGCAGTTTAATCCACTTGATACAGTGATCACCGAATCGCATTCTCTCAAGGCCCTCAAAGAGATCATGCCAAGCATACCTGTCGAAGGCTTTTTCAGCATTAAGCTATAATGCTACCAAAGGTTCTGCTGAATGCTGTGATATTGCGGTTTTATCAATGAGTTACCTGGGGTTCTCATGAGGCAACTGGCCCTCTAAGGGGGTCAGGGCCTCGCCTGCCCATGACAGTCCTCTGAAGACCCAGCTGCGCGGAATTGGTTGCCCAAGACCGCTGTTCAATGGCCAATAAGTAGAAGAATACCGTGCTCTGTAACAAAGCTGCCTGAGCTCTGCTGGGGGAAGTATTCCCAGGAAAAATGTGCCTCTGATGAGAAGGGGCTTGCAGGGGAACTGGTAACCCTCAGGGGAGAGTGTTCCCAGGTAGGCTATAGGAGTAGCTCAGGGGAAGGAACTGGAAGGGCTCCAGAGGGGGAGAGAGAGAAAGAGAGAGTGAGAGACTGTCCCTCAGGTGAAAGGAACAGGAATATCCTGAGGAGACAACTGGAGGTCACTCTCCAAGGGCAGGGAGCAGGAGCAGCCTAGAAGCCCTGGCTCCAGATGAAGCTCTTGATCTGCAGTGCCCATGGCTAAAGGACTTAGAGGTTAGTTGGACTGATCCTGCCAGTGGATTTCCAAGGAGGCACCTGAACAAGGTCTTGCTTATGATCATGTTAATCTTTGTTGTTAATAAATGGGACCCTCTGAAGGGGCTGCTCTTTAGCTCACAGACAGTTGGCTTCAGACTAGTCCATACCAGGCGAGGGGAAACTAAGGGGTCACATACAATTAGATTAATAACTTTTGCCAGTGTACAAGCAAGGGCTTTGGCAGGAATCTTCACCTCACAATTTATCAGTGAAATGGGCCTGTAACCTGTGCAGGTAGCGGAATCTTTCCCTGGGTTGGGTATAATGGGTTGAATTGCCTTTTGCACTGCGAAAGTAGGCAACCACTCTTTTAGGCCTCATTAAACAGAGCAGTGGAATATTGATCCCGTTTTTCTTTTTTTATAAAAATCCCTAGGATTTACCACATTCCATTTCTTTCACAGCTAAGTCTGTTTCCTGGAGGCTGAGCAAAGTGTCTTGCAGAGCTCTTTCTGGGCTTTTGAGATGTATGGCAGCAAAGCTCCATCCAGGGATTGGTTCAAGGCTGCCATAGTGGCTGGGGGATCTGCTTTGGATAATTCCAAATAATGTTACTAATGTCTCTCTGTGTCATGTACGTCTTCCTTTGGACATTGCATACTAAGGGTATTTCACCTCGATTGGATTTTGATTTCAGTTTCTAAGCTAGGAGTTTGCCTGCCCTCTCCCCTGGCTCCTGGTAATCTTGTTTAAGGTGAAACATAGTAAATTCTGAGCCTGTTTAATTCGTATCTCATTTGTACCAGGACTTATTGTTTGTCAGGGGTGGCTTCTTTGGCATAGTCTTGATCTACATTTTAAAGTTTTTCGGTAAAGGTTTCTGTTTTTTTGTTACAGGGTCTTTTTTTTTTTTTTTTTGGCTGACAAAGGCACTCTAATCCTGCCCTGATGTAAACTTGTGCTGCTTCCCATACTATTGCAGTTGATCGGGCTGTGAAAGGTCTCCAGCTCATCATTGATGAAAGCCACGAAGGCGACATCCGTGAGGTGCAAAGTCTCCATCCTATATAGAAGTCTCAGCCGCCAGCAGAGAAAGCTTTAGACTGGCATTCGCATGGTCTGATACCGAGATCATCCCCACTGTGGCCTCGTTGACAAATTGAGCTAGACTGGGCTATTATAACGTAATTTATCCTCCGATAGGTAGAGTGAGAGGTTAAAAAAAAAGCTATAGTCTTGGGCCATAGGACGTCTAAGTGTCCATATATCTACCAGACACAGATCTAATAGCTGTGATAATATTGCTAGCCTGTTGCTTGAAGGTCTGTGTAGTATGGAGAAGATTTGTCTAATATAGGGTCAAGACTTTTGTTGAAGAACCCCGCAAGGGTCTGCTGATTTCCATTAGTCCTGCCAAGGAGTTATGGAAGTACCCAGGTTCCTCTTTGTTTGGCCAATACAGACTAGCAAAGGTTACAATCATTTAGTGCGACATTTGCCATCACAAATCTTCTGGGAGGACGTGGAGGGAGCTGGTTTTTGCTCAATGACCTGGGGAATCAATCTTTTGTGTATCTGTCACATAACTCCTTTAGTGCCAGAGTTGTAAGGACTAGAAATAGAGCTGGTCAGGAATTTTTTGATTACATGATTTTTTCACTGGAAAATGCCAATTGGTCAAAGCTGAAACTTTTCCCAAGCTTGATGAAATAATAATTGGAGATATACCCCTCTGCTAGAGCTGGAAGGGACCTTGAAAGGTCATTGAGTCCAACCCCACCTTCACTAGCAGGACCAAGTACTGATTTTTGCCCCAGATTCCTAAGTGCCCCCCTCAAGGATTGAAGTTACAACCCTGGGTTTAGGAGGCTAATGCTCGAACCACTGAGCTATCCCTCCCCCTCAAAGCTTTGTGGAGAAAGGTTCCTCAGGTGGGAGAGGGAGATAGAGTGAAGGAGAGAGAACAAATGAACGAACAAACAAACACCACCACCACCTCTGGGCACTCCCCTTTGATGGAGAAGACTCCGATTCAAGTGTCTGCATTGCCAAATTCTGAGCAGGCGCTTGGACTGGGTCTCACAGATGCGAGGTGAGTGCATTAACCACCAGGCTATGCCGGAGTACATCTCTTTCAGTCTCTTCCATGGAGTGGTCCTATGTTGTATACATCGTTAAATATTCATTGGGCCACAGGGAAACTGTGGCTATAGTCCTGTGGTCAGGACACTTACTTCACACGTGGGAAACTCAGGCCGGGTCTACACTAAGAGTTAGGCCAGTGCACAGATGTGTGAAAAATCCACAGCTCTGAGCAGCAAAGTTAATGCCCGGTGTAGACACAGCTAGGTCAATGGAAGGATTCTTCTGTGGACCAAATGTGGAATAGGAACATTTCTGAAATCTCTCGAAGTTTCATGGGATGGGAAAACCATGTCCTGCCCAGCTCTAACTAGAATTAGCTGCTTCCAGTCCTGCTCCAGTTTTTGGGCCCCTCGTTCAGTTAGAAGGGTCTTTGCTTGGAAGTCGTGAATATATATATATATTTTCTTTTAAGAGGGTGATTTAGCTTGATAATTTTCCAGGAGACACAATTAAAACAAACAAGAGGAAGTATTTCTTCACACAGGCAACCTGTGGAACTCTTTGCCAGAGGATGTTGTGAAGGCCAAGGCTAAAAGAACTAGATAAGTTCATGGAGGATAGGTCCATCAATGGCTATTAGCCAGGATGGGCAGAGATGGTGCCCCTTGCCTCTGTTTGCCAGAAGCTGGGAATGGGCGACAGGGGATGGATCACTTGAGGATTACCTGTTCTGTTCATTCATTCTGAAGCACTTGGCTTTGGCCACTGTTGGAAGACAGGATACTGGCTAGATGGATCTTTGGTCTGAGCCAGTATGGCCGGTCTTATGTTCTTATGTTAATAGTACTGGGCTTGTTGACTGCAACTGAACAACAATACTCTTTAGGGGCAGAGGTTTGTTGTTGTTGTTTTTTTATTGGAAATGCACTTTTACTAAAGCTTTGAAGGCTAGTTTGCAGGCTTAACCAGGGCTGCAACCCAGATGGTCTGGTTCTGTGTCATGCACTGGAATCGTTCTTCAGCTCTGACTGTTGGAGTGAAATAGGCGATGCTTCCTTTGGAGCAGCTGCCCCCAGAGGAGATTAAAGCTGGAGCAGAGCAGCAAGGTTTTCCTCTGCTCAGAAAGTAGAACACAGTGGGGAGGGCAGATTAGCATTTAGGGGTCAGGTTTGGTTTGGCCTCTGGTGGAGCTCAGCCCTGAATTCAGGACCTCAGCTTGGAGGCTGTTTACAGCCAAGGTTTTAGTTCAGACCCATTTCCAGCCCTGTTCAGTCAGCTGTCATGAGGATCAAGGAGAGCTCCATAGCTGTGAAGCATTTGCTTGATTTTAAAATAGCGGCTGTCTCTCTTTTTCACTTCCAGGTGGAGAATATTGGCACCCAAACCAGGCCTGGCCTCAAGGAGAATCTGCAAAGGCTTGGCTGGAAATGACAGACTTCTGCCCATCCCTGGGGTTCTTGGCTTAGTTTGAGGACCCCTAACCCCACTATTGCTGCTCTGCCATGATCACAGCTCCATTCCAACTCTGGCCCCAGCGGAGGCCCCAGCTTTGGCCCCCAACCATGGCCCAGCCCCAGGCTCTGGCTCCGCTCCCAACTGTGGTTCCCACTCCTGGCTTTCTGCCCAGGCCCTGCTCCCAGCCCCAGCCTCGTCTCCCGGCTCCTGGCCCCCGGTCCCACTCTCAGTCCGAGCTCCTGGGGCGGCAAACAGATTACGCTACGGGTAAGAGGGGGGCATGAATAAAAATGTTGGGGAACACTGGGGTAGGATAATGATGTGTACAGCAGCATTGTGAATAGATATGAGTGGGGCAAGATTGCATTTACCGTGGCCAGAGAGAAGGATGGAGAGAGGGCCAAGACTGGGGTAAACATTGAGGCAGAGTCGGGTGTGCATGTGTGATCAGGATCTGTGCTGGTGGGAAGAGGGGGAAGAGGAGCAGGCAGTGATGGTGGGAACTGAAGAGAGGTGATGGGAACAAGGATGGGGAAATGCTGCCCATGGGAGAAAGGGAGGGAGGAGAAGGAGGGTAGATGCCATGATGCACAAGGGGGTGCAGTGAAAGCCATGGGGGGTGGCTGAGGCACAAGAGTACACAAAGCAAAAAGAGTGTGGAAAATGCTGGAGGTGGAGAGAACTGGCACAGGAGCAGCTCCCTGATAAAATGCCTTCTGGCGGGGGAAGAAGGTGGCCAAGCTGCACCTCTGGGAGGCTCTGGCCAAGGGAGACAGGAGGTCAGGACCGTCTCCCTAGTGATTGAACCCGGATTAGAAGATCCATGAGCTGGGGTTCTGTATCCAGGTCTGAACTTCATAGCTGGTCTTTTATTCCTGTAATAAGCTGGACCAAACTCCTGGCTCTGAACTCCAGGAAAGATCAGCTCTAAACTAAGGAGTTCAGAGTGCAACAATGCCACATACTTTACCTCAGCGTTGGATCCCGTCACTACAGGCAGCAAGGCAAATAGACAAACCCATCACGTCTGCTGGGAACAGGTACTGAGTCAAAGGTCAACACATTGGCACCAAGATGCTTGTATTTACAGACCACTAATCCAGGCTGCTGCTGAGCAGGAAAGCCAGCTTCACTGTACAGATGGGGTCAGGCGGGTCACAGCAGGGCAATGACGAGTTGCTTTAGAGAAACAGAAACACACAGAGCCAGGAGTGTAAAACTGGTAGAGATTAGCTGAGTACAACTGTCTCAGAAAGCAGAGTTCACCACTGTCTTTCACTTCAGTGGAACCACCAGGCACTGCTGTGAACCAGGCCCTCCAGAGAAAAACACAGGAGCAGCAAGAGAATAGAGAGGTGCAGCAAATACCTAATGTGTTCTCCTTTACATCCCTCCCACTTGCGCCTGTGACATGGGCACATGGTAACGGCCTGGGGAGGCGAATGTGCTGATGGAATGCGCCAGCTCACCAGGGCATCGCTCTCCTCTTCCCCGGAGGAAGAAGCTCTGTAATTTTAGAGTGGAAACTAGGTTACCAAAAAAACCCCAGCAATGTTTGCAGCTCAGTAAAGTGCAACAGGATCGGTGAAATAAAACCAGCAGGCACTTTCCTGCTGATTGTAACGAAACACAAACCTAAGCAAAAAAAGGGCCAGTGAAGTCCTCACTGCTAGGCAGGGCTGATGCCATTTGGATGGAGAGTTCTAATGCACCGGAGTTCATAAGCTAAGATGAACGCAGCTATTAATACAAGGCGAGAGGACCTTGGTTATTTTTGTTGTTGTTCGCATGCGCAGTGTTTACACTGCTTCATTTGCTCAGAAGACAAGGAAATCAGGGCAGATGAGAGGAAGGCAGCTCTTCTTAGACTGGGAGTTATGGATTCTAGTCTCAGCTCTGCCGTAGATTCTGTGCGTGACCTTGGGCAAGCTGCTTAGTCTCTCTGTCTCTGTACTGGGGCACGGCCCCATTCTGGTATGAAGGGGTTAGAGCAAGCCAGAGAGGCTGTGAAGAGCCCCAGCCAATCTTGGAAGGGTTTATTGGAAGCCAATCAAGTGGAGTCTTGAAAGCAGCCAATCAGGGCCATGCTGGGCCCTATAAGAAGGCTGCAGGGCAGAGAGGAGCAGAGTCTCTCCCTGGAGGGCAAAGGAAGAGGAACTGTCTCTTAGAGAAGCACACAGGATGGGTCAGGGTCAGGGTCAGCAGAGGCTGGGAGAGCTCTTGGCTGACGACTGCCAGACAGGGGCCCTGACACACAGGGGTAGAGAAGGTGCTGGGGTTACGGGGAAGAGGCCCAGGAAAGTAGGCAGTGGAGGAGAGTTGAAGGAGGGCAGTAAGTGGCTGCTACTAGAGTGTCCCTGGGTCTTTCCCCCGCACTTGCCAGTGATGAAAGTGTCTAAGCCAGACTGCAGTTTGCCCTTGGAGGAAGGGGCTAGATGAGGACTGCAGTGAACCACAGGAGCGAGTGATAGAATCAGAAGCTGCCGGTCCCCTGAAAGGTGGGGAGAGCCAGAGGAGCGGGCACAGCCAGAGGGCAGTGTCCAGAAGCAGACGCTGTGGTCCGGGAGTGACGTGGGTCCTACGGTGAGGACGGTGGAGACCGAGAGAGTAATGGTGGGTGAGACATCACTAGCGAAGGTGCATCGCTGAAAGAGCTAATTCCCAACCCAACCAGCAAGAGGCGCTGCTGTTGTGAGTCTGTGCCCTGTTACAGACTCACTTCCCCATCTGTAAAACAGGGATAATGAATACTCTGTCTCTCCCACCCTGTGGCTGTCTTTTCCACGTAGACTGTGAGTTCCTTGAGGCAGGGATGGTCTCTTATTAGTTTGTGCAGCACCTAGCACAATGGAACCATGACTTTAGCTGGCGCCTCTAGGGAATACAAATAGTAATAATGACAAAAGTGTCCAAGTGCCCATGTTGTAACATCATGCCGGAATCTGGACCTCTTCCCACAATACACCTTTCATGATCCATGAGTTCTACCCACACCCGTCCCAATGTGTGGTGTACTTCATCCAGTGCACAAAATGCCCCAATAGCAACTATGTGGGTGAAATCAGACAATCAATATGTGCTTGAATGAACTCACACAGGAAAATGATAAAAACCAAAACCACTCATTGCTTGTGGGTGAACACTTTTCACAAAGCAATCACTCTATTTCTGACCTCAGTCTTTGTCCTCAATGGAAATCTGCACAGCGCCTTCAAAAGATGAGCCTGGGGGCTTAAATTCCTAACTTTGCTAGATACTAAAAGTCTTGATCTTAATAATGACACTGGATTTATGTCTTATTACAAAAGACGGTTACTCACCTTTGTAACTGTTGTTCTTCGAGATGTGTTGCTCACATCCATTCCAGTTAGGTGTGCGCGCTGCGCGTGCACGTTCGTCGGAAACTTTTTACCCTAGCAACTCCAGTGGGCCGGCAGGTCGCCCCCTAGAGTGGCGCCGCCATGGCATCTGATATATACCCCTGCCGGCCCACCCGCTCCTCAGTTCCTTCTTGCCGGCTACTCCGACAGTGGGGAAGGAGGGCGGGTGTGGAATGGATGTGAGCAACACATCTCGAAAAACAGTTACAAAGGTAAGTAACCGTCTTTTCTTCTTCGAGTGATTGCTCACATCCATTCCAGTTAGGTGAATCCCAAGCCATACCTAGGCGGTGGGGTCAGAGTGAGAAGTAGCGGCATGGAGCACTGCAGATCTGAAGGCCGCGTCCTCTCTGGACTGCTGGACCAGCGCATAGTGGGAAGCAAAGGTGTGGACCGATGACCAGGTCGCTGCCCGACAAATTTCCTGATGGGCACACGGGCAAGGAAAGCCAGCGACGACGCCTGCGCCCTGGTAGAGTGCGCAGTCACACGGCCCGTAGGAACGTGAGCCAAGTCATAGCAGGTCCTGATACACGACGTTACACACGAGGATAACCTCTGCGAGGAAATGGGAAGCCCCTTAATGCGGTCCGCTACTGCCATGAAAAGCTGGGGGGATTTGTGGAACGGTTTGGTCCTCTCCACATAAAACGCGAGAGCCCGACGGACATCAAGCGAGTGGAGTTGTTGCTCCCTGCGTGAAGAATGAGGTTTCGGGAAAAAAACTGGGAGGAAGATCTCCTGGTTGACGTGGAAGGCTGAGACCACCTTGGGGAGAAAGGCAGGGTGTGGTCTCAGCTGTACCTTATCTTTATGGAAGACTGTATACGGGGGATCTACCGTGAGAGCCCGGAGTTCCGACACCCGTCTAGCTGAGGTAATAGCTACTAAAAAGGCAGTCTTCCAAGAAAGATAGAGCAGGGAGCAAGTAGCTAACGGCTCAAAGGGGGGCCCCAGGAGCCGAGACAACACCAGGTTAAGATCCCAGGTAGGGGCAGGGGGTCGGACGTTAGGGTATAGACGTTCCAGCCCCTTAAGGAATCTAGTCACCGTCGGGTGAGAGAAAACGGAGCGGCCATCCCCATCCGGGTGAAAGGTGGAGATAGCCGCCAGGTGGACCCGCAGGGACGATATCGCCAGGCCCTGTTGCTTAAGGGACCAAATATAGTCCAAAATATTGGCCACCGAAACTTCCATCGGGAGGAGACCCTTCTCCATGCACCAACAGGAGAAACGCTTCCACTTGGCCGAGTACGTCGCTCTAGTGGAAGGCTTCCTGCTGCCCAAGAGTACCTCACGTACCGGGGTGGAGCAGTGCAACTCAGAACTGGTCAGCCACGCAGGAGCCACGCTGCTAGGTGCAGCGACTGGAGGTCCAGGTGACAGAGAGTTCCGTGGTCCTGGGTGATCAGGTCCGGGTGAAGGGGCAGGGGAACTGGGTCAGCTATGGCCAGGTCCAGCAACATGGGGTACCAATGTTGCCTGGGCCACGCCGGGGCTACCATGATCACGCGGGCCCTGTCCCTGCGCACCTTCAGAAGGACCCTGTGGACCAACGGGAATGGGGGGAACGGGTAGAACAAGTGGGTTGTCCACGGAATAAGGAAGGCGTCCGCTATAGACCTGGGTTCCCGGCCCTGAAAGGAGCAGAACGCCTGGCATTTCCTGTTCCCCCCGGACGTGAAGAGGTCCACGCGGGGACAACCCCACCTCTGGAAAATCGAGAGGGCGACGTCCGGGCGGAGGGACCATTCATGCGCGAGGAAGGATCTGCTCAGGCGGTTCGCCAGCATGTTCCGTACTCCGGGGAGGAAGGAAGCCGTGAGGTGAATGGAGTGGGCTATACAAAAGTCCCAGAGTCGCATCGCCTCGTGACATAGGGGAGAGGATCTGGTGCCACCCTGCTTGTTGATATAGTACATGGTCGTCGTGTTGTTGGTAAATACCGCGACACAATGACCCCGAAGCTGGTGACAGAACGTTTGACAAGCAAGGCGGACCGCTCTCAACTCCCGCATGTTGATGTGTAGCTCCACCTCCTGCGGGGACCACAGGCCCTGTGTCCTCAGGGTCCCGAGGTGGGCCCCCCAGCCGAGATCTGAGGCATCCGTCGTTAGGGACACCGAGGGCTGGGGTGGGTGGAGTGGGAGCCCCGCACACACGACGGACTGGTCTAGCCACCAACTGAGAGAATCCAACACCCCCTGGGGGATTGTGATCAGCATGTCTAGTGACTGCCTTGCCGGCCGGTAATATGCAATGAGCCAAGACTGGAGGGGCCTCATGCGGAGCCGTGCATACCCGGTCACAAATGTGCAGGCTGCCATATGGCCTAACAGGGTTAGACATGTCCGTATCGATGTCAGGGGGCTGCCAGCAAGCGCTGAACGATTGCCGACAACGACTGGAACCTCGGCAACGGCAGAAGGGCCCTGGCCACGGTGGAGTCCAGGATGGCCCCAATGAACTCCACCCTCTGCGAGGGAAGCAGGGTGGACTTGTCCACGTTGATCATGAGGCCCAAGGTAGCAAACAGGCCGGTGATCCTGCGGACGTGGCTGCAGACCTGCAGCTCCGACGTGCCCCGAATTAACCAATCGTCGAGGTAAGGGAACACGTGAATGCGACTGCGCCGAAGATGTGCCACAACAACGGCCATGCATTTTGTGAATACCCTCGGAGCCGTAGAAAGGCCAAATGGGAGGACCGCAAATTGGTAGTGAAGGCGGCCGACCACGAACCGAAGGAAACGTCTGTGGTGTGGCCATATGGCAATATGAAAATAAGCGTCCTGCATGTTGAGGGCGGCATACCAGTCTCCCGGATCCAGGGATGGGATAATGGTCCCCAGGGATACCATGCGGAACTTCAGCTTCACTAGATATTTGTTGAGCTCTCGCAGGTCGAGGATAGGCCTGAGGCCTCCCTTGGCCTTGGGGATCAGAAAGTAGCGGGAATAAAACCCCTTGCCCTTCTCGTTCTCCGGAACCGCCTCTATAGCTCCTTTGTTGAGGAGCATCTGTACCTCCTGGCGGAGGAATTGCTCGTGAGAAGGGTCCCTGAAGAGGGACGAGGATGGGGGGTGGGAGGGAGGAAATGATACAAACTGCAGACGGTATCCCGTCTGCACCGTGCGTAGGACCCAGCGGTCGGATGTTATCCGGGACCACGCCTGGAGGAAAAACGAAAGGCGGTTGGAAAACGGGGGGGAAGGATCCATGGGGGATACTGGTATTACGCCCTCGGGCGCACCTTCAAAACAAAGGTTTGGGTCCAGGTGGGGCTTTAGAAGAGCTTTGGTTTTGCCCCCCTTGATTGCCCGACGGCCTGCGCCTGCCATTTCTGCCGCGGCGCCTATTAAGGTCCTGCCGCTGGCGGAAGTGGGGGTATGGCCAACGCTGCTGCTGTTGCTGCAGCCGGAAGGGTCTGCGTTGCGTCCCAGGCGTGTGCATACCAAGGGAGCGCATAATGACCCGATTGTCCTTAAGACTTTTCAGTCTGGGGTCTGTCTTCTCCGAGAACAGGCCCTGGCCTTCGAACGGGAGGTCCTGGATGGTGTATTGGAGCTCCGGTGGAAGGCCAGAAACCTGAAGCCAGGAGATGCGGCGCATCGTCACCCCCAAGGAGAGGGTACGGGCAGCCGAGTCTGCAGCGTCCAAGGAGGCATGCAACAAGGTTCGTGCAACCTTCTTGCCCTCGTCAAGAATCGCCGCAAATTCTTGATGCGCCTCTTGTGGCAGAAGCTCTTTGAACTTATCCACTGCCACCCAAGAGTTAAATGCATAGCGGCTAAGAAGGGCTTGCTGATTGGAAACCCTGAGCTGAAGCACCCCAGCCGAATAAACCTTGCGGCCGAGGAGGTCCATACGCCTGGCCTCCTTGGATTTGGGGGCTGGGGCTTCCTGTCCGTGACGCTCCCTCTCGTTCACCGACTGTACCACCAGCGAACATGGCGTCGGGTGAATATGGAGGTACTCATAGCCCTTGGAGGGGGCCATGTACTTCCTTTCGACGCCCTGTGCAGTAGGGGGGATGGAGGCCAGCGATTGCCAGATCGTATTGGCGTTGGCCTGGATCGTCCGAATGAAGGGTAGGGCGACCCTGGTGGGAGCATCGGAGGAGAGGATGCTGACGATGGGGTCCTCGATCTCAGAGACCTCCTCAGCTTGCAGGCTCAGATTCTGTGCTACACGCCTGAGGAGGTCCTGATGTGCCCTGAGATCTAGCGGAGGAGGGCTATTAGAGGAAGTGCCAGCCACCGCCTCATCGGGAGAAGACGATGAGGAGACCCCTGGCAAGAGAGTGTCCAGCGGGGGGTCCGCCTCAGCCCTCGCCTCTGGCTCAGGAGGGAGATCAGGGTACTGTTGCTTTGACCCGTCCTCCCCGTCCGGGGAGGGGGGGAGGTGAGACAACGACGCCTCCGGTGCCCTGTGCTCTGCCGTTGCAGGCCTAGGAGGAAGCTGTTGGGGGTCCTGGGCTTGATGGTACGCCCAGGGTGTCCAGAACCCCCACTGCTGCGGACCCTGGTCCTGTTGCGGAGGGTCTTGAAAAAGGGCCGCTTGTCTGTCAGTGCCCAGCGCGTATACACTGTCCGCCTGCGATGACACCGATGGCTGTCTGGAAGGCCATGGAGGGGCCGATCGTGGCTGGTAAGAGTCTCCGCGTCCTGGCGCCGAAGATGTTCTCGGTGCCGGGGACCGGTACCGGGAGTCATACCGGTGCCGGGATCAGGACCAGGGTCTGTCTTGGACTCGGTGCCGGGATCGGGACCGGTACCGGCCGCTGCCTCGGTGCCGGGATCGGGACCGGGACCTGCCACCAGCTCGGTGCCGGGAGGTTGACCGGTGCGCTGATCTACGGCGGGACTGGCTCCTAGAGTCCCGGTGCCGGTATTGGCGGCTGGAACCAGACCGTGACCGTCTGGAGGCCGATCAGTGCCGCGAGTACGACCAGTACCGCCGAGGGGAGCGGTGCCAGGACTGCGAGCGGCGGCAGGTTCTTGAGCGACCATGGTGTCGGGACCTCGACAGCGAGCGTGAGTCCCGAGACGGCGCTGTCATCATAGGTTTGCCCCTGGATGCTACCCGCACCGGAGGTACCGGAGGTGGAGGCTGAGTTGACTCAGTCAGGGCAATGAGGTCCCGTGCCGAGGCGAAGGTCTTTGGCGTTGATGGGACCAACAGCTCAACCCCAGATCTTATGGGGGAGCTTGGCGGGACCGTACTCGACGGACCCTCCGGGCCCGGAGTCAACGGTGCCGGTAGCGCCGCGGCAGATGTCAGTGCCGGGCGCTCCACTCGAGTCTGCCTGGATGGAGTTGCAGACTTCGAGGGTCTTGCTTCTGCACCCGGTGCCGGGGAAGGTCGGTGCCGGGGAGTCTTTCCGGTGCCGGCGCGATCCGGTGCCGGTGTCGAGATGACGGCCTGTGAAGCTGCCGGGTCGAGTGCCGCTTCCATGAGGAGAGTCCTAAGTCTCTGGTCTCTCTCCTTCTTTGTTCTAGACTTAAAAGCCTTGCAAATGCGGCACTTGTCCGACCTGTGCGATTCCCCCAGTCACTTTAGACACGCGTCATGAGGGTCGCTGGTCGGCATCGGCTTCTTACAGGCCGCACATTGCTTGAAGCCCGGCGAACCAGGCATGAGCCCGGTGCTGGGTGCCGGGAAGGGCTACGGCCCAAACCGGCTAACGAATATCTACAATATTATTTACACTATTAACTATATAACTAACTACACTAAACTACTAACTATCAACCGTAGAACAAGGAGAGCTAGGGACGTGGAGGACAGCTATGCCGCGCTCCACAGTTCCAACGACCGACACGGCGGTAAGAAGGAACTGAGGAGCGGGTGGGCCGGCAGGGGTATATATCAGGTGCCATGGCGGCGCCACTCTAGGGGGCGACCTGCCAGCCCACTGGAGTTGCTAGGGTAAAAAGTTTCCGACGAATGTGCACGCGCAGCGCGCACACCTAACTGGAATGGATGTGAGCAATCACTCGAAGAAGAACAATCTGTTACCCACTAACCCTCCCTTTTTTGTCCTATGACTGCAGAGGTGTTAACAGGCCACCTGAATGGCTCCTTGGAGTTTGTGTTAGCTATTTATGCTCAACAATCTGTTCCACCTTGTATTTAGCTGTGACCCTCTGAGCACCTCTCTTCCCTAACAGGATGCTAATCTCTCACCAAAAGAAGTTGGTCTGATAAAAGACATGGCCTCCCCCACCCTGTCTCTCTAATATCCTGGGCTCAACCCAGCTACAATAACATTGCGAAGCTGAAGTGATGGCAGTTTCCCTAGTTTGCCCTGTCGAGTGCAGCACTGCCCAGGACCTTTGTGAAGCTGCATGCTATGGCCTTGTACCTTCTTTCTACTGGCACCACCCCCAGCCTTGGCCCTATATTAAGGCTTATGACTTTTTTCTGCAGTGACTGTGCCAGGGGATACTCTTCCTGCCAGAAATGGGGCTTTTTGGGGCCTCTTTACTCTGCTCTGGCTCTTTTACCTGGCTGGAAAGGAGGTGAGAATTTCAGCCCCAGACTTAGAGCTATCAGAGGCACTGAAGATAACGTATAACAACAGCATATTGGTTCATATGTTGACTTACTTATGCTGTAAGTATTATACCTCAAGCTTGCATAGCCTGTTTCCATTAGAGGACCTCAAAGCACTGTAAAAATGCTAATGAATTAAGCCTCTGAGGGAGGTGCATATTATCCCCATTATACAGATAAAAAGGATGAAGGACTCACTGCAGGTCACGAAGCCCAGATCCCCAAGTAGCAGGACCTGTGTGTTATCCACCAGGCCATTCTTTGGCTGCAAATATTACCTAATCACTCTTGCAGAAACTTTTGACACCCTTCTCCGTGCTCATTCACACCTGTCATTTAGCCCTACCCAGTAAGAGGCTTTGAACTCTATTTTAAACAAATCTGAATTTGGCCAGTCCCAGGGCAGCCATGACCAAATGGTAATCCCTAGGGAAAA
The DNA here is from genome assembly GCF_007399415.2 of Gopherus evgoodei. Classification (NCBI taxonomy): domain Eukaryota; kingdom Metazoa; phylum Chordata; order Testudines; family Testudinidae; genus Gopherus; species Gopherus evgoodei. The sequence goes on along the minus strand of NC_044322.1, from coordinate 360,183,784 downwards.
TCTTTTGCCTGGATTTCACTGGGCTTGGAATCAAGTGTAAACAGCTGAGCTTGCTTTGGGACACTTTGCAACCAGAAGCCAGCAGCACCATCAATGAGAGCTACCGGGGGAAGCATGTGTTGCATTTGCTTCTGAGATGGCACCTATTATCGGTCAACAGGCTGGAAGCCAAATTGCGAAAGACAGCCTGTGAATACATTATCCAGCATGAATTCTCTTGTTTCCTGTCCAACTGGAGAGGATTTAGCTTCTGAGTTCTCAGATTTAATTCACTGTGGAGCCTGGATGCATTGCTATCACTAGCGTGTCTGCTGCTGTTATAGGTTATCTTCAGGTGCCTCTGATAACCATCCCTTATTATAGATAGGTAACTGTAAGGTGAATGGAATAGCTATGCATCAATCAATCATAGTCCACAGGGCTTAACTGATGGAGTTAGGAGCTAATGCAGTTAAAATGCAGCTCTCATTGAAAAACCTTCGATGTCCCTCATATGCAGGTTAAACAACAACCAAAGCCCTCCCATCCTCTTTACTGTATGCTGGTCCTACTAAATGGCTGCATTGATCAGGACTCTGCCAAAGGCGAGCAGCCAGAAGTTGATCCCATGATGGTCACAATTAAACGGTTATCCTCACATGCAGTTACTCTGCGGAGAGATGGGGTCCACCTCAAGAAGGAGAGGAGCAGCATCTTTTCACGTCGACTCACCAATCTAGTAAGGAGGGCATTAAACTAGCTTCAATGGTGGCAGGTGACAAAAAGCCACAGGTAGGTATTAAAAAAGGAGACCTTAAGAGAGGGCTAAGTGCTGGTGAGAGGGGAAGGGAGAACATGGAACATTACAACAGGGTCATAGGAGCAACAAGAAGGAAAACAGTGGGAGAATCTGCTTGACATTTTAAATGTCTGTTCACAAGCGCAAGGAGTCTGGGGAATAAACAAGAAGTATTGGTCCATATGTTAAATTGTGACTTAATTGGCATCACAGAGACATGGTGGGATAAATCTCATGATGGGAATATTGGTGTAGAGAAGTGTAACTTGTTCAGGAAGGACAGACAGGGAGAAGAGGGAGGACGTGTTGCATTGCGCATCAAGAATGTATTCATTTGGTCAGAGGTCCAGAAGGAGGTGAGAGGCAGACCAGCTGAAAGTCTCTCGGTAAGGATAAAAGGGGAAAAAACAGGGGTGATGTCTTGGTAGGGGTCTACTACAGCCCACCAAATCAGGAGGAGGAGGTGGATGGGGCATTCCGAGAACAAATAACAGTAATATTCAGAACATAAGATCTGATAGTAATGGGGGACTTGAACTACTCAGAAATATCATGGAAAAAAATAATACAGCAGAACACAAAATGCCCAGAAAGTTCGTGAAATATCTTGGGGACAACTTCTTTTTTCAAAAGATGGAGGAAGTAGCTGTTGGTGGTAGGAGCCATTTCAGACTTGATGCTGACCAACAGGGAGGAATTAGCTGCAAATCTGAAGGTTGAAGGCAATTTGGGTGAAGGAGGAAGGCAAAAGGATGTAGGGACAAAATCAGAAAGGCTAGGACACATAGTGACAGCATGGATTTGTCAAGAACAAATCATGCCAAACCAACTTAATTTCCTTCTTTGACGGGGTTACTGCCTTAGTGGATGGGGGGAAGCTGTAGACATGATTTTAGTAAGGCTTTTGACACAATCTCACATGATATTTTCATAAGCATAGAGAAATATGGTCTAGATGAAATTACTAAAAGGTAGGTGCATAACTGGTTGAAAGATCAGACTCAAAGAGTTCATTTGAGTATGGTTCATTTTGTGGGGGACAACATATCTATCAGAGCCTTGTAGGGATCTGTCCTGGGTTTGGTACTGTTCAGTACTTTCATTAATGACTTGAATAATACAGTGGAGAGTATGCCTATTAAATTTATGGATGACACCAAGATGGGAGGGATTGCTAGTCCTTTAGAGGACAGGATTAGAATTCAAAATGACCTTGACAAATGAGAGAATCAACAGAATGAAATTCAGTAAAGTCAATTGCAAAACTACACTGAGGAAGTACTTCTCTTGAGAAGGAAAAATTACTGTGAAGTATCCTTCTGCCACTTCTACTTCTGACCAAAATCGGCTCAGAAAAGGTGCTGGGGATTCACACCAGAGAGCTCATTCATCTGCCTAGAAGGCACCAGCTGTTGGAGCAGAGCTGTGGAGGAGATTTCCTATGATTATGTGGCAGAAGGAATTGGAATGAAAAATCCCAGCCACTCCCCTTGGTGTCAACTTTACCAGAGGCCTGAGCCACAGCTTATTCAATCACAAGATGACTATGAGGCACTAATGTGCTACAGCTGTGAAAAACGGAAATGCAATCCTAGGAGGTAGCCGGTGAGGATTTCTAGTGGAGATCAGGAAGTACCAATGCGGTTATACTAGGCACTGTGAAGACCTCATCTGGAATACTGGATGCAATTCTGGTCACCCACGTTCAAGAAAGATGAATTCAAACTGGAATAGGTGGTGACTAGAATGATCAGGAGAATGGAGGGCTTGTTTTACGAGAAGAGATTAAAAGATCATGGCTTGGTTTAGCCTAGGAAAATGAAGGTTGAGCAGGGATATGATTGATCTCTATAATTATATCCAGGGGGGGAACACGAGGAACGGTTAAAAGCTATTTAAACGGAAGGACAAAGCTGGTGTAACCCAGACACCTCCGGTGTTCTGTCCCAGCTAGTGGCACCGAGACCACTTAGAGAGAGATTAATGAGTCTGCTCTACAGCCCTAGCTAACGGCCATATGGCTTTTAGCTTGTGCAGTAGAGGCTCCTGCATTTAACTCCAGAGGTCCCAGGTTCAATCCCACCTGCTAATGACCAGGGTCTGTCATCGTTACACTGGCATAAGAACAACCGGGTATAAACTAGCCATAACTAGTTGAGGCTGGAAATTAGAAGATTTCTAATCATCAGAGGAGTGAGACAAGCAACCTATCTAGTTTTAAGATGAATCTAGATAGAATTATGAACATGCTTGTATGATGTGGTTGCCTGTGATAATAGGAGACTGGACTTTATGACACAGGAAGTCCCTTCCAGTCCTATGTCCTGTGAAGTCAATGGAGAAGATCTTGCTGACTTTGGTGGTCTTTGACTTGAGGTACACAGTTATGTCCACTGGTGTGAGAGCCCAAAACACTTTGAAGTATTGTAGCTCTTACACCAGGCCAACCAGGTGGCTGATTTCAGAGACACCTTTTTTTTCCATGGATAGTTTAAAGAAACCCTGCTGAGAATCTCAGAGGAAACCTTCCTATTTACTAAGTCACCATGGTTCACCCACACTCCTGCGGTAATCTTTAGGAGGGTTAGTTCCTAGCAGAAACTCTGCAATCTTGCTGCTGTCACCTGGCTGTCCAAAGCCTATCCTTGAATGATATACATGACAATCCCAGGAGGCTGCCTGCAGCTGATTGATGTTTATCTAAGCTGGTGGAACAGGGACGATATTTACTATTCAGTGGAGACCCCTTCAGAAAGGTGTTTTATTAGGGCTGTTTACAATACAGGAAATGCAATAAAGAATAGAGAACAAACTAAGTGAGGTAAGCATACTATATCTCCTCTTGGGCCAGCATAACAGCTATAATATACAGGCATCCAGACTCACATAGGTCACTTCTTGGCCATCACCTGAAGACGGGAATAGCTTCTGTTTTCTAACTGATATATTGACCCAATAAAAGGTATTATTACATTGCCTATCACGGCTCACAGTGGGAGAGCATTATAAAGAGAGAGTGATTGTTCCCTTCGGAGAGCCACAGAGAAGGAGTGTGTATGAGAGTGAGTTTGTGAGAGATGGTGAAAAAGATGCTTTATGTTGAAGAGAATGGGGAGTTCCAACCAAAGATATTTGATTGATGGATGGATAGCTGCCGAGGAGAGTGCCTGTCTGCAGTGGCAGTGGGCTGCCTCCCACCTGGGTTTGGCTTCTGGGGCAGCGGCTGAGCAAGTTGGAGCCCCTCTGGCATGCTCAGAGTCGGCTCCTGTCCGCAGAAGCTGAGCCTGGACAGAGAGCAGTGGCAGCGGCAGCCTGCTCAGACTCAGTTTCTGGGGACAGGAACCGACTTTGAGCATGCTGGAGGGGCGGCGGGAGCTCCGGCTTGCTTGGCCACTGTCCCCAGAAGCTGAGCCTGGGTGGGAGGCAGCCTGCTGCTTTGACAGCCAGGCGCTCTCCCAGTCAGCAGCTGCGCTGCAGCGGGCAGCGTTCCAGGCAGCATGGCTGGAAGAGGAAAGGCTCTGGCCCTGCCTCTGCTCTTCCAGCTCTGGCCCCGTCCCTTCCTCTCTCCTGCCCAGCCGGCTGCTAGGGGCACTTGACCCTTTGTGCCCTCCCACATGTCGCCACTGGATGGATTGATTTGTTTACACAGTGTGACAGGTGACTGCACCTGTTTTACATGTTAAAAATGTTGGCGTGTTTATGTATAATTGAGGTGACACTTGTTACAATCAGACCTGTTTAGATACTGGAAGGGGAAAGGATAAATATTTCTCAAAAACTAGGGGCTTGTTTTCATTGGACCATGTTTGAGTCCATTATCTGTGAATTGACCAGGCTGTTGAGGTGGACTCAGCCATTTGGTCCAATATGGATATTGGATTGCCCAGGGCTGAGGGTCACCCCCTCCACCCTCCCATGTATTGCATCGCAGACATTTGTCACATACTATGGTGGTGAGAACCTATATAAGAATCTATATAAAATAGACTAAAAAATCTATCTCTATTTAGCAAGTCACTTAAACACATGCTTAAATCCCATAAGTGTCAGCATGATTTCCGCATGTGCTTAAAACTAAGCACATGCTTAAGTGCTTTACTGAATCAGGGCCTTCGCCAAGGTGTTATTGAGTCTATGAGAAAACATAGTGACCAGTTTGGAAGCCTAAATTTCAAATATCAATACCGGATACTTTGTCAATACTCCATGGGCTGCCCTCTGTTCATCTCTGACACTGGGTAACTATTTTTTAATACTGTATCCTTTAGAGATCAATGGAATTGGGTGACGAAAACTTTTTCCAAGCAAAAAAATCCTCAATCCTTTCAGAGTTCAGCATTTCAGAACAGAAGGATGGTCCAGTGGTTAGGGGGTTAATGTGGGACTTGGAGAGACAGGTTCAATTCTCTGCTCTGACACAGACTCCCTGTGGGACACTGGGTCAGTCACTTGCCTCTCTGTGCCTCAGTTCCCCAACAGGGTAGTGCTATTATCACTCATTCCTCCTCAGTAACAGGAATAATAGCAGGAGCATTGTGATAAATATATTTTTAATTGCAAGATGCTCAGATACTATGATGATGATGGCTGTGTATGTACCATAGACAGATCGTAGACAGTCAATGTTATTGTGTCAGCTCCAGCAATCACAGCAGGATACTGGGACAGGTCTTTGTCCCTCTGTTTCCCCTCCAATCCTTGGTCTTTCTTGTCTAGACTAAAAGATCTTCAGGGCAGGAATTATTTAGTATGGGGTGGGTGGGGAAACTATGGCCTGTGGGCTGCATCCGGTCCATCAGACCTTTTAATCTGGCCCTCAAGCTCCAGCCAGGGAGCAGGGCCTGGGGCTTGCCAGGGGACTCCACACACTGACTCCGCCCTGAATGCCAGCTCTGCAGCTCCCATTGGCTGGGAACAATGGCCAATGGGAGCTGCAGGGGCGGAGCCTGCGGACGGGGCAGCATGCAGAGCCGCCTGGCCATGCCTCCATTTAGGAGTCGGAGAGGGGGACATGCTGCTGCTTCCAGGAGCTGCTTGAGGTAAGCGCTGCCCAGAATCTGCACCCAACCGCCACCCCAGCTCTGATCCCCCTCCTGCCCTCCGAACCCCTTGGTCCAAGTCCAGAGCACCCTCCTGCACCCCAAACTCTTCATCCCTGGCCCCACCCCAGGCTACTCACCCCCCCACACACACACACCAACCCCCTGCCCAGAGCCCCTTCCCACACTCCAAACCCCTCTCCCACACCTCAACTCCCTGCCTCAGCCCAGAGTCCCCTCCCACACTCCAAACCCCTCTGCTCTGCCTGTAGTCCCCTCCCACACTCCAAACACCTCAGCCCCACCCAGAGCCCCCTCTCTAACACCCCAACTCCCTGCCCCAGCCTGGAGCCCCAGCCTACACCCTGAATCCTTCATTTATGGCCCCACCCTGGAACCCACACCCCCAGTCCAGAGCTCATACCCCCTCCTACACCCCAACCCCCTGCCCAGAACCCCCTTCTGCACCCCACCCCCCAATTTTGTGAGAATTCGTGGCCTGCCATACAATTTCCATACCCAGATAGGGCCCACCCCTGCCTTAGCCTGTCTGAGCTGGGGGTTCATAGTAGTAGGGCTGGGAACAGAACCCAGGTCTCCTGAGTCACCCTGCTCTAACCTCCCCTACACAAAGTGACATACAAATATGGTGTCTCGAGTGGGCCAAATCACCGCAATGTTGGAGATTATTGCTTTTGGCACTTTGTACCCAACATTACTCATAACAAGTCCTCCCTTTGTGTAAAAACACTTAGGTGAGATTGCACTTGACAGCATAACGCTCCCTACTCTCTCTTCTGCCATAGATCCCACATTACGTATTTCAAAGCTTGACCCAAAGGCATTAGCTGGACTCTGTTTCGTTTGGCTGGCACGAGGGGTGGGAATTCCCCTGAGAGTAGCAGCGGCCAATTAGTCGGTGTTGATTATTTTATTCACCACAGTGTTTCTTTTGAAACTTCAAATCGTGCTTCTGAGCTTTGTGATCCAAGAAAGCGTCTCAGCAAGAGGGAAAGAGAGAATGAGAAAGAGACGTTGCACAGTTCAAGTCAGCAGCTTCTGTGGCCAAACGCATTGGAAACGGAGTGGTGATTAGGAAGGACGCTGCAAATTTCCAATGCTTTGTGGAGGCAAGAACTGAGATCATCTCTCCCCCTCTTTTATTTATTATTTACAAAGGATTTACATGTGCGCGCGTACACACAAAGCACGATTAAATTCCAAACTGATTTCCTTTCCCACAAATCTTGGAGCAGTCAGTTTTTGCTAGGCAAAGAGGGAAAGCTCTCTTGATTTTTGAAGCTTCTTAGTGAAGATCAGACAGAAATGGGCTGCTTGCTGTCCCCTTCCCCAAAGACACTTGCAGTATGGGATTAAAGCTGTATCTGCCAGAGTGGAGTTTATTGGCGCTTCACTGACTGGCCATAATCCAAGAGCACAGAGGTGCAGCAAAAAGTTAAAATGAATTGGGAGGAGAGCAGGGAGTTAATGGATTTTTTTCAAAATTGGGGTTGAGTTCTGGGCAAAGGTTCATGTTGGTTCTTATTTTCTCCTAACCAGTTCCTGCATCCGTGTATGCAAAAAAAGGAGCTCAGATTGAGGCTACTCGTGAGTGTATGTCTGATACCCACTTCTCTGAGCTGGTTGCCATTTTCCCCTCTTCACCCAGTGTGGTGACACTAGCCACTCCCTCTCTCCTCCCTTCCCTCCATTGCCTCTCTGTCTCCTCACTTCACTCCCCCTAACTTCTCCCCCTGTAAAGGGAGATGGGGAGGAGACAGAAGATGGTCAGCATAGGATATGACCATTCAGGGAAGGAAAGGGGCAGGGACAGGGCTGGGGGTGGATCTTGGGCAGAGAGTGGAGCTTGGAAGAGAACACCCCTTCCATGGTGTCCCTGTCTATGCTCCAGAATGTGTTTTTCCCATGACTGTCCTGCTCCTTGCTATGGCTCAGCATGAGATAGGATCAGAGTCTAAAATAGGGAAAGAACAAGTCAAAAATTACTTAGACAAGTTAAATGTCTTCAAATCACCAGGGCCTGATGAAATGCCTCCTAGAATACTCAAGGAGCTGACTGAGGAGATATCTGAGCTATTAGCAATTATCTTTGAAAAGTCATGGAAGACGGGAGACATTCCAGAAGACTGGAAAAGGGCAAATCTATAAATAGGGAATTAAGGACAACCTGGAAAATTACAGACCAGTCAGCTTAACTTTTGTACCTGGAAAGTTAATGGAGCAAATAATTAAGAAATCAATTTGCAAATACCTAGAAGATAATGAGGTGATAAGTAACAGTCAGCATGAATTTGTCAAGAACAAATCATGTCAAACCACCCTGAGAGCTTTCTTGGACAGAGTAACAAGTCTTGTGGATAGGGGGGAAGTGGTAGATGTGGTATATCTTGACTTTAGTAAGGCTTTTGATAACTGTGTCGCATGACCTTCTCATAAACAAACTAGGGAAATACAGCCTGGATGGAGCTACTATAACTGGTTAGAAAATCATTCCCAGAGAGTAATTATCAGTGGTTCACAGTCATGCTGGAAGGGCATAACGAGTGGGGTCCTGCTAGGATCGGTTCTGGGTCTGGTTCTGTTTAATATCTTCATCAATGATTTAGATAATGGCATAGAGAGTACACTTCTAAAGTTTGCAGATGATACCAAGCTGGGAGGAGCTGCAAGTGCTTTGGAGGACAGGATTAAAATTAAAAAGGGTCTGGACAAACTGGAGAAATGGTGTGAAGTAAAGAGGATGAAATTCAATAAGGACAAATGCAAAGTGTTCCTTCCTAAGTGGAGTAATCAGTTGCACACATACAAAATGGGAAATGACTGCCAAGGAAAGAGTACTGCGGAAAGGGATCTGGGGGTCAGAGTGGATCACAAGCTAACTATGAGTAAACAGTGTAACACTGTTGCAAAAAAAAGCAAGCATCATTCTGGGATGTATTAGCTGGAGTATTGTAAGGAACACATGAGAAGTAATTCTTCCGCTCTACTCCACACTGATTAGGCCTCAGCTGGAGTATTGTGTCCAGTTCTGGGTGCCACATTTCAGGAAAGATGTGGACAAATTGGAGAAAGTCTAGAGAAGAGCAACAAAAATGATTAAAGGTCCAGAAAACGTGATCAAGGAGGGAAGATTGAAAAAATTGGATTTGTTTAGTCTGGAGAAGAGAAGACTGAGAGGGGACATGATAACAGTTTTCAAGTACATAAAAGGTTGTTACAAGGCAGAGGGAGAAAAATTGTTCTTCTTAACCTCTGAGGATAAGCCAAGAAGCAATGGGCCTAAATTGCAGCAAGGGTGGTTTAGGTTGGACATTAGGAAAAACTTCCTAACTGTCAGAGTGGTTAAGCACTGGCATAAATTGCCCAGGGAGGTTGTGGAATCTCCATCACTGGGAATTTTTAAGAGCAGGTTGGACAAACATCTGTCAGGAATGGTCTAGATCAGTGGTTCTTAACCTGGGGTGCATGCACCCTCTGGGGGTGTGAGACAGGCCAGATTTTTTTTAGAAGGTATATCATCGAAAACACAAATTAAGCACAGGCACGTAAGTACAACTACTTTCTTTCATCAAACCTATGTATTTATTAACATTGTACATATTTTAACAATTACTGTAATATACAAACAAAAATATATCTAGATTTAAGGGGTGCGAGAATGTGTTTTTTAGGTTTAAGGGTTGCGAGAACATATTTTGATTTTTGATAAGGGGTGCAAGAACAGATTTTGAGAATCAAAGGGGTGCAGGCTGCAGTAAAGGTTAAGAGCCACTGGCCTAGATAATACTTAGTTCTGCCTTGAGTGCAGGGGACTGGACCAGATGACTTCTCGAGGTCTCTTCCAGTTCTATGATTATCCCTGAAGGTGCATCTCTCTGCATGTGGGTCTCCTTCATAGTTTTCAGGTGTTTTTCTGTTTAGACTGAAGCACATAAAACATTAAAGCTCTTTAGTTTTTGCCGGCACTGAGTTTTTGTCTCTGCCCTCTGCAGAGGAGATTCTGAAGCTCCCTCCCCAAACACTTCACATGAAGTTGCTTCACCTCCCTCTTTGAAGAGCTGACAGCAGCTGCAGAAGAAATTGGGCCAACTGCCAAGGATGAAAGTTAGGGTGAGAAGAGGTGAAGTCACGGCGGGAAGGAATGGAAATTTGTTTTGAGGTGTTATGTCAAAAGATTCCTTATGATCCTGTCCATACATATTTCATGCCAGCGTATATCACAGCCATCTGCCTAGTGCTCTTGGATATAGAGATTTGGAAACAGCGTGCAAGCCAGGGTCCTTGCAATGTTTTTATTTTATCCACTTTTCTTTTACATTTTCTTTAAACATCTTCATTCTGGTGGAAGGAGCTGGATTGACAACCTTGGCGAATGAGCTATGCCATTCAGTCCTCAGAACTGCTGCAGCGTGAACAGCAGCAGGGCAAGCCCTCCTTCCCATTCCAGCACAAATGTGCCTTCCCATACAGACCCTGCCCTGCAGCTGGAATTCATCCTTGTGCAAAGGGCTATGCAACACTATTTCAAGCAGGACTTCAGGCTGGCATTGGCGAAGGAGTCTAAGGGAGTTAGGCACCAAATGGGAGCTGGGAGCAATTCCCTTTGGTTCCTTAGGCAATCACAATCTAGGCACTGCACAATCCGGGTGCTGGCCCTCTGCATAGGAGTGAATGTCAGCGAGCAAACCACCCACTGATTTCAAACTGCATCTCCAATGCTGATGACTTCTGCTCAGTAGTTCAGACCCAAGCAGGGTATGGTAATAGACTGGCTTGTGTGTATGCTTACCGCTGCCCTCTACTGGCTGGACCAAGAACTACCGAACTGCAGGTACATCATTAGCCCTGTATTGTTAAGAGCGAGGAATGATTCTCTTTAACCCAAATAATAGGTACTTTGGCTTAGGAGAGGGAAGATCAGAGTTCTGTTGCCACTCCCTGGCTGCATTATGAAGTTGTAAGCATTCATGAACAGTAGTATAGTGGCAAGAGATTAATGAAGGACTCTCTATCCTATTCCCAGGTCCCAGAGACGTCCAGTCCTGCAGGTTTTGCGCTTATTTTGTTCTTTCCCTCTTGGAGTCTCTGCTTCTTTTAATATCTTTGTTCCTTGCTTGTGGCCTGACTTTATCAGCGCAAAACTTTCCCTGACCTGGGCCATCTGGAATGGAGCCCCTGGACTGAGCAGTGAGGCCCTGGAGCAGTTGGATGCTGAGAAGAAAGCTGCAGCTGTGTCATTCTGAGTGAACGCAGCCTGCACGTGTCAGTGAATTTCTGACAGTGAGTGCAGAAGGTGGCTTAAACTTTGCTCAGCTAGCCCCAGCCACTTTTCTTCTATGGCAAAATCCTTCCCCTCCCAGCGTCCCCTGGACGCATAAAGGGGAAGATCAATTTAAAAGGTATATTGATGAACTGATAGAACTTTAAGAACAGACTGAAATTAATTCAGTGGCTCAAGGACCATAATCAAAAGAGAGCCGGAATATCTCAAAAATCACTGCCAACAGCATTATTATGCAGGACAGAAAGTACAGTACTGGGCAGAACTGGGCCATAACCAGAAACCTACATCAGAAACGCACTTCTCTCTACCCCAGTATTTGATTGGAATAAGGTAGCAGCTGGATCTGAAACAGGTGAAGTTTGTCCCAAGTAGAAGAGTCTGACTCAGGGCAGGAAGAGTAGCCTAGTGGGTAGGGCTGGGACTCAGGAGCCCTTGGTTCATTCCTGGCTTGGCCACATACTTATTGCATGCCCTTGGGCAAAGGCTGTATTAGCAGACAGAAAGAATTGTCACAACAGGTGCTTAGATACCACGGTGATGAATGCAGGGTAAAAAATGTAGATAGCTTAGACAGGGAACGAATGTGACAGGCACCAGGAACATTTGGCATTAGACTGGGACTACTGCAAATACAGATGGTACCAGCCAGCCTATAGCTGGTCGTGTGCAGCCAATGGTAGGCTTTTCAGGACTACCTCCTTGGTGTTGTAATGATGAACATAGTGGCCATGGGCTAGAGGCTGTTTGGGGAGGTTGGTAATTGGACCCAGTGGACTTTCCCTGAGTCTAAGCATCCAAGCCATTCTACAAAACTAGTGTCAATGGCACTCTTTTTTCTCTGACTTAGCCCAGAGCCAATACCCAGCATGCTGCTGTGTTCAATGGGCTGCTGGAGCAGCCATCTTTCAATTGACAAGTAGAGTTGAGGCCCTGACCACTTGTCCCATAGCACTTTCTGCTAAATTAGGGGATCCTGGCCTAATTCCTATGCAAGTAATTAGCCTGTCTGGAGGGATAGCTCAGTGGTTTGAGCATTGGCCTGCTAAACTCAGGGTTGTGAGTTAAATCCTTAAGGGGGTCGCTTAGGGATCTGGGGCAAAAATCAGTACTTTGTTCTGCTAATGAAGGCAGAGGGCTAGACTCAATGATCTTTTTGGGGTCCCTTCCAGTTCTATGACATATAAGCATATCTCCATATTTAATTTAAAAACTCCTCTGCAGGGTCTGCTGGGTATGACATTATTTTCTTCACTTTCATCGCTTTCACAAACATCACCTATTAAGAGCTCCTCATTGGATAAAATGATTCTCATTTTTAACACGCAAAGTCTCCAACTTAATGTGGTTCACCTTTGATTTGTAGCGCGTTGCAGATTAAAAGCTTCTTCCGTTTATAACTCTCCACATCATTCCATTTGTAAAAGAAGACATAAGTCAGTCTTAAATGTTTAACTGCTGCACTGTCTCTCTCACCCCCCAGTTTCAAAGGCCATCTCCCTTCTTGAAAGTCTTTCTGACCCGACATGTCTCCAGCTCAGTCCCCTGCTGATTGTGTTTTTTCTGGAATCAGCGCTACGACAGCAGAAGTTAGAACCAGACATGAGCCGGGGTCAGTTTGAGAATAACTCAGCCATGTCTATATTACATGGATCAAACTCTGATTTCAGTGACATTGGCAAAAATCCAAGTAACTCCACTGAAGTTGGTGGAATTTCTCAGGCTTTCCACTGATGTAGCTGGAATCAGCACTTGGCCGAACATGTTTGAAATCTTCCTGTTTTAAAATGGGCTTTTTCGGTAAACTGATTAGCCAAGTTTTTCGAAAGTGACTAGCAATTTGTAGGGGGAGCAACTTGAGATGCTTTAAAAGAGCCTGATTTTTAGAAGGTAGGTGATCAACACTTCCTGAAAACCAGGCCCCTCCAAAGCACCTTTTATCAGGACCCCCGACATTGATGCCTCCAAAATTACTAGTCACTTTTGAGAATCTTGGCCATTGTGTCAAAGGAAGATACAGAAGCAGCCTCTACCTTCCCCCTCCACCACACCTTCCTCTGTAACTGGCTGCCAGGTCTGGGCTGACTCTCCATCCTGCAGGGTCGATATGTAATGGGCCTTTTGAGGGGGCTAGAACTTTACATTTGGCACAGCTAGACAATTCCTGTTCTCAAGTGGCCATTTTCCAACTGGCGGCTGCTGGTTGTATCTCCCATCTTGCTGCCTCTCTTCCAGCTGTGCTCTTAACTCTTCTAGTTTTTCCTTTCTTATTCTGGAGGAGATGCCATGTTCTCAGGAGGGCAAAACCACTCCCATGCTAATAACAAACCAGCTCTTTAGTTCTACCACGCAGGCCTCTGCCACTTGAGATAATGGAGTAACTGATAGCAATAGTAGGTTGTCATCCTCTGGATGGACCAGCACTGGAGGGGGAGGAGCGACACCTTTTGCCAAGAGGTCTCCCAGCTCTTTGCTGACAGCAGAGGAATGATGAGACTCGGGAATCCTGGGATCAATTACAGGTTCTGGAGAGGAGTTTGCTCTGGTGCTTAGAGACCAGAGGTGGGCAAACTACGGCCCGCAGGACCATCTGGCCTGGTCCCCGAGCCCCCAGCAGCTAGCCCCTGGCCCCTCCCCTGCTGTTCTCCCTCCCCTGCAGCCTCAGCTCACTCTGCCACCGGCGCAGTGCTCTGGGCAGCAGAGCTGTGAGCTCCTGGGGCAGTGCAGCTGCACAGCCCGGCCTAACCCAGTCTCTGTGCTGCATGGTGGTCGGGGCATGGCCTGGCTCCAGCTGGGCAGTGTGGCTGTAGCGCCGACAGCCACCGTTGCTCCAGGCAGCATGGTAAGGGGCAAGGAGCAAGGGACGGGGAGGTTAGATAGAGGGCAGGGGAGTTTTGGGTGGTGGTCAGGGGGCAGGGGTGTGGATAGGGGGAGGAGCAGTCAGGGAGGGGAACAGGGGATTGAATGGGGGCAGGGATCTGGGGGGAGAGTCAGGAAAGGGGGGGTGGAGGGCAGTCAGAGGCAGGGGGAGCGGGGGGCAGTCAGGGGACAGGGAGAAGGGATGGTTGGACGGGGCAGGGGTCCCAGGGGTCCATCAGGAATGAGAGGAGGGGCTGGATGGAGTGGCAGGGGTCTAGGGGTGGTCAGGAACAGGGAGTGGGAGGGTCATGGGTGCCAGACGGGCCATCAGGGAACAGGGGGGTTGGATGGGGCAGGAGTCCTGGGGGTGGCAGATAGGAGGTGGGGCCTGGGCCACAACCCCCTCCCCTAACCAACCCTCCATACAGTTTATGAAACCCGATGCCGCCCTCAGGCCAAAAAGTTTGCCTGCCCATGTTATAGACTGTTCTAGCCATGTCCCCACCACGTCAATGCCCTTTTCTGCTCCTGTACACTTCTCCCTCATCCTGGCACCTCCTGCTATACACTCACAACAATTCTGCTCCTATCCACCCACCCCTGGCTGCATTCTGCTTCTATCTGCCACTTACATCTCTCTCCCATCTCCGTCCTATTTTCATCTCTAGGCATTGGAGTCAGATTGTTTCCTCCTCTTCTTTGCTGCCTGCGCACCAGGGCTGAGAACACAGAACAGAGAGTCTCTCTCTTCACAGATCCTGTGCTAGTGCCACATTAGCTCCCTGCAGTCAGGAGAAGCAACTGCAAGAAAAGTCCTGCTCAGCACCTACAGCAAGCTCACTTGCTCTGTGTGGATGGCACATGTTCAGTGCAGCTGGCATGTAGGAGCTGTAATGGGATGGAGCATGCTCAGTGGAGACAGAATCTTTGGAGAATTTAGCTGCTAATCTCTAGCAAATTGATCCTGTGAAATGAGGTATTTTGGAGGCTTAGAACATGGCCAGATTTGCACAGGAACAGCAAAAGCCACGTGCGTGACACTTAGCAACCCTCCAGCCAAATGTCAAATCCCTGTTCCAAAGCACTAGAGCATCTTACACAACACTTGTAAGCTGGGGGGTTTAACATGGCAAAACAATATATTTCTCCCTAATCTTGTTCTTGGAAACAGCTGCATGGTTTTTGCTGAAACTTTCCTAAAAATTCAGCTTGAGGCAGATGCCCAGGGTGGGAAATTTCAGCTCAAAAGGTTAAAGTTTGGCAAAGCTATAATAGAGAGCAGGATCATTATCATGGGAAGTGTTGAGCAACCTTAAGTGAAGGTGGGACTGCCAGCTCTGCCTGTGAACATGTGTAGAATCAGAAAGAGCAGAGGCCCAGGAGTGTCCAATTAACAATTGTGTTGTCCTTAATGGAGCCTGGTTATGTCCTCATTTGTATGGGTGACTGACAAAGGCTGGTTGGCCCTTTAACTGTGACAGATCATCTACCCCCTGCTTTGCCCCAGCTGATCCTTATCAGCCGGAGATGAGGTGGCACAACTCAGTGACCAGACCCAGCTGGGGGAGAGCTGGGTGAATGCAGTGCGAGATGGAGAGGCAAGGCAAGGCAAGGCCCAGCCTTGGTCCCTTCCCTAGAAAGCAGCCTGAAACAAGATGAGGAAGCAGAGAGAGAAGACAAGCTACTCCCAGTGTGAGCTGGAGCTTGACTGGAAGCAGAGTCCTGGTGAGTAGCAGCCTGTCTGAACCCCTGAGTGAGGGGAGGAGCCTACCAACTATCAGCTAGTGGGGTTATTGGAGGCACAGAAGCTTGGGAGGAGGTTGAGGGGGGCTGGGAGGAAGAGGCAGGTGGTTGGGTTGAAATTTTGGTTGTTTTCATATTTTGATTGGATTTTGAGGTCCTGGGAGGGGTTGGAGTCTATAAAATGGTCTGGCCAGAAGATAAGGTCATGTCTATGACCCAAGCAGGCCAAAGAACAGTGGGGGAAACTGAGGCAGAGTTGCTGCATCTGACCATCCAGCCCCAAGATGGTATGCTGGAGAAGCAACTTTGCTACAGTGCTTCTTCTATTGGCTTCAATGTGCAGGGCTGACCCTGAAATGTTCTATATTTACTGCTGCTTCACAATGGACAGAGAATGTAAATGTTGGTTCTGTCAGTGTGCCCAGATCATATTCCTCTCTATGGCTATTTCAGGGCCATTTAACGTGCACTTAGCTTGGAGATTATTCCTACCCAATTGCATCATTTTAGACTTAGACACATTAAATTTCATATTCCACCTCTGAGCCTGTTCACCTGATCTGTCAGGATTATCTTGTGAAACAGTTACATCCTTCTGAGGCTTAACCACTGCCCTTATTTTATTATAGTCTGCAAATTTAATGATCTACCATGTCTGAATCATTAATAAAAACATTAGAGGGTCCCACTCCCAATATAGATCTTTGTGAGATTCCTCTGCTCGCCCGCTCTGCAAAGATTAAGTGTTCTTGCCAGTGTTGGAGTGCTTAGCCCGATAGGGAAATACAGTCTGTGCCCCAGTGAGCTTCCACTGTGAATGGGCAGACAACGCCCCTGCCCTAAGAAAGAGTCATCTTATTTACAGATTGCTGCCACTGTTGCTTTGCAACAAGGCCTTTCCACCTGAAGGAGGTTTGTCATCAAGCAGGCAGAACTCTGATCACATGTGTTCAGATTATTATTAGTAGTGGTATTATGGTTTGTGCCTAGAAGCCCCGAGATCTGGACCTCATCGTGCAAGGTGCTGTACATATATGATGCCTGCCTTCTTGGGTGACATGTCAGCAGTGGCACTTCAGAGACATCTAGAGCTGAAAACATGAGTTGCTACTGATTGACCTAAAGAGCCATGCCTCTACAAGTGGTGGATGTAACAACTCGTTAGAGAGGGGGCCCTGTAACACACTCAGCAGTGGGTCACACACAAAGCCCTTCATTTTTGGTTTTTAGTTTGTTTAAAATTTCCTGGGAATTTATCAATGTTTATTACATAAGTTTAAAAAATGGGTGAAAATTGGTGCAAAAAATCAACATCACAGTTTTCTGTGTAAACATTGCGAGTGGGGGAAGTAACAAAGAGAAAAATTAGATGATTAAAAATGAAAGCAGTTTAATGCTATGGTTTATTTCATGAACTATACATGAATAGTACATTCACATGTGCATCTCCCACTACATGACTGACTTTAACAGACAGCATCACATGTACACTTAGACTAATTTATTAACATAAACACATCGACCTAATGTCATGTATTGGGTTTTCTCAACACGGTATTTTCACGTGACTGAGTGGTCCAAAATTCAGGTGAAATATCAGTAAAAATCACACAACAGTTTTTGTAAGACCCAGGCATTGTTCAATAAAAACTGAAACCAAAGGGCCTTGGTCACACATAGGGGGAGACTGTCTCTATCCTGAAGCGCTTACAGTCTAAACAGATGAGATAGGCAAAGGGGGGAAGAAACTTGCCCAAGCTCACACGATAGACCCAGTGGCAGAGCTCAGATTTCCTGGCTCCTAGATCATGCTTTCTCTCCTACCAGTCTTCCCCTGCAGTAATATGGGGCATACTCTGCTCCATCCACGGCAGCTCTGGTGGACTCGGAGTCTGTCTAGACAATTTAACCCATCTGTGCTGAGCTCCTCACTGGGGCATGTGGGTAATTCTGTAGCTTCTGGGGAACTGCTGCAGTTTTGCTGCCCTAGGGGTAGGGGCAGGATGTCAGGACCCCATATAGGGTGACCCGACAGCAAATGTGAAAAATTGGGATGAGGGTGGGGGGTAATAGGAGCCTATATAAGAAAAAGACCCAAAATTTGGGACTGTCCTTATAAAATCGGGACATCTGGTCACCCTAACCCCATACCAAAATCGCTGCCTCCAGTTCCCATAGGAGCTGCTGTGCAGCACAAAATTCTCTGCACCTCAGTGCCAAGAGACAGTTTAGGAGGAGCTGATGCTGTGGAGTCGGGGCGCACGGGAAGCCCTGGGGCTGGTGTGGGAGACTTTCTCATGCCATGCCTGTCTTCTCTGGAGGGGGAGGGATTTACATTCCTGCACAGACACCCCCTGACTCACAAATAAGGATTAAATGGCAGCTCATTCTGATTATTTCTCTTTTACGACAGGCAAACCAGCTCCCAGCCATTCATGGCCTTCCCCTCATGCCAAGCACAGAGTGGCTGTTGTAATGGATGGTGATGTATGGAAGTGCTGATAAGAGACTGATCTCTATTGCCTGGGCCTAGGTTACAACATTTAACACCCTTGTGACATGAAAGCATCCAGCTGTGTGAAATGCATCAGCTCCATAGACCTACACCTCAGGGTCAGTTCAGCCCTCGATCCTTCCCATGTGAGTGTAGGGACCTGATCCTGCATCTGTCGCACGCTCAAGACACTTGCTGAGGTCAGGAGGAGTTTAGGGGGCTCTAAGGTTGGATCAGGCCCCAAAAATTGCTGTGCTGTGGACTTTGTGCAGGGGACACGATGGTGATGGTGTTTCTCTTGAGACTGAGTAATGCCAGGAGTGTGGAACACATGGATCTGTTTTTCAGCTCTTGAGGGCTTTATAAAGCATTGGAGGGAGGAACAGAATGGTGCGTCCCTTTATGGTCACTGGGTGTAACACGAGTGAACTGGTGTAACACGAGGCCTTCAGTGGTGGAGCTTGCTGCTTCAGCTATGAGAGTTCACAAGCGGGGACCTGCTTCTGCTCCGCTAATAAAAGAGCGATAAACCTCTCCCCATGCTCTGGCCTCCATTTTCTTTGCTATAGGCAGCCCGTGGCTTGTGAGATGAGATATGCAAAGATCCCATAGTGTTTGCCTTTAATTCACACCTCCTCCCAACCTTTGAGGCATTGTGCCAGTTGGTATTTGTGATCTGCAAGGGGTGGCTGTAACTGGGGGATCCTCTAGGCTGGAAGCGGCTGCTAGCTACAATTAATTTAGGAAGCAGGGAGGTATCCGTTGCACTTTCTGTGGCTGCTGTGCAACCACCTCTGGAATATTGCATTTCATTCTGGGCACCACACTGCCAGCAAGATATTGACAAACTGGAGGGAACTCAGAGAAGAGCAGGAAAAACAATCAAGGAGCTGGAGGGATTTGACTTACAGGGAAAGATTAAGAAAGCTAAATCTGTCGAGCGTGGCTAAGCAGTGACTAAGGGCAGAGGACACACAATCGCAGTTAGGGGAGATTTGAAGGTTGTAGACAGCAAGGAGGGAGAGGAATTGTTCAGTATGATACACAGGAGTGTAAATAGGAGGGAACCAAGAGGGATAACGTTTAAAGCTGAACATCAGGGAAAACTTCCTATGAGAGATTCTGCAGATGTGGAATAGTCTCCCAAAGGAAGTGCTGGGCACTCCAGCACCTGGGATATTTAAACCTAGACTAGCTAACCTGTCCCAGCATACTCTAGTGGCTCAGGCACTGGCCCGGGATACAGGAAACCCAAGTTCTAGTCTTGCAAGTGAATTGCTGTGTGTCCCTCCACCTCTTTCTGCTTCTGTTTCCCCTCCCACCCTTTGTCTTGTCAGCTCCTCAGGCCAGGGGCTATCCTTTGCCAGTCTCTGTACATTGTCTAGCACCAGGGGGCCTTGATCTTGGTGCTACTGTGATAAAAAGAATAATATATTTTAAAATGTACCATAGAGATCAATCCTGCATTGGCCAAGGGGAGGGAGACAGCTTGGCCAATCTACTAGGTGCTTCAATGGATATATTGCAAATAGGGTGACCAGATGTCTGTTTTTTTAAAAGGACAGTCCCATTTTGGGGACTTTTTCTTATATAGGTGTCTATTACCCCCCACCCTATCCTGTTTTTTTTACAGTTGCTTTCTGGTCACCTTAATTGCAAACTTTGTCCTTTGGCTCCTTCTGTCTGTTGCAGTTGCTAATGATCAACAGTTTTTCTTTCCCCTGGACTAAAAAACAGGCGAATTCAATGAGTTGCACAGCCTCATTCTAAATGGGCCAACTTTGCTGAGGCTGAGATGGAGGACCGGTGTGAGGTCCTCTCTTCTTCCCCATCTGGGGGGAAGTCTGATCTGTCATTGCTCCTCTAGCACCCTCCCCTTCCTGTTGATCAGCTTGGCAGATTTCGTTTGTCAGCGGGAGACCGAGCTTGGATCCTAGGTGTTGACTTCGGGCCCTTCACTAAAGGAGTCATTCTGTTGGCACCACCCTGGGATCCTATATTATATCAGGAGGGTGGAAGAAAAGCTGCTATTAGCAGGAGGAAATCCAGGGCTGAGGTTTGGTTTGACTTGAGGGAAAGTCATGACATTGATCAGCAGCTAAAGGAATCTCAGAAACAAAGGGTCCCTCTGCTCCCTTTCAGCAATGGAAAATTATACCATGTATCCTTATGGCTCCTGCACCCCTAGGAAGGGCTGGTTTTCTTTGCATGGTCCTGCTTTGCACAGACCTACCAAGTGTGGGAATCATGCTTTGCAGCAAGGATGAGAACTGACTTTCTTCCTTTAAGGATTTCTCTCTTCAGGGCTTCACTCGTTTGAATTGAGAGAGAGGGGCTGTAGCAATGAGGTGGGGGAGGTGACTAAGCCTGCTTGACCAACTGACTGGTGTGACCTGGTCACAGGCTTGCTGAGTTCTAATCCTAGCTTTGGCACTGACTCCATGTGCAGCCTTTAGCAAGTCACTTCACCCCTTTGGGTCTCAGTAAAATTGTTATTTATAAATAATGCTTCCCTCCCCTACAGACAAGGTTGCTGTGAGAACTGATTTCATTAATACTTGGAAAGGAGACTGACGATGTTAAGTATTGGGCCAAATATATGGCCACCTAGGAACTGTGAACATTTCAGCACCAACAGTGTACCCAACGCTGTACAAGACAGACTCTGCCCCAAAGAGTTTAGGTCATGCTTGTCTCTATGCAGCACACTGTGGCTAATTAGAACTGCATTGTGACAGCAGGGATAGAACTGCAAACCTCAGGCTCCAAAAGCTCTGCCCCTTGAGCTAAAGGAGAATCTCCATTAGCCATTTGTAGTACAGGGTCTATGAAACTCAGCTGAGTAGTTCTGATTCCATCCACTAAATGAAGTTGGTGCATGTTCTCACTAACCAGTTCATCATAGTAATATTGTTTCCTTTTTATGAGCTCTTCTGAACCTCTCTCCAGGATAGCTGCATGATTTAAGAGCCAGCTCAGTCGCGGCTCCCACTGGCTGCAGTTCGCAGCTCCAGACCAGTGGCGGCTGCGGGAAAGCGGCGGCCAGCACATCCTGTTTCCTCCGTAACAACCCACCTCTCCCTTCTGCTGCCTGATCCTGGGGGTTTCCTTAACAGTTTTTATATAAATGCTCTCCAGACTTGTGAGTGCTTTTATCAAATGGGGAAAAAAAAGAGCTTGCTTGTCTGGCTGGGGTTCTGCAAACTCTCCCGACAATGCTGACTTTGTGACATTGTAACCAGTTCCATACTTTATAAATGCAGCTTTGAATGCACTGCATGCAGGAGGGCAAGCTGAAGATGAAGGAAAAATTCTCATCCAGATCCAAATAATTGCAGTGAAGAAACACAATAAATGGTATGTAAGGCATTATAATCAAGTTGCTAGTGCATATGGATACCATGCTGCCATCTGCTGGACAGATTCAGAACTGCTCAACTGTGTAGCATATGGCCTATACTGTACACTTTTGATGGTGATTCTCCCTTAGTTTGAGTAATAGGGGGCAATGGTTTTTGTGTCTGAGTTCCATCTCTGATGCCCCCATGAAGTTCTGAGTAGCCACAGAGTGCAGAATGGTTGCATTTGTGAGCAATGGATTTGTTGCCGTATAACTGTTTCCCTAGCTGGATAAATATTCCAATATTTTTTCCCTTCTTCTGCAAGGATATTGTGCTGGTAGAGGCACTCTGGAGTCTGAAACCCAGCCCACTATTTAGTCCCAGAATAGATAGAGCATGGTCATTGCCTCCTCTAATTTCCCCTTGCAGGGATTCCCTTTGTAACAGAGCTGCTCTTCTCCATGTCCCGTTCACTCTTGGCCTTTCTGCTGAGTCTGCCAGGTTAGTACCAACTGTGGGCTGGTGGTTTCTCTTGTGATGTGGGCACCTTCCTGGACTGAGACCATCCACTTCATGGAGCAGCTGTTATCTGGTGATTTGGAGGCTGTAGTTATATTTTGCCTGGATCTGAACTAGATGCCTGGAGGTGTGAGGCTCCATATCCCATCAATGAAAAATCCTCAAGGGGGAGATAATTTGCCAGCTGTAAATGTGTTTAATGTAACTCACTGCTGTGGGTATTTTGGCTCGTCCCCGGGACCCGATCCACAGAGCATATGAGTCTGTTACAGCCCTGTTTAGGGCTGCTTGACTCTTTAGTGCCATCTGTAGCTGCAGGAAGCGGTGTCCAGCACATCCCTCAGCCCATGCCATTTCCCGCAGCCCCCACTGGCCTGGAACGGTGAACCTTGCCAGTAGGAGCTGCAATCGGATGGACCTGCGGATGCTGTAGGTAAACAAACTGTCCCGGCCCATCAGTGGATTTCCCTGACAGGCCGTGTGCCAAAGGTTGCCGATCCCTGCTCTAGAGGGTTCCCAGTTCAGTCCCGGGTCCACTGGCCAAGATGGAGGCTGTCTCACTGAGTCTCTTCCTCCGGTCCTGGCTGGGGCTCATGAGACCCTCGGGTCTGACAGAAGCAGCTTCGCTGCTTGTGCTGTAGAACAATCTCCACTAATAATGATGGGGGCGGGGAGGAATCCGGCAGCCCTTCTGTAATGACTGCCATTGTGGATGGAACCAGCCTCTTCCAGTCAGGGGCGGCGGGTAACATAGGCAGGGGAAGACTGTGTCTCCCCAAGCAGCCTAGCATGGCTCTGCACGTGCTCCACCACCGCCAGGTCTTCTCCTGCCTGCTGTTCCCTTCTGTGGCTAAGAGGCTGGAGCAGGCAGGCTGGGGGCTGCAGTGCACACTAGAGCCCCTGGGCAGGAGCCACATTGTGCTGCATTGCCTGTCCTCCCAGTGCTGGGACCACACTGCCCACCCAGTGCTCTGGGCTGGGGGGTGCTCCAGCCACCCTGCTTGCCCCGCTCCCCCACGCTGGGGCTGGGGGTGCTCTGGCTGCATCACCCACCCCAGCATGCTGGGGGGCTAGCAGCCGTGGAGGTGTGTGCACTGGGCTCTGGTGGGGGAGGGGAGGCAGAAGGGGTAGGGCTGGGGGCTAGCTTCTCTTAAAGGGCATGTTCCCACCACCCATGCTTCCAGCTCTAAAAGCTTGAGCTAGCTTCTTTAGCTAGTAGCTGAAGCAGATGCACATCTCAGTGGACCAGCTGCTAGGGGAGGGATATAACAGGCAGAACAGTGGGAGGTTTTGCCTGAGTAAGGACTTCGGGATTTGCCCCTGACATGCTAACAGTTCAAATAAAACCTCTGAGTCTGCTCCACACGTGCCAGCAGCTTAGGGGTGCTTCTCACCCTGAGTTGAACAAAGTCAGCAATCGGTTTCCAGGGAGCCAAGAAGGGCCTGCTTGTTAGCCAGAGGCTTGAAGTCTGGCAAACAGCTTGCTGCAGTTCTTGATAGGAGCTGCCTTAACCCCACAGTTGCCATCAGCCATGATAGGAGAGCGCCGAGCACAAACAGGCTCAGGGCATTCGCGCTGAACAGCGAGAGCTCTGCAGTGCTGTTTCCTTGGGTTCAAACCTCCACCGCTGCTGTCTCGCACTCGTGACTCTCCCGGTTTAGGACACATAGGGTGCAAATCCATCCTCCTCTGTGGTTGTGCCATTGCCATAACACACAGCTAAGCAGTGTTGTCTGACTTTGCTTTTTTCGTCTTCCAGTGTGACTCCATTTCCACCTCCCTTCTCGTTCCTAATTTCCTTTTGTCATCCTTGACCCAGCTAGCGCTCTTGTTAACGCTAAGCCAATTTGTTTGGCGTTGCATTTGAATTGCAGGCTGCTGTGTCTGTTTACATTTACACTATCCTTTCTCTGGCCTCGCACTTCCATGTGTGCGTATTTACCCTGCTGCATGCCTCCCCTTCCATATTTACATCTAAACAAGCCATATAGCAGTGGTCCCCCAACTTTTTATGGTCATGCCTCCCCCCTACACCTGAGCTAGGGCTGGGAGTGGGGTCACAGCTCCTGAGGGTGTGGGGAGGGAACGGACAAGGGTAAAGGGGTTGGGGTGGGGCTGGAATGGAGCTGCAGCTGGGAGCCAAGGCTAGGGGCAGGCCGGGAGCTGAGGCCGGGAGCTGGGGCCAGGAGCGGAAGCTGCAGCCGAGCTGTGGTCTGGGGCCAGGGCTGGGAGCAAGGCTGGGCCTGCAGGTGGGAGCAGAGCAGAGCTGGGGGTGCTTCCGCCCTGCCCCCATTGGGGGCTAGCCCATGTCCCACTGAACCCCTTCAAACTTTCCTCTGCCCCCCACGCGCCCCATGGTTTGGAGACCTCAGCTGTATATATATATATTGAGAGAGAGAGAGAGAGAGAGAGAGATGTAGACTGATTTTCAGTGGTGTCCCCAGCCTCTGTAGGCTTCAGTGGGAGTTGTGGGTGCTCAGCACTTCTGAAAACCAGGCCAGTAAGTAAATAACAATGCACATTGGTTGAGGTTTTCAAAACAGACCTAGGGATTTGGCCACACAACTCTCATTGACATTAAAAAAATCCCCAATGAGTTTGACCACATTAGCTATTACACATGTCATTCTTGCATATTCTATGTAGCATCATTTTATACATGCACAGAATATGTGCCTAAGATACTCTTCGTTATTTCCATGGGCTGAGGATATGATATAACCCCTAAATCCAGGAACAAAGCCACGAGCAGATTGTGGATGCTCACTCCTAAAATATTAAAATAAAATGGGCTTTGCATTCTCCCAACCAGAATGCATCAAGTTTATCCCCAGGCCGTTTTGTCCATGTCTTTCCTCACATTCTGATGTTTGTAAGAAAGCATCCTAGTTTGCATACTCTTATTAAATAGGGTATCCAGACTGAACAACCGCAATCTTACTTTTATCGTATTGCCTTTCACTCTGAAAGAAGCACAGCTGGTTTTGTATGTATGCATGTTTTGTAATGAGCAGGTTGCTGTGTATGTGCACCACTGCCCTCTACTGAATGGGATCAGAACTGCTCAACTGGGTGTCATAAACTCCTTACGGCTAATAGCTAACAGAAAGTCTCTTTTAGCTCCGCTGTGCTGGTCAAGCAGGAGTATTTCTGTTGCTTTCCCCATGTCATGCCAAGATATGCAGCACAATGACAATGGCGACGTTCCTAAAAGGCTGAGGATTTGTGGCACTATGCATAAATGCACACACAAATGCGATGCATGTGTCGTCACTTCACAACTGAAATGCAGCTACTCCAGAGCTCAGGACAGGAAGTAAAGAGATACATCCTATCCAATTCCAACTGTGAGGTGAATTTTTCATATAGGCAGAATATACTGTAATTGCTCAGATTGGAATTTGGCCAGAACTAACACTCTACGTTATACATACTGGGGGATATTGAATGACAGCAGGTGAGCAAGGCCACTGTTTTGTGCTTCAGCTAAAAGATGGCCCTTCCAGCAATGTACTGGAGTGCCCCCTAACACTGTGCTGGCAGTCCCAGATTGACTTGGGGAGTAACTATCACCCACTGAAGGACAGCAGAAATGATGAGAGGCAACGATGGAAGAGTTTCCATCTCAGAATCAGTACTAATGATCTGTCCAGAGAAACCCTGAGCAAACGTAGCCACTGTATAGCAGTAACAAGGCAAAAGATGGGATGCTGCTTCTGCTGGACCCTCCCTTAAAAAGCAGCTTCATTATTTCCAGGAGCCCAGTAAACAGAGGAGGAGGAAGGTCAGCCTGTGCCATCAGAGAGCATTTTGAACTAATTGAATCACTGGATTAGCTAATGCAGCATCCATTAGGCTTGAGCACCATGGATTCCCAGAGGACCGTGCTGCCACAAAGGAGAGAGAGGAAGCCCCTGACTATGTCTTGAGTGCACATGACCCTCCAACTCCTGTGCTGTAAATTGCTTCTTGGGTGACAGCACTGCAGGTGCTGCGTGGAGGAGGAGGCCTGGGACAAATAGGTCAGAGGTTTTCCAGATGATCCTGACAGGTAGGAGAGGCCAAAGCTGTTATTGGCTGGCATGGGAGCAGGGGAACGACAGCACAGCTGAGAACTTGGCCACCTCTCTGGCTGAGAGGAACAGTTGGAATCTGCAGAAGCACTTGGGCATATTTTGGATGGGAAAGCTTGTGAAGTGAGAACAGTCAGCAATGAATCTTGGCCCAGGGCACGGAGTGCCTGGCAGATGGCAGGAGAGGAGGGAGTGGGCATGCAATGTAATGGAGGATTTAAACATGGGTGGGCCAGGTCCCTAGCCAGTGTAAATCTGCACAGTGCCTAGAGCTGCACTGGTCCCCAGCAGGTGAGGATCTGGGCCAGCCACCTCCACTATGTGGTTGGAACCGTGCTGTCTAGTGATGCTGGGATGTAGCACAATTCTTCTGTCCAGTGTGCATGGGGCTATTTTTTTTTCACGAGCTTTCTAACACTGTCAAGCTGCTCCCCTTAGGAAGCTATGTCCTCTGCTACAGTTTCTTGGAGCCATGTTACATGCCTGGCACACACTGATCAGAGAAATTGGATGAACCAGCTCACATCCATTACTGCGTATGGGGATATAGTCCAGAGCTTCACAGATACGGCTGATGGTTCCAGACTGGCGCAATGCTTCATAGGCGCCGAATAGCATTCTCAGCAGTGCTGCCCTTCTCCCCGCAATTGGGCCCATCCAGGAAAGACAAGGACAGAGTCTCCAAAGAGGAGTGGTGAAAGACCAGCTACATGGGATGTGTTAGAGTGACCAGATGTCCTGATTTTTATAGGGACATTCCAGATATTTGGGGCTTTTTCTTACATAAGTGCCTATTTTACCACCACCCCCCCATCCCAATTTTTCACACCTGCTATCTGGTCAACCTAGGATGTGTTAACTCTGGACAAAACGCTCTGCAGTATATTGTAGGGAATAACCCTCTGCTGTCTCGGGGTAGCCCTCGACCTCATAGGTCTTTCCCATATGTTTTAAAATAACTTTTTCTGTGCCATTGCCGAGGCTCCAGGTACATCGTATAGACACTAGCATCCATTGACTTACGAAACAGGGAAGTGTGAGGTATCTCTGTGTCTATATATCTGTCGTGGCTACTGGACACCACGTGCAATGATAGGTTGCCAAACGGCAGCCCTTCCTGGAGCAATACGAGGTCCCCTTACATGTAAGGAAACAAACCATACCTTTGTAAATTTGCCCATCAGCAGCTGTGGTGGGACATAACTATTGCTTAGCAGAAGACTAGTTTTGTAGCCTCTGTGTGTCCACGGGAAGAGACATCTATTGTTCCCCATTGAAGATTTATTACATCTCTGTTTAGACTGAATAATTTATCCGGAATGAGCCCTGAACCACTTTCTCAGTTCAAGAGAGGAGACGCTATCTGGAGCTGCCCCGTACCAAAAGCTTTACCCTAATATGAGCCCATCAGCAGGCAACAGACAATGTGTAGAGGGGCAGGCGCTGGGTGGCTGCTGCACGTGCTGCTGGAGACCTCGATGGTTATGTATCTTTTGTCATTACTTTATAACGATGAACTCCGTCATTAGGAGCCATTCATTACCACTTAGGCGGTGCGGGCTGATGCTGATTTGATAGGATCCAATTTAGCATTTCACTCTAGGCTCCATTCCATAACCATTTTGGTTTAGATGTAAAAGGCAGTTTGATGTCGCCTTGATGGTGTTTTAAACTGCTGTAAAAAAATGCTGGCGCGGCAGTTCGATAGTTGTCTGGCTTGGGAGGACGTTGCTGGTTTGCATCTTAAGGTGACCACTTTTCTTTGTACTGAAATACAGGGTAAGGGGGAGGAAGTTTGTTTCCAGTCTGCTGAAACGTACGCTGGGGAATATAGTGCAGGGAGTGGGACAATCCTGCATCAGCCACTGGGAGAAACGGTGTGTGTGTGTGTGTGTGTGTGTGTGTGTGAAATGGGTGACCTAGGAGATACAAAATTCAGAAAGGTGCATTCCAATACTGAGGGGGTGAGTTTGAATATGGTGTTTTGGCTTCCCCTACTCTAAGGAAAGGGTGCAGGTCTGATTCAGATCAAAAGCTTCCCAAGGTATTGGGAAAGAGAGGGTCTGGAACAAGGCCTGCCTTTACTCTCTCCCATTTCTACCTTTGTGATTCTATGTATCAGATGGAAGCTAGACTCCATTACCAAAGCTGGCTCAAAATTCCTCTCTTTACTAGGGGTGGGCAAGGGGTTTGGACAGAACAAGATCGGCTCCAAAACTAAGATGTTCAAGGGTGTAAAAAAGTGCTTGAATGTTTGTCCTTGTTAATTTTGCCTCCTGAAGTTCATGTAGCCTCTGAACTCCGTGGTACTGGGACCAGAAGTGTGAAAATACATCTGTTCTCATGGGATTTCCTGCCTGAGCAGAGGCAGGGAGGAGCAGACTTCTCATATGATCCAGGAGCCCCCAGATTTGCAGACCCCAGTGTTTGAGAGGCACCTCTGAACATTCACATTCTTCTCCAGATCAGAACCCTGAACCTACTGCTACTTGCTTTGAGGACAGGAGGTGACAAGCTTACCCTGATGTCAGTATTCTCTTCAGCCCTTAAATTGCTTAAGCACGCATTCCGTCGCCATCTCGAGTAACTCGGCTGGGGAACCCTTGTCCACAGAGCAGCTGCTACTAGTCTTGTTGACACCCACGGGTGCATGTAGAAGGCTGCTCCATCTCTTTCTACTCTGCAGGAGTCACTGCATGTGGCCATGCTGGGCGGTGGGCTACACAACAGACCCCCTGCACAGATACTTACCATCCTTTCCCCGCACCTCCAGCCCTGGGCCCCTGTATTGGGGCCTTGTGCAGGAGTGCAGAGGGCTTGATCATTTGAATAAGATGCAAACCCTGCTCTAGAGTACTATATCTCTCTCTTGAAACAGGAGTCTGGCTGCTAGTTACTTAACACACATATTTCACATACCACTTGTGCTGCATTTTTTCATCCAGAGAGAGGAGGATAATTTTCAACTTGGTGTTTCTAACTGGCTGGAAACCTGGGATGTGTAAGCAAAGATTCTGGCAGGGAAGTCCTTGTGTTGCATCTCAGATGGCCAGGGTGTAATACAAAGAGCCAAGTAGAACTTGCATTTTGCCAGAGCCAAATGGGGGGCAAACTCCAAAAGTATGGAGATCGTCTTCTGAGTGGTTGATTTCTAGTGTGTTCTAAATCTGTCCCAGCACATTCTCTCATCCCTAATAATTTCAATTACCCCCATAGGGACACATGATCCCATTAAGGCCAGGCCTCTGACATCCAGAAAAGCCTTTGACTGCCAGTGATGGGACTGGACAAGAGGGATGGATCACTCAATAATTGCCCTGTTCTGTTCATTCTCTCTGCAGCATCTGGCACCAGGTGCTATGGGAAGACAAGAGACTGGGCTAGATGGGCCATTGGTCTGATCCAGTATGGCTGCTGTTATGACTGTAGCATATGAGTTTAGCTGTCTCCCAGGTGTTTTAGAGTGATGTGACTCAGCTGTGACCAGAGTCAGATACTTAAGCATGCTGCTATCCATTACAGACAGGGCTATAGGAAGGTAACATGAACCACGATAGTAACCAGAAGCTATGGCTTAGGAAGAGAGACTCTGAGTCAGGGAGGCATGTCATGAAGACTGGCTGCCCTTTTGCGGCTGAGAGTGATATTAACACCCACTGTTATAGGGTCTGTGGGTGGGCATGGATGGAGAAGAACTGATAGGGCCTTTTTGTCCCTTTCCTTGTTAGCGTAGGATCGTGCTTTGATCCTGTATGTCACCGAATGGGAGTCCGAGTTATTCTGTTTGGGGGACTGGTCTATGTTCCTGTTTCCTTCTATTGATTTTTGCTCAGCCCACTTTGATAAGCTAACAATCTGCATGCCATAGTGAGTATAATATGGGGCACCCTGCAGCACATACGGCGGGACTTCAGACAAAGCTCCTAATTGCTCTCTCCTTTGTCAGTAATTGCAGTAAGATTCTGCTCTGTAATGAAAGACATATCTGAGTGGTAAGTATGAAAACTAATGAGAGAGCCATTGTTCCACTGATTAGCAAGGCGAATCAGCAGCAGAGCAGGAAGTGAGCAATTGCACTGAAGAAAATGGATGACTCAGGGGACTGAATGATAGCAACTAGAGATGGAAAAGACCTATTAGATCATCTCATCCCACTCTGGCCAGTGCAGGATTGTTCCCCACAGTGCACTCCTGAGTGCTTTGGCCAACATGACTTTAAATGATTAAAATGAATGGGGTTTCCACCTCCTTCCCTTGGGAGAATATTCTACGGTCTCACTGCCAGGAAATGTCAGAGCAAGAGCTTAAATTTTCCTTTGCTCGGTTCCATTCAGTAACACACCCTTGGCCTTCCTTCATTATTCCTATTCATCCTTGTTTGCAGTTGTTGCAGCCATGTTGGTCCCAGGCTATTAGAGAGACAAGGCGGGGGAGGTAATATGTTTTATTGGCCCAACTTCTATTGGTGAGAGAGACAAGCTTTTGAGCTTCACAAAGCTCTTCGGGTCTCACACCTTCAAATACTGTGGATGTAGTTCTGCATCTTCTCATATTGTTATTTCACTGAGTTATACAGGTTCTTTTGATCTCATGGCAGTTAGTAACAGGATACAGAAAGCTTTTGCCTTCAGGTCACTGGCTTTGAAATAAATCCAGATCAGGCCAACTGAAGGTTGTTGCCATTTGACAGCTGTTGGGTGGCCTGTGTGAAATGGGCTACGATTAGACAGGTGTCCAAGTCGGAGCTGGTTCTCTTATCTTATCTGTCTCAACAGAGCGTGGAAGGACTGTTAAGGTGGTAATGGGGTAAATTTTACCACTGCAGCCCACCCAGTGCCCTGATCTGTGCATAGGAGACATGACTGACTTTCTTTCTTTCTGTGTAAAAACAACAAGGAATCTGGTGGCACCTTAAAGACTAACCGATTCATTCAGGTATAAGCTTTCATGGGTAAAAAACCCTCACTTCTTCAGATGCATGAAATTCTTTCTGTGTACTGCTCTCAAGTCAATGTCCTTCTCAAGTACTGAAATTAAATGACCGTATGAGAGACAGAATTGGGAGTTTTTGTTTTTTTTAACATTGAGTTTTGTTTTTTTCAGCCAACTGATAGAGCAGGCTGAAAAATGGGGAGGGGGGATTCCACAGGGGAAAAGTGATTTTATTTTTTCCATTTGAAAATTTGAATACTGAAAAATTTTGCCTGGGAACCAAAACACTTTGGCCTCAAAACAAAAATTTGTCTGAAAACTAAAAAAAAATTGATTTGGAAATGCTACCATACTGTCTCAGGAGAGCTGAAGGTCAGATGTCTCATGATCCTGTTCTCATCTACAGGTCAGGGTCGCTGATTGGACTACATTTCCCATTATGCACCACAGTCTCCCCTCTTGAAGAAGGGAGCTGGTGCATCATAGGAGTCCCTGACCATAGTGCATCATGGGAGATATATTCTGGCCTAGGAGCCCAGCCCATAGTGGAGAATGGGGGCATAAGGTAATTGAACTACAGCTCATGTCAAACACTACAGCAGCATATCCGAACTGAAATATTTGGGAGTTTTGGTGTATTGAGTGTTTTGACTCAATTTTTGAAATTTTCCATGGAAAGTGGTAGTTGTTGTGAAAACACTTCCTTTACCTGAAAAACAAATTTTCAGTTGGGAAATGATTGACAAAAATATTCTGACCAGCCCTCACTGCAGTGCTGAACCAGGAAGATCGTTAAAATATATACACATAATTCCAGCTCCACTGATCAGAAGACGGGTGGTTCTTGTGGCTAAAGCATTGGACTGGGGTTCAGGAAATCAAGGTGTAGCCTCTAGCTCTGCAACAGACTCCCTGTGTAATGTTGGGCAAGTCACATGGGCCCAGATTTTCAAAGGTGCTCAGCACTCAACTTGCTGATCTTTGAAAATCTGGGCTTGACTGTGGATGCGCGCTCTCTCTCTCTCTCTCTCATTTCCCCATGTCCAGCTGTATAATGCAGCAGTTAGCACAGAACTAGACCGAGCAGATAGGAGACTTGCTCTGCAAGGTTTCTTGCCCAGCAAAATGTTGACTTGTTCTAGCCATTATCTAAAACTGAAAAGTCGGTTCAAGGGCACAAAAGAGAAAACAGAAAGCTTTTTTTAAAACCAGCAGCGGGAAACCAGTTCCCGAAAGCAAATGTAGGCATCCATCAGCCATGGTCTGAGAGCATCAATATCTGCATCCTGATCCAGGCCAATGGCTGAGCTAAGATCAGAGGGAAAGGTTGCACCCCAGACTCTGGAGCTGGCTGGGTCTGGTAAGCTAGAGCAACCAGCAGCCACCCTTTACAAGCTGAGAGTATTTGGAACACAGCAGCTTGCAGGCCACCCCCACTTCCCTGGTTTATGTGCCTATGGCAGAAGATGCAATGTTGGGCTATTCTGTTAGCTCCTCTTCGGCCATGGAAGCCCCCTCCATCAGTGATATGGCTAGGGGCCAGTTAAGGTGGGTCCCTGGCTCCTTGCTGCTCAGGGAAAGGATCAAGGGCCAGCGCTTCCAGCATCCTCCAGTGCAACTATGGTACAAACAAGGTAAAACTTTCTGAAGCTTGGGAACAGTGGGAGCTGCTGCATGCTGAGAACTTTTGCAAATCTAGCCTCTGCTTGGATGATTAAAGGGGAGCAGTGTACAGCTGGCTGGAATTTTTTGTATGGAAAAATGGGGGTTGGCTGAAAGTGAAATTTGTCATGGAAAAAATTTTTGACAAAAAAAAATAGGGTTTTCATTTTGAGTCTGGGGGCTTTTGACAAAATCTCATGGGCATCACAATCAATCATTTCCCAGCCAGCTGTAAAGATGAGGTTCTTTTGAAAATCTGTCCATGAGTGACTGGTCAAGTTCATGCTAGAAGAGCATAGCAGGGTCAGAAGCTGACCCTATATCTTCTGAACCCCAGCCCAGTGCTCTAACCAGCTCATATTGTGTTCTGATCTCAGCTACACCAGAGTAATTCTGAGTAATTCCACTAACGTCAATAGAAATACTCTGTAATTAAACTCTGGCCTCTTCTTGGGCTTCTTCTGTCCTTCCTAATGGATCTTATCTTTCTCTTCTCCCAACTCTGTCCCCTCCATTCCTCTAGGTGCCAGTGTCTTCTCTCTTTCCCACGCACATGTGGCGTGAGAGCCTTCTCCTCTGCAGCTCCTGTCTGGAGCAGTCTCTCAGCATCTCTCGAGCATTGTTTCTTCAGTCTCCACCTCTCTTTGACTATAAAAAGTACATTATCTTCTTTCCATTGTTTATGCTGCCGTCGCTGGACTTATGACTGAATGTCACTGTTTTGGCACCACTGCTTTATGTATCTCATTCATGTTATTAGCTGCACTGGAATGTGTTCCAGAGGGTCCAACTAAGACCAAAGACCCCTTGTGCTAGGTGCTGTACATTCACACAGTGAGATAGGGTCCTTGGAGCTAACAGTCCAAATAGACACAGACTGGGAAGGGAAGCAGAGGTGCAATGATTTCCCCAAGATGATAGAGCAGAGGTGGGACTAGAACGCAGGTTTCTTGCAGCCTAGTTTGGTGCCCTCTTCATTAGACCACCCTGCAGCTTAAATATGTTGCATTGCATTTAACTCTGAAACACACATAAGATACAGCTCTTTTCCCTCTGAAGTACCTGGCACTGGCCACTGCCAGGAGACAGGATACGGAGCTAGATGGACCTTGGATCTGACCCAGTATGGCTATTCTTATGTTCTTGTTAATATGGAAGGTCCCAGTCTAGCTAACGTGTTATTGTATTTGTGCCTTGGAAATCTGACTCCATCACTGTTCAAGTCGTAAAATGGCACAAACACTGAACAAACTGAACAGGTAGGAACCCAAAGGAAAGTTATCACGTCCAAAAGGCTTTTTCTATTCACATAGATCCTCAGAGGGGGGGTTATTTTTTGTGTCCTTTTAAGCCCTGATCTGGATTCAACGGCTGATGCTCTGAACGTTTTTGTAATTTCTGTGAAATACTCTGAAATGACGGGCTTCTATCAGTTTAAAAAGGAGACAACTAGATGTGATGAATTCATCTTCTGATGCCATGGTAGCCATTCTCCCAGGAGTTTGGAAAAGATGTTTGTAAGGAGTATAGGTTGACAAATGCATTTTAAACTTTACTGCATCTTTTCTCCATTTAAAAAATAAATAAATAAAACCTCAAAGCCTGAATGTAGCGCTGATGAAACAAGAGTGACTGAGACTGAAGATATAAGGTCTCCCTTAATGTGTAGAAAAATGGCAAGGCTGTGTGGTCTAGTGGGTAGGACCTTGGATTAGGAGCTGGGTTCTAGTCCTGCCTCCGCTACCAACCGGCAGTCTGACCTTGTGCAAGTCACTTTCTGTCTCTGAGCCCCTTTCCCTTCCTACCCTTTGTCTAGCTTGTTGGCTCTTCAGGGCAAAAAGCTATTTTTTGCCTTCTGTGCATCAATGCCCAGGAGGAACTACAACTAGGAAAGGCTGTGGAGTTCAATCAGACAAAGGAAGGGAGAAAGGAAGTATTACTGTCCCGTCTTACAGCTGGAAAACTTAATGGCCTGATTTTCAAAGGATCAGAGCGCCTACCAATTCCAGCAAAGTTTGTGGGCATAGCAGGCAGTCAGCACTTCTAAAAATCTGCCCATAAGTGACTTATCCAGGGTCACACAGGAAATCACTAGCAAAGCCAGAGATGGACTCCCAGGTCCCAGTCCAAGTCTGAACCACATTCTGGAGTTGAAGCTCTCGTGCTGGGCGTATCTGAGGTTGTAAACAGATAGAGGGGTGGCAAAGATTCTCTTTAGCCCATTGGTGGTGTCAGCAAGAAAAATTATCCCCCAGCGTGAGCTGATAGTCTTGCGTTAAAATGCTTTCTTGCACATACGATGCGTGTCTGGGTGCAACACTGATTTAAGTGCCAAGGGGCAGGGAAGGTAAGGAATTTGCTCTTGTGTATTTTCTTGACTTCCCCGAATGCCTTTCCTGTGCTTCTCTGCTTAAAGGAGGGGGCTGGAGCCAAACAAGCCTGTCTTAAATGGCAGTCCCCTTTTACAAAAGAAAAGAAAAAGAAATCTGCACCAATGTTTTCCTCCAGATGAATATTAAAAGATGGCATAATTGACAGCCCAGCCCACTACAAATTCAGCTCCTGTTTGGAGCATAAGTGGAACAAATTTAAGTTGTTTTCTTGCTGTGGGCATAAAAGGGACTGTTGGCCTCTAATCACTGCCTGTGGGGTTGACTCAGCCATCCATAAACTGCAATATCCACTCATTTATTCCTTTTCATTCAATTGACTCCAAATTGCTACAAACAAGCGCCTCGGCTGCCGGGGAAGGCGCAGTGCTGCCGTGTTCTCATTAGAATGGACAGCGAGAGGGGCGAGAAGCGGGAGCCTTGTGCAGTCTGGGCTGTAGATATATTTTTCGTTAGCTCTGCAGAGCAAGGGTGAGCGAGGGCACTTCCAGAAAGCGTCAATCTGGGGATAAACCACAGTTTGCTGCTACATTGAGCTCACCCTCCCTTAAATTCATCACCGAGCCATGTTGACTAGGGGAAGGAGATGTAAACCAGCTTCTGCTTCTTCAGGATAGGTGGCAAAGGAGGACACGATACCGTTATTTAATGGGATGTTGCAAAGTCCTTGTTGCTTTCAGTGGGAAGGGGCAGGGAACTGGACCATGGGACTTCAAGGAGATTCCCCAAACACATCCCCTTAACATACGCACACATAAAGCGATTGTATATCCCGCAGAGAGATGGCTTATGGCTGCATCAGCGTCTAAGTTTAGGCCCAGTACCTAATGCAGTGGGACCCTGGATCTCAGCCAGGCCCCTAGCTGCTAGAATACAAACCATAATCATAGAAATCGATGAGCGCCAAGTGGTTCACAGTCTGCTAATCGCCCCTCGACATTTCCTGTACATAGCTGAGTATCTTGGGTCTGCAGAGACTGGCTGGCAATCCCAAGCGAACAGCCTGGACCATGAGAATTCCAGTTCTTCCTGCTGCAGATCAGACTGGAACGGTGCTTCCTATGGGGTCTGGGCTCTCCCGGTCCTGGTGCTGGCACAGCAATGAGCAGAGACGATAGGGAAATGATCAACCATGGAATAAAGAAAGGGTAGTAAGAGGAGTTCACTGAACTTTGCTTGACTTCAGAAAAGCTTTGGATTGGAGCTGGGGGTGAGGGGGCAGGAATGAGATGTAGGGGAGGTGAGTGATTTTTATCTAGATCCTTTAGCTCAGCCCTAGACATTCCGGGTGTGATGTGCAGGAGTGGTGTGTGTTCCCATTATCATTACGCCAAGGGTCAGAGGGGGCACAGTCAGGGAAAACCCCACTGAGTTCACGTGGTCATTGGGGCAAAGGGTGCGGGTGTGAGAACTTGTGTCGCTGCTAGGAACAGGCGTGGGGCAGAACCTTGGCTATAAACTTCGGGAAAGTTTTTGGATCTGAATCTTGAAACTTTTTGCTGCTCCTCTGATCTCTAGCCACTAGTGTGCTATTAACAGCACAGCCTGGAAACCTGTCCTATAAACGGCTCCTCTTCGCTACCCTCTTCCTAGGCCCGCCCCTCCGAAACCTCTCCGAGCTGAGCATCCACGCAGGGAGAGATCTGCAACATCAAACCCCTTGTTTTCTTTAACACTTGCAAGGTTCCATTGAGTTAAGCAGCTAGAGCAGAAAATACTGCATTGCACCAAAGAGACAGGGAGAGGGAGAGGGAAACCCCACCGTCTGACAGGCACCCTGCTCCTGGCAATCCGCTGCACAGTGTGACGGAGGGAGGCACGAGCGGCACAATGAGAGACATATGGCTCAACGGGTGAGATTGTTTATTCCGCGGCGTTTTCACGGCAGGCCAAGTTGAAGGCTCCTGTCACGGCTCAGGCACGGCTGGCCTCCGCAGGCAGCAGTGTAAACAAGAACCTTCATATGCGTTCAGTGGACGCAGGCCTCCGAAGAGGAGATGAGCTTCTATTTCCTGGTGGCGGCGGCTGCTCCGCTGGGCCTTGCTCTGCTCTTCCTCGGCCTCGCTGTCTTCTCTGCTTTTGTACAGGCACAATATCCCTGAGCTGGAGCTGCCTCTCTCCGTCGTCTGCACTTTCTCTTGCTCTCACACACTCACCCCTACCTTTGCAAGGACAGATCTGCCCAGCTGGGGCTTACAAATATCTAGCCCCAAAAGAGTGGGCACTGATCCAATGAACAATCCAAGCAGCCATTGAGAGAGTGGTGTCTCTCTCATATTGGCCACTGGACTCCAGTCCCACCCATCTGACTTCCTAGGCTCATCAAACAGTCCTGGGGCTTTACTCTCCTGGGACCGCTTTTAGAGTTCCGCAGACCCAGCAATGGGAGAAAAAAGCTGCAGCTGGGTGCCCCGGTGCTGTGGAAAGTGGCTTGATTAAAAACCATCCCCCTTACACCTACAGTTCACGAACCCCATCATCCTCAAAGATGTATCCTCTTCAGTGTACAGGCGGGGGACTGCAGCGCAGACAGAGAGCGTGTGTGTCAACACAGGGATAAAAACCTGCAGCTGACCCCAGGCCAGCTGACTCAGGCTTGCGGGGCTGAAAAATCACTGTGTAGACATTCAGGCCGGGGCTGGAGCCCAGGCTCTGGTACACCTGTGAGGGTGAATGTTTGCTAAATATCCCAGCAGGGCGAGAGTGAGCTCGAAGGTGTGTAACTTGAAATTAGTTTTCAGACTCAGTTGTGCTCTGAGTGGGAAATGGCGGCAGGAAAGGAGGGTGGAGAGGAAAAGCGAATCCAAGCGACAAGAGGCAATAACATCTCCTGCAGAGATGGCAAACGTAGAGGAGATGTTCCTGCAGAGCACACGGCAACTGAGCCTGGAATCAGGGAAAGAACTGAGAGGGACGGCAGGGGGAGGAAGAAAGCAAAAGGTGTATGTCTTATTAATGGGAAATTAAGTGATTTTCTTTATTTTGTTCTTTCTTTTTCTTTAGTTGCCATTATATGTCTAAAAGCTGGAGGAGTGGGGGGCTGAATGTGTGTGTGTGTGTGTGTGTTCCAAAGCAAGAAAAATCAGAGCTCCAGCAGAAAATGGTGAAAGGAAAAAAACATTTAGAACAGATTTGGGGGTGGACTTCCCACAGGCCTAGGAATGGATCCAGCCCAGCGCTGTGAGACTGATCCCATCTGGGTCAGCTGGGGACTAGGGCCCCATGGTGCTAGACACTATCCAGATACAAATGACACTCCCTGTCCAGGGAACTTACTGTCAACGTAGGCTGATAGACAACGGATGGATATTGCGAGCTAGAGGAGGATGATGACAAGGGAATAGTGCAACCACGGTGGTTAGTATAACTATCAGCTACTCAAGCCCATCTGAGCGTAACTCAGTCATTGACATCTGAGGGCTGCTCCTTGGCCTTCATGGAATCATAGAATATCAGGCTTGGAAGGGACCTAAGGAGGTCATCTAGTCCAACTCCCTGCTCAAAGCAGGACCAACCCCCTTGACTTTGTGGCTCAAAATTCAGGCCCTAGTGGAGCCCTGTCTACTTCCCACCTAGTATGGGAGAGGAAGGATGGTCTTTGTGGTTGCAGCCGAGGATTGGGAGCCCGGAGATCTGTGCTCTATTCACAGCTCTATGGCAGACTCTCTTTGAGAAACAGAATAAGTCACGTCTCCTCTCTGTGCTATGCATTGTCCTCCCCATTTGAAAACTGGGAGAACACTGACTCACCTCACTGCCGGGGCATGTGAGTCTTGATTTAATCCGTCTTCTGTAATGTGCTCTGAGATTCCCAGGTGAGGTCTTTGTATAAGGACAAAGAATGATTAGCTCCTTTAGCTGGCAGTCTCTTCAGGGACCCCAAGTACTAAATGGACCATGGAGGCTAAGAGGATTGATGATTTTGGGTGCCTCCGTGTTTGGGACAGCCTTAAAGGGCTTGACCTTGAGAGGGTGGGTACTGTGTATGTTCTGAAACTTAGCCCCTTTAAGGTGACTCAAGTTGGGTACCTGTAAAATGAGGCAACCAGACTTGTGAGTCACTGGTGAAAATCTTGGCCTGACCTCCATTCTGTCGCTACTGGGCAGAGTTGAGGTATCTCAGCAGGTGGGAGGTGTTACATTGCCCTGTGGGTAACTATTTCCAGTTCCTAGTGGTCTCAATCCAAAGCAGCACAAGCTTCATATATGAATAAATAGAGCAGTTGCAAGGACCAGGGTTCAAACCCCCCACTCAGCACAAGGGTTGGGTTGGTTATATACATGACACCCTGCAGGGGGTTTGAACTTTGGTAGGCCTCAGAGAGGAGATGAGCTTCCTCAGGTCAAGGTGGTGTGTAACACACAATAGGAAAGTGGCTCTTTGTTCCCCTGCTAATGGTTGTGCCACATAAGTGGTTTGTGAGCCTGCTAGTACACAGAGCCTAGTCCTTTAGATCACATGACAGAGGCTTGTGCTTTTAGTGTTGAAGGACAGTCTCAACTTCAAACCCTTTTGAACCTTCAAATCTTCTCAGCCTTTTGTCAGCCCTAGCGGGGCCAGTTACATTTGGAAGACAAGTGCCAAGGAGCAATAGCTTCCCCATGGTGTCTGCTGCCCTCCGCTATAGCCCATTTGTATTTCTATGATTTTATTTATCTACCCCTATTGAGTTGCAAACTCCTTGGGACTGGGACCGTGCCTGCAAGCCCCCATCTGCACCAGCTTTGCGCAACCACTCCAGACGGGTGATTGCACAAACTCTTTCAGAAAGGTCAGGGTGCCACAGTCAGCACTGTTACTATTACCCTCAGCTCCTGTTCTGTCCATGGGGCTCCCACGACTCACCAGGGAAGCAGGCAACAGAGCGGCCAGAGCTACACTCTTCCTTCTTCTGTGACACAACAGCCTGCCTGATACTGCTGAGCAGCTGTAGCAGGGGAGAGACAGCAGCTCCGAGCACTCTCGGCTCAGTGCGGAGCTGCAGGGGAGAGGGTTGGGCAGGAGGTACCCAAGTCTGCCTTTCTGTAGCCATGGGGCTGAATCAAACAAGCTGGTTTAAAGACTTGCAGGTTCAGGGAGCACGTTTCCACTCCCTCATCAGATACATGTTCTTCTTAACATGGTCACTCTCAAGGGCCAGGCTTTATCGCCTCCAGATTGGAGACCTTTGGTTTATTAATGAAATATTATTCTTGGCTACCTAAGCCATTTCAGAATGGACAGCTCTGCGGAGGTGCAAAACTGGTTCCCTTAGTATTCATTTGTCAATGGGACCAGAAGATTTATAGCAGCTTTGCCTTTAGGGGGGCTGATAGGGGAGGACAAGGGGGTCCCTGGGTTCCCATCTGAGGGTGGAATTTGGCCTTCTATTTCCAAAGGCTTCATTTTTTTTCTCTGTTCGTTTCTGCCATACAACCGTTCTGTGAGTTTGCCCTGTTTTCCAGCAGGAATTAATTGCCTCTGCGGAGCATAAAGAAAACTCAAATGTTTTATGGCAAGATAAACGTGAATGTGTGATACAATTACTGTGAAGCAGCCTTTAACTGACTCCTACTCAAATACGTTCAGTGAATAGACCCAGTACTTGGTTGTTCCTTTATTACAAACATTCCCCCCCACCCCCGTGCTTTCCCACCACCACTTTAATAGAGAACTATAGACTCTCCCACGGTCCATGGTATTTCATGGAATGCTGTTGCCCTCAGAGGCCATGTGGGCTTGTGGTTAAATCACTGGACTGTGACCCAGGACACCTGGGGTCAATTTTTTGCCCTGCCGTAGACTTCTTGGGTGACCTTGGGCAAGTTGCTTTATCAGTCTGTGCCTCCATTCCCCGTCTGTAAAATGGATGGGATAATGCTACAAGGATGTGGTGAGAATAAGCCCCTTAATGAGTATGGGGTACCTAGATACTAGGACGATAGGGGCGTATAAATGCCTAGATAGACAAATAGCTGTTGTTTAGCTAAGAATTTACAAGCAAGTGTGAATGCAGGAATCCCACCTCTCCTGCTCTGATCCTGTGGCTCTTTACAGGCGCTCAGATTGGTGATCATAATGGCCCTTGTTGGCCTTAAAAAAAAAAAAAAAAAAAAAAGGTGAAGTCAATGAATCATAGAAGATTAGAGTTGAAAGAGACCTCAGGATGTCATCTAGATTCTAGTCCAACCCGCTGCTCAAAGCAGGACCAACCCCAACTAAATCATCCCAGCCAGGCCTTTGTCAAGCCTGACCTTAAAAACCTCTAAGGAAGGAGATTCCACCACCTCCCTAGGGAACCCATTCCAGTGCTTCACCACCCTCCTAGTGAAATAGTGTTTCCTAATATCCAACCTAAACCTCCCCCACTGCAACTTGAGACCATTACTCCTCGTTCTGTCATCTGACACCACTGAGAACAGCTGAGCTCCATCCTCTTTGGAACCCCCCTTCAGGTAGCTGAAAGCAGCTATCAAATCCCCTCTCATTCTTCTCTTCTGCAGACTAAACAATCCCAGTTCCCTCAGCCTCTCCTCATAAGTCATGTGTCCCAGCCCCCTAATCATTTTTGTTGCCCTCTGCTGGACTCCCTCCAATTTGTCCCCATCCCTTCTATAGTGGGGGGCCCAAAACTGAATACAATACTCCAGTTGTGGCCTCACCAGTGCTCCCACTAATGCAGCCCAATATGCCATTGGCCGTCTTGGCAACAAGGGCACACTGCTGACTCATATCCAGCTTCTCATCCACTGTAAACCCCAGGTCCTGTTCTGCAGAATTGCTCCCTATCCAGTCAGTCCCCAGCCTGTTGCAGTGCATGGGATTCTTCCTTCCTAAGTGCAGGACTCTGCACTTGTCCTTGTTGAACCTCATCAGATTTCTTTTGGCCCAGTCCTCCAATTTGTCTAGATCACTCTGGACCTTATCCCTACTCACCAGCCTATCTACCTCTTCCCCACAGCTTAGTGTCATCTGTGAATGAACAATGAAGCTATGCTGGTTTACACAGGGTGGGAAGCTGGCTCAGTGTTAAATAGGTGCTGTCCCTTTGAGAAGCCAGGTGGCACTTAGCAAATGTTTCCATCCGACAGATTGTGACTCATCTTGTCTGAGGGCTTCGCACCTGGAGAAGTCTGCACATAATTACAGTGCACCGATCTACTCCCATCATGTTCTCTAAAGGAAGTGGGAGCGGGCCCTTGTTTTCTCTCCTATTTTAGGAAGACAGAGTATGTATATGGGGGGGCAGCAGGGGAATCCTGCTTCTGAAACTGACAAGCTCTGGAAGACCAGAGAGGAAAAATTGCAGCCAGGCCTGCAGGAGAATATTGCAGCTGCAATCAAGATCCAAATTAGGCCCTCTCTGTGCATCTCTGAAGAGAGCTCGCTCTCTCTGCGAGGGGAAGGAGCTGCCTTTCTCTCCAGTGATCTATGCTCAGCCTCATCAGGCTGCACCCCAGGAGACCTCCAGGAGGCTTTAGGGAGGGATAGTTCATAGGTGGCAGTGAGTTCTTTTTCATTCTGTTGCTTAATTTTTATGAGTCTCCCTGGGTCGGGTGGGAGGAGGGCAGGGGAAAGGCAGCAGCCTCCATTTCAGGAAATAGAAGAAAAAAATTTAAAGGCCCCTATAACCGGGCTAGGTCATGGCAGATGCACTCTGCTGCATTAGGCATGGGGGAGAGTGGAACTAGCCCAGAAGAGCTGTTGGGGATGGGGTGGGGGGCTATGCTTCTAGACACACAGGGAGAAAACACTCCCGTACCCCTCTCCGCTCCCAGCCACCTACAGGCTCTCCTGCATGGTCCTTTGGGAGTGGCGTGCAACCTTCCCACCCCCGGTGGCAGTACTAGGAGGGAGCAGTCTCTCTGCTTGGAGCCGTGCAGGGATGGCTATTGTATTCAAGAAGGGTGCAGTCCCTTCTCTCTACCACGCAGCGCGACAGAGGCCCAACATTGCAGCACAAACCGTGGTGGATGATGGGCCATGCAGTCTGCAAAGCAGCTGAGCATCCAAGCAAGTCCCTTGGGAATCCAGGACTGTGTTCAGTAGGGCTCCAGACATGGTGGGGACCCAGAAACAGGCCTAGCTTGGTAGGTCTGCAGCCTCCTTGCTGCAGTATCTGAGCAATGCATTTATCCTCGCAGCCTCTCCATAAGGTAGGAAACCACTAGCCCCGTTTTGCAGATGGGAAACAGACACAGAGGAAGTGACTTACCCAGACAGCCTGGGGCAGAGCTGAGAGTTCAACCCAGGGCTCCTGAGTCCCTGTTTAAATACGAGACTATCCTTTTATCTGGAGGGTCAGTGGGCATCTGTTGACTTTAATGGGTGTCTGGATCAAGGCTTCACTGAGTAGCAGGCAGCACAAGCAGCATATTGGTATCAGCTGCTACCAGCACAGGGCTCAGGTGTGGAGACGGGGAGATGATCCCGGATGCCAGTTCTGTGGTCCAGCTGCCACTGGGAGCCGTGTAGCTGAGTTTTGGTGGAACAGCATCCAGAGTCATCTCACTCCAGCCCCAGGACTTGTCACACGGTGGCCTGCCCCTTAACCGGCCAGGTGGCCCTAGTCCATTATCAGGCCCAGCTGGGAAGGGGCCAGGTGATTCCTACGGAGGGCTGAAAGGGCTCAGATGAAGAGGAAAACTGCAGGACGGAGGTGGGCTTTTGTGGCTGGCTCCGGAGCAGGCAGAGGGATGAAGGGGAAAGGTCCCTGGGGCGGGCCCCTGCAGCCTGCCTCAGTCAGGGGCATAGTGGTGCTTGTGTTACTCTGTGAGTTCTGTGTTTGAAAGAAGGGCCCAAACAGTGGTTTGGGCGTGGCATTGCTCCTTCCTGGGCTGGGGAGACAGGCCAGCAGCCTAGGACATCTCCTAGGACAGAGCCAAACTGACCAAACTGATTACACACCCAGGAATTCCTTCAGGATGTTTAACAAAGATAGTGCCTGCACTATTTGTTGGGCGGCTATGGACACTATGGCTTTAGTCTTGGCTGGCTGGTGAGTGCGGGGATGGAGAAGCTGATGCTGATGAAGATCACTCCTGGGACAGTCCCTCTTCTAGGAGCTAGTCTCGCCATAGCCCCAGCTGTGGAGCAGTCTCCATTTGGGGTATTGCCATTAACGATCATAAATAAAATGGAACAAGTATTCCTCGGGGGAAATAAACCCAGGTTCCCAATGATGCAGAGAGACAGCTGCTTTCTTTGCATTTATAACCACCCTGCGTGCCCAGCCGACCTCTGTTCTCTGAACCATACATAATAACAGACACACGTAAGTCATTTCGTGTAAGCCGGGAGGAAACGTACATCCAGTTCAATACAGCAAGGCCCAAACACCTCTAGCTTCCTTTTCTTTTTGTGCAACCAGAGCAGAAAGGTTAGAGCACTGGCCTGGAACATGGGACACCCGGATTCGATTCCCTGCTCTGCTATGGACTTCCTGTGTGACCCTGGGCATGTCACTCAGCTGCTCTGTGCCTCAGTTTCCCATCTCAAAACTAGTGGTACTAATGCTTCCCTACCTCTCAAGGGTGTTGTGAGGGTAAATACATTAAAGATTGTGAAGCGGCATGTAAGCCATAAACATCATTCTTATTATTATTTAACCATTGTCCTGGGACCGTGTAGACAGGGTAACATAGAGTGAGATCAGAAAATCCATTTGCAGCCCCTTTGATCCAAAATGTGAGACATTTCCAAGAAGCTCATATACTACATGTAAGCAAAGAATAAT
This sequence comes from Gopherus evgoodei, assembly GCF_007399415.2. Taxonomy (NCBI): domain Eukaryota; kingdom Metazoa; phylum Chordata; order Testudines; family Testudinidae; genus Gopherus; species Gopherus evgoodei. The sequence continues at coordinate 360,138,935 of NC_044322.1, read as the reverse complement.
AAAATCCCCTGATCTCCTTCCTCTGGATATTTGCTGTAAGGCACATGGGAACCCAGTTCAGCCTAGCTATCCAGACAACCAATCTAAGCAATCAGCAAGCTGACAAATTTGGCTCATTATAATTTTTCATCCTGGAATGTCGATGCTCACTCCCAGTACCTCTGAGAGCCATAGCAATAACCTCGCCTCATCTATACGTCTGTCTCGCTAGTCATTGCAGTCCCATTATTTCACAGCAGAGCTGTGAGGTTTTTTATTATTATTCTTTTACAATTCCAGTATTGATGTTTCCTTTTTCCCTCTTAGCTGAGATAATACCATAGCCAATAACTTCCCCCTTAAACAAGCTCATGGTCAATAGCAATAGATCTAGCAGGCTCCAGCTGTCAGTCTCTCTGCTGTCCGCTTTGTTTTATTTTTCATCCTCAAAAGACGACTCCCTGCCTGCCTGCCTTGTTATGAAACCAGCCTCCAAATTCTGATTGCGTGACCTTCCTTGGATCTGAAGGACTGGAGGACATGCCTTCTTGGAGCCCATTCAAAGCACCTGCTAGCTGAGCTGCTTCGGGGGCTGCATAGTGTATCCTGGGGGGTGAATGTGATGTGCCTACCGGCCTCCAAACCTACTAGCTCACAGGGTGAGGGATGGAAGCCGGGTCTTTCATGAGTAGGGGCTTCCCTCCTGGCCAGGCGGCTTACAGCAGTGGAAGGCACCAGCTCTTCCTGGAATGAAGATATCTTGCAAATGTCTAACTTACCCATGGGTAAAGACTAAGGCCCAGACTTTCAAAGGTATTTAATCACCTCTCCCAGTCAATGGGAGTTAGATGCCTAAATACCTTTATGGATCTGGGCCTAAACCATCATGCCAGGAGCATCACTGCTTTGTGACATGGACTCCCAGGAAGAACACTGCGGTTTCAGTTACAGTAGCTTCTATCTGTCATTGCCCGGCATGGTTTCCTCTTCTGGGAGCAGTATGAAAATGCAGGAGCTGGGAAGTGGGGGCTGTAATAGACTGACTGGTGTGCACCGCTGCTCACTGCTGGATGGAATCTCACCTGCTCAGGAGTGGACTGTCTCAATTTCTAACTTCTGATCTTCTGCAAAAAGAGGGAATGTTAATGGAGATCTCATGGGAATTCTTTTGCTGTTCAGGAGGTATCGGCCAAACGTCTTTAGTCGTCAAGCAGGCCTGAAGAAGAGCTCTATGTAAGCTCAAAAGCTTGTCTCTCTCGCCAACAGAAGTTGGTGCAATAAAATATATTACTTCCCCAATCTTGTCTCTCTATAATCCTCAAGTGACATGGGTGCAGTTTAGCTGACGACCATGGATGATCTGTTTGTGGCCACAGATTCGTGTGGTTTAGAAGTAGGTTGGGTGAGCAGAATGTCTGATCTACCATGCATGTCTCTGGATGACAGCTGGTGGGGCTCATTCCAAACTTGAAATGTTGAGGAATTTGTTTTGGGGGGATGTTGAAAAATGTCAACAGCAACAATAAAGCAAACTGAAAATTTCACACACGTTTTGCAAAAAAAGCCTATTGGTTTAGATCACCTTTGGTACAGGTCAAAAAAAGTCCAAAATTTGTAATTGATTACTTTATTAGACATTATGAATTTTCCCCAAAATCTTCAGATTGCTTTTTTTTTTTGAGACCAACTTCACTCTAAGCATCCATTTAGTGATTGGAATTTGGGGGATTTGGTTCTTTTAAGAAAATTCTGTTAATGTAAAGCTGGATTCCCAGCCCAGGAGCCTGAATTCCTCCACAGCTATGCAGAGAAGCGATAGCCCTGGGATCAGCAGTGCATGCATCTCTTTCACCTTCACCACACCCTCCAAAAATAGGCCCCGGTGGCCCACTGCAGCACAATTTCATGGAGTAGTCACTCCTTGGTCATTGTGTGGTTGCTGGCATTGAGAGTACTCGTAGCTGTGGCTTCTGTGTTACTGACTGTTGCCCCCAAGGGAAGGGTGATCCAGCAGTTTGGCATGAGCGTGGGCTTGGGAGTGTGGGGTTTGATTATTTGCTCTGCCACAAACTTTCTGTGTGGCCTTAGGCAAATCACACAGCATCTGTGTCCCTCAGCCGTGTAAAAGGGGGATCTAGCGCTGCTCTATCTCCTAGAAGAGTGGTGAGGATAAATACATTAAATAGAGTGGGATGCTCAGACATTACAGTAATGGGAGCCATGTAAGTACCTGAGATAAGCAGAATCTGGACTGCAACCTACCAACATAATTCATTTCATCCTCCAAATGCTAACAAGCTTTAGTCTCTCCCAACTTGGCCAGGGTTGGAGCCAGTGACTTGAATGTTAACGGCTGTACAGTCCATTATGACGCCCCGGTCTATCGAGGCCCATCCCGTAATGATGTTTTTTGTTAACGCTTGTAATGTTGTTTGCGATGCGGCCAGGGGAATTCTACCCTGAAATGCTGTGTTGCAGGACCAACCATCTTGAAGGCTTGCTATGTGCTAAAGCTATGCTATCATGTTACTGACAATTATCGGGTTCCTTCCCCTTAGAATGGTTGTGTCTGATGTTTCTATACAGTGTATTATAAGCTAATTAATGCCGTTAATGATAATGGTTCTAGTGTAAGAAGCCTAAAGTATTATCTCTATTTATCTTCCTCCTTTTATCAAACCATTAAAGGAGACAAGGCTATGTAATGGAGCAATCAGCCACTGCAGCTCCAATTCACTAATCTCCATATGGAAATGGAAAGCACTTTGCAGATGTCAGGATGGACATTATAGCCAGAGCCGCTTAGGGTCCATTGCACGTGAAATCGCTTGCAACAAAGGATCAGATTGGACAAATTTCCTGATCTGAAAAAGTATCCAGAAAAATAGTTGAGGAATTGTCCCCATGTTTAATGTTGATATGTTCTAAACAACTGCAATAAAATCTGAGTTTTCATTCAAAACTATGTTTTGTTTAGAAATTTAGACTGAAAAATCATTTACATTAAAAAGGTCAAAGTCAAAACAAAACACTTTGAGGGTCGTCCCTCCCCCTAGAAAAAAGGGGGGGTTTCAGTTAGTGAATAGTTTCAAGATTCTAACTTTTTGTCAAGTATCACAGGGGTAGCCGTGTTAGTCTGGATCTGTAAAAGCAGCAAAGAGTCCTGTGGCACCTTATAGACTAACAGACGTATTGGAGCATGAGCTTTCGTGGGTGAATACCCACTTGGTCAGATGCATGTAGTGGAAATTTCCAGAGGCTGGCATATATATGCAACCCAGAATCAGGCTGGAGATAACAAGGTTAGTTCAATCAGGGAGGATGAGGCCCTCTTCTAGCAGTTGAGGTGTGAAAACCAAGGGAGGAGAAACTGCTTTTGTAGTTAGCTAGCCATTCACAGTCTCTTTAATTCTGAGCTGATGGTGTTAAATTTGCCCCAATTCAAGATGGGGAGGAAAATATTAAAACTCTCAAAAATATTTGTGAGATGGTGTAACAAGGCTGGGCTTCCCCCCAGCTTGCTGAGGCCTCTCTGCCAATCCACAGGTCCTTTTAGGCGGGTTTATTGTCCAGTCTTTAAACAAACAAGCCAGTTCCTCAGCTCACCCTTTGCATTTGAAGCCACACTGCCTCCCTTCCCAGGGAACTCTGGCAATCCTGCTTCCAACAGTTTTCTAATCCACTCTCAGACAGTTCCCTTTCACTGGGTCTCTCCGACCCCCTATTGCCCCAGGTGCAGGCAGGCCCACTTCCTTAACTGGGACATTTGTGCCCTGTTCTGGCACAGGGGTGCTGGACGGACTTCAGTTCCAGGAGCCAGCCACCCCATGACAGACCAGAAGAGCATTTCCCACCCAGCTCTAATTACAAGGTGTGTGAAGTGTACCCACGCTGGTCAGTTGGGCTTAGACTTCACCCCACTCTCTCGTGGCTTGGACCATGTTGCAAGTCTGCTAGAAGTGGGAGGCTAATTTTTCATCTGCAGTGCACAGCTCTGGTTGTTCAGATTTAATCGGTGACCTTTAATATCAGTTGAAGATGCACCTATTGTTCATTCCCTCAAACCACAAGTCAACAATGTGGCTCCCAGAGCTGCTGCTGTTTCTTTTTTTTTAATTTTAAATCCCCCATGAAGGAATTATAGTGGTTGGAGACCGTTAATTTCACTGGCACCAGTGCTGAAAAGAGCAGGATAACAAATGTTCCATTAGTGGAAACTAATGCACTCCACTTACTTGAGATGTACTTTCCAGGTTGTTCAATGCCCTGATGTTAGAGAGGCAGGAAATGTTGGATGCAGACAGCCTGGCAAAAGTGAGAGGAAGCTGCTGAGTCTCTGCAGCCCAGGAAGCATTGTCTAAAACACTTTTCATTGGAAAGAAGAAAATAAAGCCTATCCTGAGGGTCTGTACCAGCCTGCACAACAGCTGAGAGGTCTAAAGCAGAGCAGAGCCTCATGTTATAGACAGGGCCGTCCTTAGCCATAGGCAGAATAGGCAACTGCCCATGGCACCACTAGGTCTGGGAGCACCGCTCTGCCCGGAGCCTGGATAGACTGAAAGCAGTGGAGCATGTAAGAGCAGGGCTGCTGGGTCCTAGAGAGAGCCGAATGCAGCACAGTCTGAGGGAGGGGATTGGCTGCTGGGGTCTCTGGGAAGGGGTGGGGGAAGGAACTCACCTGTGAGTGTGACTCTTTCCCCCGGCGTGAGGTGAGGCAGGCTTGGCGGCTCTGGAAGTATCCTTTGTTGTCCCCCATAACATCCATTCTTCTCCCCTCTGCCCCACGGAGCACCCTACCTTTCTCCCTCCCCCAATGGCGCACCCCTTCTCCCCCTTCCCTGGCTGCCTACTGAGGAATGAAAGTGAAAGTAACTCACTTCCATGGCAGGCAGGATTGGAATGGTTGCACAGGACTGAGCTGGGGATAGCCAGATTGCATGTGCAAAACATCAGGACCGGGGGTTGGAGTAGGGTGAGCAGATGTTCCACTTTTATAAGGACAGTCCCAATTTGGGAGTCTTTTTCTTATATAGGCTCCTGGTGCCTATATAAGACACAGCCCCAAATATGGGGACTGGCACTATAAAATCAGGACATCTGGATCTGGTCACCCTAGCTGGGGAGCACGTCCGGGCGGAGCTGCACAGGGCAGGATGAGCTGCTGTTGCTCCACGGGTGCCCCGTCCCTGAGATCAGATGCTGTGCTAACTTCACCATGGTCTGTTGGGCTGGTGTTGGTGCCCATTGGCATGTGATCGGACCTGAGGGTTTGCTGCTGCTGCTGTTGCCACTTTGCACCCCAAGAGGTGGATTTTGGAGTCCTAGAGTTTTCAACCTATCTCCTCCTCTACCGCAGCTGTTGGATCAGCAGGCTGGGGGGTGAGCCAAGCATGAAAGCAGTACTGTGTTGCCATTTAGATTGTCATTTAAAAAATTTGTGTGCCAAAAATGCTTGCTAACAATCCTGAATTCAATTTCATTTAAAAAAAAAATCAATATCTGAGCCAAAAACAGAAAATTAAGTTGTTGACAATTATTTGTCACAAGTTTGGTATTGGGAAGGGAGTGGGCCAGTTTTCATCAGAGAAACAAAAAATGTTGACTAACTTTCCTATAGCCCTGTTACTGCTAAATCAGGGGTCGGCAGTCTTTCAGAAGTGGTGTGCCAAGTCTTCATTTATTCACTCTAATGTAAGGTTCATGTGCCAGTAATACATTGCAACGTTTTTAGAAGGTCTCTTTCTATGTCTATAATATATAACTAAACTATTGTTGTATGTAAAATAAATAAGGTTTTTAAAAATGTTTAGAAGCTTCATTTAAAATTACATTAAAATGCAGAGCCCCCCGGACCGGTGGCCAGGACCCGGGCAGTGTGAGTGCCACTGAAAATCAGCTTGCGTGCCTCCTTCGGCACGCGTGCCATAGGTTGCCTATCCCTGTGCTAAATAGAGCCCTCCAACAACTGTAATCTGCTCATCTCCTTACTAGTGTATAGAGGAGTGGTTCCCAAACTTTAACAGCCCTCAAACCCCTTTCACTGAATTGTGAAATGTCTTGAACCTCCTCCTAAAAGTGAATATTTTCAGGGATATAAATTTTAAATTTCCTCAGTGTGATGGATGCCCCAACTGCCCGCCCCGCTCATCCTGGAGCTCAGGCTGGGGTTTGGGCTGCCGGCTTCCCCGCTGCCAGCCCCAACTGCCCAGCCCCACTCTTCCTGTTACTCAGGCTGCCAGCCCCACACAGAGCACTGGGGTTCAGGCTGCCAGCTCCTTTGCTGACCGCTGGGACTCGGGCTGCTGGCATCACTCTCCCTGGGGCTTGGGCAACCAGCCCTGCACGGAGTGCTGGGGTTTGGGCTGCCGGCTCCCTCGCTGACCGCCAGAACTCAGGCTGCCAACCCCAACTGCCCGGCCCCACTCTCCCTGGGGCTCAGGGTGTCTGCCCTGCAACCGGGTCCCACCTGCTGTTTCCAGTGCCTGGGGTCCTCTGGCTGCCATTAGTGAAATTTTTCTGGTGAACCCCCAGTAATGTTCTGCAAACCCCCAGGGGTTCACAAACCCCAGTTTGGGAATGATTAATATAGAACAGGGGTCGGCAACCTATGGCACACGTGCCAAAGGTGGCATGCCAGCTGATTTTTGATTCTCTGGGGTTCTGACTGCTACCCCATTGCCAGCCAGGATCCCAGCCACCGGCCCCACTCAGCACCCGCTGCTGGCCTGGGGACCCCCAAGGAACCCCAGGCTGGCAGCGGGCTAAGCAGGCCAGCGGCTGAGTTCCCGGCTGAGCCACTCAACCCACGGTCGGCCCGGGGTTCCATTCACTCAGCTGGCAGCAGGCTGAGCGGGACTAAATTCAACAAAATAGGAAAACAAGAGCAACCAATGACAAAGTGCACGAACCTAGAGAGCATCCTGAAACATGGCGATAGTTTTGATTTAAATGGACTTGAACTGTATGAGGAATTGAGTACACTGTTATCAATGTTGCCACATGCAAAATCAATGATGGACATTGTACAGTTTACTCATACGAGCAAACTTGTTGATATATCCTAATGTGTACATTGCCACTCGTATTCTACTGACAATTTCTGTAACAGTAGTATCAGGAGAACAGAGTTTCTCAAAACTAAAGCTCATTAAAAACTATCTCCGCTCTACACGGAGTTAGGAACACTTATCTGGTCTTGCTATTCTTGCAATCGAACAAGACATCACTTTGTCTTTGTCATACGATGACATTATTCCTGATTTTGCAGCCAAAAAAGCCAGACCGATTGCTTTTAATTAAAAGCTAATCCTTGTTTCAATACCTCTTCATATAAATTTCCAATAAAATGTTGACAAATTAAAAAAATTATATTATTTGCATCATTCTGTCAAATCAGAATTTTTTCTATAGTGCTACTTCTTTAGTGCTAGTCCATCAGCATTACAGTGTGCTTCATTAAGTTAAACTGGTTTTAATAACATGCATGTGGCAAGTTTTCCAATACTGTAAGCTTATGTTTGTGTTGCTCAGAGCAAGTCAGGCACAGGGACACCAGTTTAATAATCCTGCCTAGGGCACCACAAATCCTAAGGACAGCTCTGGTTACAGAAGTTTCAGAGGGGTAGCAGTGTTACTCTGTTTCAGCAAAAACAATGAGGAGTCTTGTGGCACATTAAAGACTAACAAATTTATTAGAGCATAAAGCTTTCGTGAGCTATGACCCACTTCATCAGATGTACGGAGTGAAAATTACAGTAGGCAGGCATAAATATACAGCGCAAGAGAAGATGGGAGTTGCCTTACCAAGTTGCGGGTCAATGATTCAATCAGGGTGGATGTGTCCCATTCCCCAGCTATTTCCAATCTTTATTCAGGCCTAATTTCATGGTGTCACGTTTGCAAATGAATTCCAGCTCTGCAGTTTCTCACTGAAGTCTGTTTTTAGGGGGGCGGAGGATTGTTGAAAAATGGCCACTTTTAAGTCTGAAATTGAGTGTCCAGGGTGGAAAGTGCTATATAAACATATGGCATTTTTTATTTCTTGTCTTATCACTGCTAACATCCCAGCCTCATCTTCACGTTTCCTCCACTCAGATCTCAGCTTGACACTGACTGCTTTTCAATCCAGCTTTAAACAGACCTTCTCAAAACCATTTCTTTAGCAAAGCTGAATGCTCTAGAAATGGGTTTCCTTCTACAACATAAACAACAAGGAGTCTTGTGGCACCAGCAACCAAACACCACACATTAGAAATACCAACTCAGGAACCATCCCCGGCAACAAAACCTGTTGCCAACTCTATCCACATATCTACTCAAGTGACACTATCACAGGACCTAACCACATCAGCTGTCTGTAGCTTGTGCTCTAATAAATTTGTTAGTCTTTAAGGTGCCACAAGACTCTTTGTTGTTTGTTCTTTCTAGAGCATTCAGCTGAGATCTGAGTGGAGGAAATGTGAAGATGAGGCTGGGATGTTAGCAGAGATAAGATGAGAAATAAAAATGCCTTACGTTTATATAGCACTTTCCACTCTAGAGGCCCCAAAAGTTCTTGCTGATCTTGTTGCCGGTGGTTGTGAATGCTTGGAAGCTTGGAAGAAGCTTGGATGCTTGGAAGAAGCTTTTGAGAACGTAGGCTAGCAGAGCGAGGAGATCGAGCTGTTACTATCTCCATGGTGACCCATCCCCAAGTGTTCAAAGATCATGGCATTTTCTAAAAAATAATAAAATCTGGGTTCTTTCTATTTGCCTCCTGGTTTCCCAGCCTTTAGGGTTCACGTTGTCCAGCTTTTCTCCTCAAGCACCAGGCCTAGAAATGTACTTTTTGTTTTTGTTTTTGTTTGTAAATGAGTGGTGGGATTCTTATGTAATCCCCTGACTCCGGGTACTGGTGTTTTAAGAAAAAAACTGCTAAATATTGTAAGACTGGCAAGAAAATCGCAAGAGTTGGCCACACCGCACAGGTGGCTTTCATCGGCTCGTTACAAACCACAAGCCTGATTCTCCTCCCATTTTCACTGGCTTTACCCTTGGGTAACTGTTGATTTCAGTGGAATTTCCCTTGATTTACACCAACATGAGATCAGAATCAATCCTCTATGTATACAATATACTAGGGCTCATTTCATCCAACGCTAGGGTGAAATACTCCACTTCTTAAATGACACCCAGCAACTCTATGCAACTGCTCAGGGCAGGAAGTCAGGAATAGCAAACTATTGTGAGATCACAATATCAATACTTTTCAAATACCTAATTTAAGCAAGCCAGCAAGATGGCTTTGGAAAAGTCAGTTCCTTTCTCTGTTTCTCAGCTGTAGAATGGAGAAAATACCAACCCATCACCCGGAGGTGCTGCGAAGTTGCTTCTTCATCCCTGAATGTCTTGGCTGGATGCAGGAGATGCAGTTACATCAAACGAGGAAGACATCTTTCCTTTGGCAGCATGGCTTCCCAAACAGTCCCTTCCCTTTAGCTCCCCTCTGGCCTATCCACCAAGTGACCATCAATCTCCGCCACATAGGCAGCGCATTTGTCTTCCTTTTGGGGAGGTTTACACATGACTGCTGGAAGCTTCTGAGAAGTGGGGGAGCCACCGGTGCCCAGACTGAGGCTTCGCCCCTCAAGGCTCTTCCCCAAATCTGCCTCTTTCTACCTCTTCCCCTGAGTTGCCGCCCGTCTGCCTCTTGCCGGCTGTTCGCTCCTCTCCTTGGTGGGGGAGCTACGGGGAAGAGACGGAGTGAGGGAGGAGCCTCGGGGGAAGAGGCCTAGTGGGGGCAGGTCCTTGGGGCAGAGTGCGTGTAGAGCCACAGTCTGGGCAGCAGTGGCCCCCCACTTCTAGGGGGCTTCCCTGCTGGAGCTCCAAAGGCGGCAGACTGGCGTGTATCCGAATGGCATTTGCCCTACGGCATGGCCAGCATTTTCGGGGAAGGCTTAGCCTCCCCAAGCCTCTTATATGCGCCACCCATGCTTAGCAGCAAACAAAACAGTGTCCACACCTGCGCTATGTGCCAGGACTGAGAAATCAAATTAATGCCTAAATAGCCCTGGAAATTAACTTCCCTTTTTCCTCATCTTCTACCAACCTGCACATAGCGACTGGGGAAGGAAGAATTCACAAGCCCAAAGAGACAAAGGCACCTGTTTGAATACATACGGCTAAGAAGGCCAAGTATAATACACTCAGCACGGCCCATATGATCACTGTTGGCCTGGTAAAATGTCCAATAGTTGCAGGGAAGGGAAGTACAGGGGTTATGTAAATATGAGAGCCAGAAGTGGTGTTCTTACTTTACACAGCACTGGTTAGATTTTACTTGGAATAGCAGCACAAGATCAGTGTTTTTGACTCTCATGTGTTTTTCTTAAATCTCCAGCTTCTGGAATCAGGTTATTACTCATAGACTCTAGGACTGGAAGGGACCTCGAGAGGTCATCGAGTCCAGTCCCCTGCCCTCATGGCAGGACCAAATACTGTCTAGACCATCCCTAATAGACATTTATCTAACCTACTCTTAAATATCTCCTGAGATGGAGATTCCACAACTTCCTTAGGCAATCTATTCCAGTGTTTAACTACCCTGACAGTTAGGAACTTTTTCCTAATGTCCAACCTAAATCTCCCTTGCTGCAGTTTAAGCCCATTGCTTCTTGTTCTATCATTGGAGGCTAAGGTGAACAAGTTTTCTCCCTCCTCCTGATGACACCCTTTTAGATACCTGAAAACTGCTATCATGTCCCCTCTCAGTCTTCTCTTTTCCAAACTAAACAAACCCAATTCCTTCAGCCTTCCTTCATAGGTCATGTTCTCAAGACCTGTAATCATTCTTGTTGCTCTTCTCTGGACCCTCTCCAATTTCTCTACATCTTTCTTGAAATGCGGTGCCCAGAACTGGACACAATACTCCAGTTGAGGCCTAACCAGCGCAGAGTAAAGCGGAAGAATGACTTCTCGTGTCTTGTGACAGTCTTGTCTTTCATTTAAAATAGTATGTAAGTTACTAAGCATCACGGTTGTGGAGAAGGGTTTGAAAATGTAAAACCTCAAGGCTCCAAACTCAGCAGGTTTTAGTTCTAAAATCTCATGGATTTTTTTAAGCCAATCTAATGATTTTTGAGGGCCACACTCGTGATTTTTGAATGTTTGGGGTTCGCTGTACTGCAGGATTGTCTAGAGACCAATTACTTCAGTAGCCCAACTAGAAACATGTTGGGCATCTTTACAGTGGCAGGATGGTCCAGTGGTTAGGGCACTAGACTAGGGCTTGAGAGACCTGGTTTCAATTTCCTGCTATGCCATAGACTTTCTATGGGATCTTGGGCAAGTCACAATCTCTCTCTTTGCCTCACTTCTGCATTTATACAATGAGGAGAACAGCACTGCCCTACCTCCCAGGGGTGCTGTGAGGATAAATACATTAAAGATCATGCGGTGTTCAGATATTTTGATGATGGAAGTTTCAAAAACAGGTAGGGCCTGATTTTCTGAAACTGCTGAGCACCAGTTCACAGGAATTGAGCCCCCTTTAAGATATCTTGAATTGGGCATCCAAGATCACAGGTCACTTTTGGAAAATCCTGGGCAGCACGTACAGTTTTGGGCGCCATATGGGAGGCCCCTGTCATCTCATTCCTTTTAAGCAGAAGACACCATTGAAGTCAATGCCTACAAATCAGTGAAAGGATGTAACCCATAGAAAAAAGATAAATATCCTAGAGATAAAAGGCTGCATGGCGACATATGAATCCAGATCTAAAGTTTTTCAAAGTCTGGGTATATTTGGTCCAGGGATTTCAGTTTAGATTTGGGGAGAACAGCTTGGATGATAAGAGCCTGGAGAGAGTGGGAGGGTGTCAGGGACTCCATTGTTTACACTGATATAATTCAGAGTGGAATCTAGCTGTGTGGGTGTGGATCTAACGGTATGTCTTCACTATCAGCCGGATTAGCGGACAGTGATCGATCCAGTGGGGATTGATTTATCGTGTCTAGTCTAGACACGATAAATCGATCCCTGAATGCTCTCCCGCTGACTCCTATATTCCAGCTCGATGAGAGGCGCAGGCAGAGCCAACGGGGGGTGGGGGGCGGCAGCAATTTACTCGCCGTGGTGAAGACACTACAGTAAGTTGATCTAAGTATGTCGACTTCAGCTATGATATTCAAGTCGCTGAAGTTGCATAATTTAGATCGATTCTCTCCCCCGCCCCCGCCAGTGTAGACCAGGCGTAATACTCTGGTGTTTAAATAGACAGAAGGATGCTACAAAGAGGATGTGAACAATTGTGCTGTGATAAGACGAGAAATAAAAAATGCCATACGTTTATACTTTCCACCCTAAAGGCCCCAAAAGTTCTTGCTGATCTTGTTGCCAGTGGCTATGAATCATCCCCAAATAATGTTTAATCTTCATTTCAGTCAAAACACTCCTGATCTGGCTGGGAGTTTCGAGACGATCTGATTGAAGTGTGCCCAGGAAACAATATAAAGCATAAATACTAGGGATGGTAAAAATGATACGAACATGCCTAGTCATCTATTTACATCTGAAAACGTCCCTGGAGATAATTCCTGATTTTGATCTGCAAATGAGTTATAATGAGAAAAAGAACATTGGCCAATGAGTGCCACTTTTGCAAACACCTGGTACGGATTGTACATTTGTCCCCATTTATTTCGCTGCTTTACTTGTTTTTCAGCCCTTGCATGTCTGACCAAAATATTAACTCTATCTTTGCATTTCTTCCCAGTGCTAATGCACCAGTTGTCCACATGCAACAGTATTTCTAGCTGATCAAAGGGCGTGATCCAAAGTCCATTCAGATCAATGAGAACTTTTCCAGTGACTTCAGTCAGCTTTGGATCAGGGCCAAGCTGTGCAGGTCAAAGTAGAGAAGGAATTTCTGCCCAAACAGAAATCTTTAATTACTACTAATAATATCCATCAACTGGCAGGTTGCAATTACTGCTCCTGGCTAGCATCTATGAATTGTGCCATCAGCTAGTCCATGCTATAACACCCCTCATTTTTATTTCCTTCTCCTAACTTCCCACAGCCTGCATGTCCATTTCACTCACCTGTTATGTCTGTTAGCTCTTCTGGGCAGGGACTGTCCTTTTACTATGTGTTTGTACAGTGCCTAGTGCAAAGGGACCCCAAATGGATTGGGGTCTCTAGCCACTACCACAATACACGGCATAAAGAATAGTAATAAGTGTTGCACAGCACTTTGCACATTCTCTGCACCAAAAGTTTTTTTCTAAGGTCTTGATTTTGCTCTCATTCAGATTATGGCAGAGCTCTGGGAATATGTCTACACTGCATTGTAAATCTGGGCTCAGGCTCACGTTTAAGTCCAAACCCTGCTACTGGCCATGCGCAATCAATCTCACTCAGGTCAGCAAGCCCGCAGGACCTGGCTCCTAGAACCTGCTTGGGAGACAGGGTGTGTGTGTCTGATCCCAAGCCCTGTCATTTTGCAGTGTGGATGCAGCTCAAGCCTGCCTCAGACCCGAGTCAGAAGGCCTGTGTAGTGCAGTATGGATGCGTCAGTATGGTTTGGAGACCCGAGTCCAGCAACTGTAAACTCAGGTTTATGACAGAGTGTGGATGCTCAAACATGGCCTTGGACACACCGAGTCCACAGGCACGAGTTCCACAGACCCGGGTTTACAAAGCAGTGTAGACAGACCCTTACTGTTTTCAATAAGAGAAGGAACACAGTCTAGGCTAGACAAGGCGAACACCATATATAAGGCAGAAGTAGAGAGGAGGGTGAGTGGGGGCAGGTGACCACACTGAGAAGCATTTCTGGGGGTTGAAGGAGGAGAGAAAGGGTGCTTGGTGCAGGAGGGAGCTTGAGTGAAGGGGCAAAGTTATTGTTTTTGCGCATTTTGAAATGTGTCCTTGCATCTGGAGCAACAATTAGTATAATTATTTCATATGTGTCTCACCGTAGCACCTAGGAACCCCAGTCCTGGACCAGGATCCCATTGTGCCAGGTGCTGTACAAACACAGAACTAAGAGAGATCCTTTGATGGGTTTATTTTTGCCCCTTTTGAAATGCATTGGCTCTGATTCTTATCTAACGAAGGTCTCCTACACCACTCCAGCAGCGGAAAGCAGTTTTACATTATATTACCTCCATTTTAAGATCCCGTTAAACAGCCAGATTGGTGTAAGAGGGGCCTTAATGTATGAAACTGAGCCTAGAAATAACCAAGTTTCCCCTAGTTTCTTATTTCTCTTTTCACACCTGAAAACCCCTCCAAGGTAATGTCATTGGGAAGTGGGGGGAGGAAAGAACCATTTCAATGGAACACTACGGTTGTGATTTAAGCCCCTAGGCGCTGGGAAAAGCAGAGTTAAGGCTCCCACAGGCCAGTGTTATATGATCATGTAATGAAAGACCCTACGTCCTACCGTAATGACTCCACAGACCAGGTCAGAGTTACGGTTGCCCGGGGAGCTTTAACTCTCTGCGGCTTGATTTCTGTGGCCTTGGATAACAACCTGATCGTGTCCTTGTCTCGCACTCCTGCATAATGTAAGCACTATAACAATTATCCAGGTCTCTAATTGTTTGAAGCTATTTGATGCAGCAAATAATATGCCGTGTGACCCCAGGCAGTTTTGTTAGTGGTCTAATTCAGGCCACAGTGCCACAGACAGTGGTTCATAGTAGGTTCCTCCATTTATCTGAGAGCCAGAGCCATCATCACAAGCACTATGGTACAAACACAATGCTAGGCAGGCAGGTGAGGATGAGTGCACTGGAGGATGCCTGTCTGCACCAGCGGTGCTATGGAAAAACAAGGGAACATGTATGGGGTGGGTGCTGGGAGGGGCAAGAGGAGCTCAGCAGATGTGTGCTTGCTGCCTGGTCTCTGGTGTTATCTCTCGCTCCTTCTTACAGTCCTCTTCACTCTTTTTCTATCCCCAGCTTGCTGCCTCTGAATTGAGCCCTGCATTGGGGACTGCACTGAGAACCCCATCAGACCCCCTTTAAGCTCCCAGCTTTTTCTGTTTCCCAGTGTTCTGGCCTGGCTTGTAAAACTCCAGCAGACACAGGGCGAGGTTGTTAATGGGTGTAACAGTGGGGGAAGTTAGGCAAGTTACAGTTGGCAGCCCAAAGATAAGTATAAGGATTGCTCAGTGCATTATGTGCACCTGTGAACGGAGCAGAGTGCTGAGAGTTAGGGAACCTAGGCTGAAATGCTGGCCCCATAGAAATCAATAGGAGTTTTGCTGTTGACTTCAAAGGGGCCAAGATTTCACCCTTTGACTCTATTCCTGACTGTGGAGAGTAACTAAGGTCAGATCTACACTGTACCTACATCGGTATAACCACGTTGCTCAGGGATGTGAAAAATCCACCCCCTTGAGCGATGTGGTTCTATCAACCTACCCTGGTTTAGACGGCAAACCCATTGATGTCACCACCGCTTCTCACGGAGGTGGATTAACTACGCCAACGGGAGAAGCTACTCGATAAATGATCCTCCAATACCAGAAGCACCTCCATAATCATGCCCTGTATTAGTTATTGTTATTAAACATACTATTACAGTAGTTAGTTCCCCAGGTGAAGGGTTTTCTGGCTTTCATTTTAATGGAGAGGATTCCCACACCCACCCACAAACCCTTTTACAGGAGAATTGTCACCCATTACCTGCTGGTTAGAATTCTCCTCCCCATCTTTCCAAGGAATCCCAGCCCTAGCAGACCAAGAAGCGTTTTGGACCCATGCTGCATGCGGGAATGTAGAGGAGCGAGTGGCTGCAGTGCAGTGGGAATGAGGCAAAGTCACTGCAGGCATGTGACTTAAGGAGATAATAGGGAAGGAGATGCACATAAACAGTGAGCAGAGAGGGACACAGGAGGGGCTGGGTTAGTGTGGGGAGAGATTGCCACAAGTAGGTTTAAGGTTTAGTCTTTTCTGCTGCATCTTGGCTCAGCAGGAGATGTGACTGTTAATTACAAACCCATCTATACATACACCCAGCAAATAAGTCACGGACAGCATGGCAAATTGGCAATACACACGCAATGCTTGGCATCGCTAGTCGCCTTTTGACCTATTTGCATCTGTGAAATCAAATGAACCCATCTGGGCTGCCTATTTAGAACCTTTGACCAATCTGATGCAGCGCTAAGAGTGGTGTTGACCTTTGGCCAAGCAAAGTCCTGGCCTATCCATCCCAGCAGGGCCACCTGTTGACTGGCTCTGTGATGTGAAAATGTCTAAGTGCCACTCTCTCTGGCTTATGAAACCAGCTTGAATTACAACATCATGAAAGCTCCCAGAATTAATCCACTGCACATCACATACGTTTAGCCATGTCCATAAAATTGGATTTGCTGGTGGCTGAGGGAGTTGGCACTGCGCTCAGCCCTGACGCAGGTAATACAGGCATTTAGCTCTGCAAACAACAGAGGTGACAGTGACTAGGCGCCTTTGGAGCAACAATGCACAAATCTCAGTGAAACCTTAAGTGCTGAGAATATTCAAGACATTCAGTGATGCCGCTCCCACGTGCTAGGGAATAGATTGAAGGAAGCAGAGCTGGCAGTCATGTGTGAATGAGCGTACCGCAGAGCAGAGAGAGAGAGACATTTGCTTCTTCTTCATTAAAGGTGACCTGCAAAGGAAAACAAAACTGAGAGGTTTGCTCTTTTATGCTTCTTTATGGTGCATCTTTAACAAAACCTCCTTTTCTCCCATGTGTTTCTCAGGGGTTTGAGTTGAGTGGAAGCTAACAAAAATAAAATAAAAGTTTTTAAAAGCCTAACTAAAATTCGGTACCCTTCTCTGTTATTCAGCTGTCATCACTTGTGATATTATAATCCGTCTAGTCCCTTCTTTTCCTTTGTGGATCATCCTTAGGGCTCAAGATACTTTTCCCATATTCATCTTCAAAGCACTTTATGACCGTTAACTAATCAAGCCTTTAAATAACCCTCTGAAGCAGGGAAGTTATTACACATGGGGAAATGGAGGCAGACAGTCTAAGTGACTAACCCCAAGTCACACACCAAGTCACAGGACTAGACCTGAGGCATCCCTGATTTCCAGTAGCACATGTCTCTGGGGGGTGCTTTACTGCTAGGACCACAGGCTGCAGTGAGCTCACCCCAAGCAGTGACATGGCATTTGTATTGCCATTTAAACCAATGATTCTGAACACATTCACAAAGCAGAAGAGCTGGCTCTAATCTTCATCCAGGCCATGAACCAAATCAAACTGGAATATCTGACTCAAGGTCAGAGAAGGACTTTTTTCACCAATTGACTCCCCCATTCCACCCTGTAGTCCTCTTCCACCACACCCGTTTTTCACCATGTGCACTTCCAGTATAGGAGTAGGGATTAGGGGAGTATTGATGGGCTATAGGAAGGAGAGCCACAAAAACGAGGAAGAACATCGATCTGGAAGCAGATCCTCGGCTGGTGTCAGTTGTCCTAGTTCTAAAGGTGCTGGAGGTTCAGCTGTTTGTCTGTAGCTGAGTCAGAGCAGGGACTACCTCTCTTTCTGACATGCTTTGTTAGAGACATGCAAGAAGAAAAGGTCTCCAAGGATTTTAGAGTCTGAATTGGACAGATAGCACAATAAAGGATGACAACATACTGTGAGGGAAGCCAAAGATCAACACCTTGTGAGAGAACAGCATTTTCCCCAAGAAGGCTGAGCTTTAATTAAGCTGTTCAGGGTGTATGCTTTCTCTTACCACGTGCTTGTACGGTGCCTAGCACAATGGAGCTCTGATCTCTATTAGGTCCATAATATAGATAATAGTAATTAATAATAATGAATAATAAAGTAAGAGGCTAGGAGCCGATAACCCAGAAAGGAGATCAGGGCTGGAGAACTGAACATCAGAATGAGTTTTGAGAAGGGGATGGGAGGAGGAGTTTCTAGGAGATCAGTGGCCATGTCACAGAAAACACAGTCATGTATTGATAGATGGTAGGATCAGAAGGGTCAGGTTTGATCATCTTCCAGGGGTTCTCAAACTTCACTGCACTGCGACTCCCTTCTGACAACAAAAATTACTACATGACCCTAGAAGTGGGGGGCAGGACTAAAGCTTGAGCCCACGTGGGCTCCCCGCCCTGGGCAGAAGCCCTTGGGCCCCAAAAAGTCTAACACTAGCCCTGGAGACCCCATTAAAATGGGGTTGTGTGACCCACTTTGGGGTCCTGACCCACAGTTAGAGAACTGCTGATCTAGTCTGACCTTCTGCATGAGCCAGAGAACCCCACCCTGTGTAGATGGTTGTTCCTCTTGTTGGCAGCTCAGCGGAGGTGGGGGTAGGGGAGAAGAATGACCCATGGACACTGATCTCTCCTCGGTGTGATCCTACCAGAGCCGGGGTAAAGTTCATTGGTGAGTTGAGGTATAAGGGCCGATTTCAGTGGTGCACCTGTTTTGCAGCTAAATAGAGGGACTGTGGTGCCTTCAGTGAACTGGCAGCTTTCATCAGCATTGATCTACCTTATTATTAAACAGTTTTAATAGACGCGGCATAGCTGGATAGTAAACCACAGAGAGAGCATTTCAGCTCCATCCTATCCCAGGGCCATGGAGTCGGAGGCTGTGCTGTACAGCCAGGCCCTTAGAGTTAAACACATTGGCTGCAGCAAGGAGACCTGCTGTTAAATGGTGACAGCAGCTAACAGACGGATTCAGCTGCTGAGGCTGCCACCTCTGCCGTCCAGCAGCAGATTAAGAATCTCTTAAAAATTACCCCGAGGAGTGCTCATCAGTGAGGCAGCGGCAGGGCATGTGAGGGGATCCCTTTCGGTGGTGGTCTTTCCATTAGCAAACATGCTATAACACTAAGCGACGAGACTGGAGGCAATTGCATTCTGCCCACCTAAAATCAGAACGTCTGCTGTGCCTTTCTAATGGTGGATCTGGCAGCTGACTTCACTGCTTGTCCCAAAGTCTTGTGTAGGCTGGCTGCTGTTATTTTATTAGAGGTATTTCTAAGGTGCGCATCTCTGGGTACGTACAGAATACCCGCGATATATTGATCCCTGAATGCGCTCCCCATCGACTCCGGAACTCCACCGGAGCAAGCAGCGGTAGCAGAGCCGACGGGGGAGCCACGGACATCGATCCCACGCCGTGAGGACCTGAGGTAAATCAATCTAAGATACTTCAACTTCAGCTACGCTATTCACATAGCTGAAGTTGCGTATCTTAGATCGACACCTCCCCAGTGTAGACCAGCCCTCTCAGATAAATACATTGTGTCCCACTGCAGATTTAATTTGATTTTTCACCACTTCCTCGGCATTTCTTTTTAGACGAAGGACTGGACCAGGCTAGACAGCCTATGGGAACGGGAAACACTCCAGGTGTGGATTGTATCCATGTAGAGTTTCCTTTTCACCTAGGCCCAAAAGCTGGCTGCTTTGGTTCCTCATCAACATTGCCAGGACAACTGCATCCCAAAAATCTGGTGTGGGGCAAAAGTTGAAGCCATTCCGAAGCCAGGAAAATCACTGAAAGATTCAAAGAGCTGTCAACCCATCGCTCTTGCCTATGTTACATACAAGCTCAGGGAGAGATTGATTCTGGTGCACATCAATGAGATTATTGAACCACTTCTCCCTTTGTCCGGGCTGGCTTCAGATGTGGATGGTGTACCCTAGGATGACTTAGTTGCCCAACACAAAACATTGAAAATGCCTTTGAGAAGGGCAGGGAAGTTGGCGTCATTCTGGTGGACATGTTGGCTGGCATGGTGGGGCTGACCGCCAAATTGCTGCAGACTATTCCCTGTAAGCCCCTGGGGCGGGTTATCGTGGAAATGATAATGAATCGGTGCTTCATCTTGCAAGCTGCAGACAAAGTCAGCCAGCATAAGCATCTCCATACCAGACTCCTACAAAGATCTATTCTGACTCCTCTCTTTTTCAACATATATTCTTAGGACCTACCAACAATCAAGGCCAAGTATGTGGATAAGATCTCTCTTGCTGATGTGGGTAACGATCTACACGATAGTGAAGGGTCACTCAGCCTGGAGCTCTGGCTACTTCCTTTAATGAGTGGAGACTTACACTAAGTGAGTCTAAGACGGTGGCCACAACCTTCCATGTGAACAATTGCCAGGCCAATCAACCCCGGCAGTCCGTGCTAAGGATCGCCCACTCCCTTTGCAGCCAGTCGTCACTTACTTAAGAGTCAAACTGGACCATAGTCTAGCACATCATCCTCATCTAGAACACCTGAAAAAAAAATCACTTCCGCCAATGCCTTGATCCAGAAGCTAGTAGGAACCTCCTGGAGAGCACGGGGAAATGTTGTAGAGACCTCAGGGCTGGCACTGGTATTCGCTCCAGCAGAATATTATGCAGCAGTTTGGGACAGAAGATGGCGTACGCGTGTCGTTGATGTGGAGTTGAACACAGCCTCTTGTATCATTGGCAGTTGCCTTAGCCACATATTAGCAGCTAATTTATATGCGCTGGCTTATTGCTTCCCCAAAACTTTAACCAGATGCTTTCACCCTTAAAGCTCCATGCAGGGCTAAGACAGATGAAAATAACGTGCCACGTACAAGGCTGATAATGGTCCAACAGGTACAAATAAGCAATGCACACATCCCATCAGTCTTCCTCCAGAAGGAAACACATACCCCTGCAGTCCCTGCAGACTCGCCGTGACTATCTTCCTGACATCCCTTTGTGGTGGCTGGTCATGCATTCGGGCCTAGTGCTGCCGGCTCTCTGCCAATTTCAGATGAACAATGGCATATCAACGGTTATGTCCTTGCAGAGAAGCAACAGCTCTGGGACAGAGAGGCGGGCATGCTGACAACTTCAGAAGCTCTGATTTACACCTACCTGTTTGCAAGCTGTGATGCAGGTCCTGGGCTAGGCTTAATCGGGTGCTGACTGGAATGGCAGGTGCCTGATTGATTCGCTCCAGCTTCAGCCCTATATCACACTGGTGGAGCGCTACTGATTGCAGTGGAGTTAATCCTGGTGTAAGAATGGGGCTCTTCACAATCCTGACCCTTTCCCTGCAGCGTACAGAGGTGACTTGAAGCAGCTGTAACTGGTCGAATAAGAATTCCCCCAATACAGTGGAGGACTACTATAGGTGTGAAGGCCACCTCCTTGGGTGATGCGCCAGGGACTGAAGCAAGGACCTCCAAAGCTAAATACATGAACTGCTACAGCTAGAGCTAAAGAGACACCCTCCTGTAGATGGGGGCTGTAACAACTCAAAGCCTCCGTGGGTTGGCACAGCGGGGGGACCCATAACACACACTCACCAGTGGGTTATATAAGCAGCCCTGCACTATCACCAACCCTTGCAGGCCCTGCATAGTGTGTGCCCCTGACTGACCAGGAGTGGAAAAGTGCTTGCCCACGGTGCTAGGCATTTCAGGGATTCTGTAGGAGGCTGCCATTAGGAAGACCAGTCCTTGGTGCTGTTCTGACTTGTGTTGGGGGCCGTTTCGACTCCCACAGCAGCACAGAAGCTGGGGTGTGCTGTGGCTTTCCAGGGGAGATGCAGCAAAGAATCTGCCCCTAGGTATGCAGGAATGGAGAGAGAGGGAGAGCCTTGAGTTATGCAAGCATCTCATTGACTGGGCCATTGCTTGGGAGTTTAATCAGAAGAAGAAAATCAGGATTCAGTTTAACTTTCACATTTTTCCATCCCTCCTCTCCAAACTGGGAGAATTCATGGAAGCTGGTTTCTTTGCATCACAGGAGACTTTTCACACACACACAAACACACACACACCTGGTCTACACTAGAAAACTACATTGCTCAGCTGTGTGAAAAATCCACACCCTGAGCTGTGCAGTAAAGCCTACCTAAGACCTCATGAAGACGGCATTAGGTCAACAGAAGAACTCCTCCCTGGACCTAGCTGCCGCCTCTCGAGGTCGGGTGGGGATGGATTAACAGTGCCAGTGAGAGAACCCCTCCCATCAGCGTAGATAGTGTCTACATGGAAGTGCTCTAGCAGTGCAGCTGCCGCTCTGCAGCTGGAATGTTTCAAGTACAGACAACTCACTGTCATTTCCTAGGTTTGCTTTTCAGCTCTGCCTATTGACATTCTCCCTCCTTCCCCATTTTTGCTGCTCCCACTCACACATGCTGTGGGGCACTGGTGTGACTTGGTTCTTTTTAACACTCCCAGTAGCAGGGAGACCCAGGGCTGCTTTGAAAGAAGGGAAAATAAAATAAACAGGGAGTGGGGTGGGAGTGGGAGAAGAATATATGTCAGTTTCAAACCCTGCTGCTGCTATCGAATGCACGTGGGTTTCCACACATCAACGCCTCTTATCCACCAAAGTTATTTCCCCCTGGAGTGAACCTATCAAAGATTTTCAGCCTCTCTGGAGAGAACAGTTCCAGATAACACTGGATTCCCTTGTCAATTTTTGCCTACCAGGCTCTGGCAGCATTTTATACCTGACACTCTGATCTTGACACTCACATTGAAAAAAAGCGTGTGTGTGTGTATATACATCTTGTGCTGCTCCCTTCAGCTTTACAAGCACTGCAGCTGGCTTAAGACTTGCCTCCTGCAGCGAAGAAGGGAAAGCAATGGTTGTCATCTATATAGCTCTCCTATTCATCCATGGATCTTACAGTGCTTTACAAGCATTAGCATTATTATTCTATTTAGTATGTGCCAGGCCTCTCCAAATAATAACTTATGTTCCTTGCCCTGCAGAACCTGGGCAAAGATTTTCAGAAGAGCCCAGGATCAGATTTCCAAGTACTCAGCACTTCCAGTTGGGGCTGGATTCTCCAAAGAACTCAGCTCCTGCTTAGGACCCCACCTAAGGGCCAGGACCCAGAGCCTCAAAGGTATTTAGGGATTTGACTTCAATGGGAATTATGTGCTTAAATACCTTTGAGGATCAGGTCCCAGGTGTTCAAAAGCATTCAGCACCCCCTGTTGTGACAACCACTGATTTTCAAAAGTGGAACTGAGGAGCAGAGAGGTTAAATTGACCATAATAAAGCACGTCAGTGAAGGAGCAAGCAATAGAACGCAGGAGTCCTGAGTCCTCCATTAAAGACTAGAGTGGTGAATCACCATGTTTGCCATGTAATGCCGACCCACAGAGACAGCAGAGTTCAAACTTGGGATCTCCGATGCTCAATGCATGGTCTAAAAGACACACCTCTCTGAGCAGGCTCATCAATTTCTAGGGGGCCTACCCACCATTAGAGGGGCACATAGTGCCACTCCAAGCAAGCAGGGGGTTACATACTCCCCCTGGGCAGGGAAGTGCATCCCAGCTGAATTGCCTGAAATCCCACTGTGGGCCACCACTTGTAACCCTGACCCACGCACAGGCATTGGCAGTGGAGCTCAAACCTGGGATCTCTGGAGCTAAATGCTTGATCTGCAAGATGCATCTCTCTTAGCCAAAGCTGTAGCAGGCTCTTCAATCTCTAGCCACCACGAGAGGGGCTAGAGTTCCCCTCCTGGCAAGCAGGGGTTACAGCCGTATGGGACTCCCTTTTCCATATAAGGACCCCACTCCCACCTAGCCAGGATCCCATTTAGCCATGTAGGAAGGGCAGGGTGGTTGTGATTCCCTGACGCCTGTCAGTCCATGAGCCATCAGTTCAGAACCACTTGGCAAGATAACCTCACCCTACTAGCTTGGCACTACATGGCGACATTCTCAGTGGTTTCCTGGTTGTGACCTGATGGTGGCAGCTGCCCTCAGCATTTTTGAAGGCTGGGATTTTAGCTGGTCTGGGGCCCTTTCACATGACAGAATTAGCCTCAGGGAACCAGACCACACCCCCAGGCACCCAGCATTGCTTTGTTCCGTCTCCCTGGTTCGTCAGGCTGCTGCAGGCTCTGAGAACAGATAGCCCGGAAGAGAGGCCTGCCTCTGGGGACGGTGGTTTCAATGAGCTCAGTTCCAGGGCATCAGCAAAGGGGATCAGAGAGAGGAAGGGGAGGTGGGCTTGCTCGTGTGCAGCCTCTATAAAAGGGGTAGACAAGCTATGGCACAGGTGCTGAAGGTGGCACGCAAGCTGATTTTCAGTGGCACTCACACTGCCTGGGTCCTGGCCACCGGTCCAGGGAGCTCTGCATTTTAAATTTAATTTTAAATAAAGCTTCAACATTTTGAAACCTTATTTACTTTACATACAACAATAGTTTAGTTATATATTATAGACTTCTAGAAAGAGACCTAAAAAAGGTTAAAATGTATTACTGGAGTGCGAAACCTTACGTTAGAGTGAATAAATTAAGACTTGGCACAGCACTTCTGAAAGGTTGCCGACTCCTGCTCTACAACAACATCTTGAGATGGAACGGTTTCTCTGCACACGCACACACGCACGCTCCACCCCGGCTCACACTCGACGTTTCTATTTACTGTCACCACACAAATGTCACCCTCTACACTCAAAGCTAGTGTGAGAAAAATTACTTCCTTCTGTCCTTTGGACTGGACAGCAGAACCCACCACCCACTGGAGTACACCAGGATTGTTTTTCAACTGCTGCTCCAGGGATCACTTGGGCAGATGTCCGTTTTATAGAGGCATTCAGAGCGAGTGCATAGAACGGTCTGGGTGTCTGACGGAGATTCTGACCTGCGTCATTACAAGACTCTACCTGGAGGGTACAGAGTTCAATTAGCCAGAACAATAAAACAAACCATTTCTAAGTACCTGCAAAAATTTCCTCTGGCGTGTATGGCTGTAGTGTATAGCTGGCACAGCTCAGAAAATAGAGGCATTTGGCCTTCAACCTTGTGCTTCCAAGTCAGGCTGGAACAGGAGTTAATAAATCCGCAGCACTGATGTTGGCCCCATCGCAGGCCCAAAATAGCCCCAACATGATGCTAAAGCTAGACCAGGGCCCAAGAGGCATAGCTGTGAGCTGGGTCTGCAACACGCTGTTCTCAAAGATTAGAAGCATCCAGCTCTAGGAGATTGATTTGATTAGTTATAGAGAAAGCAGCCAGAAGCAAGTATGGAGCAGTACCCAAACTTTCCCCAAATGTAGTAGTATTTGGATTCCAGGTTTTGGTTTGGCTCCAACTAGCTAAAACTGGCCCCTCTGAAACTGATCCCATGCAGTACTGAAGCCAGCCCCAACATGATGATAGGAACTGGTCGCTGGGCTATAAGGGGTTGTGATGTCACACTGGGTGACACTAAAACCAGTCCTACTATGACACATACAGAAACCAGCTCCAGTGTGGTAAGTTATGCTACCTGCAAAAAAATCTAGGGCACCCCACCTATACCCTACTGAGGGCTCAAGGCGTGATCCAATCAATTTAGGCACCCCACACCCTTTTCCTTCTGAGGGCTCAGGATATAAGGCACCTATTCTTATCCACTGGGCTCAGGAAGAAACCTGGTCAATTTAAGTACTGCCCTTTTCCTTGGGGCTTTACGGGTCTGCAGAACCCTTTTTCAGTGAGAGAGCCTTACACAGCTGCACTCTAAACATTTATTTATTAGCAACACACACAAAATACATATACTAAGCAAATTTCTTATGCTCACCACTTCCAATAAAGAGACAAAATTCACCCGATAGCTGGTCCGGATTCTCTCGTCTGGGGGTTCCAGCGATGTCTTTGCACGTCACGGTTGTGCAGAGAGGTCAGAGTTCTAGCAGGTTGATGTTAAATTCCAGTCTGGAGATGGTTCCCAAGGAGCACGCGGTTTTTGTTACATTATATAGGTAAAACTAACTACCGCCTTTAACTTCACTAAACCTATCACATTATTCAGTACCCCAGGTAACAAAATTTAACCAATCACGCACTGGCACCCATGTTTTCTCCTCCCTGCTCAACTCTTTTTACATTTTATCTCTCATGCCCAAATTGCAACTTATTTATGACCTTCTTTGTTTGTGCAGATGGTCAGCAGAAGTTTGTGCACTGCTCAGAGCTTATCTTATCTATTTTCCCTTTTCTTGGGGGCTTTTTGTTTCATTCCTAAACTTCCCAGCACTTGGGTGTCTCTACTTTACAACCCCTGGTGTTATAACTCTTGTTGGGGCATTCCTGAGCTGGGGGCACCTTAGCAGCCATGGAGCATTTTTTTCCTTAATTTTAGTGGTGAAATCCCTGAGTTTCATGCAGGGAGCCTGCCCTGGTCCCGGTGCGCGCCACCGCTACCCCGGCGCCACTTTAGGTAAGCGCCGCTGGGCCGGAGCCCAAACCTTTCCTGCACCTCGCCCCCCAACTCCCTGTCTTAAGCCCCCTGCCTGCACCTCGCACCCCTCCTGCACCCCAATCCCCTTCCCTGTGCCCCCCATACGCTCCGCACCTCTCCTCTGCCCCAATCCCTTGCCTGAGCCTCTTCCTGCACACCACACCCCTTCCCACACCCCAGACTCCCTCCCGCATCCCAACCCCCTGCCACGGCCCTGCATACAATTTCCCCACCCAGATGGGGCCCTCGGCCCAAAAAGTTTGCCTACCCCTACTGTAGCACTACTCAGTTTCCTGGAGCACTCCTGACTGAATTCAATAGCTCTGTTTAAAACACACAATGGTCACAGATGCAGGGTGGTACCTTCAAGGAGAGTTTTAGTTGCAACCACTGCTAAAGGCTCACCTGCCCTGTAACAAAAGACAAAAACCCTCCGCTGCTGGCTATTTAATTCTGTCCCCCCTTCCGGAACGCCAGCATTCATCAGTTCCAGGAAGATCCAATAACATTCTAAAGGCTGGACGTGAAATTGGATTATCTGAGCCTCAGCCTTTGTACAGCGAGGAGGTAACTCCTCTGAAAGGCTGACAACAACCTCGCCACTTTGCAATTGCTGCGTGGACCTCTGCTGAACCTTGAGTGGCAAAGCACATGGTTATTCCGTTTCACCTTGCAGCTGGTTTGCTGTAAATTGATTACATTTGTCAGCTTACTTTTTTTTAAATGTTGTGAATGGAGGCTCACTGCAGATGTGTGTGAACGGCAATAGTATCTCTGCTACAATAGCGCCCTGTTATTCTATGCTTTGTGCTTATCAGTGCTAACAATGAATCCGATGCGCCAAATCAGACAGAAAATATTGCTTTATAAACCCGAAGAACGTATGCAGGGTCTAATCTATCCATCCATCAGCTCGCTTATCCAATCTACCGACAGGCACTGGGGAGACAGAGAGAGACAACAGGTAACAATCACGGTATCATGGTAACCAGGAGAGAGAAGCTCAAGTGGCTTGTATGGTATCAGATGCCGGAGATGGGCGCATAGCCACACACGCCGCTTCCCCGGGCTGTAAGCAATAACCAGACACAAAAGGGCACGTCACAGTGGAATAACAGCATTATTATTATTTGTATTCGTGTAGTGTCGGCAAATCCCAGTCAGAGCAGATCCCGGCTCCTTGTCTTCAAAGCTGTAAGTCGTCTGGCTATCTGAGAGACCCAGCTTTGGCCCTCACTCCACACAGCACCTGCATTTGATAGTGAGGCACTACTGTCATAAGACTCCCATGATGCACCATGTGGCTTAGTCAAAGGGGAGCCTACCATGCATCATGGAAGAGGCAGTCTAGCGAAGGTGCCCAGCCAATGGGCGAGAATGGGACACTGAAACACCTGAACTACAATTCCCATGAGGCACCACCACAGCATAGGCCAATGCAGTTTAATGTTGAACTGACTCTAAATAAATTGTTTTAGCTCATTTTAACAAACCAAAATTTTCCAGACAGAAAGTCAAAAAAGTTTGGCAAAATCAAAAAATTTCCCCTGGGGAGTCAAGGTTATCAGCCAGGCACCATTGTTAGACTATGCCATGGTGCAGCTGTTGAGAGGGTGCTGTTTGTGGGGCTTGGGGGTGACCTTGATTTCACAGCAGGGAAGTTGTCGCTTACGTCATCTCTGATGCTTGCACAGATAGACTATAGCTAAATGGAAGGGCAGTAGGAGGAAATTGGAAATCATGGTGCATAATCTTCTTTTCTCTTTATCTGAGTCACTGTGGGTGATTCATGTCTATTCCTAGCCATTTCTCTTTTATGAATGCATGCTGGGTAATAACACACGAGGACTCCATGTTTTTAAAGCTAAACTGGACCTTTATTAAGATAACTATTTACAGGGACTCTGCAATTGCAGCTAGCATTCCTGGCATGTGCAAACAGCCTGATTTCCTGCTGTCTCCTCCAAACTCTTCCCTCCTGCGGCGTGTGCTCTTCCCGCCAGACTCCATGCAGGTTGCTACAGCTGATGTTTCTTATTTTCAAACAAGGACAGGGAGAGAGGTGATGTGTACACAGTGCATGCACTTGACACTCTGCTGGACCTAGAGCAGCCATCTCAGCCCATTTAATGATGGCTAAAAGATGATGGGCCTAATCCACTAAGTTCTGATCTAGATCTGAGCTGCTACAACATTCTGGGAACTGCTCTTTGTTCGCTGAACTCTTGTGTGAGAGCCAAACACCAGACCTGGAAACATCCCAAATGGAAAATATTTACTGACCAGAGTACTGAGAACAAAGTTCATTTCAGCAGAGGCTACGCTGTGGAGCTCACTGGTCAATGGAGACTATGGTTTAATCTAAGCAGCTGTTCAGTGAAGGGTATTAAGGTAAGAATGCTGATCGCGAGACTCTTCCAGGGCAGGTGTTTGGATTATGATGGCAGCCGATTATACCAAGGTGGAAACTGAGACAGAGAGGAGTGAAGTGGCTTGACCTAGGCTATCCAGCAAGAACCTGTCCTACTACCACTTAGAGTGACCAGAGATCTCGATTTTATAGGGACAGTCCTGATTTTTGGGTCTTTTTCTTATATAGGCTCCTATTACCCCCCACTCCCTGTCCCGATTTTTCACATTTGCTGTCTGGTCACCCTACTACCACTCCGCCGATTTTTAGAGCCCTGCAAACCTGAAAATATCTACTTTATATCCACAGACTGTGTTTGCGGATTGTCTGCGGATATAAAATGTACTGTATTACTGCGTTACGTAGGTGCTTTAATTAGTGTTTAATTGCAGTGTAAACATTTGGGCTTGGGCTGGAGCCTGGCTCTAGGACTCTACCTTGTATTTAGCTGTGACACTGTGTACACTTCCCAGACCTGAAGAAGAGCTCTGTGTAGCTTGACAGCTTGACTCTCTCACCAACAGAAGTTGGTCCAGTAAAAGATATGACCTCACCCACCTTGTCTCTCTAATACCCTGGGACCTACATGGCTACAACAACACTGCACACAGTTTGTTATGGAGTCAGGTACTGATAGTGGAAGGGTCAAGACAGGGCAGCAGTAATAACAAGGGGAAGCTAACCAAGCAAAACACGCCTGTGGAAGAAGAAAGCAGGGGGATTGAACCTTAGACACCATAGAAAATGGATTAGTCGGCCAAAGGCCCAAGGCAAGCTGAGAGGTTCCTCCATGGAAAAAGAGACCTGAATGCCACAAAAACTCTCTCTTGAGTACATGAAGCAGGCACTTGAGCCTAAAACAGGCAGAAGTGTAGCTATAAATGTGGGGAAGAGGCATGTCCGTCTTAAAGGCTTTTCTTTTGCATCACCTACTTAGTTTGCTGAGATGCATATATTTACTTTTGCTGGCACTTTCCTGTTTTCCCCACTAATATATTATGAGGATGATTTGTGTTACAGTGATCCCTAGCGACCCCAACCAAGATCAGAGCCGGGTGCTGGGTGCTGCACACATAGTCCCTGCCCAGAACAGTTTATTGTCCATAGACAAAGGAATATTTTTATCCCCATATAACAAATGGGGAGTTGACATCCAGATAAAGTGACTTGCCCATGGGCATGCAGAAATGCTGTAGCAGAGGCAGGAATTCAACCTAGAGTGTTTTGCACCACAGTCCAATGCTTTAATCACAAAACCATCCTTCTTTTCTGTGCCCCCGTATGAAAGTATCCAGAGCATCCTATCTGATTTAGCTTGGCTGCTTTATCCCCATGTATCTATTCAAAAGGTCAGGGCCACTGTACTTCAGGGACAATGAATAACCACAGAGAATTTCTGCTGAATGGCTCCTGTCAGGATTTTTCTTCTTCTTGGATAAGAACAGATGCATTTTCATATTGCTTATAAAGGGGATTAGGAGTCTTAAGAGATGGGAGAATTCAAAGCATGCCTGTTGTTTGCAATGACTGGATTTCTGTTCTAATACAAATCTTATGTTTATACAGCAACTTTAATCCCCAGGGATCCCAAAATGCAATATATACAGTATACAAGAGGGAACGCTTCACCCACTACCAAATGCAGTCAGCTCTAGGATGGAACATGGCAGCTTTTTAAGAGCATGCAGGAGTGAAGGTTTTGTATTCAGCTGAAACTGCAAGGGGGATATTTTAGGTAAGACTGAAAGGCAGGATTTTGAAGTGTTAGCTGCTCAGCTACAGGGCCGGTGCAAGGAAGTTTCACGCCTTAGGCGAAACTTCCATCTTGCGCCCCCCCAGCCCTGCAGCAGCTCCTCGCCCTGAAGTGTGCCCACCACCCCCGGAGCAGCTCCCCTCTCTCTGGCCCGAGGAGCGCTGTGGTACCTCCCCACCCCAGCTCACCTCTGCTCCACGTCCTCCCCGAGCACGCTGTCTTGCTCTAATTCTCCTCCCAGGCTTGCGGCGCCAAACAGCTGATTGGCGCCGCAAGCCTGGGAGGCGGGAGAAGTGAAGTAGCAACTGCGCAGTGGAACCCCTGGGCTGCCGGTGGCACGCTGACCCAGGCATGGGTGGCAAGTTTGCAGAAATTTTGGTGGTGCCCAGAACCTGCCCCCCAAACTCCACCCCCACTTGCCTAAGGCTCTGGGAGGAGTTTGGGGGGAGAGCTCTGGGGTACAGGCCCTGAGCTGGGGATTAGGGTGCAGGAGGGGTGCAGGCTTTGGGATGGAGTTTGGGTGCTGGGTGCAGGCTCTGGGCTGGGGCAGGAGGTGGGTGTGCAGGAGAGGGTGAGGGGTGCAGGCTTTGGGATGGAGTTTGGGTGCAGGCTGGGGGTGGGGGTGTAGGAAAGGGTGAGGGGTGCAGGCTCTGGGAGGGAGTGCATGCTCTGGGAGGGAGTTTGGGGATAGGAAGGAGTGCAGGAGGATGAGGGTTGGGGCTGAGGATGAGGGGTTCATGCTGCAGGGGGGGCTCAGGGTTGGGGAAGAGCATTAGGGTGCAGGAGGATGAGGGTTGGGGCTGAGGATGCGGGGTTCATGCTGCAGGGGGGGCTCAGGGTTGGGGAAGAGCATTAGGGTGCAGGGGGATGAGGATTGGGGTTGAGGATGAGGGATTCATCATGTGGGGGGGCTCAGGGCTGAGGCAGAGGATTAGGGTGTGGGGGGCTGAGGGTTTGGGGTGTTGGAGAGACTCAGGGTGAGGGCGGAAGCACAGGGTAAGGGCAGCCTGCCCTGCCAGTAGTTGGTGGGGGGCACTAGGACCCTGGGACAGCAGACAGCAGTTCTGCCGGGAGCTGCTCTACTCCAGTAACAGAAGCAGGCAGGGGAGAGGTGCTGCGCTGCTTTCTGTGCGGCAGGGATGCGGCGGGGCGATCCGCAGGGGTCGGGGCTGGGCCCGATCCAGGCAGGGCCGGGGGAGAGACCGAGCTCCAAATATTGCTGGAGCAGGGCCCCCAGCCCTGAATATTGCTGGTGCTCGAGCACCGCAAACAGACATAACCTGCCCCCTATTAACCCTGGGCTGCTGGCTGGGACACACTGGGTGTCCCTCTCGATCCCGGCAGCTCCGAGTCCCTCTCGATCCCGGCAGCAGTGGCCGCTCAACCACTTAAAAAAAATTTGGGGGCGCTTTTTGGCGCCCCCAAATCTTGGCGCCCTAGGCAACCGCCTAGTCTGCCTAAATGGTTGCACCGGCCCTGCCCAGCTAGCAGTTGGAAAAGGGCACCAGAGCTAAAACCTTCTTGGACTTTAAGCTGTGTTGCTAGGAGCATGTCTGACATACTGCAGCGGTGGCGCATCTAGTCCTGTATGCTGATGAGAAGAAGTGCTGCGAAGAGGTCAGGGTGGAGCACCTTTCTTCTGCAGAGATAAGCCATTCTAATTATCAGTGTTCAGCAGGTCTCTGTGTGGCAGAAGCCTTATCACACGGATCTGTTCATTTGGCAAATCTGCAAGTAGCATCTCTCCAGGGAGAAGGCATCCTAACTGCACTGGAGATATGGAATTCCTCAGCAGGAGATAAGGGGGAGATTGCATCGCAGGCAAGTGGCAGAGTTGAGTTACAAGCTCTAGGCTGTGTGCTGTTAAGATCCCAATCCCCCTTAGCATGGTTATTACATAGAAGACATAGCTGGCTTCCCATCCACTGATCTCTCCCTCAAATGCAAAGCTACTTGACGGTCTCCTGGAGCTGCTGTGACCCAGTAGAGTCTCTTGAACTTGCCGTTCTGTTCTCAACTAGTCCTTTTCTAGGGGACTCTTCTGCCGAAGGGAACGAGACAGGAGTGGAGGAGGGAAGTAAAAAGGGGAGACAAAATACTAAAGGAATAATATTTGTACCTTGGTCCAGTTCCTTTTACCCCAAATAGCATCCTAAACTAGATTTATCCAGCATAGCTGCAATGCAGATAGCTCTGGGGTGGTGGGGAACAACCAGCCAACACATACCACTAGAGAGAAGGGGACATTTTTGGTCAAAGACTCTGGGGTTGAATCCCTTCTCTTGTGAAAACATCCTGTTGGATCTTTAACAACCCCGCCGAGCAGACAGGACCTCGACATTTGAGCATCTCGCCCCCAACCCCCTATGCTGTGAACTGCCTTGTATTTAATGTCTCTGTCACCAGATAAATTAACTCTACTATTGTGACAAAGTGGCGCTGTTCTTAATGTTTCCTCTGAATACTGTGAGGGTGCCTCAGTTTCTGGCCGACACTCTGTCTCCTGGCAACTAATGGCCCGGGCCTTTCCCCCCTGCAAGGGGATGCTAAAGGTGTGGGAGAACAAAGAGGTCAGATGACTTCCTGGCCCGGGAAAGGAACTCAGCAGAGAAGGAGGGGCTGGAGAGGGTTTCAGTTTGGAGCTGGCTGGGGACAGGAAGTGAGGGCAGACGTGGGCGTCTGGCTCGCTGGGCCGCAGAATGGACCCGTCTGAGGAGTCCAGTTCTCTGTACCTACAAACTCTGTTTTAGACCATGTTCCTGTCATCTAATAAACCTCTGTTTTACTGGCTGGCTAAGAGTCACATCTGACTGCGAAGCGAAGTGAGGGTGCGTGCAGGACTCTCTGGCTTCCCCAGGACTCTGCCTGGGCAGACTCGCTGTGGGAAGCACACGGAGGGGCATATGCTGAATGCTCCAAGGAGAGACCCAGGAAGGTGAAGCCGTGTGAGCTTCTTGCCCTGAAGACAGTCTGCTCCAAGGGAGAGGAGGCTCCCCAAAGTCCTGACTGGCTTTGTGGAGAGCACTTCCAGAGCATCACCTGGGGACTCTGTGACAACCATGGGGAGTGAACCTGCAGTCCCAGGAAGCCCAGACAATTGCTAGTAATTATATAGTGCTGAGGGTATTCAGGGTGCCTTATAGGCAGTGGAGAGATAGTGAAACCCCCCCCTGTCCTGGATCACGTATTGGCTAATGATTACAGTGGCCATTTCCTAAGAGGTGCAAAGCACCTGCAGTTCTAGGGCTGGGTGGGTGTAACGGGGTCTACGAACCCCATTCTGACCGTAGACTGAGATGGGGGAAGAACCTCGCCTGTTTACAAGGAAGCAGCTTGATCACACCCCTACACTGCCTCTAAGAAAGTAACCAAGGGACTGAGGGGGGTTAGCCAGGAGAAGCTGGGGCCCCTCAAAAGACAACACCGAGACCATGACAGTGGGAAATGGCTTTCCCATCCCGGGAGAGTTTTTGAGCTTTTGAAAAATGTTCCTGCCCTGAATCAGGACAAAATGTCAAAATCTAAACAACATGACCCCAAATCTGGAAAAGAATCAGGTCAAGTCATTTGGAATATATCATTGTGATTTTGACCTTTTAGTCATTTTTCAACTTTTTTTTTTTTTACTAAAAAATAACTTGCACTTCTAAATGAAATGTCATTTTGAACCAATAAATGGAACTTTTTAGTTTCAAAAAAGTCACAATGAGGAGTTTCAACTTACTAAACTTATATATTCCAAAACAGGAGATTTGTCAAAAATGACCTTTTTTTTTTTTTGCAAACAGTTCTGATGAGCTGGCATTTTCCGATGAAGAAAACTATTTGTTGCAAATCCCTGAATAGCTAAGGGGTGCCTAGTCCCCATGCTCTGCACACCCAGAATATGAGGGATGCAATAATGATTTTATTGCTCCTTCTCTGGAGACCCTGAATTAAACACCTCTGGCAATTACAAGTAATACAGCTCTTCCCAAACTCATGGCAATACCATCTTTAGCACAGACTTTCCTCACCCCCCTCCTATCACTCCTGCCACTTAACAGTGCTGACTTTTTGTCCTTGTTTTACTCTTTTTGCTTTAAATTCCATCCATGGCTACTGTGTAAATCCTATCCTTGGATATAGTGTTATATTGCTTATCACACCTGTGAGGTAGTAAACCCATTTTACAGATGGGAAAAACTAAGACATGATGAGGTTGAAATATCAGTGCTTTACAGCCATTCCTTAGCCCTAACAACAGTCCTGGGAGGTAGTAATCATAAGCATTATCATCCCTACTTTATAGCTGGAGAGACTAAGGCCATTCTATGCTACAGAATTATGTTGGCGTTTAGCTGCTGCAGTTATTATATCATTTGTGTGTGTCCACACTATGAGCCTTGTGTCAGTGCTGCGTGTCCTTACCAGGAGTGTTTGTAGCAATGCAGAGAGCAGAGAGCAGTGTATCACTGTGCAACTTGCCACCATTAGTGCAGGCGGGGCTGAATTTCTAATTAGGTACAGTACACACGTGCCTAGGGACGCTGGCATTCTAGCTGCACGTAAAAGTTAGAAGTGGATTAAAAGTTTAAAAGTTAATACATACACCTCCCCTATGGGCAGCCAGGCTCCTGGCGTGGTTTGGTGGCCACTCAGCATGTGAGCCTGGAGTAGGTTGAGTGTCTGAGTCAGCCTGCCTGGGGATGCTGTGAGCTGCGGCTGGGCAGGGCGGCTACTGGGAGTGTCCCAGCCCCTTCCCAATCTCGGCCACCCACTGCCTCAGCCCTGTGCCAGGAAGGGGGTGGCTGGCACCTCATTCACTTACCTGGGCAGAGCCAGAGCATGGCTGCCATGCCGGGCTGCAGGAGGGATGAAAGACACCCGGGGACCACTTGCCGTGGGGACAGGCACAGTCCCCTCCCGGCTGGGAGTGCCATGCATGGCGGAGGGTCTGGTGCCTTTCTGGGGAGGCTGTGTTTATATTTCTTTCCTTTTCAGCTGGAGGTGGGGGTGGGGGAGGTGCTGAAGATATTCTGACTAGGGTAAGGTGTAAATCCGGCCCTGAGTGCAAGGTATTTTGGGAAGGTTTTGCAATTCCTCATGGGACCAAAAAGAGTCATGCAGAGGTGACTGGGAGCATGGGTTCAACTTCCCATAATGCAATGTTCTCCATCCCATAATTCCATCTGCCTCCCATAATGTTTCGCACCTCTTTTCAAAATCACCCACACAAACCTGTGTGTCCTTCCTCTCTGTCTGCCATCTGTGACAGAAGCATGGACTTTGCACAG
The DNA here is from genome assembly GCF_007399415.2 of Gopherus evgoodei. Classification (NCBI taxonomy): domain Eukaryota; kingdom Metazoa; phylum Chordata; order Testudines; family Testudinidae; genus Gopherus; species Gopherus evgoodei. The sequence continues at coordinate 360,103,321 of NC_044322.1, read as the reverse complement.
CTCTGTGCTATTGTAATAAGCGTTGTGAGCCTCAGTCACCTGATCCTGCAGTATCTGTAGAGACACAAGAGGAGCTGTGGGGAACATGATGATTCCTGAGAGCCTAGATTGCTGTGGGACATAGAAAGAAATAATTCAAGGTTGTTGGTGGCATATCAGTTCTGAGCCTGAGAAACAAGCACTGGCTTGTGGGATCTCATTTTCATGCAGGTTGGGATGAAGAACAGTGGCTGCAGAACTTTCAGATGTGCCAAGCCACATTCTTGGAGCTGTATGCAGAGCTCACGCCAGCCCTCCAGAACAGTGACACCAAAGTTAAATCTGCACTCTCAGTGGAGAAGCAAGTGGTGATTGCACTGTGGAAACTTGCAACCGTTTGGAATGGGAAAATCCACCGTGGAGGCTGCTGTGTTGCAAGTGTGCAGGGCCATTAATTGCCTCTTGCTTCAAAGGACTGTGACTGTGGGCTATGTGCAGGACATAGTGGATGGTTTTGCAGCAATGGGGTTCCCAAACTGTGGTGGGGTGATCGATGGCACACATATCCCCATCTGGCCCCAGATCTCCTTGCCACAGAATACATCAACAGAATGGGCTACATTTCTGTGGTAATGCAAGCACTGGTTGATCATCAGGGATGCTTTACCAACTTCAGTGTGGGTTGGTCAGGGAAGGTGCATGACGCGCATAGACTCATAGACTCATAGGTCAGAAGGGACCAATCTGATCATCTAGTCTGACCTCCTGCACAAGGCAGGCCACAGAACCCCACCCATCCAATTTTATAACAACCCCTATCCCAGGATCGAGTTATTGAAATCTTCAAAATTGGTTTGAAGACCTCAAGCTGCAGAGAAACCACCAGCAAGCGACCCGTGCCCCACGCTGCAGGGGAAGGCGAAAAACCTCCAGGGCCCCTGCCAATCCGCCCTGGAGGAAAATTCCTTCCCGACCCCAAATATGGCGATCAGCTAAACCCTGAGCATGTGGGCAAGAGTCACCAGCCAGCACCCAAGAAGGAATTCTCTGCAGTAGCTCAGTTCCCATGCCATCCAACATCTCCCCGCAGATCATTGAGCAGACCTATCTGGTGGTAATCCAAGATCAATTGCCCAAATTAACAATCCTATCATAACATCGCCTCCATATACTTATCAAGCTTTGTCTTAAAGCCAGGATAGTCTTGTGCCCCCCACTACTTCCCTCGGAAGGCTGTTCCAGAACTTCACTCCCCTAATGGTTAGAAACCTTCGTCTAATTTCAAGTCTAAACTTCCTAATATCCAGTTTATACCCATTCGTCCTCGTGCCTACATTAGTACTAAATTTAAATAATTCCTCTCCCTCCCTAACGTTAACCCCCCTGATATATTTATATAGAGCAAGCATATCCCCCCGCAGCCTTCTTTTGGCCAGGCTAAACAAGCCAAGCTCTTTGAGTCTCCTTTCATAAGGCAGTTTTTCCATTCCTCGGATCATCCTCGTAGCCCGTCTCTGAACCTGTTCCAGTTTGAATTCATCCTTCTTGAACATGGGACACCAGAACTGCACACAGTATTCCAGATGGGGTCTCACCAACGCCTTGTATAACGGTACTAACACCTCCTTATCCTTGCAGGAAATACCCCGCCTGATGCATCCCAAAATCGCATTTGCTTTTTTAACAGCCGTATCACATTGGCGACTCATAGTCATCCTGCTATCAACCAGCACCCCAAGGTCCTTCTCCTCCTCCGTCGCTTCCAACTGATGCGCCCCCAACGTATATCCAAAATTCTTATTATTAATTCCTAAATGCATAACCTTGCATTTTTCACTATTGTATTTCATCCTATTTCTATTACTCCAGTTTACAAGGTGGTTCAGATCTTCCTGAATAGTATCCCTGTCCTTCTCCGTGTTAGCAATACCCCCCAGCTTCGTGTCATCCGCAAACTTTATTAGCACATTCCCGCTCTTTGTGCCAAGGTCAGTAATAAAAAGGTTAAATAAGATCGGTCCCAAAACCGATCCTTGAGGGACTCCACTAGTGACCTCCTTCCAGCCTGACATTTCACCTTTCAATACGACCCTCTGGAGTCTCCCCTTTAACCAGTTCCTTATCCAACTTACAACTTTCATATTCATTCCCATCTTTTCCAATTTGACTAACAGTTCCCCGTGCGGAACCGTGTCGAACGCCTTACTGAAATCTAGGTAAATTATATCTACCGCATTTCCTTTATCTAAGTAATCCGTCACCTTCTCAAAGAAGGAGATCAGATTGGTTTGGCACGATCTACCTTTACTAAATCCGTGTTGCAATTCGTCCCAATTACCATTGACCTCTATGTCCTTGACTACTTTCTCCCTTAAAATTTTTTCCAAGACCTTGCATACTACAGATGTCAAGCTAACAGGCCTATAATTACCCGGATCACTTTTATTCCCTTTCTTAAAAATAGGAACTACATTAGCAATCCTCCAATCATACGGCACAACCCCCGAGTTTACCGATTGCTTAAAAATTTTCGCTAACGGGCTCGCAATTTCACGCGCCAGTTCCTTTAATATCCTCGGATGGAGATTGTCCGGGCCCTCCAACTTCGTCCCATCGAGCTGTTCAAGTACGGCCTCTACCTCAGTTGCGGTAATATCCACTTCCATATCCACATACCCATTTATCATCCCTCCATCATCGCAAGGTTCCTCACTAGTCTTATTAAAAACTGAAGCAAAGTACTTGTTTAGATGTTGGGCCATGCCTAGGTTATCCTTAATCTCCATTCCATCCTCAGTGTATAGCGGCCCCACTTCTTCTTTCTTTGTTTTCTTCTTATTTATGTGGCTATAGAACCTTTTACTATTGGTTTTGATTCCCTTCGCAAGGTCCAGTTCAATGCGGCTTTTAGCCTTCCTCACTTTATCCCTACATGTTCTGACCTCACCAAGGTAGCTTTCCTTACTGATCCTGCCTTTCTTCCACTCCCTGTAAGCTGTCTGCTTTTGTCTAATCCCCTCTCTGAGTTGCTTGCTCATCCAGTTTGGCCTACAACTCCTGCCCATGGTTTTTTTCCCCTTTCTCGGGATGCAGGCTTCCGACAGTCTCCGCAGCTGCGACTTAAAGTAATTCCAGGCCTCCTCCGCATTCAAATCCCCTAATTCCTCCGTCCAATCCACTTCCCTAACTAATTTCCTTAACTCTTTAAAATTAGCCCTCGAGAAGTCAAAAACCCTAATCCCAGATCTACATTTGTTTATCCTTCCATCTAGTTTGAACTGAATCAGCTCATGATCACTCGAACCAAGGTTGTCCCCTACCACCATTTCTTCTACGAGGTCCTCACTGCTCACCAACACCAAATCTAAAATGCATCCCCTCTCGTAGGTACTTCAACTACTTGATGAAGAAATCCATCCGCTATCACATCCAGAAAAATCTGACCCCTATTATTCTTGCAAGTACTCGTCCTCCAGTTTATATCCGGGAAGTTGAAGTCCCCCATAATCACACATTTCCCCTTTGTGTTTACTTCATTAAAGACATTAAAGAGGTCCCTATCCATATCCCAATCAGATCCCGGCGGTCTGTAGCACACGCCAAGCACTATCTCAGGGGAAGCTCTAGTTGCTTTTTTACCCAATGTGATTTTCGCCCAGACAGACTCCGTCTTATCCATTCCATCGCTTCTTATTTCGCTACAGTTAATGTCATCATTGATGTACAAGGCTACTCCACCACCTTTGCCTTTCTTTCTGTCTTTTCTAAACAGCACATAGCATTCAATACCCGTGCTCCAGTCATGAGTACTATTCCACCAGGTTTCAGTTATCCCTATAATATCCGGTTTCACTTCCTGCACTAGTAACTCGAGTTCCTCCATCTTGTTACCTAGACTCCTCGCATTAGTGTACAGACCTTTTAATTTTCGGCGTTTGGCATCAGTGACATTCTTTCCCCCATCGTGCAGAGACCTTTTACCACCAGCATCACCCGTTACTGTGGTTTCTCCACTATTCCTCCTTGGATCAAATCTTGGGACCACAAGGGTATCCCCTCTCACTTTGTTTACTTTCCTCTCCAGGTTACATTCCGGCGTGGAGATCTCCCGAACATCTCCCAAACATCTCCCCCAACTTCCTAGTTTAAAGCTCTCTTGATGAGGTCGGCGAGCCTCCATCCTAGAATTCTATTTCCCTCCTTGCTTAGATGAAGTCCATCCTGAGCGAACAGTCGTCTATCCGTAAACGCTTCCCAGTGACCGTACATCCCAAAGCCCTCCTTATAACACCACTCCCTAAGCCATCTGTTGATCGCCATAATCTTGTCACTCCGTCGTCGCCCCGCTCTAGGAACCGGCAGAATCCCACTGAAGATCACCTGAGCCTCGATGTCTTTGAGCCTCTTCCCCAGTCTGGCATAGTCCTCCTTGATATGGTCCAGCGAGTAACTAGCCGTATCATTCGTTCCCACATGAAGGATAATCAACGGATTCTTTCCTGCTCCCGCTAAGATCGCATTCAGCCTCAGGCATATCTTTAAGAACACAGGACTGTTCAGAAAGCTGCAAGCCCGGACATTCTTTCCTAGCCAGTGGATTACTCCTCGCTCTCATGGCTCATGAAGCCATACACTGGCCCCCCTGATAGCACCAAGGAGCGCTTCAATTACAGGCTAAACAGGTGCAGAATGACAGTTGAACGTGCCTTTGGTGGTTTGAAGGGTTGCTGGCACTGTCTACTCATGAGATTAGACCTCAGTGAAAAAAAAAATTCCAATGGTTATAGCTGCCTGCTGTGTCCTGCATAATATCTGTGAAGCAAAGGGGGAAAAGTTTCTGCTGGGGGGGAGGGCGGAGGCGGATTGGCTGTCTACTGACTTTGAGCAGTCAGGCTCAAGGAGGTTTTGAAAGACCAGTTTAGTAGTGAGCCAAAGTAGTATGTGTTGCTGTAGTTTGCTTTACCTGTCCTTGGTCTTCTGCAGCCCTGTATAAACTCTTTGGTGAATGCTATGTGTGTAGTAATACAACATTGCCAATGCACCTATTAATACTGTCTATGAATGATGTCAGCACCACCCAGCATATATTGTGAACTAATAAAGGTTAATTATGTTTCCAAAAACAGAGCTTTGCTCTATAACAGGGTTTGGCAGCCTCTGGCACGCCGCTCTCCAGGGTAAGCACTCTGGTGGGCCAGGCCAGTTTGTTTACCTGCCACGTCGGCAGGTTCGGCCGACCATGGCTCCCACTGGCTGCGGTTCGCCGTCCCAGGCCAATGGGGGTGGCGGGAAGCTGCGGCCAGCACATCCCTCACCCACGCCACTTCCCGCAGCCCCCATTGGCCTGGGACAGCAAACCGCAGCCAGTGGGAGCCATGGTTGGCTGAACCTGCCAATGCAGCAGGTAAACAAACTTGCCCAGCCCGCCAGCGTGCTTACCTTGGAGAGCCGCGTTCCAGAGGTTGCCAACCCCTGCTCTATAATGATGCAAATAGAAAAACATTTATAACTTAATAAATTAAGGGAAAAGAACTTATGAAGGGGAAAGAACAGTGATTTCCATTCCAGATACATATACACCCACTGTGTCTTTCACAGGTCAGTGTATGTGCGACTGTCATAGAATCATAGACTATTAGGGTTGGAAGGGACCTCAGGAGGTCATCTAGTCCAACCCTCTGCTCAAAGCAGGACCAACACCAACTAAATCATCCCAGCCAGGGCTTTGTCAAGCCTGACCTTAAAAACTGTGAATGTCTTTAATGTCCCCAGGGATGGAGTGGTAGGGGTCGGGCAGTGGCCCCTGAGGCCATGCCAGATGTTGCGGGGGGTCAGAGGGAGGTCCCGGGATGCAGTTCTTTCTGGGCTGCAGAGGGAGGTGAGCGTGGGATTGTTGAACCTGCAGGTCCATCAGAGTCTGCAGCATGTCTGTTTGCTACCTGAGAAGTGCAAGGATCTCCGTTGCACATCCCTATCCTTTTCCTGCGCTTTCTCTTCTCCAGTCCATCCCTGTCCATGCTGCCTGCAAGGGTGATACTCTAAACCCTGTGCTTGTTGTGTGAAGCAGCAGAGGCTTGCAGGATCTCTTGGAACATGTCATCCAGAGCCCTCTTCCTTATTCTGCTTATGTGGATCAGACGCACCACCATTGTGGATGGAGAGACCCTCAAGGCCATTTTTGCAGCTGCTGAAGATACAATACACCGAAGTACCATTGTCAGCATCTTCATGAGATAAATTGAAACTTAGGATACTGAACTTACTCCCCGTGATCCGCACAAGTTGTCAGCACTACATTTTCACTTCTCCTTGGGATTTATACAGCACGGCGGCAGTTACAGCAGCCATGGTAAGTATGGCCCTGGGGCAGGATAGCTCATGGGTATAAGTATATGAGGAATACTGACATCATTTTCCACAGATGGTGGTGATTTTAGCTGATCTCTCACTCTTGAAGGTAACGGAGGCTGAAAGGGAACAGCTCCTGCAGGCATCAGGGTGCTGCCCGGGACAATATGCTGCTAGCCTGTGGGCTTCTGTGCTTCCTGCTGAAATAGTTGCTGTGTGGCGTGGGAAAGTGTCCTACCATGGCAGAAGAAGTAAGGCAGCCCTCCCTAGAAATCTCCAGCAGAGGATTGCAGACTACCTGCAGGAAAGTTTAATCAAGATATCTACAGAGGATTCACAGGACCTCCCCATGCATATAAACAGAGCGCTCCACAGTTCTCCCTCTGCCTATCTTTAGAGGGGGATGAGAAGCAGGTAGCAACACTACCTCCACTGGTTGTCTGACTGCCTCTTCAAGCACAAGTAAAAAAGATTAAAATCAACAGTTGTGTCCTGCTACTTTGGGGGTTCCATCCCTATAATTTCAAAGCAAGCAGCACCCTTAGCAAAGATTCCTTCTCCAGACTGTAGGGATTGCCCAGAAGTCAGTTTAATATGCTGCTTGGGGGCATGGATTTGTCCCATCCCTGAGTGACACAATTAAACAGACCTAATCTTCTAGCGTAGATCAGGCCTAAGGGACTTGATCAGGATCACTCACACAGCAAGTCCAGAAGCAGGATTAGAACTCAGAAGTCTTTGATGTTTAGGCTAGTGCTCAAGCCTCTGGACCACACTGCTTCTTAGATACACCCTCTTGTAAGTATCAAGATATTCCATAGCTAGACATGTCTTAGCCATAGCAATGTCTTACCCAAGCAGCAATAGAAATGTCTTACCCAAGACCACACAGCAAGCCTGTAGTATAAATCAGAAGCTCTAGCTCAGGGGTGGCCAACCTGAGCCTGAGAAGAAGCCAGAATTTACTGATGTGCATTGCCAAAGAGCCATAGTAATGTCATTAGTCCCCCCCATAGCTCCCCCCACCCCCGCTCCCGGTGCCTCCTACTCACTGGCTGCCCTGCCAATCAGTGCCTCCTCTTCCTTCCCCACACCTCCCGATCAGCTGTTTTGTGGGGTGCAGGAGGCTGGGGGGGGGGGAGGGGGAGATGCCAGGGCACTGCAGGCTCAGGGGAGGGGGCGGGAAGGAGTGGAGTGGGGGCAGGGCCTGTGGCTGAGCCAGGGGTCGAGCAGTGAGCACCCCCTGGCACACTGGAAAGTTGGCGCCTGTAGCTCCATCCCTGGAGGCTTCTATACAAGAAGCCTCATATTAACTTCTGAAGAGACACATGTGGCTCCGGAGCCACGGGTTGGCCAACCCTGCTCTAGCTAGTGTCTATTGGCACTAATCAACATCCTAGCTAAGTTCCTGACTACCAGGCCTGTGCTCGATTCACTAGCCTACATTGCTTGTCTTCTCCCTATAACCAAATCAAGCCTCCTTGTGACGAGGGGAACAATATCTGCAGGCAGCCTCTTCACTTGGTAAGGTTACCACCTGTAAGAGCTGAGATTTGACACACAATAACAGCTGAGCTGCAGTAATTTACAAGGAAGTAATTCCCACCAAGGGATTCCAGTGACCTTATAAACTGAGCGAGTGGAGCTTGTTGGCTCGGGTCTTCCCAGGATGGAATTAATTCCCTGTGGTGCTCTGCAGTCTATTTGATGCTATTGTGGCCATACAAGCATTAGCTATACAAGGAGGCTATTTTACCCAGATGTATTAAATTGTATTAAGGTAGCAACTAGATTAGAAGTAATTGCAACTATAAAAATTAGCTCAACTCAGAGAAGAAAAAAAATCATTCCCGGAGCCAGTGTTTGGCTCTTTCGAACTGCACAATCCATGGCACGCTTCTGCAGCTGACAAGTTTGAATGCTCTCATGAAATCATAATCCACTGGGGAGTTTCATAGTGACTTGTGATATTAAATTTCTCACTATACTTGGCCCCTACAGGTCCAATTGCACTTTACACAATGGATTAGAGTTCTTTTAGTGCCTGTGTCCATATTCTGCTTTTTGAAAATCAATTACAGTCTGCATTTCTAAATTCTCCTTATAATTTCAATTGGATTGTGTACTCTTCTCTGCTCCCTGTCCAGTTCTGTGGCCTAGCATTATAATGTGCACTTCATTACACCAGAAGGACAACTTCCAGGCAGTGTTGGATGCTGTGAGGGCTACATGTTGATTTCGGATAAGAGGAGGTATTGTGGGTAAATCCCTGGACTGCATTCCAGAAGCTCAAGGTTCATTTTGCAGCTTTCCCGTAGCCTTCCTGTGTGACCTTATGCACACAGATTTGGCCTGGTCTAGCCACACGTTTTGTACTGGTCTAACTATTTTGTTTATTGTGAAATAGTTGTACTAGCACAATCTCTAGCATGAACATTACAACGGTAACTTATAGCAGGATAACTTATTCCTCTGCCCACGTGGAAATAAACTATACCGGTGTAACACACCTTTATACTGCTATAACAGAGCCCACCCTAGGGACCATTGTGCTGCTATCTCTATAAAGGAACCGTTAAAGCAGTACAACTTTCTAGTGTAGACAGAGCCTTAGATTATCTGTGCCTCAGTTCCCCACCTATTATGTGAGGATAAATATATTATAGATTGTGAGGTGTTCAGATACTGCAGTGATGGGGGGAGGGGGCATAGAAGGACCCCAGAATAGCTTTCTCCTACCCTTTGTCTCTCGTCTATTTAGAGTGGAAGTTCTTTGGGGCAGGGCCTGTCTCTTACAACGTGTATGTTCAGGACCTAGTGTCATAAACACATAGCTAAGATAGCTAAGATAAGATTACTTCTTTTCACCTGGAAAGAAGTAATCTGAACCACCTGACCAGAGGACCATCAGGAAACAAGACTTTTTCAAATCTGGGTGGAGGGAACTTTGTGTGTGAGTCCTTTGTTCTTGGTCTTCTGCCTGTATGCTCTCTCGGCTATGAGAAGTGATTTCTGTTTCCTGCTTTCTAATCTTCTGTTTCCAAGTTGTGAGTACAAAAGATCAGATAGTGATTTATATGTTTTTTTATATTTACATGTCTATAGTTGCTGAAGTGCTTTGAATTGTATTCTTTTTGAATAAGGCTGTTTATTCATATTTCTTTTAAGCAATTGACCCTGTATGTGTCACCTTAATACAGAGAGACCATTTTTATGTATTTTTCTTTCTTTTTATATAAAGCTTTCTTTTTAAGACTTGTTGGAGTTTTTCTTTAGTGGGGAATTCCAGGGAATTGAGTCTGTGCTCACCAGGGAATTGGTGGGAGGAAGAAGTCAGGGGGAAATCTGTGTGTGTTAGATTTACTAGCCTGACTTTGCATTCCCTCTGGGTGAGGGGGGAAGAGAGATTAGCTCTTGGTAATTTTGTTCTCCAGGACTGGGAACGGGGAGGGTGGAGTCCCTCTGTTTAGATTCACAGAGCTTGCTTCTGTGTCTCTCTCCAGGCACACCTGGAGGGGGGAAGGGAAAAGGTTTATTTCCCTTTGTTGTGAGACTCAAGGGAGTTGGGTCTTGGGGTCCGCAGGGAAGGTTTGGGGGGACCAGAGTGCCCCAAAACACTCTAATTTTTTGGGTGGTGGCAGCTTTACCAGGTCCAAGCTGGTAACTAAGCTTGGAGGTTTTTCATGCTAAACCCCATATTTTGGACGCTAAGGTCTGGTTGGGGCCCGTGTGTAATACGTGCAATACTAATGCAGCCACTCTAGTTATGGCAGGACTCTACAGGATGCATTGGGCTGTCAGGGTCCACTCTTGGGAATGAAGGGGTGCACCCCTGACTCAAAAAGCATCGGTATAAGTCCCACAAACAATTTGTCCGCAGGAAGAGCCATAGCTGCTCCATCCTGAACTCCAGCAGCACCTATGGTTATGTCTACACTGCAACAGAAAACCCGCGGCGTTGAGTCTCAGAGCCCGGGTCAATGGACTTGGGCTCCTGGGGCACGGGAGGCAGGGCTGCACATTGCAGTGTAAACGTTCAGGCTCGGGCTGGAGTCCCGGCTCTGAGGTCCGTGCCCCTCACGGGGCTTCAGAGCCTACCTGATCCTGAACATCGACGCTGCAATTTTTAGCCCTGCAGTCCGAGCCTGAGTCAGCTGACCTGGGCCAGCCACAGCTGTGCTGTGGGCATAGGTATTAGAACCAGGGGTGCTGGGGTTGCTGCGGTGTATGATGGAAGTGGTTTCCATCATACACAGGGTTTACAGTTTGGTTCAATGGCTCTAAGACCCTCTCCCACTATACAAATCGTCCCCGCACCCCTGGCTGTGGGTCTTTGATTGCAGGGCAGAGGCACCCTAAAAAGCCACACCAGGCAGTATGAATGAGCTCCTCACTTCCTGCATGGCCGGCCGGTGTAATTACCACTGCCTGTACTTGTTCTGAATGTGGATCCTAATTAGATATAAGTGGCAAAGAAATAAGCTGCAAATGCTGATGTGAGCTGCTGCTGAAGAAATATATCCTGGAATAAAAGAAATTGGGGTCATCACCTGACTATATTTATTTAATGCGAGTTGTTGATTGACTTGTGTTTACATGAGTGGTCACAGCTCCTGCCTCCATAGGAGGTTTCTATCTTCCTGTCAGCAGACTGACTGAAATGAATCGATTCATTGGCTTTAATTGCCTGGAGTAACTGTGGGTCCCTCAGCAGTGGCAGGCAGCAGCGGTGATGGTAATCCCACTTTGTACTGATGTGCCTCTTTGCTCACAATGGGAGGATCTCCATGGACTATGTGAAGCTGGGGAGGTAGAATCATGCCCATTTTGCAGCTGCAGAAACTGAGGCACGCTGAGGCTAAAGGGCCCATTCCCACTCCCACTGAAGTTAATGTGAATTGTGCCATGATAATAATACTTCTGTTTCCCCACTCAGTGTCTTGTAAGCTAGGGAGTGTCTCTTATATTGTATGTTTTTGCAGCACTTCACACAATGGGGCTCTAATCTTGGTTTGGGCCTCTAGCTGCTGCCACCAACATTAAATAATAAGAAGTGATTTGCCAAGTCACAAACAATGTCATTGGCAGAGTCTAAAGGAGCAGCCAGCTCTCCTGACTCCCCATCCCTTGCTTTAACCATTAGACAATGCTGCCCCCACCCTTAATTTGAACAAAGCACTGTGAAGGAAAAACCCCTCACAAATGGGAAAATGGGGATTTAACCCCTCTCATGCCAGTCCCTCTCTGAACTCCCTACGGAGTTTGTTCTGACACATACACAGTGCCTTGAGAACAGATTATCATTTGGTCATTATGTGTATGAACCACATTGACATTGTCTTTCTCATTTAGAACATAAGATCCTTGGGATAAGGACCATGTCTTACTTTTCACTGAGGCCCCTAATGCTGCTCAATAAATCCTAATAAAAATACTTATGGCCAAGGACCTAACTTTCATTGGAAGTGGTAATTCAGCAATACCCTTTAACTCCCTAGATAAGCTTTTACCAATCAGTTAAACTACTAAATATCTCAATGTGAGTTATCCTGCCTCTTTGTTTTACAGAATTAACCCATGGAACTGTCTGCCACAGGATATAACTGACATGACAATGTAACGACAGAACACACAACACCTGTCTTGAAAACTGCCTAATACCCACTCATTCTTCTTAAAGTAAGGTTGCTGCCTTGTAGGACCTTATTCCTAGCATGCTTTTCAGGGGGCCAGCACTTTAAATTGTGCAAGGCAGCTGCAGCTTTAAAGCAGCCATTTGGTAACTGTTGTATCTTCATCTCCTCTAGCTGATAAGTGCTCTTAACTCCTGTTATGTTTTCCCCTTTTTATTCCTGCGGAGATGGCACGTTCCCACCAAGGCCAAAAGCTCTGTAAGATTATGTGTATTTATAGGGCAAATGGGAGCATCCATAGTGGGCCCAGTGGTTTAATCCAGTATGGCCATGGGCAAATACCTAATTCACCACAGCCCCTCCCTTGCTCCAGAATTCAAACCTGACCTTTTGGGAAGTTCCAGGTTTGTTTAAATCACTTCCTCCATCTTTGCCAATGCCTGGCTAGCAGCAGAAATTCCAAAGTACGGTGAGAGGGACTGTTCTCTTGATACGTTTCTCCTGACTCTGTAGGCCTGAGAGGACCAATTCTCCTCTCCTTTATGCTGCTCTAACTCTACTGAGGTCAATATGGGACAGCGCCTCAGCTGGTGTAAACCATCATCGCTCCATTGACTCCAATGGACATGCCAACTGCAGATCTCTGGCCCATTGGATTTATACCTGGAGAAAACTGAGCTCAAAGGTTTTGAGAAACATCTTTACTCTAGGGTAGGGGGCCAAACATTTTGATGGCTCATACCACTGTCAGGCCTTCAAGGCCCTGATCCTATGAGGCAGACCTTGTAGCAAGAAAGGACTACCCAGTGGTTAGGGCACTAGGCTAGGAACGCTTCACGAATTTGCATGTCATCCTTGTGCAGGGGCCATGCTAATCTTCTCTGTATCGTTCCAATTTTAGTATATGAGCTGCAGACTTGAGACACTCAGATTCAGTTCCCTGGTCTATGACCGTTCTCATGGCAACTAGGATTGTTGGTCATCTTGTCATCCCCTGTCTCCAGCCTGAGAGAGCTTTGCGTGTGCTTAACTGGGTGTCAGCTCCCTAAATCTGGGAGCCTGTTAGCCCATCAAATACTCTCCTCTGCCCTATACCAGCCCTGTCTTCACCTTGCAGGTTAACAATAGGAGCACTTGAATCGCTCCCCTGTGATATCCAGCTCCTGACTCTGGTTAGCCACAAAAATCCCATTTGCTCTGCCCCAAACCAGCAGTGTGACTTGGTTTACTAGTTTTACCTTAAACAACCGCTCCTGGAAACTGCACTGCACCTGTGAGCAATTACAATCAAACAGAAGTGGGTTTATTTAAGAAAGAATGGAGAGTTAACTAGAACTGAGAGAGTCGTGGAAACAAATGGTTACACCGCAAAACAAAATCATAGAACATGAACCTGAGTCCACCTTTATCCAAAGTCACCTTTCCTATCTGATAAAGTAGGTCCCCCCCCCACCCAATTCAGTCTGTTGCAGAGCTGGCTGGTTTCACAGAAACCAGGATCCATTTTTTCATTGGCGCATCCCTGCTCCCCAAGGTGTCCCCTCAGTGAAAGGCCACCTCATGCCTTCCCTCTTTCTCTGTTATCCTGAGACAGTCTTTTGTCTTTATTCCTGTTCTTTTTTTTACTTCCAAAAGGTTTTGACTGTTTGCAGTTGTGTCTGATGTTTTTTCCTTTGTAAGTCTTGGGATGGGGCGAGACTAGACAACTGAGCCTTGGCTGCATGACTGGCTAAACAGGGCGGGGTGACAACTCTCTCCTGCTTGAATGGGCCACCACTGTGACACATTATTCCAGATGACTAAGGCCAAGTCTACACACAAAAGTTACATCAATCCAGCAGAGTCACTTAGAGGTATGAAAAACCCACACCCCTAGGTGAGGGACGTAGTTTAACCGACCGCAACCCTCCCCCCATGTAGACAGCGCTATGTTGGCAGGAGAGCTTTGCCTGCAGTCACATAGCTGCCAGCATAGCTACCGCCTCTCGTGGAGATGGAGTTATTAAGCTGACAGGAGAGCTCTCTCCCATTGGCTTAGAGCGTCTTCACCAGGCGCGCTACAGGGGTGCAGCTGCAAATCTGTAGTGTAGACCTGCCCCTAGTTAAGCAGACTTAACCCCCTGTGAAATCATCGGTCAGTTTAGCTACTGCCTCTCGAGAAGGTGGATTAACTACGCTGATGGGAAAATCCCTCCTGTCGCTGTAGGGAGTGTCTACACTAAAGGGTTGCTGCAGCAGCAGCTGTGCCACAGTAGAATTTCAAGTGCAGACAAGCCCTAACTTTTACTCCAAGTCCATAAAGCATACTGTCAGTATAGTTCTATTATTCCTTAAATATTGCCCAGACACACATCTTGCAAGGATTATGACTCTTCGAGCTTTCTGGAGATACCTCACGTGCTACTTTTTATGGATAAATATCCTGCAAGACATGTGTTTGGTGTAGTGAGTTTGTCAGGTGCAAGACCAAAGTTGTTTGCAAAGAACTGGACCCTTTTCAAAGGAGCCTCTGTATCGCATGCTCTGCCAAAGACTTCCCGTGTGACGTTGGGCAAGTCACTTGGTTTCTCTGTGCTTCAGTTTCCCATCTGTACGATGGAGATATTAGCTTTTCCCTACCTTATACAGGGTGTTGTGAGGATAAATATAATAAAGGCTGAGAAGTGCTTTGATAGCTACTGATGTAGCTATATGAAAGCTCAGTGTAATTATTCATCCTATGACTCCAGCTACTTATACAACCCTCATTACCACAGTATCTAAGCATGTCATAGTCCTTTATGGATTTTATCCTTCCCCATGAAGTATTCTCTTCATATTACAGATGGAGCATGGAGGTCTCTGTTAGAGCTAGGAATTGAACCTGGGTCTCTGGATTTCCAGAACAGGGCTTTACCCACTAAATAATACTTCTTGTGGCCTTTCAATAGGCACCTTTTTTCCTCAAGCTCACCTCATATGGATGTCTCTCCACACCTCTGATCATTGTCATTACTCATTGCTGGATGACATTTCTACTTAAACTGTTTGGATTGCAAGCTCTTTGGGGCAGGGACTGTCTCTTCCTATGGGGCTTCAGAGGTGCAGGGGTCAACCCATGTGGATCAGCTGGCAGGAATGAGGCCTCAATGGGGAAGAGAGACTCAGCCAACATAATAAGGAATGAATAGCTTTTTCAGTGACAAAAAAGTCTGCTGATCTGTTATAGATACGATTTATATACTGCACAAACGAAGAGTCAGAGAATGCTCGCCACACCCAGCCATGAACGTTGCACAGCGCAGCATTCATAAGTCTGAAAGTCTTAAAAAAATATTAATTTTATAATTAAAACACTCTACCGTACATAAAGTTAAAAGCCATGCATATATATACACATCACAAAAAGCAAACATCTAGATTTAATGCGGCGTAAATGTACTAATCACCAACTGTTTAATATAGATCAGTAGCACATAAAAAATAGATGGGATGGAAATTATTATTTGTATTACAGTAGCTCTAGGGGTCACAATCAAGATTAGGGTCCCATAGCATCAGGCAGTCTATGCGCACAGTGAGAGACAGCCCCTGACACAAAGAGCTATCGGGCTAAGTAGACAAGACAGACAACGAGTGGGAGGGGCAACAGAGAGATGGAGGGACTTGCCCAGGGTCACACAGCAGGTCAGTGGCAGAGTTGAGACCAGAAACTGGGTTGTCCTGACTCCCAGTCTAAGGCCCCATCGTTGGACTTCATAACTATAACCAAATACTGGCCAGTGTGCTGATCTGTGCAGGTGCAGTGGTTTGTCTGTGCAACACTCATGGCAGAGCTGGGGCCTAGCAGCCTATGTATTGTGTTCAGCAAGCCACATCATCCCGGTTTCTAAATATCAGCGCCTACAGTACGCAGGTGCAGTGGGTATAATGCTGGTCTTACCAGCACTAGATCAAGAGTAACTCCACTGAAGCCAATGGAATGAGGCTAGTATAACGTTGGATTGGGATCAGAATCATGCCCTGTTGCTTGAGGTATTCTCCTGGACTGAGTCAGGAGATTTGGGGAGTGTTTGAGCGCTCAATGGATTTATACAATCACATCTCTTCCCCATTGCAGCTCATCAATCTGGGATCTTAGGCCTAGGCACTAAAAGCTCATAGTAAGAGTAGGTTCTCATCTTATTTTAGTTAGTCCAGCCACTAGAGAGAGACACACAACACACGCTGAGCCGGTGAGTTATATTTATTCCATCCTACCTTGCAAATCACTTTCACTCTTCACACCTACCTTTCTGCTCATCTTGGCTCAAGCCTCCTCTTTGTCCCTTCATCCTGTCATTGCTTGGGCCTTTTTCTCCACTGCTTTTGTCTGGAACAGCCTCCCTGGATCTCTCTGCCCCATCAGTTCCCTCTCATCTCTAACCTCACCTTGAACGTCCCCTTTCTCTCATGCCCTATGCCTCTTAATTGCTCTCTCCTTATGGTTTTAATCATCTATCTCCCCCCACACAGCCGAGAAGTTTGAGGTTTCATAAGACATCAAGCTCTTTTCAAGCTGTTTCCCCTGTGACCTTCTCCCTCCTGGAAATACCATGAGATCTGCTGTTCTCATGAGATTTCAGCTGCATCCGAACTTGAACTCGAAAACAGGTCCCTTTTGGTTTGTAAATAGAAATCAAAGAGGTTCTGAGTTTGCTCCATTACTTTATGAGGGAAATCTAATTTTAAAACCGTGAGCTGGGGACTAAAATAAGGAAACGCAGCAGCCTGAAACCTGCCTTTTTGCCCAAGCCAAAACAGAAGAAGAACCTTGTAACAGGGTGGCTTGCCCCAGGATTTCCAAAAAGGCTGGAGAACCTGGGGTTAAGCCAACCTGATTACAGAATGAGCTCCACCTGAAGGGAATCTGGCAGTTCCCCATAAAGAGCCTGGCTTATGGGGTGATATGGGGCAGCTAGGGAAAGAGCTGGATAGAAGCTAAGAGCAGGGAGGGATCCTAACCAAGCAGAGACGTTGAAGAGAGTTTGCCAGGCAAGGAGGCCTGGGAGAGGCTGTGACTAAACAGGGGAAAAACTGGGTGACCCAGAAGGAAACAAGAGCCTTGAGGTAGGAAGTGGCCCAGGGGGACCCGGGAAGGGGTGGACTGAAGATTGTGAGCTGCCTGGAGGTCTGAGTTATCTGATGGAGAAATCATCGCAGTGTCAGAGTGACTATCGGCAGGGGGTGCTAGCCCAGCCAGAGAGTGGTAATGCCTAATGGTGAGGAGACTCCTTTACAGCCTCCAAAGTTCTCAGTTCTGCATATAAATGGTACTGCAATCAGCAGTCCTTTCTGTGACTCTGGAATCCAGCTCAGGTCTTTGAGACACCTTGAATGGTGACACAATGCAGCACAAGCTGTTTAGTTAGTCTGGGAGCTAGAGCTAACCACAGAGTCTGGCTGTCTAGCAGCCTCAATAATAATTAACACTAGTGTTTTTCATCTGTAGATCTCAAAGTGCTTTGCAAAGGAGGTCGATCTCACTATCCCTATTTTACAGATGGGGGTGGTGGAAATGAGGAACATAACAATGAAATGACATGCCCAAGGTCACTCAGCCAGCCTAAATCCTGTCCAGTTTATATTCATTGCCAAGTGGGTTTTAAATTTGTTTAAACTGTGCTATCTGAGACTCCATCCCAGAATGCTTTAATAGTCACCAGGCCATGGATCTGATTTGTTTTGGTTCTGCTCTGGACTCTGTGTAGGAACTGAAGTAGGGAGAGCAGGGTGACTTGATCAGTTTTATAGCTCCTGGGATTTTGGAGCTGGCTTGGGAGCCTGCCTAGCCAGTGATCTCCAGGCTGCTGTAACTCTGGTCTAGTCTATAGGAGAAAGCGGTATTGGATTAGTTAGTTTGGTGCAATCACATTTGTGTGGAATCTTGCATGTTGATATGAGTGCCATTACTGATTGAACTTACTTTAGTAAGCAGTCAACTTGACCTCACTTGACAGGCACTGCTAAACTGAAACAAAGGTGGACACGCAAAAGAACTGAGCGAACTAAACCAGCACAGCTCTGTTGTGGGGCTGAGGCCTTGCTCTCAGCTGCCATAGGCCCCCAAAGGGACCTTCTCAGCAGTCAAGGATAGCCAGAGAGCAGCTGTGCCTCCAACACGTTGCGGCAGCTGGGAAGAAGGGGAATTAGAGTATATAAATGTACAAACTCATAAGTGTACATTGAGGAACAAAGAACGTCGGCCATACTTACAGGATGGGAGACTCTATCCTGGGCAGCAGTGACTCTGAAAAAGACTTGAGGTTCATGGTGGATAATCAGCTGAAGATGAGCTCCCAGTGTGACGCTGTAGCCAAAAGAGCTAGTGCGATCCTGCGATGCATAAACAGGGGAATCTCATGTAGGAGTGGAGAGGTTATTTTGCCTCCCTCTTTGACAATGGTCCAACCATAGCCGTTCTGGTACCTGCAACTCAGGAAGGATGCCGATAAATTGGAGAAGGTTCAAACAGGAGCCACAAAAATTAAGGGGTGATGTGATTACAGTCTGTATGTATCTGGGGGGGACACATTTAAAAAATGAGTCTTTCAGTCTAGTAGAGACATGTATACAATCCAATGGCTGGAAGTTGAAGCAAGGCAGATTCAGACTGGACATAAGGCACACATTTTAATAGTGAGAGTAACTGGCCATTGGCACTATTAACCAAGAGTCATGGTGGATTCTCTATAATCGACAACTTTAAAATCAAGAATGGATGTTTTTCTGAAAGACATGCTGTAGGCTGCCTAGGCATGGTTTTGAGTAAGTTGTCTAGCCTGTGCTCTACAGGTGATCAGACTAGATCACAATGGTTCCTTCTGGCCTGGGAATCTGTGAACCTGATACCCCAGCTCTGTATCACCTGGGGAAGGCTCACGTGTTGGGGGAATTCCCCAGTAACCAGATCTACGGGCTCTGCAGCAATGATTTCACACCACTCTGTTCTGCACTCTACCCTAGACTTTCTGCTGTCGGAATAACTTTTTCTCAGAGTACAAAAAGATTTGAGACACAATTTGTTCTCCTCTTTTGGCAGTACCCCTTGAAGAGTCTTGGAGAGTTTCTCAAGAAAGCAGCTAGGACATAGAGGGCTAATTTCACCTAGACGGCTCAGAATAGGCTGATTTATTATTGCAGGATCTTAAAGCTGCAGTAAAAAGTTGGCATTTATTTCCCCTCTTCTATCCCACCTCACTGCCTATGCTTGAGGAAGCACTGTGATCTCAGGGCTAGCAGATGCAGTGGAGCTTAATGCTATTCCGTTCACCCAAGCAGCCAACCATAAATGCATTTTTCAGAAGGAAAGACAACTCCCATAACTTTTAAATTAAAATTTAAAAGCCCTTAATTACAGAGGCATAAATCACTGGGAGGCCTTTAAATCTTCATAATCTTTTATGGCCCGGCATGTATCGTTTCCAATTGCATCCTCATTGACAGGGGACAACAAGCCCTGGGCAGTAACAACCATGCTTTCTAAGAGGGACTGTGAACAGTTCTTCTGTTCTCCAACAGGATGAGCAGTGATGACACGCCGTAGGCAGGCATTTCATTTGGTTTTAAGTTGGACAGTCCTGCTTTTGTCTGACTTGTTCCCTGTCCAGAGTGATATAAACCAGATGTGGTTTTGTCTGGTATCCCACATGGCATGGAGGATGGGGCCATTTTGAAGTTCACACTGTGCTAGTGCAGGGGGCAGGGCAGTCTGTTCTTCAAAATGGTGTCCTCCCTGCAGTGTGACTTTGTATGCACTGTGTGTGCAGAGTCATGCCAGTGGAAATGGGCCCAAGCCATTCCTGGAAGTACTGGAATGCCTAGTATTCATTAGTAACTACTGTAACACACAGGTTGGGGTGAGTAAGTGGTGTTGGGACTGCTCTCATTTCAATTCATTGGCAGGACAAGCTAAAGGGTGAGGTCTGTCTTCACACAAACTGTTCCAAGTGGTACCAACCACCAAGAGTGGATGCAGTTATACCAGTATAAAGGTGGCTATGCTGGTATAGCTCATTCCTGTATGGGCAGGGGAGTAAGCCATGAGAGCTGGCTGGAAAATGTTGAGTTTGCGGGGGAAATATTGGAATCCAAAATATTTCTACTCGCATTTGCTTCACGGGAGCAATGGTTTGGGTGCCTCATACTCCCATTCTCCTGCATAGGCCAGGCTCCTGGTTGGACCATGGGTTCCATGATGCACCCTGGTCTCTTCTGATGGTGAGGAAGAAGCAGACCCTAAAGGTATCTCTCAGGGTGGGAATATCACCCACCCAGAATAGAGTTACATACTGTGCTTGGAGGCTGACCGCTGTCTGTTCCTGATCTGGTGGCAGGTTGCTCTGTAGCGTGGTGCCATGTCTCTCCTTTCTCCCAGGGTCAGGCACAGATTTTCCTCATTGCTTTTGGATGTAATATCTCTTACAGTGCCAGATAATCTGAGGAAATCTTTCTCGTACATCCTCGTATTTGGAAGATTGGACCAGTGAAAGAAGTGATTGCTTGAAACCCTGACTTCCCAGACTGGCCCTACCACTCATGGGTTAATAGCCCCCCAGCCCCCACCATCCCCTGCAGGGAAAACATGCCAGCAGATAAGAGATGCGATCATTGTTTATAGTGCATAGTGCCTACCGTAATGGCTCTCTGATTTATTATTATTAATCAATCATTACAATAATCATGTGTTAGTGCTGCTTGGGTGAATTTTTACTTTGGCATTTTACTTTGACATTTCAATGTACGTCAAGGGGAGCCCTCGCTTACGATGAGGAGCCTTTTGGTGTGGAGTTTAAAGCCAAAACCTAAATACTCTAAATAAAAGTCTTGTCTTGCTTGGACCACTAAAAACTAGTGACTTCCACTTATCCCCTGGAGACAATATCCTTCCATCTCCTCTTGTCTCCTTCCCCTCCCCCACTGAAATAGGGTCTAATTCCTTCTTGTCCCACATGGAGTATGGTAACTGTATGTGTAGCCCTCCTATGGGAATACCAGGATTACACTTACCTGCACCTTGTCTCTTTACAGATTGAAGGTCTGCTGAGGGGATTAAAGGGGAGCAGGGAGTGGCTGCAGCAGCAGAGTTTGGTATGCTCTGGAAAATCTCTGCAGCAGGGGAGCTTGCACCAGCTGAGTGTGATATTTTTGGATACTAAGTAGTGAAACTCCAGTTTTAAAATGGTTCCTGGTCTGGGAATGTAAATGCATTCAGGTCATGAGTGAATGTCCTTGGTGAATGGCAGTGACTGTCTTCCACCACCAGCTATTGACTCAATAAATACAATGGGCCAGATCAAGTGGGTGTAAATCTATCTCCAGTAGAGCAAGGCTGTATTACAGCAGCTGAGGATCTGGCCCAATATATACTGTCAACTCCCAAAGCTTATAAAGATAAACATGTACAAAATTGTGTTAAAAGCCAATGTATTTAGATTGTAATCTCTTTGCAGGGGGGCAAGGTCCCTGTTTCCATTCCTTTCTGTAGTATATCTAGCGCACAGATGGGTCTATATTACGTTAGTACAAAAGGGAAGTGACTTGTCCAAGGTGTCCCAGTGAGTTCATGGCAGAACCCAGTCCGGTGCCCAATGTATTGGACCACGCAACATGGCTGTGTGCCATTTTGACAGCTAAAGTGCTGCACGGGGCCTTCCGCTGGCTATCCACACCAAAGTGAATTTTACCTCAGAGCCTCAAAATGTGCTAAGGGCTCTGGCTACTTGCAAATGGGGAGAAGGGCCAAATTCATCAGAATTTATTCATGACTAACAGGTTCAGCTGGTTGAAAGGAGAGTGTCCTTTTAATTGTCTCAGCCATACAAAAATGAAGCTTTCCACATAACGGATACCTAAGTAACTGTCAGTCTACTGTACAAACCTCTACTAGAGTTGGCTTTTGATTGGCCAATTGTATCACCCACTGCTTGACTTTATTTTCGCTTATTAAAATTGATCCTAAATAAATTTGATATGCCCCAAATTATCTCCCTTAAATTAATTCGAAGGCAATTTGTCTCCTACTAGATTTGCTGCCATGTTAAATCTTCCAGTGCAAACACAAGTTTGTTGGGTCACTCTAATTAATTTGATTTCACATTTCCACCTCCCCCTTCCCCGTTATATTGAATTATTTGGAAATAAGAGATAATGCCAACAAAATAATATGCAGTGACAGGACCATGGTTTGCTTCTTTGGAAGAAGGAAAACGGTGAGGTGGTTTATTTTTGATTAAATGCCTCAGCTTTGCCTTGGCATTTATCTTTCAGTGGCAGTCCCTGATCAGACACAATGCATAATTCCATTAACATTATCTCTCTATTCATTTGAGAGGGGCTTCAGTGGGGCTTCCTATATATAAAGGGCTACAACATGCACAGCAAGCTTATTTCTTTTGCAGCTTTTATTCCTTTGGCAGGTTTATTCCTTCATCGGGAACTTGTATAAAAGCAGTTAAAGGGGTGGGGGTGGGGCTGTTGTCAAGTCATGAGATGAGACATTAAGTGAGTTTAAAGGGACAGCATTATTTTATTTGTCTATGGTAGTGTCTAGAGAGGCAGCAAATGAGATTTGTACAGCAGGCAGCACAACGGGAACCAGTCGCATAGTTAGAGACAGTCCCTGCCCCAAAGAGCTTGTAATCCAAACAGTTTAAATAGAAATGTCGTCCAGCGATGGGTAGTGACAATGATCAGAGACGTGGACAGACTTCCATATGAGGTGAGCCTGAGGAAAAAATCTGACTGTTTGTTTAGAGGGGGCATGAATCAGAAGGGATTCAAGGAAGGTATACAATATAATGAATGGCCTAGAGAAGGTAAACTGAGCACTCCTACTTTCTTGTCCTCAAAATACAAGATCAAGGAATCTTCC
This sequence comes from Gopherus evgoodei, assembly GCF_007399415.2. Lineage (NCBI taxonomy): Eukaryota > Metazoa > Chordata > Testudines > Testudinidae > Gopherus > Gopherus evgoodei. Next base: position 360,080,470 of record NC_044322.1, on the reverse strand, counting down.
GATCAATCTGGAAGGTGACCAATTTAAAACTGATTAAAGGACATACTTTTTTTAATACGGCCTAATTAGCTTGTGCGGCTTGCTTCCAGAAAGTGTTATTGAGGCAAAGATCTTAGCAGGGTTCAAAAAAGGAGTGGGCATTTTATATGGATAACCATATCTACTTGAATAAAATAAGGTTCCAGGGTATATGCTAACCACTAACTGCATGGGCTGATGAGACTTCTATAGATGTCAACTATGGGGTGTCTTGCACCTTCCTCTGAAGTGTCTAGTCCTGAGACAGGATCATGGACTAGACAGATCACTGCTCTGCTCTAACCATTTCTATGCACCTAGATGCATAAGGAGTTCAACTTCCTGCTCTAGATGATGTGACACCAACTCTTACAGGGAAGGCCCAGTACTGCAAAGGGGTCAAAGACCTTCCAAATTCACTCCAAAAATGGTCCATTTTCATAGCAGAATAACCCTCCTGGTGCTGAAGCTAAAGTAGTAACACCTTAGTGTAGGCGTTACACATATACAAAGCAGGGCAGAGGGCTGTCCTAGTGTGCACATGATCTATACTGCTTTAACTGCAGGACCTAGTATACATGCATATTTGTTTTTATTTGTAAGCACTGAGTAATGGGAAGGATCGATCGCCTAAGCCCCTCTACACTGAGATAAAGAGGATATTCCCTTTGAAAATGGGCAACTTTAAAGGACGGTTGCATAAAAGGATTTAAACGCATTCTTCTAACTGTAAATAAAGGCTACAGTGGGGTCTGTCCATTGATTCTTTAACAAGTTCTATTGTTCATCAGGGAAATGGATTTCACTTCCCCTTCCTGTTTCTTTCTTCACTAACCCCTTTCTTTTCTGTTCTTTCTCCTTCTGTCCTTTTTAGTCTGATACCATGGTGATGAGGATGGTATGCAAATATAGGCGTTCTTTGTCTGCTTGTATCTCGCCCACTATGAAATCACACCCCTTTCTTTCCATGCCTGGTTGTACCACCTACTATTACCAAAACTCATGAGTCAGAACCCCCAGGATCAGGAGTGATTGCTACAGAGCGGTCTGAGTGTCAGCCACCAGAGAGCCTGAGGATGTACTTGTGCGTTTAGTCCAGGCTGCCACAGCTTTGCTGCAATCGCTACCCAGGGCCGGCTCCAGGCACCAGCGCAGCAAGCAGATGCTTGGGGTGGCCAACGGAGAGAGGTGACATGTCTGGCTCTTTGGTGGCTCCCTCAGTCCCTCTCAGAGGGAAGGACCTGCCGCCGAAGAATGAAAAAGCCAATTGCGGCTCCCCCCACCCCCTCTGCCACCGCTTGGGGCATTAAAAATGCTGGAGCTGGCCCTGTCGCTACCCAAGCTAGCTCGGATATGTCTACATTGGTTGCTATCAGAGCTCTAATAGCAGTGACTAGCCCGGAGTAATGCCCTAACCACTGCACTATCCTTTCTTCACAGTGCCTGGTCTCCTTCCAGATAAATATTTTCCTACATCCCTCCGAGTCCTAATCCCATCCAATTCCAGGACAGACTCTGCCTGAGCCCATCATCCTATTTACCAACCTCTTTAGCTTTCCTCTCTGGAGTTTCCCATTTTTGCCTTTTCCCTGTGTCCTCATCACTCACTTGTGCTTTCAGGCCCCTCTGCTTTCCAGCCTGTATTGCTCTTTACTGCAGTGCCTTCTGTGTGTACAGCATGGCTCTCTAGCTCTGCACCAGGTTTCAGAGTAGCAGCCGTGTTAGTCTGTATCCGCAAAAAGAACAGGAGTCCTTGTGGCACCTTAGAGACTAACAAATTTATTTGAGCATAAGCTTTTGTGGGCTACAGCCCACGTCATCGGATGCATGCAGTGGAAACTACAATAGGAAGATAGATAGATATATATACACAGAGAACATGAAACAATGGGTGTTACCATACACACTCTAATGAGCTATTAAGGTAATAGCTCACCTTAACTGATCACTCCCATTAGTGTGTGTGTATGTATGTGTATATATATATATAATATACATACATCTTCCTAATGTATTTTCCACGGCATGCTTCTGATGAAGTGGGCTGTAGCCCATGAAAGCTTATGCTCAAATAAATTTGTTAGTCTCTAAGGTGCCACAAGGTCTCCTGTTCTTTTAGCTCTGTACCAGTTACTCTGCCTCACCCCTCCATGCTGAACATCCCAGGTCCTTATCTCCCTGCATTATTCTCCCACCTCCCTTGCTCGATTTTGATTGTTCTTCCTATTTGTATTGTCCTCCATAATGAAAAGGCAATGAATTTGTCCTCCTTGTATTCTGTCATTCCACCTGCCTGCTTCCGTATCATGGCCCCTTGGCCTGTCTCCTGCAGTTTGAAACGTCTTCTCTCTCATGTCCTCTTAATTCCACAGTGCCGGGCTATGCTTTTTGCACTCCTTATCATTGTCCTCGCTGGTCCCCTGGATCTCATTTCACCCATCCTTTCTCCAGCTGCCCTTTTACTGTTTGGACGCATGAGAACCAGGCCTACAAACATTTGAAGGTGAGGGGGAAGAGGAATAGTTCAGTGGGGTTCCGAGGACAGGCAGCTTTTCAGGGACCCAAAGGGAGAGGAAGGAGAGCCTCGATGGTTGGAAAGTGTTTGCAAGATAAGGTGAAGGGGTTGGTAACTGTCTGTCGAGCATTACCTTGGTAGCAAACCCCAGGGCTAGGCGGCGCTAGCAAAATGGGAACGAATGTCTTGTCTGCTGATCCCTTCTGGGAAGAAGCAAGACCGTATCCTTCTTCTCAACCCACCATGTGGGACAAGAGGGGAGAAAACTGATCCAGAGCTGTTCACCTTGTGGTTGAGCGTCACATCACCACCTTCTCGGTGTTGGTCCCAGGCTATTAGAGAGACAAGATGGGTAAGGTAATACATTTTACTGCACCAGCTTGGTGTCTTTCTGTTGTGTTTCACCAACATCAGTGGGTCCAATAAAAGAGATTATCTTCCTATTATCTCTCTAGAGAAGAGAGAGATTGGAGTGTTGGGGGGGTGGGATGGGGAGTGGGGGCAGGGGGCGTGGAAGATTGGGAGACTGAAAAGCCTAAAAGTGTTTTTAGACCTAAGGGGTTAGCAACTAGGAGATGGGAGAGGGGGGAGAATAAGGCCAAATAATCAGGAACAGCTTCCTGCCAGTGAGAGCTGTTTGACTGGGGAACAGTCTCCCAGGGGAAGTGATGAAAGCCCCATTGCTTGAGTTGAAAACTAGACTGGATAACGCAGCAGAGTACATACTGTAGGGAAGAGTCCTGGACTGCTGAGGGGAGGAAGAGGGAGGACTCTCTAAACTATTAGGTCTCTCTGACCTCTAATGATCTGATTTCTGACCATCCCCTTCCTGCCTGTTGCCCAATTTTCTCACAGGGACAATGAGAAACGACTCCTAGGCACCTGCAAAAACTGAAGAAAACAAGCCTGAGAGGTAACACATTTAGTACATGAATAGTCCAGGTGCTTGGCAGTGTCCAGAAGGGAAACATTTTAATGGGTGGGCACTGATTGACCAGTGTGTCTCATTGTGTAAATGGATTTCCAGCTTGGTGTTTCATATACGCATCTGCAAATGTTAAGCTGTGCACTACTTATCTGCTGTCTCACAGAGGGAAAAAATTGCAGAAGGGGAGAAACTGTGGTACAGTGGAGTTAAGTGACTTGCCTGAGGTCAGGTAGCCAGTCAGTGGCAGAGAAATGAATGGAACCCAGGCATCCTTCCTCCTGCTGGATTGCTAGGCCCAGCTCATCTTTGCTCTAGATGACCCAGTCCTATCATGTCCCACTGCATGCCTAGTTATATCCTAGCAGCAAGAGCATATGACTCTGTGTGTGTGTGTGTGTGTGTGGCAGGGGGTGCTTTTTGGACCCCATACAAGTATGGTAAAAAAAGAGACACGGGTGCTTTCCAGATACTCTTTGGGGCTCTCTCCTTCCCTGTCACTTGAGTGTTTGTACCTAGATTCTCCTCCAGAAGCAGGCATTCGACTACGTTGCTGACAGAATCCTGTTCTTCCCACGTTTCCCCCCTCCCCTTCTCCATCCTCCTCTTCATTGCCGGCTGTTTGTGTTCCTTTCCAGCCATTCTGTCTTTTCTTTTTTTTCCTTGTGTGCCCATACTGGAGGCTGATAAAACTGCAGAACAAATGAGCAGCTTTCTGAATCTTGTGGAGCTAGAGGGAAAAAACACCCCAACTCCCATCTGGCGTTAGGGACAAGATTGTAGATCCCTAGAAGGTAGATCTGGAAAAGGCCTATCGGGTTATTCTAATTTTAAATCTCTCAAGCGAAGATGAAGGGACAAGACTTCTTGCTTTGCACATATACTTCTCACCTCCTTTTTCCTGGCAACAACCAAGGGCATGTATTCTGTGCAGTCGGCTGGTTTGGTCTCTTCTAGTCTCAGCCAATCCAGAGAGCGATAGTTGGGTTCCATTTGTCCCGGGAGTGTAAGGAATTACCATGCTAAACACTGGACCAGCTTTAAAACCAATTGTAATGAAATTTTTATACTCCAACAGCACGATGAAGACTTCCTTTGTCAGAGACAAAAATGGTGACAGTTCGATAGAGGAGGCCAATTTTGTTTTGGGTGTTGGCTGAGCTGGTGAAGTTGTTTAAGCTTCAAACATCTGAAGCAGGGTGAGGAGGAGAATCAGGATTCTGAAGCGGGTGGTCTTCTGCGAGCCGAGCCGAGCTGCGTCACCATCCTGAGTTCTCATCGTTTCACTGTGGCATTTAGTGTACAGAAAATTAAATTAACAGCTTTTGATTGAGGGTTCTCCTTCAGGATGCTGGAGCAATAGGAGGTGTCATGCTAGGATAACCCAGGCCTGGGGCAGCTTTGTGAGACACTAGGCGAAATGAGGGCCATAAGGGAGCTGAGAAGTGGCATTATCCCAGCCACATGCATGCCCTAGAGTGCGTCTGGGTGCAATTACACACTGTCAGGAAAACCCCCACCCAGACTGTCTTGCCTGTCTTGTGTTTTTTTGTTTTTTTTTTTTAAATACACTCCTTGGTGTGGCCTGTGGTTTCCAGAGCTGCTGAAATTTCGAGCCCCCTGCAGGTGGCGCTATAATTTAGGTTTTTAACTCTGATTCAGCCCAAGCTAAAAAATCCTCAAGCAGCAACAGCTGATTTATTGAGCAAGAATATCTGGCTTTTATCAACTTAAATACAAGGATGGTTTACAGACCTGTAAAATGGTAGGAGGAGAACAACTTGTGAGGGTTCCCCCCACCCTCTTTTATTCTTTTTTTAATTGGCTTCTATGCACTGTAGTTAGGGACAATTGAGACTTACGGGAAAAAAATACCCTAGAAAAAATGTTTTTCTGCTTAGAAGCCTTGGATGTTGTCATAAATGCTCCCTGTTGGATAACAAGGGACAAAATGAAAGGATGTGTATGCTGTGAGCTATACACCCAGTCACCATCAGGGAAGAAATCTCCAACCGTTTAAATGGGCAGTGTGTCAACTGCATCAAAATCTAGGACATTATTAGCAAAGGGATGCTAAACAGGATGTTTTTGAATGGGGAGCAAGGGGGAAATTAGGCATTGCAGGTAGATTGCATGGAAACAGCTCTGATCTGCTAAGCTCTCTCCACCCTAATGCACAATGAGGCCTCAGTTCTGATCGGTGCACATTGGGGGAAAAAGAACCCCAACTATAGATACAATATGATGGGGGAGGGGGGCTAATTTAGCTACAACAAATCAGAAAAAGATCTTGGAGTCATCATGGATAGTTCTCTGAAGAAGTCCATGCAGTGTGCAGAGGCAGTCAAAAAAGCAAACAGGATGTTAGGAATCATTAAAAGAGGGATAGAGAATGAGACAGAGAATATATTATTGCCCTTATATAAATCGATGGTACGTCCACATCTTGAATACTGTACAGATGTGGTCTCCTCACCTCCGAAAAGATATACTGGTATTAGAAAAGGTTTAGAGAAGGGCAACTAAAATGATTAGGGGTTTGGAATGGATCCCATATGAGGAGAGATTAAAGAGGCTAGGACTCTTCAGCTTGGAAAAGAGAAGACTAAGGGGGGATATGATAGAGGTCTATAAAATCATGAGTGATGTGGAGAAAGTAGATAACTTTTCCTTATTTACTTATTCCCATAATACAAGAACTAGGGGTCACTAAATGAAATTAATGGGCAGCAGGGTTAAAACAAATAAAAGGAAGTTCTTCACACAGCCCACAGTCAACTTGTGGAACTCCTTGCCTGAGGAAGTTGTGAAGGCTAGGACTATAACAGCATTTAAAAGAGAACTGGATAAATTCATGGAGGTTAAGTCCATTAATGGCTATTAGCCAGGATGGGTAAGGAATTGTGTCTCTAGACTCTGTTTGTCAGAGGGTGGAGATGGATGGCAGGAGAGAGATCACTTGATCATTACCTGTTAGGTTCACTCCCTCTGGGGTACCTGGCATTGGCCACTGTTGGTAGACAGGATACTAGGCTAGATGGACCTTTGGTCTGACCCAGTACGGCCACTCTTATGTTCTAAGTATTTTCCACTCCTCTGAAAGTTGTGGGTGCTCAGCAACTCTCAGGATGAGAGTCTTTGCATCTGCACAGCACCGGTAGGATCCTGCTGTCATTAAAGTCAATAGCAAAAATAAATAAATCTGGATTACAGTTCTCCAGATCTGGGTAATATGTCCTGGGGCTCTTTTACTGCAGCTATTTATAGGGTCAGAAGAGGCCATATGGGTTATCCAGTCTTGACCCCTTTCTACCCCCACAGCTTTGTGCATGAAAGAGCCTATAAATACAGTCTCATTTGTCACTCATCCTTATGGAATCCAGAGATATGAGCAATATATTGACTTGAGCCATTGTTTTAAGAAATAGAAAGAATCACATTGATTCGTCTACCTCCTCAGATTAAAACAAAAAATCGGTTAACCTACATCGTCTGTTTTAGGGATAGCTGAGTTTTAAAGGCAGAACTGACTTTCCCAGTGATTTTCATATGTATTATTAAACGGAAGTCCAGGTAAGAATGGGCATTAAATAATACTGTACTATTCACAATAGCAGTGATCTGCAGAGGTTATTCACCTGCCGTTGTATCTTGCAGATTTGTCTTGCTCTTCCCATGTCATTTGGCTGTGTTATTACTCTTCAGGCTTCACATGGCATTCATTTCTCTGAATGAAAACAAATGATTCCTTGCAAGACGCAAGAGATAAAGAATAATAAATACATTTTGTGCACCACCTTAAAAAAAAAAAAGGTTTTGAATCCCCATCCATCAGGAAATGTAAACCAGGGCTCAGGCAACCCACATGAATATACACACCCTAGAGAGATAAAATTTGTTTCAAGGAAAACATAATATTGTTTTTAAAAAAATGTACTGGTGCAAAAGGGAAAGGAAATAGATTTCTGCCCAGTGTTGTACTGTGAGCATTTAAAGGTGAAATACAGACTATTAAAAACTTGATAGTTGTTTGTATTGTGGCATCACCTCGAGGCCTTGATCAGGCCCACCTTGTGCAAGGTGCTGTATACACACCTGGTGAGACACAGTCCTGGTCCCTAAGAGGTCACAAAAATACCTGTTATTTTTGTAAATAACTAACATGCCTGCTACTCTGAAATCTATTAGTTTTGTATTATGGTAGAGTTTAGAGCTGCCAAGTAGGAATTTGGGGGGAAGGGGGGCATTGGGCTGAGTTCTGCACAAACACGGACAGTCCTGCAGATGCGGGATTGGTACCTAGATTGCCCCCTGCTGGAGGCTGTACATGGCACGTGTGTATAGCGCTGCACATGCAGTGCTGTGCACTTCTCTTTCTGTCTTGGACATTTGTCAAGCGTACATCACCGTAGCATCTGTTCTGTTGATCTTATACTGAATTGAGAGACAGACCTGTTGCTCTGGCGGCCACTAATTCCTTAAAAGCAACGCTCCCTCCGCGCTGCTGCAGACAGGGTCGGTGCCCTCTTGAGTTGCACAGGGCTCGCCCTTTACCTGGCAAGAGGAGGTGCGATTGGGGGTGGGGGGGAGGATTTTTAAGTCTCACGTGCCTGATCTGGAAGGGGGGAGGAGGCTAAGCCGAGCAAAGATTGATTAATAGGCGCGGATAAAATAAGGCTGAGCTTTCCCCCTTCCCCTTGGCTGCCTGCGGTGAAAGGAAGAAGCAGGCGGTAGAACAGCCTCTCTAGGATGTCCAGCCTTCAGCCAGGCGGCGGGAGCGACCGCCTGTGCTTTCCCCAGCCCCTCGCTACCCTGGTCTGATCCTGCCCGGTGTGCAGAAGGGCGCACAAGGAAGGGACGGGGGGCAGCGTGTGAGGGGGTTTTCTGAGCGGGGGCGCGGGGAGCAGCATGTGTGTTCGCTGCCTTGAGCCCTTGTCTCCCCTTCCCACCCCCACCCCCCGGCAATGAAATTTCACAATTAGCCCAATCAGGTTGGAGATCCTAGGTGTCACTAGTGAGTATAGAATAGAAGGGGGGGGGGCGGGGGCACAGTAAAATCAAGGCAGCCGGAGTTGCAGGCTTGGCAGCGCTTCAGTGCACGCGCCGTCGCGAGCCAGAGGCAGCAGCGAGCCGCGGAGAGTTTGGTGGCAGCCGAGCTCCAGCAAACTTTGAGCGAAGCTGCCGCGGGAGGGGTGGAGGGAAGCGAGCCCGGGGCCCCTCCAGCACCCGCCGCGCCTTGGGGGGGCCGGACGCAGGAGCAAGGCGCCAGGAGCGCTGCAAAGCGGGATTGGGGAGGGTGGTTTTTGGTGCCAGCACCCCCCTACCACGTTGCTACAGGATCGGCCTTGGCTGTCTGGGCTGGAGGGGGGGGGCGCTTGTGTGTGTCTAAAGACTGAGCCACCCCCTCTCCCCAGCCACCATTGGAGAGCGAGCCAGCGCCAGCGGGAGCAAGGCTGGCGAGACAGCCGCAGTGTGCGCCCTCCCAGGCGGGCACAGAGCAGCGGGGGCAGCCGCGGAGCAGAGAGGGGAGCCGGGCATGGCTGAGTGAAGAAGCCCCGGGTCGCCTCCTCCAGCCCCGGGGGAAGGGGCGGAGAGGTGCCGCTCCGGACTGCAGCCCACCCCGCGCGCTCAGCGCCAGCCCCCCCTGTGCTGATTTGGGGGGGAAGGGAGGGAGGGGGGAATTTGGGGGGGGAAGAGGGGCTAGCTGGCGGGGCATTTCGTCTTGGACGTTGTAGGAAGGAGCTTCCCGGCGCGGGGACGGGCTCTGGGCGCTGCAGCCGTGGAGTATTGGGGGATCGGAGACACATTTCCAGAGACACCATCTGCAGTGTCAATGCGGCGCCTGCACTGAAGACCGGGGGCGGGGGGGAGAAGGAAAAAAAAAAGCAGCTTTCCCAGGTAAGGAGCCAGCCAGCCAGCCAGCGTCCCCGATCTTCGCCAGCCCGGGGGGCGGGGGCGTAGGGGCAGGTAGAGACCCTACCTTCCCTGCCACACCTGGGCGCTTGGCCGGGTGGGGGGAATCCCTGATGCTATTAACCAAGGGGGAGGGATTCCTTAACCACCACCCCCAGAGCCGGCACCCTCCCCCTCCAAAAAGGGTGGGTGGGTGTGTTAAAATGAAATCCGCATGGATGCCGAGATTCAGTCCAGATCGGCTTCTTAAAACGAGCCACGACTCCAGAGAGAGAGAGCGGGAGGGAGGGAGGTTGCTGCATGGGCGATTTGTGTGCGAGGAGCGGATGCTGGTCCTTAGATCCAGATGTCGATCTAGTATCGTCAGCATTTGCCTGCCTGCGCCGTTCGAAAAGCCAGAGCCAGCGACTTGTTAGCAGGCAAGTTTCAGTGAGGTGTCTGGCGTGGGGTGGGGGGTGTGTGTGTGTATTTGCCGTCGCCACTTGATTTCCCCCTTCTGCCTGCCTGCAGCTTTCCCGGGAGGTCCCTTGCTCGGATTCTCAGCCGCGGGAATGGGGGATCCCGCCCCCCACATCCGGCAGTCGCTAGTGGGGTAGGAGGCTGCCAGGATGGGCTTTGGGAGCGTTCCTCCCTGATCGGCCCTTGGAAAGGGATGGGAGTTGCCAGATCCTAGCCCACCACCCAGTCTCCACGTCCCCCCCCCCGCCCCAAATTTCATAAGCTCCCCGGTTGATGAACTTTTCTGGAAGAAACAGACACACTCCAGCTGCTGCTTCTGCAGTAGTTTTTCCTCTTCCTTTCCCCTTCCCCTCCAGCCTCCACTGCAAAATCAGCGCTGGGGTGATAAAGTTTCCCCAGCAGATTCTCCTGTGAGAGCCAGAGACTGAAGTTATTCTGGTTTGCCTGCCAGAAGTAGAGGCAAATGATGCTTTCTCTTTAAAAAACAAAACAAAACAAAAAACACCTGTGTGGAAAATGCTAAAGAGATTAGAGAACATGGTCTGGGTGAGAGACTTTATATTGGGGTTTTTGAGGGCCTCAAAATTGGGGTGTGTGTCTTTCTCTATAGATAGGTGTATTCCTCTGTATGTGTACATAGGAAAATGTGTAACCTGAAATCAGTCAGACTTGACAGGCTTTATTATTGGGGCTGTTGAACTCAGAGTAAAGCCTGGAGTGTGTGTTTGTGGATCCATTGTAAAGCAAAAGCCATCCAATTTGACAGAAGATGCTTTGCCTGGGCAAACCACTGTGATCTCTCTCTCCCTTAGTTCCCATATACTGTATTTTCAAACTTCTTCTTTACTTGACAAGGTTGGTTGCAGACCCTGTTTCCCTGGGAGAATTATAGTTTCCTGGGGGAGTGTGTGTGTATGTGTGTGAGAGAGAGAGAGAGAAACAGCCCTTTTGCTTGATAGAAGGGGGAAAAACACTCACCTCCGATTGGCAATATCTAGGGAAAGAGAAAACAGTTTCTTTTCCACAAGCTGTCGGTGAGGTTTTTTTAATATATCTAAATCTAGCCTGTGCAGTTAGTCCTGGTAAATCTCTTTGTGCCTCTGTGTACTGCAACTGAAACCTGAATATTGATGCTCCTCATTTATCAGACATATGCCCCTAAGTTATGTAGACAGGGAAAAGTGATCTAAACACTGAACGGCACATGGTTTTGATAGAAATATAATACTCCAGCAGCAGATGAGGTCCTCCCAGCTAAACCCAGGCTTGCAAAGCCTCATCAGTTTGAATATTGTTTAGTTTTATAGTATGTGTGTATATATAAAGAGTGAGAAACCTCCCCATATACCATCACCCACTTCCCTTCTAGCATTTTATGAAGTTATTGCTTTAGGGGGGAGGAAACACTCTCTCCTATAAATGTCATCTTTAGTCATATGAAGAGGTGGTCATGCAAAATATGGGGCTGTATTTTTTGTTTTTAAATATAAAGGGCAACCTGGAGTCTGCACTAAACTGGTTTCTAGTACAACATTCATGCATTAATTAGCATCTATGCAAAAAGCTTGGTGTAATGCACTGGAGTTCCATGGCTTCCCTCTGCCACAAGGAACATGTGATTTGTTACTTAAGTTAGCTAGGTGGTGGATGGGAGTGAACTGCTGCACAGGTAGGGGTGTGTCTGTGTGTGTGTGTGTGTTTTGAAAAAGGGGTTGGATCTGTGTGGCAGGTGCACAGCTGTGACTGCTAGAGGTTGCTATCCTTCCAGGGAAACCATGAAAAAGGTTCCAGGGCATTTTACAGCCAACTCAATACCTTCTACTCCCCCACCCTCTGAAGGACTTATCTTGAGCATGCACCAGCACTCCACAAATATTTTAGAAGGCATAAAGCATGTTAACTTATTATCTGTCCTCGGTTTCACCCGGGTGTTTATAAAAGCTACTTAAATCTGTGAATGCAGAGAACCAGTGGAGCATGGGGTTGCTTGCTTTTGCCTTTTTTGTGATTTTTAATTACAGTGTGTGCCTCTCAGTGTGAGATTAGGTGCTTTCTCTCTCTCTCTCTCTCTTCTCCCCCCCCCCCTTCAGCCACAGTCTGAAGGCTTCAGGGCTCAGAGAAACATGTAGGTTATCAATTTGTCTAGTTTTTTGGGGGGGGAGGGAGCTCTTATTAAGCATGCTCTTTATAAGAGATGGGCTTCAAACAGTGCAACAGATGTGCTTTATGTAGCTGTCTGTTTTTCTTACATGTTCAGATTGAAACATACAAAAAAAAAATCCTAAAGTATAAGATTTTTCTTCCCAGCCTGAATATATTCAATGTGGGGACACCTTTAAAATAAGTGTTTCCTTTTAGTTAGATCTCATTTTAAAAAAATAGCCCCCAGCCTTTCACAAGAATCTGCCATTGAGTCCTGTCTTAAATTTGTGGCAGTCGGAAAAATCAATGGGATGCAAACTTCATGCAGCTGCGTGATTTAGGTGTGGCTTACATCAAAGATGGGCATTTAAAAATACTTCCTTATGATAAATCCCGGTGCTGTTTGGGAGTCTTTGCTGGATAATTGTAGCTGCCTTCCAGGCACAAAAGACAGTTGAGTCCATTCAGTTTGCAATCCAGCTCTTGGCTACTATGGTGATGAGGGCTGTAGAAAATCCTTCCCTAGACAGAGTTTCTCCCTTGAGAAAGAAAATACTCACACCTTCCCCATCCAACTACCTCCAGTCCCCTCTGTGTACATGGAGTGTTTGGCGCTGGGTTTGGTTTGCTCTGAGGGCTTAGCAAACTTTGAGGCAAACCAAAGTGATCCAGGTGCACCAGCACTGAGGACGAGGCTCCCAAGTGAACCTTTGCCACTGACTTATAATAGGTTATTTTTTTTAAATGACTCACAGTTGAGTTAAGGACCTGGATTTCGAAGTCTCTGGCTTTGTTGGGCTGGGTCATTAGTCCTCTAATTTCACATCCACTGGCTGAACTGAGAGCCAGGAGTCTGGAGTTCTGTTGTCACCTCTACCACTGCCTCCCCCTTTGGCCTTAATGAGCCACTTTGCCTCTCTGTACCTCAGTTTCACCATCTGTGTATGGGTACAATAATGACTACCTACTTCCCAGCGGGTGTTGCGAGGGTTAATTAATGTTTTCAAGCACTCTGAGATCCTCAGAGGAAAGGCATGTGAGTCGGAAGTATTATTGGAGTTCAGGCTTAGTTGGGGTTAATGCTGATTTGGAATTCATTTCCTGTTTGGAAGGAAAATTGAAAAGCAAAATCTGTGACTCCTCATGTTTGTGAGCTAGCATGCCACTACTGTGTGTTGTGACAGTATTAACAGGGGAGCCTTTTCAGTTCTGGGGTCAACAGTGCCATGCTTTGTGGATTAGCATCTCAACACCATCCTAGTCTAACATTGTAAAGAGACAGTGCCTTATTTTATCATCTAGTCTAGGTATTTACATGGCCTGCAATGTTGTTGCATCTGAGCAGCTGACAATCGTTAATGGAGTTCATTGTCTCTGCACTCTGGGAAGCAGAGATTTATTATCCTTGTCTTATATATGGGGGAACAGAGGTGCAGGGTAGATTAGGTGACTCTCCCAAAGTCATAAAGAGTCTGTGGTTGTGCTGGGATTTGAACCCATGTCTCTCAAGTCCTATTCTAGGATCTTATCCGCTAGAGCAGTGGCCAAATTTACTGACTCTCTGAGTGGAGAGCCAGGCTGTGTCTGCCGGGATTGGATGCTTCAGCCCTGGCAGGCGCCTCTTGTGAGGCAGAAGTCCCAAGACCCCCCCTCCGTGCAGGGCAGAAGCCCTAAGCCCCGCCACCCTGCTGCAGGGCAGAAGCCCTGACCTTCTTCCCCTTGCCCCCACAGTCTGGTTGTGAGAGGGACGGGAGGGGTGCTCGGTAAGCTGCACTTTAACTGTAAAACAGCCGCATGTGGCTCGCGAACCGCAGTTTGGCCGTCCCTGCATTAGACCATCTTTTTGCTTGCAAGTGTAGTCTTGGGTGGGGTTGTCATCCTGAATGCCTCAAAGGGTATGTTACTGACTGAGCAGGTTGCTAATGGTGACACTCTCTGTAGCAAGAACTGGGTAAAGGCCCAATCCCAGCGCCTGCCTTTCTGTGTTTTTGAAGGGCTTTTTCTTTCTTGTATTGTTTTCCAAATAGATTGTAACTCCTCCCAACAACAGTCACGGAGGTTTCCCACCCTCAGCTAGGAGGTCTGACCAATGAATTAGTCTGTGTGCGCAAAGTGCTGGCTGTTGAAGTGCTGGGCATTGGATGAGGAGGGTAGTTGTGTTTCAAGCACATTCGCTCATGAGAATTTGGGGTTCTCTCTGCTTTTCCCACAAGCTGCTCAAGTGAAGAAAACTTGTGGTGCTTGTCTTTCAGAGATCTTGGAGCCCTTGAAAAAGCATAATTATCCCCATTCTACGGATGGGGAAACTGAGGCACGATTGGTTCAGCCCAACTCCCGTGAACTCAAAGGCGTCTTTCCACCAACTGTAATAGAAGTTAATTTGGAACCTAATAGCTAGCCCAAGGTCTTAAGCAGTGAGTCTGTATCAAGATCCAGCTCTTACTCCCAGTCCCTGTGCTTTAATCACCATGAGAGTGGGACTATTCAGGATGAAATACTTGCAGAATCCCAAAGACAACTCAAACGTGTTGAAATTCAAGCGGCACCGGAATGCCTTAAAACGAGGAAAGCCTGGCCTGGTAGTTAAAGCACAGGGCTGGGTTGTCAGGAAGTATGTGTAATTGTTCTAGACCTGCCACTCACATGCTGGGTCACTTTGCTGAGTCAGCTCCCCCTGTGCCTCAGTTTCTCCTCTTTAAATTTGGGGTGCTAGTCTTTACAACAGCCTGGGAAGCGTGGATTGTAAAGCATGTGGATTGCAGGCACTATAGAAATGCTAAGTATTACTGTGATGATGAAAGCCTAGTGTAGTAGCTCTCTTCAGATAAAAGCGGCCTTTTCTCTTTATTTTTTTGCCTGGTACTACTGGAGCTATGTAGCTTACTTTTTTCCTCTTAATTAGTGTTTCTCCTGTTCTAACTTGGTGCATTCTTTGCTCTTTGGCATCCTTTGTAACATAAACAAAACCTGCCCAGCTAAGAGGACCTAAACACTGAAAATGTTCCAGCTGAGCATTTACTATAGCCACGAGCATGACTATGGTGCCATAATGCAGACATGCTTGTTCACAGAATTCGTATAAAGCCCCCCATGGGCCGAAAACTTTTGAAAGGGCACTCTAGGTTTAAAGATCTTCTTCCTGCAGTTTGCTAGTGATCCCATGTTAGCCAAGGCATCCAGGGAGTGTCTCCCAATGTTCCCACAGGCCTGGGCATTATTGGCAATGAGAAGCACTGTAGAAACCTTAAGTAGGGCTGTTCTTGAATGGAGACCCTAAGCAGAACCCTGCTAGTTCTGTCCACCTTAAGGGCCTGAGTGAATTTGATGGCAAAAGGCACTTGATTGATGTTCTTGGAGGGCAGACTGAAATCCAGAGAACAGGAACCATGCAAGCTTCCCTCCATGCTCCTTTGCCTCCCTCCACTAGAGTGCATCCCTACCCTGCAGGCAAACCTGCTCTGGGAATTGACAGGTCATTTTATCCTTGACCTCACTGCTGAGGCTACCACCTAGTGTTGATTTCAGTAGTGGATTTTGTTTTTGGGATCCTTGTCCCACTAGGAAATGGACCAAGACTCACTGAATTGTTTGCAGAGGTACTAAATTGCAGCTGCTACTAACCTAGGCTGGATTTGAACTGGTGACCTGGTAGCAAGTGCCTCTGTAGCCAACCCACATCTCGCCTAGCTGCAATGTCTGTTTTCTGACTTCCCTTCCAGCTATATCTGTGTGTGTGCAAGTGGCCTGTCTGGGTTTCCACACCAAGACTCTGAGCCATCAATTAATGCGAGGTGACTGGCATTAGAACTTTACCTTGTCCTTTTGACAGGGTGAATGTGTGGCTCTAATGCAGATAATATGGAATCAATTTCCATTAAACGCATCTGCATGATCTATTCTCACACACTTTTCCCCCCGTCCTCATTGCCTGTGATGTACAAGGACTGGGGAAATAAATCTTGATGCTAGATGAACTCTCCAAGCCAACGCAGCATTGAATGCATGTCAATGTTTTGCAAAATGAACCACTCTCTGAACCGGCTTTTGATTCCATTTGAGTGTGAAATACCATATTGGAGAGGAAAGATGGGGGGAAACATAGTTTATAATCCCAAAGCTGTTTTGCTCTTAAATCATTAAGTGGCACAGTATGTTTCTCAATCTCTGGAAGCGCTGGTACCTGAACCAAGAATTGTGTGTATAGATTTTTTTTTTCACTCCTCCTGAAGTGAATAACAGTTGCTAACATGCACTTACTAACAAAATTCCCCTGACGCCCATTCATAAAGAACTGCGCTGGTGATTCTATCAGCATTAAACTGTTTGGTGACTGAATTTAGAATTATAGGAATCAGAGCAATGAATTAACAGTAAATCAAATCCTGGCTGATTCTGTATCCAACTGCAGTGAGTTTTAAATTCAAAATATCTTGCCGAGATGAAGTAATCATAAGTCAAGCACTGGAGTTCTGTCAATCTGGGCTTCTGAAAAAGGAGCACAGCCCCTTTGGAATAAAAACCATGACAAGCCCATGTATTGATCCCCAGCCGAACTGGGAAATTGCCACTTCATTTTTTCTATAAACTATTTGCTTGATTTTTATTTTTGAAAAGGAAGATGATTACACTGGGATGGTGAGAACGGGTTTGAAAATTCTGTGCTCGTGTTTCTGTTTTACTTGGTTAGAGCATATTTGATCATCAACAGTGTGTGGTGTTGTGGTTTTTTTGTTTTTTGTTTTTGACTAGGGATTTGTCCATAATGTTACATTAGAAAGAAAACTCAGTTAGGAGACGAAAACGGGGTATCCTGTTGCAAGAGGCTATCGATGGAATAGTGAGCACTTGATGCACAATGCAGCTTTGTTTTATTTTTATAGCATCTTTGTACAAAATGTATTGGAAGGAGACTCTGCTTCAGTCACAAGTCACTTGCTGGACAAGTCATTTAGCCGTTCTGTGCCTCAGTTTCCCCATCTGTAAATTGTGGATGATGGTACTATTGAGTTCTGTGGTGCTGCAGTGCTACGTAAACATTACTAATTAAGTCATAATTATACTTCCTAAGTGAGATGGATAAAATTAGGGGGGGCGATTCAGATCTGGAACTAATTTTATCTGAACGTCTGTAAAGGCTTAGGTGAATGGTCCCTGTTTGCCCATTGCTAATTCATTTCTCTTTCCTCTGTTTATTAGA
The DNA here is from genome assembly GCF_007399415.2 of Gopherus evgoodei. Classification (NCBI taxonomy): domain Eukaryota; kingdom Metazoa; phylum Chordata; order Testudines; family Testudinidae; genus Gopherus; species Gopherus evgoodei. The sequence goes on along the minus strand of NC_044322.1, from coordinate 360,063,301 downwards.
TGTGTGTCGGGGTGGGGGGAAAGAGGTTTTTAATGGGAGTATATGGAGAGGGACAGGAAGGTTGCTCTAGATGAAAGGAGGTGCAGAGGAGAAAGCTCTCTCATCTGTTCTGTGCGAAGAGACAGAACAGAGGCTGTAAACCTGGCACTTTTCAAAAGGAATAGATGTATAGCTGTTCAAGCTGGTCTAAAATTTCCCTTCACATTTTCTTCGATGGAAAATGACTTTTCTATTGAAATGGAAATTTCCCCAGGAAATTTTTGTTTTTAATGAATTTTGGGGGGAGGAGGGACTTGGCTGAAAAATGTTTCGCTTTCAGGTTTTTTGGCTGCTCTCCCTCCCTCCGCCAATGGATAGAAGCCCCAAAGACCGACTGTAATTGTTATTACTTTGGGGATGGGGTGGGGTCATTTTCTTTTTTTTTTTTAACATGGCCTTATCTTTCTTTGAATTAATAATAATCTCCCCCCTTTTACCTGGGACTCTGAGGCAAACTGCCTTCCCCCTTCCATTATGCTTGGATTTTCCTTTCATGTCACTGAACATCTGTTCCTTTGCAGTCAGTTCTCTATTCCCCATTTGATCCCATGTTTCTTCCTGGATGTATGGAGCAGTAGGGGGATGCCATCAGTTCTCACTAGGAGCTGAACACAGGATTTAGAGTATGAAGACCATGAGCTTCTACCACTTGAGCTGAAGGTTGATTCTGGTAGCTGTGGTAGGGGGGCACAAACGCTTACTGAACAGTGGGGTTGCATATTCATTGCATTGTTGTGTCTGTGCTCTGCAGTACTGCCCTCTGCTGGGTAGAATAATAGATCTGCTCCGAGTGTATGTTGATTTTGGCCCTCTAGTGCAGGGGTCGGCAACCTTTCATAAGTGCTGTGCCGAGTCATTTATTCACTCTAATTTAAGGTTTCGCGTGCCAGTCATACATTTTAACGTTTTTAGAAGGTCTCTTTCTATAAGTGTCAGAGTCGCAGCCGTGTTAGTCTGTATCCACAAAAAGAACAGGAGTACTTGTGGCACCTTAGAGACTAACAAATTTATTTGAGCGTAACTTTCGTGGGCTACAGCATCCAATGAAGTGAGCTGTAGCCCATGAAAGCTTATGCTCAAATAAATTTGTTAGTCTCTAAGGTGCCACAAGTACTCCTGTTCTTTATTCTATAAGGTCTATAATATATAACTAAACTATTGTTGTATGTAAAGTAAACAAGGTTTTTAAAATGTTTAAGAAGCATCATTTAAAATTAAATTAAAATGCAGAGCCCCCCGGACCGGTGGCCAGGACCTGGGCAGTGTGAGTGCCACTGAAAATCGGCTCGCTTGCTGCCTTCGGCACCCGTGCCATAGGTTGCCTACCCCTGCTCTAGTGTTTGGGTACCCAGAGACAGAAGGCTCAAGCATCACCTTTAGGTCAAGTGTTCGAGATCTGTTTTCTTAGAACAGAAGTACTTATGTTCTTTCCCTGTGTATAGCTGAAGATCTGTATGAGTTAATAAAATCATAAAGCTTTAAATAGGCATGTATCCCAAAAAGCTTTATCAGCCGTAATGAATTCAGGCTGAGAGCTCTCCTTTGAGATGGTAAGCCTTGTCATCCCTGTTTCACAGGTGGGAAACTGAGGCACAAGGGAGGGGGGTGAAGCAAGTGGCCCGAATCCTTTGAGTGAGTTGGTAGGAGAGTCAAGACTTAGGTCCCGCAACTCCCTGTTGATGTGAAACCACAAAAGGGTTTTTGTGTTTTTCCTTTGAATGCAAGAATGAAAGTGACCAAGATGGAGAGAAGTGAAATTAAAGTGGAAAGAAAATAGAAGAAGGGATGAGAACATCTTGGTTGAAGGACTGATTAGTGACTATTGCTCATAGTACCATCTTGCCATGTTTCCTGTGAGTGTTGCTTCTCAGACCTGGCCTTCTGCCAGAGCCGGCTCTGGCCATTTCGCCGCCCCAAGCACAGCGGCACGCCGCGAGGGGGCGCTCTGCGCTTGCCGGTCCCGCGGCTCCGGTGAACCTCCCGCAGGCGTCCCTGCGGAGGGTCTGCTGGTCCCGCGGCTCCGGTGAACCTCCCACAAGCGTGCCTGCGGATGCTTCACCGGAGCCACGAGACCAGGGGACCCTCTGCAGGCACGCCTCTGGGAGGTCCACCGGAGCCGCCTGCCGCCCTCCCAGCAACTGGCAGAGCGCCCCCCGGCATGCTGCCCCAAGCATGCGCTTGGCGCGCTGGGGCCTGGAGCCGGCCCTGACTTCTGCGCTGCATGAGTTCTTCCACTTGGAGCGCTGCCCTGTTCTGATTATCCCTATGTGGGTGGACTGCAGGCTGCATTGTCAGCTGGAGGATGCAGGGTTGGAGCTGGGTTTGTACCCTTTCATGTTCAGGCCTCTGTGTCCTGTCCTGTCTCTCTTAGCCTAGTGCATTCCTGTAAGTGCTCGTTGATATGTATCTGCGGCTTGTTATCAATTTTAAATGTCTCCTTTTTTCACTTTACACTAGTGCCGCTATTGTCTGCTGCATGTTTGCACTTTTGAGGTGCTGCACAAAGGGATCATAAATTCACACTTGTCCACCTCCCCCTGCCAAAGTCTTAAGGCACCCAGCAGTTCCATCTTCCCACTCGTCTCTTTGCACCATCTTCCAATCCATCCTTAGTGGCTGGAACTCCTCACTCTCCTTGTCCACCTTTTCAAATCCCTCCTTCACACAGACCTTTGCGGAGACTTTGCGGACCCTGCGAGGACCCAATCTTGCATTTAGTCCTCCCTAGAGACCTACTGAGATGGTTGCATTCTTCGGGAACGATGCTGCGAAGAGCCTGCAATGAAGCATGTGCATCTGCAGTCAGTGGGACTCGGTGGTGGAGGGAGCATGGCCTTGTGATTTAAGGCACTGGACTGGGTCTTGATCTGGGTTTGAGTGCCAGCTCTGTTACAATGTGTGATCTAGGGCAAGGCACGGGACCTCTCTGTGCCTCAGTTCCCTAGCTGGACACTGATGGGCTGTGCAAGGATCTAGACAGGTCAGCTGCCTGCAGGACAAGCAACAGCAGAAGATTAGACTTAGCCAAAGCCCTGATCAAGTTGGCAGCAGCTTCTTGCACCTACCTATTTGCTAAAGGCACAACCATGGTCAAGGAAACCAACAGACAACCACCAGCTGAATTTCCTGGGAGCTGAAGAACAGATTCCAGCATGGACAATTGCCACGTGACCCCTGACCCTGCAATCAAATCAACATGAGTGGATCCTTGCCAAGCCCCAAGGAAGTCAGGATGGAGCCTTATTTTGTGCAGTGCTTAGATGCTATGGTGATGAGTTGCTATAGAAACACATAAGTTAGCATTGTTATTGAAAGGTGTTTCAGTTCATCTTTAAACATAGAACCGGGATATAAAGAGCCCGATGATGTGGCTTGATTCCTCCCCACCCACATCTTCTCCAGGTATCATTGCTCAGTTGCCCAGATATCGCGTGCGTGCATGCCTGTGTGTGTGTGTACACACCACCTTCCTCTGCAGTGCTGGGCATCATCCACTGCAGGACACAGGAAACTGCACTTGGATGGCCCAGGAGTCTGATCCAGTTCATCAAATCCTGCAGCAGGTTTCCGTCACAAGTTTGTTCCTTCATCGGATATTCCCTTTAGAGAGGGATCTGAGTGAAGCGTTTCATTATAATTAGCCTCGTCATTTCCAAACTAGTAATCATGTGTCACCATTTGGGGCGAAGCGTTTGCATTAAGTCCTGTAATAATATGTCTGTTCATCCATCACAAATACCATATTCACAGGATCTGTGATGAGTCTGGTAAATGCAGTCTCCTGTCTTGCTCATTCTACTCCTGGTTATTTCTCTGTCCCCTGTACGAGCCCAGGGGTTTGGGCTCAGATGCAGGACGGCAGAAGGAAAGCTTGACTTCTGTTCCCACTGCAATAGGCAGGGATGGAAGTTCCTGCTGTGTGAGGCTCTCTCTGGGTAACTGCTGCACTGATCCTACTTGTTAATTACCCATGTCAATTGGGTGCTCCATGTCTGCTAATTGAGGTGATGTTACAACATATGCATTAGAACACCCACTTACTGCGTAAGATGGTTTAATGGGGCAGGACACAGCTCAGTGCAATGGATCTGATGCCATGTGATGTGTGTGAATGCTTATATGTGAAACAGGGTGTCATTACCGCCTGTCTACTGTCTATGAATGGGACCAATTTCAACTCTGTCATATGTTCATAGGTGTTCTTGAGTCACTCCTTCCTCTGCCCACCAGTGATACTGCCAGACATCATGTGGCAGCCTTGGGAATTGACACTCAGTAGGAGGCGCAGCAGTGTCACTCCTGGAACCACTACCATCCACAGATTGATGTTGTGTGGTGGATTGTCTAAGATCCTGATCCTGAGAGGGGCCAAGCAGTGATAGCTCTTATGGAAGTCACGGGGGGAATTGCTGGCTTCAGGGACAGTTCCTAGAATGTGTGCACATGTCAGTGACCTCTGCTGGATGGAACCAGACCTGCTCCAGGGCGGAGCATTGGCAGCAGGAAAGTCCTGGATTCTACCTCTGCTTTCGGCGTGGTTATGTGACAGGGGAAGTCTGATTTCAGTAAAGTCCCTGTGATCCCGGCGTCGTGATGGCTGGAGCTAATACTTGATCTCATTCAAATCCATTGCACATGAATGGAGGCTGTCAGAGTTGCCTCTAGTGCTGATGCAAGCGAGAAAACAGCAAGGCACAGCTGAACATTACAGTTCAGTGGCAGTGCGTTTTGAAGCAGAACTCCTGGGTTCTATCCCATACGCATCCATGGGTTTGTGAGTTGGCTGGGGCTATCGTGTTTCTTACATCTAGCTACAGATGTGTTAGACCGCAGGAGTTTCTGTGTCACAAAGACCTTGGTGGCGCTTTACGACTGGGTTATACCCCACTGCAACTCTCTTGTAGAGGTGCCGTGGGTGCGTCAGCACTGCCGTTCTATCTTTCCTTCGTATCTACATTCGCTAGGTCTTACGCAGAGCATTTAACAAAACTTCATTCCTGCAGCAGGAGTCCTCGCTGCTTTTAAGCACCTTTGATGGGTTTATTAAAGCCCAGGAAATGAGGAAATCTCATCAATCATTGCTACTGACTTCTGGGCAAAGCTGCATTAGTGGCCTTACGAGGAAAAATAAACTAGGAGATCAATCAGGCAAATCCTCTCTAATTGCCTTTCATGCCCTGTTAGCTGGCAGCTCGGGAGGGACGATGCTAGCACAGAAGTACCCCAAGGCACCTGAGATGAGTAAGTCAGTGGGGCCAGAAAATGCAAGGCAGATTTTTAAAGGCACAAAGGGGTCTATTGATTTTCAGTGGAACAGGGGAGCCAACTGCCCTTTGTTCCTCTTGGGAAATCTACCATAGTCTCCACCGATGGCCTCCTGAGATTCCATGTGCTGTCAAGGAACCAGACTTGGGTTGGGGGAGGAGGCTGACTCATGATCCTCTCTGCAGAAAGGGATAACAGCTCCTGTGCTAGGACAGTGGCTACGGGAGCGATTGCTCCCTTTTGTTTCACCGCTGTAGCTGTGCCTGTGCGCGGAGGAACTGGCTTTGCCAGGAACTGAGGTCAGGAGTGAGGATTTATTCTGCTCCTCATCCTGCTCTTGTCCTGAAGGAGCCTGATGGAAAAGTTCTAGCATGAGGCTTCCTTGGTGCGAGAGCAACACCTTCTGTGTCTTGAAGGGACTCTTAGGGGTGCCGAACGTGATATGGCCGTTGGTGCCTTGTGCAGTTATTCAGGTTAAGAAAAGAACACTCGGATCTTAAGTTTCAAGGCGTGCCCCGTCGATAGAGGGTTTTTCTACCCCATCCTTTGCAGCATTGCACAACTGGTCAGGGGCAGCGTAGGATTTATTTTTGCGTCTCTGACGCATCTGTTAATAGCTACCGTGTGGAGGCAGGAAGCCAGCACTGATGGACCAGTGATGGAGGCTGGTATGGCAGGAGGTGGGATACAAGATGGGATGGACCAATGGTTTAGTGCAGCAAAGAGTGGCAGACTGGATTTAGATGGACCAATGATATGATCCAGGATGAAAATCCCTTCATTGAGATACAGCTGAAAGAGCTGGTTCCGGGTGACCTGAACTGACTGCCATTTGTAATGGACGTTGATCAGACTGACCCTGGTTTCCCCGAAGCTAATGGAGAGACTTGAGGAGGGGCTTTCCCTGCACCCGGGTGCATTTGATTGTTCGCCGTGTTTGTGGGTGGGTTGGATTGTTTTACGGCAGTGACTGAGTTGTTACTGAGCCGGGCGTGGGATTGGCACTACATGAAAAGCATCAGCCGATAGCAGGGCCAAAGCTTCCTGCCTGCGTGGCTCTGCGGTGCTGCCTGTGGTCATGCCTCCTGGTGACACTGTAACACTCATTTCACCTGCCTGTTACAGCTCTGAGTTAGACTTGCTCTTTCCAGCCGTACAGAGTGTGGAGGCATCTCTTTAAAGGACTGGGGGTGGGGGGTGTCTCTGAATGTTCTTTAACTCTTTTTACCCCCTTCCCCCATATCAGTCAATAAGTAACATGCAGCAGGGAAAAGGCACTTAGTTTTCCAGGCATCAACGCTGCTGCTGTTTCATCAGGTGAATTTCGTAGCTTTTGATTTTATATTTCCCTTTCTGCTAACAGATGGGCCAAGGAAGCAGGGTCTGGGTCTGGAGCAGGCTTCTGGTTCTGATCTGAGAAGGGAGAGTATAGGTTGGAGGCCAGAGTTTGGACTGTTTTCATGAGCTCTCCATTCAACTGGTGGAAATCTGGCAAGATCAGGTTCCCGAGGAGGTATTAGCAGCATCTGAGTTTGGGGTGAGAAAATGGATTTGGGAATCAAAACATCAAGGGGTGGGTTTGAATACGGCGCCCCCTCTCCCAGAATTCAGGAGGGTTCCAGAGCCTCATTAGAGGCAAAATCTTGCTGAGGATTCTCTCTGGGCTAGGGCCTGATCCTGAGTGGTGCTGAGACCCCTCATGTCCCACTAAAGTTAAAGAGAGCCGATGATGTTCAGCCCGCATCAAAAGGCACAGAGTGTCTTGCAGAATGGGCCTTTGGGTGTGATCTCCTGCCTCGGTGGCAGTCTGAGTGCATCCAAAGGCAGAATTGTACCCCATGTAAAAGGGGAAGGACAGAGTCTAGTGTGGGTTATTGGAGAGAGCTGACTATACCCAGGGGTGATATTGCATGTAAAAAGGAGACTGGAGAGGTATTTTTGATGACTTCATATGGGGTTTATATAGTCTTGCATGATGGGGAGTGGAATGGGTTTCCTTGGGGACACATTGGTTTGTTATTGTAGGGTTGCTCTTCAGAGGCTGTGCTCATGTTTGCTTATTACCCTGGGGTCACTTATAACTCCTGGCCTGCATGCCTGCTGGCTTGGTGTTGTCAGACTGCTCAAGAGGATCGAGGGATGCACCCTGTTTTTTTGTTATTGCAGAGCTGTGCTCGGGTGCCAGGCTGCATGTGGTTGTCATCCTTCCCCAGCGCCACATCTTGGTGGACTGAATTCACCAGGGAACAGGTGTGGAACGAGGGCTATCAGGATGATGAGGGTAATGGAGAGCCTAAGAGCTCGGTTTATTTAGCCTAGCCAAGTGAAGGCTGACAGGGGATCCTATTGCTCTCTGTCAACACATAAGGGCCATAAGCAACATTGGCTAAAGGACAGTGTTGGCACAACAACAAATGGGTATAAATTGTCCATGAAAACATTTAGCCTGGCAATTAGAGAAAGTTACTAACCATCCTGGAACAGCCTCTTGATAGGAAGAGTGGGAGCAAACAACTGAACTCGTTCTAAAATGGAGCTCCAGAAGTCCACGAATGGGATTAACTGATGGTGCTTTCCACAATAGTAGGGTACTGGACTCAAAGTCCCTTCCAGCACCATGTTCAGAAGGTCCCAAATTCTGTAGTCCGGCCCCCTGCATCCTGTGCCGATGTTCATTTACACTAAGTTCGCTCTGGCCCCAGGCAGTTCCCTTTGTTTTTTGCAGACTAGATCCTGAGCTCTTTCCTCTTCCTTTCAACAAAATGAAAACCTAAATGCGTTTTTCCTCTGGCTTGTTATTTTAGAGCTGCTTACTAGGGCTCAGATTCACTGACACTGTCTTGGTTTTTAATAGGGCCGCTCGTGTGTGGACTTGTTTTGTTTTACTGTTTCCCAGAAATGTGAGGCTGCAGGCGGAGTAGTTTGTTGTTATGGGTTTGCTCACGAGTGCTGGACAACATCGCGGTGGTTTGCGGCTGAAGGGTTGCTTTTGATCCCTGGGCTGCTGGTGTGAACATGTTTGCTTGAAGAAAAATCGTCTAAAGAATGCCATGAATTTTGCAACCTGGTATAATAAAGATATAGGCCATAGGTTGGGTCCTACCTACCAAGACCGTGTGGCCTTTAAAGTGGCTCTCCAAATCACAGCTGAGCACTGTGTTGTCTCCTGCAGTAATCTTATATTTTTACAGCTACCGACTGCTTGTCCTGATTCTGCATTCATTTACCAATTCCAGCAGCATCTCACCTTAGCCAGGGTGGCTTTTCAGCCACCTGCATAGCAACATCTTTGAGTGGAGCTTTATTACAGCGGGGCAGTGTCATAACATTTTAATAACCTCTAGTCAACATGGAGACAAGAAGAGAGACTCAGAGCAGCCTTGATTGGAAAGTGGAGGAGGGAAACAAATTTCATGCACCAGAAAGAAAAGCGAAGAGAATGCACGTCAAAAACCAAATCTATTCCTCCCCCACCCCGACCAAGGGAATTGTCTCCTTAGCTCTATTTCACTGGACAAATGGCTCCAAGGGACGAATCTGAAGGAAAATAGCAACTTTAAGACTAGGTTTTATATACATAATTTCCCAAAGAGATCAGGAAAAGGAAATAGCAAGCAGGCACAATTAAGTAAGTATTATCCATTAGAAGGGGGAAGCATCTATCAAGTCAATTTCCATTTCTGCTCCAGTGCACAGTCTCTGTACTTTCCATGCCTGATTTTTCAGCCACTCCAGGTGGTGGTATTTGAAATAGGTACTTTCTGAGCCTGAAGTAAATAATCATAACACACGGCACTCCTCTAGCACCTTTCATGGGAGGCACTCGCAACACTCTGCACCTAGTAAGTGAGCCTCACAGCATTTCCAGACGTGGGTAGGGAGTATAGTTATAGATGGGGAAACAGAGGCACAGAGTTAAGTGGCTTGCTCAGGGTCACATCTCGAGTCAACTGCAGAGCCAGGAATTGAATCTAGGAACACGGACTCCCACTCCCCTGCTCTGGCACTAGGCATGTTTCCTCCCTATCCCCATCTGCTACTGAGTGGTAGGTGACTTTGCCTTCTGAACCAGTCTCAATACAAAGGAAGAGTTAAAAATAGAGATGCTGCAAGAGAGTAAAAGGTGTGTTAGAGCTCAGCATAGGGGGATGTGAAAACATCATGCACACGTCAGAGTACATTTAAGGTGTTCTCTGAAGTCTACAACATCCAGAAAACAGTGTTTCCCGGTATCCCAAATACCCTTTAAGCAATGGGACCCTCCCCAATTTAGAGAGCCTAGTTTGCTTTCCCTGTTGTGCCCTCTGTTGGCTGTTAGAATAACAGGTCCAAAGCATGGACTGCAATTATGTAGCCATCAGCACTTGATTGTAACCCATTTTGGCATGGATGCTGAGATTGATTAAGAACCAGCCTCTAATAGAATCCTCCCTCTCCCCCCACCCAGCCCCTCCTGCGCCCGCTTCTGTAAGTGGTGTTATTAAGGGCTGTCAAGAATTGCTGTCATTGGCACATCTCCACGGCTGACACCCGGCAGCCCTCAGCCTTTGATTCATCTTGCGAGATGAATTCAAGAGTGTGCGTGTGTGTTTGCAGTTGGCGTATATCTGTATCTGTTTGGGTCTCCTTTTATTTTTTTTTAATTTCGGATAAAGAACCTGTCCTGTCCTGACCCAGGCTTTGGTGGAAGGGATCCGAGGTCTTTATTTCACACCCTTCCCTGTATCTGCCGTGACTCTGTAGTTCTTTTGCAGATATGTCATTTAGAGGGTGACACTGTCATTCGAAGGACACCCATCTCCGGGGTGTCTCGCAGGGGATCTGAGGTGTGGGGGGAACTGATAGGAGAGTCATGCTACCAGGAGTTCCCTGTTCCTCTCCTTCCCACCCTCTTGTGTCTGAGGAAAATCTTTAGGTCTCAACTTTGCCAGAAGCCCCTCAACTAGCGGCAGCGGTTAGCTGTGTTGATCCAGGTTGTGACGCATTCATCTCCCCTCCTCCCCATTTCTTCCAAGGTGCTTTGGGTGGGGGAAGTATTCCATGCCAGCCCTAGACCTGAGGCAGGTTATTTCCCCTGCCCTAGCTGGCTTGTGCTTTGGATGGGTTTAGCCAAGATCCCACGCAATTCCCTCTCACCTGAGTGTTAGTAGCTGCCCAGTGGTGCACCAGCTACAGCTGTAACCCCGTGGTGTCAACACAGACTACAGCAATGGAAGGGGTTTTTCTGCAGTAATCCCACCTCTCCAAGTGACCATAGCTAGGCCGATGGACGAATTCTTCCCTCAACCTATCTGAGTCTGTGCCAGGGGTTAGGGGGCATAGCCACTTGTGGGGTGGGTTTTTCACTTTCCTGAGTGCAGACACTATATTGACCTACGTTTTAAGTGTAGATGAGGCCAGAGGTTGCTCTCTCCCCGACTCCATGCTGCTACATGGGTGAGTCCCGTGAGCTGGTGTGCAAGAGGGCATGTCACACCCACTTTTTCACTTGCACGGGGGTCCAGCAAGCAACCTGGCCCACAAGGAAGAAGTTCCTTACGAACGAATGCAATTTAAAGCTGGAATAAAAAGCTTTTTCCAAACTGCTCCCCCCCCACAATTTCTTTTGTAATCTGAATTGCTCAAAAGGTTCTGTACTACAATAGACAAAAAGTCTCCAGACCCTGCTCTGTGTGCGGTTGTCTTGTTCTCTCCTGTGCAGTCTTATTGGATGTCTTACTATGCCACCCATAATTAGCCTCTTCCCAGGGTCTGGTCATTGCTGTGGCTAACGCAGAAGGTTATTGCAACAACTGCATATTCTTAAGCATGGAAAAATCCACCCACTCAGGAGCTTGGGGTTCAGAGAGCGTATTTGAAACTGTAGGACATGTTGCTCTGTGCTCAGAGCTTGGTTGTCTCTTTACAGGTCAATTCCTTATGCCGTTTGACCCATTCTTGGGTTCCTAATCTGCCTTTTGCAGCATAGATACTTCTGGAGGGGATTGACTAAGGGTCCCTCACATTCTCCCAAACCCTGTGCCATCCACTTTGCCACATTTGGACTGCTAGGATTACAGAGAAATGGTTTTTATTTTTATGTAAAGACATTCCCCTGGATTCAAGTTGCATGCCAGCTCTTGTAAGCAGGGGCGGCTCTAGACATTTTGCCACCCCAAGCACGGTGGCATGTCACGGGGGGCGCTCTGCCAGTCGCCGGGAGGGCGGCAGGCAGGCTGCCTTTGGTGGCATGCCTGCGGAGGGTCCGCTGGTCCACCGAAGCCGCAAGACCAGCGGACCCTCCGCAGGCAAGCCGCCGAAGGCTGCCTGCCTGCCGCTCTCCTGGCAACCAGCAGAGTGCCCCCCGCGGCGTGCCCCCCCAAGCACGCGCTTGGCGTGCTGGGGCCTGAAGCCGCCCCTGCTTGTAAGATGGCTGGGGGATAAGTGAGCAGAAAGCCAGGATGGAGGCAGTCAGCAGGGGGTTTATCTCTGAGGAGAAGGCCTGTAACAAGCATCTCTAACCTGGAGTTCAACCCAGCTTTATGGTTCTGTCTCCGACCTTTCCAAAAGCCCCAAGCAGCCAGTTTATAACCTTTACCCTGAATCTGCTCTCCAGGGAACAAAGGGTTAACATCAGTCAAGCTACTCTCCCCCCTTGCACTGGTGCTCTGGCACAGCCATGCAGCCACTGGGAGGTGTAATTCCCAGCACAGGTAGACAGATAGGCACTATCTCCGCTCGATCTAGCGCCGAAAACCAGCAGCATGGCTGTGGTAGCAGCATAGGCTAGCTGCCCGAGTATGTACAGAGGGGGTCAGGCAGAATTGTAGTGGGATGGTTAGTTCATGCCACACTGCTGTTTTTAGGCTCTAGCTGAAGCAGAGCTAGCGTGTGTCTATCTACCCATGCTGGGAATTGCCCCTCTCAGCTGTTGTGTAGAACAAGCCCAGTGCCATGGCCTCTGCCCATTCATTAGTTGTTTGGTGGCATTGCTCAAAGGCACCAGTCAGGATGGCGCGAGGTGCTGTACAGACACAAACCTCTTGTGTTAACACGCACACACCTGGCGAATATGGGGACTAAAAGGAGTTGGTGCACCAACTAAACTCGCACGCTCTCTCTCTCCCCTCTGCTACTCTTTGAACTGTTCCAGTCACCAGTGTTCACCAAGATGGCTTCCATTGGCAAATCCTGCCCTGCAAGAGCTAGCGCCCAAGATTTTCAAAAGCAACTAATCATTTTGGGAGGCCTAACAGGAGACCCCTTTAAGGCCTGATTTTCAGAGGGCGGGTGGGCGCACCTTGGCCATTGCTGCCTTGTGTTTCTTTTCTCAGTTCAGGATCCAGCTGTGCAACATGGGGGGCGTGGAAGGCAAGATGATCAAGCGAGTGCAGATTTATCAGAAGAGATGAATTTCCATAACCAATCCAGATCATGTAGGCCTCCTCTGCTTTACTTTGGGGGTTAGGTGTGCTGGAGATGTGGATGCAGAGTATGTTGCGGAGGAAGGGTTTCTTTTTGACTTCTTGGTGCCGTGTAGAGACTCTCCATTCTGATGTCCTAGTTTTCAGCTGCTGCAGCATTTGCTCCTCTGCACAGGTCAGACCAAACAAACCACCAATGGAATGTTACCTTCTTTCCTGTAGCCGGTAAGAGAGGGAACTTTCTCTACTGAATAAGCAGGGGCAGCTCTATGTATTTTGCCGCCCCAAGCATGGCAGTCAGGCGGCTTTCGGTGGCACGCCTGCAGGAGGTCCGCTGGTAATGTGGATTCAGCGGCTTGCCTGTGGGAGGTTCACTGGTAACGTGGATTCGGCGGCATGCCTGGCAGAGGTCCGCTGGTCCCGCGCCTTTGGCGTACCTGCTGCCGAATTGCCGCTGAAACCATGGGACCGGCGGACCTCCTGCAGGTGCACTGCTGAAGGCAGCCTGACTGCCACCCTCACAGTGAACAGCAGGCTGCCCCCTGCAGCTTGCCACTCCAGGCACGCACTTGGTGCGCTGATGCCTGGAGCCGTCCCTGTGAATAAGAGAACTTCTTTAGCTGAAAGGAGCTAATTTGGTGGGGCAAGGGCTGGGGTAATATGATCAACATTAGGCACCAGTGGACAATTGTCTTCTTACTGTTCATTCACTGTACTGCAGAGAAACTCTTGCACCTGTGTATTTGACAGTTTTGATCCCATATCATCACTGTTTGCAATTAAAGGCTTAACTGTGTGCACCATAACCCCTATATGCAGACAGCTAATGGGGAGTCTTCCTTTGTGTGAGTGGTAGGGGCATGTGCTTTTGGAGCAAGGGGGAGATCTGAGTTTGGGCCAAAAGCATACAGCATGGTAGGAGCCTGGGATGTGGGATTGGATGAGCCAACGATATGGTCTGTATGGCAGCTGCCGTTCAGTCTAACTTTGTAACACTGGTCTATATCTTTTTGAAAGTGAGGAGGAAGGCAGCAGGACTCCGGGTTGCTCTGCAGAGGACTACATGGTTCTATTTTTAGCTTTACATTTGTTTTGCTGATTAAATTTATTTTTTAAAACTAGTAAGGAGGCAGCACTTGTGGGGAGATGTTCTCTGCAAAACTGCACCTGCTGCCCAGTGTCACAGCACCATTCCAGCCAGTGCTGTAGTCAGTTAAGCAGTCCTGCCTTCAGGAACAGGTACTGGATTTTCAGCCCCAACACCTTGCAGCCAAAGCACGAGTCTTACAGGGGTTAACTTCTGAAATGAGAGCAAACTGCAGAGCTGCTTTCAGATGTCCTCCTAGTCCTGGCATTTGCCAGATAATACTCTAATCCATCCGTGGCCACCTGAGACTCCACAGCTGTCACTAAACTGCATATCCTGGCTCCTTGGAACTTCACAGTAATGCTAGGAATTGAACTTGAATTCTCCTGCCCCTAAACAAAGGCACTCTATGGCTTGAGCTAAAGGAGGATCTCTGTCAGCCGTAGGGAGCTTATGATTAAAGGTTAATCATTTCTGATTGCAACCCATAGAGGGCAGTGGTACATGTGTGTGTGCGTGTGTGCGCACACACACTCTCTCTCTCTATGTATCTATCGATAGATATCGATCGATATAGCTGGCTTGTTACCAGCAATTTGGCAATTCTATAAAGCTCTGCATCTTCAAAGCACTTTCTAAGCAGTAGCTACAGAATCCCACACTCCCGTGAGGTAGATGAAGTGTCTACTATCCCCACTTTGCAAAAAAGGGGTAAGGTGAGAGTCAGAAGTGATGGGATGCTGCAAAGAGTAATTCTCTACTAAATGTACTATGAGGAACAATAGGGCACATGGAATAGATGACTTAGTAGTTTTCTCTCTGTACATCACTCTGATGACCTTTCTAATGTGCCCATCATCGTGGTATCTTGCACCCCACCTCTAATTTCTAGGATTCTATGCATAGGTGCTGGAACTAGGGCTGCTCCTGCACCCCGACTTGAAGTGGTTTCCATCATATACAGGATTTGCAGTTTGGTTCAATGGCTCTCAGCACCTCCACTATACAAATTGTTCCTGCACCCCTGATTCTGCGGATAAGCAGACCCAATTCTAACATCCCCACTTCAAATACCTCTCACTTCATGCACAACTGCCCTTCAGGCTGTGGGTAAACCAGAGACGAACAAAGCAGATGATGTTTGGATCTGGATCAGGTTTGTGTTTGGTGGTGACATTTTGGTTGCACCTGAACCAGAACCGGAAAATAAGCAACTTTGTTCTGGTGGAGCTGACCCAGATCTGAAATAATTAATTCTCCTGGATCCGGAGATTCAAGCCCATAACCCTCCCTTTCAGTGGAAATCTGAAGGGACTTGGATTAGTGGTCCTGGTTTTGGTTGATCTGTGTTATACCCGTCTCCTTAGCAAAGCGAATCCTGCGAGCAACTAAGCAATTACCTCGCCCTCGTTGTGGCTGCTCTAGAAAGATTGTTGATAGCACCAAGCGTCTGTATGTGCAAACAAAGGGCCAGATTCTGAGAGGCTCTGAGCACCTGCAGCTCCTATTGATGTCTAAGGATCTAACCGGAGAGGATATTTATGAAAGGAGGGAGAATCCACTCTCTACAGATGTGCTTTGCAACGCAACAAGCTGCCTGGAGCATAGCATTGCAAGGCAGTCCCGACAGCGGCTCATTTAAATGTTTGCTTGTGTGCGGAAGGGCACATTGAAATCCAAGAAAGCTTTAGTGGCAGAACAACTGGACGAGGTGACCCCCGGTGGAGCTGCAGCGCGAGCCCCAGGCCTCTCGGCACCTTATCACTTCAGGAAGCCTTGGAAGCATCTATTCAGGCTCTAAATTGCATGCAGTGACCACTGAACTATTTAAAGAGTTCTCAGCAATGGAGCTCGAGTGTGCAATGTGCCTATTCTGCTGGCGTTGGCAAAGTAGTTATGGGCTGGGCGGGGTAAGGGTTGTTTTTTTTGTGTGTGAATTTATAACCCCGGGAGCCATCAGAATGAGCATGTTTATAAAACATGCAGGAAGGAGATTATAGTATGTGGAACTGCATCGGCGGGAGATCTGTGTTGAGAGAGTGTGCATATATAATGCACAAGTGGGAAAGTAGTCTCGTGGATTGGGCACTTGCCCAGCAATCAGTATGCTGCCCCCCACCGGGCCACACCCTGCCACAGAACTTTGGACAAGTCACTTTCCCTCTTTTGTCCTTTTTAGATTGTAAGATCTGGGAGGCAGGGGCCATCTCTCACTCTCTGTTTGTACGGTGCTTAGCAAGGAGGCCTTCTCAGCTGGGGCCTCCAGGGGTTACTGTAACACACACAAATGTATTTTGACCGGGGTAGAGTCCAAATATACCATCAGGCTCAGAGCCCCATTGTGCTGGGTGCTGCACAAATACCTAGGAAGAGACAAGAGCCTATAGTCTAGTTCAACACAAGATGCAACAAATAGGTATAACCAACAATGGGGAGCCAGGCTAACAGTAACACACACACGTAGACTGGCACCGCACAACCTGGAGGCTTCCAAATCATTTATGTGGTTTCAAAATCTAAACACCCCCCTCCCTCAAATATCAGCCATCCCATCTTGTCCTGTTTTTGGCTATTCTCAGTGGGCAATTTCTTGTAGGCGTCACAGGAAAAGTTAAAAGCAGCAAAGAATCCTGTGGCACCTTATAGACTAACAGACGTTTTGGAGCATGAGCTTTCGTGGGTGAATACCCACTTCCTCAGATGCATGTAGTGGAAATTTCCAGGGGCAGGCATATATATGCTAGCAAGCAAGCTAGAGGTAACGAGGTCAGTTCAATCAGGGAGGATGAGGCCCTGTTCTAGCAGTTGAGGTGTGAAAACCAAGAGAGGAGAAACTGGTTCTGTAGTTGGCAAGCCATTCACAGTCTTTGTTCAATCCTGAGCTGATGGTGTCAAATTTGCAGATGAACTGAAGCTCAGCAGTTTCTCTTTGAAGTCTGGTCCTGAAGTTTTTTTGCTGCAGGATGGCCACCTTAAGGTCTGCTATAGTGTGGCCAGGGAGGTTGAAGTGCTCTCCTATAGGTTTTTGTATATTGCCATTCCTAATGTCTGATTTGTATCCATTTCCGTAGAGACTGTCCAGTTTGGCCGATGTACATAGCAGAGGGGCATTGCTGGCATATGATGGCATATATTACATTGGTGGATGTGCAGGTGAATGAACCTGAAACATATTCTCACCAGTAACTGCACACCGCACCATAATAACTCTAGCTCAGGAACCAATCCATGCAACAAACCTCGATGCCAACTCTGCCCACATATCTACACCAGCGACACCATCACAGGACCTAACCAGATCAGCCACACCATCACTGGTATCCTAGAACATAGGACCCGGTGTCTGTAACCTTGGTGCAAGCGCTGTCCAGGCCAATAAGAATAACTCCCCTTTGGCATTCAGACCCTGTGCTGCAGCTGGCTTTGTTCTTTACCTTTGGTTTGATGATGTAATGGTTTGTCAGAGAAGAGAACTTTTAATGAGATTGTTGCCACCTGTTTGAGGGGACCCAGCTGCTCCACTGGCCGTGTCCTGGGGCTGGTTACCATAACCTTTGCCTTCCGTCCTCCCTTCTGTGAAATGAGGTAACAATAGTGTCGTGTTAGGCATTAAACGTATCAAGCCACATCCGCCTTCTCCCCCTAAATACCCGTGAACAGAGTAAAACAAGTTGAGTCCCTACTTATCTGAGCTGCCCAAATAGACTTTATTATGACTATCAGAAGACCACTTAGAGTCAATCACCCTTGCCACTGCCTGGCTCAGAATTGCTTCCCAGCAGGAAGCCTCTGCCAGCACTAGTACAGCGCTCTCCATTACACTTTACTCACCTCATTTCTCTTGCGTCTTGGGTGACAGCTGCACTGCCTTTGAGGTTAATTGTGACAAAACCCAACTGAAGGGAAAATCTGAGGAGAGGGATTTTTTTTATCAAACACGCCTTGAGGAAAAGTCCTCGAAATGTACCATCTCTGGTTTTCTTTGGCCTCTGATGTCCTGCTCTCTGGGACTTTATCCCAAGGCTTCAGATGAGGGCCAAGTTTGCTGTAATTTGGCAAGAACTATTTTGTTCAATGCCATTATGCTATTTTTTTTTTTAGTATATCTTTGCTGAGCCATAATTTAATTCAGTAGGAGAGCCCCTTCCTGCGCAGTTCTATTAGAGCTGCAAAATTGAGCTGGAGTTTGGAACAGCCTTTCATTTAACTTTTAATCTGTGATAGTGCCCTGACCCCAGTCGAGTCAGAGCTCCGTTGCGCTAGGGGCTGTACAAACACAGAAAATGACAGTCTCTTATCCAAAGACCTTACAGTCTAAACGACAAGCTGTGGCAGGTGGATGAGATGAACAAGTGGATTGGGGC
The DNA here is from genome assembly GCF_007399415.2 of Gopherus evgoodei. Taxonomy (NCBI): domain Eukaryota; kingdom Metazoa; phylum Chordata; order Testudines; family Testudinidae; genus Gopherus; species Gopherus evgoodei. Next base: position 360,045,143 of record NC_044322.1, on the reverse strand, counting down.
AGAGAAAGCAGGGTGACAAAAATAGTAGTATACGACTTACCATGAAATGTATGGTGCTTCCAGTGATGATGGAAATATCACACAACAGCGTATCTGGCAACATTTTTGCATTCTGGGTCCCAATTCTAGTCAGAACTAGGCAATGCTGTGAAATAAAGCAAGCACAAGGAGATGATAAACATCTTCTAATCTCAGACATAGTGGCTACCGTTTAAAAAGTCAGCATTTACCTGTAGCTACCATCAGGGGTGCTGGACCAATTTTTGTAGTAGGGGTGCTGAGAGCCATTGAACCGAACTGTACACCCTGTATATGATGGGAATCACTTCAAGCCAGGGGGTGCAGTAGCACCCCTCATTCCAGCACCTATGGCTACCACCCAATGTTATCCTTGGCATTCCCCTACATTTAGGGTGACTAGATAGCAACTGTGAAAAAATAGGAGAGAGGGTGGGGGATAATAGGTGTCTATATAAGGAAAAAGTCCCCCAAAACAGGATATCTGGTCACACTACTTACATTTAGAAGAGGAGAATTTTGACTTTTTAATGGCAATCTTTGTATGCTGAGTTCCAGTTCTGGGTGAAGACTTGGGATGGTTCAACTACCCCTTCTTTATGACATAGCACTCTTTCCTCCACGGCTCATTTGACTTATATAGGAATATGGGGCCAGTGAATCTGTGGTATCAGATCAGGCCATTGGTCCTGTCGGATCACCAGTGCCCCATAACTGATGCTTTAGAGATAATTGGAAAACCTGTCTAGATTAACTCGGGCTTTGGTCTGGTAGTTAGTGCACTGGACTAGGATTCAGGAGATGTGGGTTCAGTTTCTCACCCCTTCCACAGACTTCCCTATGTTACCTTGGTCAAGTCACTTAGTCCTTCTGCCTCAGTTCTCTTCTGTAAAATGGGGATAATAATGCATCCTTTCTCCCACCTGTTGTCTGTTTTTGTCTATTTATCACAGTAAGTTCTTGGTGTTAGGAACTGTATGGATGGATATATAGTGAGAAACAGTCTGTGCCCTAATGGGATCCTGATCTCAGCTGGAGACTCTATACTCTACAATGGTAAAAGTGGATTGGCTAGTTGTGCTGTGGGTGACCTTCCACTCTGCCTGCTATTCCAGTGCTGAGTTAATCCCCTCTTCCTTGTTCTGCTAGTGCCCCTGCTTATACCAGTCCTTGGCCCTAAACTCAGCTCTATCAGTGCACCCCAGTGCTGCTCCTACCCTGCAATCTTTTGCCTCTGCCAATGCGTCTCCGTTACTAGCTCCATTACATGTCTGGGGTACTCGGGGAGCAGGCATCCCCTGAGCAGAGGCAGTCAGTGGCCCTGACTGGGGAGGCAATTTCCTGAACAAAATGGGATTAGATTGGGAAATCCCCAAATGCCTATTCAGTTCTGAGCTGGTCCAGAATTCTCTGGCATTGTCTTCTTTGCTTTCTGAATCCCAGACCTGGAAGACAAGGAAGGCTCCCCTGATTTTTTTGCAAGTAGTCTTCCCCACTCTAGATGTAAGGCCCAAGGCTACCACAGCTCGTGGGTTTTCTCCGGTAGCTCAGGCAGTAGGGACTTGTTTCATTGAGTATATGATTTGAATTCCCCTTGTGGCTGCATGGAGTGGAATAGCTGATGACTACAAAGTCTCTGTGGTTATGGACTAACTTACTTACTTGGTTTCCCTCTGCCAGGATTTCAGGCAGGCAGCTGAAATATGGTTTGTTGTTATGGGGTTTGGCTCACTCGCTGATTTACGTGAGTATAGACTTCTGCTAGAGACTCGTGACTTCCTGATCTTACTAAAATTACAAAGGGGAAAAACATCCACCCACCGGCACTAGACTGCAACGGCAACCTTGTCTACCAGCCCGAGCCAGCATGAAAAGAGCTGCTTGCTGAGTCATGGAGAGGCTGTAGGTTTTCTGAGTCAGATCCTCATGTTTGGCTTCCTTGCCATTGCTGGGAGAGCAGTGGTGTCTAGGAAGTGCTGTTCAGTGCTCCAAAAGGCTAACATGCTCGGTTTGGCTGCTGATCTGAACTGCTTTGGCTGGGATGGAAATCCTGTGGAAGCCTGCTGGGTACTAACTGTCCGTGTGGGCCCTGTTGCCGCGCACTAAAAGTTCCCTAGCAAGCTTTGATCTACTCCTGTTTCAAAGTGGCGTAGATCAAAGTCCTCTAGAGAATTTTTAATATGTGGCAGCAGGGTCAACAAGGACAGTTAGTGCACGGCAGGGATAGTGCAAGAGAGATTTGCACACCAGCTTGCTGCAGACTAGCTGTTCATATAGACAGGCCCTTAGACTGTCATTTCTTTGGGGCAGGGATTGTGATGATCTGTTTGTACAAGGCCCGCATCTTGATCTGGGACCTTAGGCATGACCATAATACACCTATTAATCTCTCTCCTTCCTGCCTTCCCAGTGTGGCTCTCTAAAAGTTTCACAGGTTGACTCCTTGCCTGAGGAGGTTGTGAAGGCTAGGACTATAATAGGGTTTAAAAGAGAACTAGATAAATTCATGGAGGCTAAGTCCATTAATGGCTATTAGCCAGGATGGGTAAGGAATGGTGTCCCTAGCCTCTGTTTGCCAGAGGGTGGAGATGGATGGCAGGAGAGAGTCACTTGATCATTGCCTGTTAGATTCATTCCCTCTGGGGCACCTGGCATTGGCTACTGTCGGCAGACAGGATACTGGGCTGGAAGGACCTTTCATCTGATCCAGTACGGCTGTTATTATGTGCAGTACCTCATAAGGCTGTTGTGAGGCTTCACTGGTTAGTGACTACACGGTTCTTAGAGATCCTCACTGCAGACAACTATCTCACCATTTCATGAAAGGGAGATCAAGAGATGGGAAGTGAATTGTCCAATGACTCATAGCGAGTCGTGGCAGAGCCTGGAGTAGAATCCAGCTTGCCGTTCTGTCCTTTAACCACCATGCTGCCACTCATCTCTGCAACTGATCTTGTTTCCAAAAAGATGCCTTTCAAAAGGTACTGAGAACAAGCCACCAAGATAGTCAACATTTTAGTCACCACCAACCCAGGCAGGATTTGAACTAACAACCTACTTTGGTGGTGCAAGGCTATTCTATCTATCTTTGCTACCTCTGTGACCCACATTAGTGTGATATCTGAGCTTCTGACAGTCTTCAATGCATTTATTCTCACAACACCCCTGCAAGCTAGAGGAGTGAGGCACAGTCAGAGTGACTTGCCCAAGGTCATAGAGGAAGAATGTAGCAGAGCAAGGAATTGAACCTAGGTCTTGTAGTTGTGGGTTAGTGCCTGAACCACTAGACCAGTTGTTTTCAACCTATTTATCATTGTAGGCCACATATGCAGCCCACAATGTGTTACTTGGGCTGCAGGTTGAGAACCCCTGTGGCCCCCGATGTCCCCTCTCAGAGCCCTATGCCCAGCACCAGCCCTTGCCCGGAGACCCCTCCACAGAGTGGGGCCAGGAGTGGACATCACTGCAGGGTTGGATGGCAGGGCAGCTCTGGACCCCGCTGTGTGGCAAGGCGGTGCAGCCCCAGTGCCCTGGACCCTCCACGTAAGGCAGAGAAGGGAAGGGCAGCCCTGGCGGCCCCGGACCCCAGCCACATGGGCCCTGTGGCCTTTAGCACACAGCTGTGTGCTAACATGGCCTACGCAATGAGAACTGCTGCACTAGAGCATCCTGCTGTGCTCACCATAGTTACTGCTAGGACACCATAGGTATTGTAGTTTTTTTGCTGTAGTCTTTGGGGAGCACATTCCCTGAGGGTCACAGGACCCCTCCAACTGTGACAGCTTTCCCTTCCAAGCATGAAGTGCGCTGCTTTGACCTGCCTTCGCTGATAGAAACCCAGAGCGCATCATTCATAAATGGAAAAATACAAATAAAGTCTGCATACAATTTTCCCCCTTTGGAGAAGGAAAGAAGCACACATGACCGACAATAATTGCATCACTCAGTGAAGACCTCTGGAGAGGGCTCAGATACTGAGGTGATGGGCTCCATCCAAGAACCCAAACAGAATAGCCTTTGAAATCCATGAACATCATGGTGCATAGCTGGTGCTTTAAATGCCTTAGGAGTAACATACTGCAGAAGTTAAGCTCTCCATTTAGGACAAGCTGCAGGTTTTGCTGGGATGTGTTTTTTGCCACAGGCTCAAGAGAGAAAAGCTGCTGTAAAGTAGGATCCCCTCAAAGAGAGAACTGCCTTCAATTTCCATCAGGCAACAAAGAGACTGCAAGTTCAGGGAGGAAGGATTTAGCTGAAGTTAGAAGCCGGTCTTTGTTGAGGAGTTGTTGACAATGTCCTTGTATGAGTTCTTACTCTGTGCAACTTTCCAAAGAAAAGCCTCTGTCCATGGTAATCAGGGTATATTAAAAGAAGCCAGGAAAATGTTTAGCTGAGATTAAAGGGATTGTGTAGCTGCACTTGGTGCTGGTGCTGGATTGCTTCACAGCGACTCTGTTGCTGGGAGCCTGCCTAGTCAGCATACGTGTCCGGCCTCCCGTGTCCCTGGAAATGAATAGCTGAGTCTATGAGTGGAGCAAAAGTAAACAGTGGAATGCACTGCCAGATTAGTGCTGGGCTTCGTTAACTGCTAAACCCATTCGGCAGGCGTCTCCTAGCAGAACTGGGCACAGACTTGAAGAGAACTCGCCGGATCACTCTGGTCAGGCTCTGTATCACAACGGAGACCTGACTCTCTCTCTAATCACAGACCAGTTGGGAGGCTGGAGTTGTTGGATGAGAACCCCCCTAACTCCTATGGTTGTGGGATGGTGTCTCGTTCGTATCCTAGATTCAAACCTGTCCTTTGATTTTCAGCACCTAGCTAATCTCGAACCCAAAGGGGTCTGTCTTGGCCCAGTGCAGCTGGAATATCATCAGTGATTGTTCTGGCAGAGGATCAGCCCCCAAGGGGCCCAAATCTCACAGCTGATCTTTCACAATCTCTGCAGTTGGATGGGACTATAATCAAGATCTGTTGATCTCATCTGTTTCCCACCTGTTCATACCAGAAGCGGGTGTGTGTCACAAAAGGAGGAATGTTGAATCTCCCATGTTTACGCCAGGGGGATGATCCAGCTGTGGTGGGGCAGAGATTCATGGCAAAGTTTACAATAGCAGTCAGGGGAAATCAGGGTTGGGCTCCAGCACAGACTGCTTTAAATCTGAGCCCCTGCCACAGCTTGTGAAGTGAGTTCAGTCTTTTGTGTGACTTTGGTGCTGCTGAATCCAAATCCAAGCCCAAATTTTCCCCCTGCTTTGGCTTGGCACTCACCCCACCCTGTGCAGTGCTCCAGATTCACATGCCAACCCCTTGCCCCCCCCCGTGTACAAACTGCTTTCAAATTCACCCTCTCCTTCCTTGGAGCTTGTTTCATTTTTCCCATTGAAACTTGCCGCGTTTTGAGGATGAGCTTACTATGCCTTGTGTTGTAGTTTGATATCACATGAGTTGCATGTAGCCCCATTGCACCTAAACTTCGCCCTCACCATGGGATTCGCTGACCTCTTCCCAGAGGGCTGCATGCTGTCCTGTCTTTGGAATCCCCCACTGGAGGTTCCTGAGGAAGAGCCTAATGGTATCCTCTAACCAGGGAGAGACTGAATGTGGGGGACAGATTGTCCTGCTTCTGCTACTGTGGGATTCATTCACCTTCCTCCGAAGCAGCAGGTAATGGTCTTTGATGGTGATAAGACACTGCACTAGTTGGACCTTGGGTCTGGTCCAGTCTGACAATTCCTAGGTTCCCAGGTGCCATTTTGATGCACAATGTAGCCTCTGCTCTGGCGCAGCTCCCCTTTGGGGTGCAGAAAGGGTGAGCGATATCTTCCTCTCCTTCCTTCTCTGGCACCCCATGGAGGTTGTGCAGGATCAGGGCCATATGGGCCTAGGGGGTGTGGTAGAGGGACTGGCTGCTCTGTCTAGTGGTGGCACCCAGGAAATACTGTGAGCTGCTAGTGCTGCTGGATGCTTCGTTAGGTCTTGCAGTGTCCTCTTTGCTCTGGTGTGGGAGGGGCACGCAGAGGTAGGTCAGGCCAGCAGAGCAGCATGTACAGGCAGCTGTCCCTGCACTGGATTGGCTGCAGCCTCTGAGGGGATGCCGCCCAAGAGACTCTGCAAGGGGCACCATGGAGAGTTTTCCATGGAAGAGGGCAATCTGCCCCAGCCCACTTGCTCCAAAATCCGGTGGGGGTGAAGAAACATAGAGAACTCATCTCAGATTTTCCATTGAGCCCAGTGCATGCTGGGACGGAGCTTTGGGGGTATTGCTCAGTGCTGTGTGGATACCCAGGCAGCGCAGATGTGATCGCTCAATACTGCATCTCAGTGTCTCAGCTGAGGAGCACCCAGTAACTTGAGATACAGTGCCTGTAATTTGCATATTATTTCAATGGACTACAGGTCCCAGCATGCACTAACCTAGCTTGACAGTCAACTTGGATCAAGATAGAGCATTGCATGCTGGGACATTAAGTCTGCACAGGCCACACCTTCACGCGTAGTCAAATCCTTAAGTGTGGGTTGCACTGTAGTTCTCTGCATGAGGCTGACTTGGGCTCTGGGTTTTTTGGTTTTTTGTTTTCCCTGGTAAGCAAACAGATCAGGGGGGTCTCAAACTTCATTGCACCGCGACCCCCTTCTGACAACAAAAATTACTATATGACCCCAGAAGGTAGGACTGAAGCTTGAGCCTGCCCGAACCCCATTGCCCTGGGTGGTGTGGAGGGGCAAAGCTGAAGCCCAAGCACTTCAACCCCAGGCAGAGGGCCTGTAACCTGAGCGCTGCCGCCCTTGGGCTTCGGATTCAGCCCCAGGCGGTTGGGCTTGGGCTTCAGGCCTGGGCCCTAGCAAGTCTAAGCCAGCCCTGGCAACCCCATTAAAATGGAGTTGTGACCCACTTTGGAGTCCTGACCCACACTTTGAGAACCACTGGAATAGATCAAAGCCTGAATGCCAGATCTCATTTTCTGCTCCCTTCCTATCTTTTGTTTTCATGTTTATTTGTTTTCTAATCAGTCTCTTTCAGGCCCTGCGGAGTGACAAGCTGGGTATTCTTACTGCACTGTATTGTTTCTGTCTTCTCAGTGGCTGTAATTTCACCATCCCCTGATGTGGGTGATAAGAATTTTGAGATGCACAACACTCTCTTTCTCTCTGGTGCCTCATCTAAGATGTGGCAGGAACGCTGCCCACTCTCTGCTCAGTAAATAACTAATTACAGGCATCCATGTCTCTGCCCTATGCTGTGATAAACACTTTGTTGTTGTTTTTTAATAAACCCAAACAATGACTGTAGCACCCAGAGGCTCCATCAGACTTTGGGTCCCCATTATGCTTGATGCTGTATATTTACATAGTAACAGACAGTCTGTGTCCTGAAGAACTGACAGACTAACAAGACAAAAGGTGGGAGGAGAAACAGAGAGGTGAAGGGATGTTCCCAAGGTCACACAGCAGCTCAGTGGCAGAGTCAGGAATAGACCCTATATCTCCTGAGTGCTTTCAGCTCTGATGTCCCTGTGCCTAGCACTCCCTCTTTTAAGACATCGGGTGTTCACCTTTGTCAACCCTCCTTTCTTTTATGAATCTCTCAAATCACTAAGTGTTGCCTGCCCCTCACACTGCAATAAAGAAACCAACCAAACCTCTAAGGCAGAACCTCCCCCCGGCCAGTCTGCCAGTGTATTTCCCCCTCCCCCCAACGCCCCATCTGTTTAGATGATGAACATCTCGGGCCAGGAGCTGTCTTATTCAGTGACTGGCAGGGCAGACACTTGTCAGACTACTTCCTGTATGTGAAGACTTTCCCTATGAAGTGCACTTTGTACTCTGTAAAAGTAGTTGTGGCATCTGAAAGTCAAGCTGGGTTCTTTCTGGCTTATGCCCCCAAGCTTCTTCAGGCTGCCATGTGTTCTCCATAACCCCATGTAGCCAAGTTGTTTTCAGTCAGCTTGCCTAGCTGCTACCATGGGATGAATTTTCCTTTGCGTTTGGACCGTAGCTTCCTGACCCAACCATGAGCTCTGTATAGGCAGACCTCACTGCAGGATTGGGGCCTTGGTTAACAGTGTGATGCTTGGCCCATGAGCCTCCATAGAACCTGTTTCCTTATCCTGTAGCTGTGCTGACTTTGCAGGGCTGAGAGAGGGGAAAAAGTAATGAAAACTTCTCTTAAAAGACGCTTTTCCCCTTATGTATTTCTAGTGCTCCAATCACCCCGGTGTCTAGGCAACCATTAGAAACACAGATTGTAATTCACAAGTGACAAGAACTAGTTTTTGGGGACACCGTGTGACATTTCAGAACACTGGGTCCAGCTTTCTCCTTTGAGACAGGAGCTGAAGAGGAATCGCTGCACAGGGACAACTCATCCCTTCGCCACTCTTGTCATAACATTTCTTCCCAGATCTGGACCTTAGCATCCAAAATATGGGTGTTAGAATGAAAACCTCCAAGCTCAGTTACCAGCTTGGACCTGGTATCGCTGCCACCAGCTAGGAATTATACAGTGCCTAGCTCACTGTGGTCTCCCCAAAACCTTCCCTGGGGGACCCCCAGACTCAGATGCCTTGAGTCTTACAACAAAGGGAAATAACCCCCTTGTTTCCTTGTTACTTCCTCCCAGGCTCCCCTCCCTGGACGACCCTAGGAGATTCCCTGCTTCCAGTCCTGGAAACACAAGTACCGAGAGAGCTAATCTCTCTTCCCCCTCACCCAGAGGGGATGCAAAGTCAGGCTTAGTAAATCTAACACAAAGAGATTTTCCCCCTGACTTCTTCCTCCCACCAATTCCCTGGTGAGCTGCAGACTCAATTCCCAGGAGTCCCCACTAAAGAAAAACTCCAACAGGTCTTAAAAAGAAAGCTTTATATAAAAAGAAAGAAAAAAGGACATTAAAAATAGTCTCTGTATAAAGGTGACAATATACAGGGTCAATTGCTTAAGAAAAAAAGTGAATAAACAGCCTTATTCCAAAAGAATACAATTTAACACAGTCCAGCAACTACACACATGTAAATACAAAAAAACCAATATAAACCTATTGTCTTACTATCCTTGTACTTACAACTTGGAAACAGAAGATTAGAAAACCTGGAGATAGAAAAATCACTCTCAGAGCCAAGAAAAGGAACAGACCAAGAACAAAGGACTCACACCCAAAACTTCCCTCCACCCAGATTTGAAAAAGTCTTGTTTCCTGATTGGTCCTCTGGTCAGGTGTTTGGTTCCCTGGGTTAACCCTTTACAGGTAAAAGAACATTAACCCTTAGCTATCTGTTTATGACAACTCTATCCATCATAATAAAGATTATTGAAAGTCCTGCTTACAGCCCTGTGTGACTGGCTGGCTGCAGAGAGAACAGTTTCTCACTGATGAGAGCGAGAGAGAGGGAGTCTCTTGAACTTTGTCGTGTAAACTTGATTTTCAAAATATTTGTTGGACCAGAAGGCCAAAGTAAACATGCCTCAAGTAAACTCAGCATGACCTCTGCCCAGCGTGTGTCAAATGCAGCAGCTGGAAAATTAAAGGTGGGGGTGAGTGGGGAGAGAAATGCAACTGTCCTTTGTGAGATTTTTGTGTAAAACTGAATTGCGTAAATACTCGGAAAAGTGACTGTGGGATGCCAGATTTATTCCTTCTGTGTGGCTTTCTGGTGAGATCTGATCAGCTTCCAAGTCACAAGAAGATAGGCCAGACCCTCAGCTGATGTAAGTCATAGAATATCAGGGTTGGAAGGGACCTCAGGAGATCCTCTAATCCAGCCCACTGCTCAAAGCAGGACCAATCCCCAGATCCCTCAAGGATTGAGCTCACAACCCTGGGTTTATCAGGCCAATGCTCAAACCACTGAGATATCCCTCCCCCCTATTTGTAGCTCCATTGATGTTAGTGGATTCACACTAGGTGTAGCTCTAGCCCAGTCGTTCTAAGGCCTTAGCCGCACCTTCAACTCTCTGGGATCCAAAAATCCTGCTGTGTTCACCTTGCCACTTGAAATCCTTGGCACCAGATTTCACCATCTGTGTTTCATAATTAACACCATTTATATCAGTGGAACAACTCGGCATGAGTAGGGGTGGTAGAGCTTTGCCCTTTGAGATGGGTTCCAAAGGAGTTTTGCTTCTGCTCCTGACAAAGAGAAAAGGGGCACTTTGTGAAAGTCCGACCCAGGCTTTGAACAGCTTAATGGTCAGGGGTGTGTGGTTTGTGACTGTCTTTGATTTGGAGCCTGCTCTAATAGTTGCCTTTAATAAGACTTTTGCGCTCAGCACTTAGCTGAAAGTTCTGCATGTGATGTGTGAGCCAGAATGAAATCCAGCTCAGTCTCCGGTAGCTGTATTAGCTCTGCAGGACTCAAAGCACCTGAACTAGCTTTTGTTAAATAAGCAGCTATGAAGAGGAGGAGGGGCAGTTTCACAGGTCCTGGCTATCATATGTCTGTCCCTAATGCGAGTTTGGTGAATTTTTTAATTGAGAGAGGAAAATTAAGACCAGACAGACTGAAACTTCAAAACACCACGTGGCCGTTTATTAACAGGGAGAAAAATCACAACTTGGGCTGGGGAGGAGCACTTCTACCAACTAGCAGTATGATTAGAACAAGAACATTCACACAACTTGAAGCAATCTATTTACATCCATTAACAAGGAACCAAATAATTCAAAATTATCTGCTCTTTAAAAATCAAGGTAAATCCACCAAATTAAACGAACTCTGCGCACATTAACCAAATATCATAAAATACACCGATAGCTATTAATACAACAATTCAACTTTTCATATGCTATCGATACACACTTTATACCAAATAACAACAATATACAGTTCTGCACCAAATAAGGGAGGGAAAAAAGAAGAGACAAAGCAAAGCACAGAGTAGTCACAGAAAATTAGAAAGCAAGTACCGTACCCCAGGCGCAGCTGAACCGCAGTACCGACACCAGAAGCATACCGAATCCATAATCCGTAGAAGAAAACTTTGAAAAAATAAATGTCACGTCCCGAGCCGGCTATATCCGGAGGAGACCCCTGGCGGAAGGGTTGATCAGGTCCTTCAGTCAGTACATGGATACTCCTGCAGATTCTGGCATGAGGCATGGTTTTATTCAAAGGCCCTTTTACACTTGTCAAAATCTGATTGGTCCCTAGCTCCGTCACCTTTCAGGCTCCAAGCTGGCGCCCTCTACGTAGATAGAATTTGCACACGGCACACTAGAAGCTGCACCCAGCACACTAGCATGGTTTTGCACACAACCCTAATCTGACCGTTTGAACTGAACTACGATTGGTCAGATTGGGCCCCTCTGCTCACGGCACGCTGGTGTTATGCACACAGCACTAACCTGACCCCTGGGTGACCAGGCAAAAAGAGCGGGAAACTGCACACGGCACTCTAATGTTGCACACCGCACCTTAAGATTGCACACAGCACCATGGTGTTGCACACGGTACCAGTGTGACCTCTAGATGACCAACTATTGGCCATACAGACACCATGTTAGAATAGAGGCCTTAGGACTGCGACACCATACAAATGCAACTATGTTAGAGAACCCAGTAACAATGGAGCTGTCTTCAAACATGGGTAAAACAGGGTTCTGTCTCCAAGTAAAGAGGGGAACTTAGCTGTGTGTTTAAAACCTCTGCCAACTTACAGCTGTCTCTTTAAACCTACACAGTTAAAGCACCATTCAGGGTTTGCAGTGATGCAGAACAATTGTGTTGGGAAACTCCTTTACATGCATAGTGTAGACAGGCTAGAAGGATGCAGAGTGCCAGTATATGTATCGTCTTTGGCAGCACTAAAAACTGCAGCTCCAAGGGGTGAAATCGAAAGGTTTGGGTTCCCACTGGGGCTGAACAGAAAACAGTTTTGTTTCATGAAAGATTTCAAGGTTTCAAAATTTTGATTTCATTCTGATGCAGAAAAAAAGTTCCTGCCCTATCTGATTTGGAGCAGGGACCTAAACCTAGTGTCCCATGTCCTAGGTCAGGGCCAAAAAACAGGCTATAGAGTCAGTGTCTCTTTCTAGCTTTCTCCTCTCTGGTTCTATGAATATTTAATTTATACAAAGTGGAACAGCACCAGGAGAAGAGGGAGGGAGGGACATTGGCTCTATTAGTTACTTCTAGGTAAGAGGTGACTCTCTATCAGAGATAAAGGGTGGTTAAGGCACTGACCTTGGCTTCAGAAGATCTGGGTTTAATTCCTATCTCTGCCACCCATTCCTTGGGTAAGTCACTGAATCTCTCTTCTACTCAAGTTTTCCATCTGTAAAAAGAGAACCATAATTCATCCTGTCTTGTCTGTTTGGATTGTAAATGCAGGGACAGGAACTGTGTGCCTATATATATTGCCTAGCATAAAGGGACCCCTGTCAAAGCCAGGGCTTCGTAATGCAAATACTCATCCATATCTGTGACCATTAATCCTTTACATTATGCTTACTTCCAATGCATTTCTCTATTGTGTTATGGGGTGTGTGTGTGTGTGGCTGGTTATTAATCTGGCATGAGATTTCTGCCAGTCTTTTCCTTCCAGGAGGGTTCCTTTGTGCTGGTTTTATAGAGCGAGAGCAGAGATGAGAAAGGTGGCATTAGCAATTAAATATGCTCTGAGGATGACATGGTTTTGAAGGCTGGAGGGGTGGGAAATACTCCATAGTAAATATACTTTTGTTTTCCTCTCCCTTTTCTTGTAGGACAAAATCCACGAAGGGACTTTGAAAACACTTGCCGCTCCGCATCCTCATTCGCTTGGGAATACAAAACTTTCTAACCATGTCGGCGGCCATGTGGAAATGGACTTGCCTGATTTCCCACCTGCTCCTATCTCCCATGATGTCATCCCTCGCTAGGCAACAGCCGCCTCATCCAAAGAGGCCCTTTGCCACTTTCCCTGGAGAACAGGCAGAGGGGACTTTTAACCACTTGGTGGTTGATGAAAGAACTGGGCACATTTACTTGGGGGCCGTCAACAGGATCTACAAACTCTCCAGTGACCTAAAAGTTCTGGTGACCCACCAGACTGGTCCAGATGAGGATAACCCAAAGTGCTATCCTCCCAGGATAGTCCAGACTTGCAATGAACCCTTGACTCTCACTAACAACATCAACAAGATGCTCCTGATAGACTACAAGGAGAACAGGTTGATCGCCTGTGGGAGCCTTTACCAGGGGATCTGCAAGCTCTTGAGGCTGGAGGACCTCTTCAAGTTGGGAGAGCCCTTCCATAAGAAGGAGCATTACCTCTCTGGGGTAAACGAGAGTGGCTCTGTTTTTGGAGTCATTGTTTCTTACAGCCACATGGATGACAAGCTGTTCATCGCCACAGCCGTGGACGGCAAGCCGGAGTACTTCCCTACCATCTCCAGCAGGAAGCTCACCAAGAACTCCGAGGCAGATGGGATGTTTGCTTATGTCTTTCACGACGAGTTTGTGGCCTCCATGATCAAGATCCCCTCAGACACGTTCACCATCATCCCAGACTTCGACATCTACTACATCTACGGCTTCAGCAGCGGCAACTTCGTCTACTTTCTTACCCTGCAGCCTGAGATGATCTCCCCGCCTGGCTCCACCACCAAGGAGCAGGTCTACACCTCCAAGCTGGTCCGGCTCTGCAAGGAGGACGCAGCCTTCAACTCCTACGTTGAGGTGCCCATTGGCTGCGAGAAGAATGGGGTGGAGTATCGGCTCCTCCAAGCAGCCCATTTATCTAAGGCAGGTGCCATCTTGGCCAGATCCTTGGGTGCCAGCCCCGACGACGATATCCTTTTCACAGTCTTCTCCAAGGGGCAGAAGAGGAAAATGAAGTCCTTGGATGAGTCTGCTCTGTGCATCTTCGTCCTGAAAAAGATCAATGACCGCATCAAAGAAAGGCTTCAGTCCTGCTACAGGGGAGAGGGGACCTTAGATCTGGCCTGGCTCAAAGTTAAGGACATTCCCTGTGGCAGCGCGGTAAGTCATGTGTTTAACCAGCCATGCTGAGCTCCACCACCTGAGCTACTTCACGTGGCTGTTTTGTACCAGGACAGTGTGGCCTGCTGAGTAGACCAGAGAACTAGCAGCTATAGCTGCTGGGTTCCATTCTAGGCTCTGCTACCAATTCACCATGTGACTGCTTTGTGCCTCAGTTTCCCCATTTGTATATTGGGGAGCATAATGCTTTCTTACCTCACAGCAGGGTTGTGATTGTTAAAGAATTAGTGTAAGGTGCTTTGAGATGTTCTGAGGGAATCTGCCCATTTACTTAGTTATTATTCCACAAAATAATTAATTAGGGATGAAATTCCACCTCCATCCAGAAGACCAGCACAAATCCTCTACACAACTGAAACCCTGACCCCTTATGGTGGCACCTCTGGCTGGAATTTTACCCCCAAAATCTTAATTTGAGGCAGAGTCTAAACTAATTTTCAAAGTGAGATTGGCTAAGAAATGGCTTGATATTTTTTTTAGAGGTCTGGAACATAGACCATTAACCCACTGAAGTCCCCAATTCCCAATGCAGAGCCACTTCTGCAATGTCTGTGCACCAAAAAAATGATAAGGGAATAGCTTGAAGATCAGAGCTAAATACTACAAGATTCAAGGGGAAGATTCAGGAGGGAGCAGGGAGGTGCTTGGGTTTATTCTGCAAATAAGCCCAAGCCTGCTAGTGTGGACTGATCGTGTAGGCTGCACTTGTTGGGATCTGCCTCAACCCAGGCGGTGTATTGCAGCCTTTGATACACTGTACTGAAATCAGCCGTACAGCGTGCACTGCATCCGGGCTGCGTGTAATAGTTAGAGTGTTGTGCTTTGGTTTTTCCATCTTAATTAGCTCCATCAAGTGAGAGGCAAGTTCAAGTCTGAGCAAAGGGAGAATGGAAAACACAGTGTGCTTCCATTGCCCCGCAGTCGAATGGCAGAGTCGGAACGTGAGCACTTAATTTGTGCCTGGGCTTGCATTGCTGAGCCTGGTACCTCGAGGCTTGGCAGGCAGTTTATAGCCCCGGCACCTCTGGGCTTGCTGTATCAGTTATGAATGTAAAATAAGTGCCAGAGCTCCGGCGCCTCTTTCATTGCAAACTAAGCCCTGTGGAATGCCCCCCAGTCAGGTGGCAGACTTGGAATGCCTCCTCTTTGATTCGCACGGTACCCACCCCACTTTCTTCCGGGGAGTCCCCATTTGGTTCAATGGCAGAGAAATTTAGTCTGATTTAGTTTCTGTGGGTGGTTTCACAGGATGCTTAGGCCACTGGCAGCGTAAAGGCGGCTGAAAGCGGGCAAAAATCCCATCTCTGCTCCTGGTAGAAAGAGGCCTTGGTGTAAATGAGACTCAGGCCTTCTCTTTGAATCGGATTCCTTCTGCCCATTGGAGCCCAAAGCAACCCTTCTGTTGACTCCAGTGGGAGAAGGATCAAGCCCAGAGGTACATCTGGGTTTGATTTTCTGGCGCGTGGCTGTTTCAAAGAGCTGCCTTTAGGTTGAAGCTGAGTACTTTCCGCTGGGGTTACTTGGTTGGACCGCTAAACCTCCCCACATAGGGGTATGTGCTGCCTGTAGACATACTCCTGCAGCGAGTCGTGCTGGGAGTTTGGGACGCTGAAACAAAACACTGAACCTCACTAACCCCATCATTTCAATGGCGTTGCTAAGCCATACAAGGGACAGTTAGATCCCTGTGGTCCCTGTAATGAGTCCTTGCTGAAAACAACTATTAAATTGTATAGGAGAATGTGAGCAAAGAGTTGGAGGGAGAGCATGGCCTAGTGATTGGAGCAGGGGACTGGGACTCTGTTCCTTTCCCAGCTTTGCTCTGTGACCCAGGCAGGGAAAGCTGCCAAAGCATTATTGGGCCTCAGTCTACATCTGTACAGTGGAGAAAGTGCACAGACAGCCCCGAATGAAAGGCACGATTCGGAGTATTGTTCGATTGTGAACCCTTACGTCCAGAAGCACTTTGCTCTGGAAGCAGCCCTCTTGATTTCAGTGGGCTGCCCCAGGGAAAGGTACTAACTCCTCAACTTAAATACAGCTGGCAGAACCCACCCCCTAAGCCTGGAACATATAGTCTTTCAGTACGTGGAGGTGGCTGCAGAGATATCTGGGATAAACGTCTCTCTAGGGCCTTCTCTCCTTTGGTGATTTGCCCCAGTTACAGCCCTTGTCAGCCATCCACCAGCAAGGCTGCATGGTTGCAGGTGTAAAATGTGTCCACAAAGCAGCTTTGCCTGTCAGCACAATGGGAATTGAAGAGTGGCGGGCTGCACTGCTGCCTCGCCATCAGAAACTGAAGCCCCCAGCCTGGCCAAAGGCCTCGGCTGACCCATGGGGTGGGTGGTGAGAAGCTCTGGGAATGCTACAGTGAGACTGACAGAGATTAGGCAGAGCTGGGTGGGCTTTTAAGAGATGTGGTCAAACAAAGGTCTTGATTTTTTTGCTCTCCTGTAGTAAACAAAGAGTTCATTCCTAAACCCTACAGCAATAGCCCCCCACATTGTAGACACATTTCCGTGAGGTGGAGCGCAGGGTACTGCTCCTCCAGTCCCATGTTTTTCGAATAGGGCAGCAAGCAGTTAACAGAAAATCCGAGTCCCCTCCCCCTGCCTTTTGGCTGCTTCCTTCTTCTTCCCCGTGCAATGATTGTTCACAGCGACGACCAAGTTCGTAGAGTCTTATCAATGAGCCATCCCGGCACGCGGCAGTAACGGGACTGCAGCATGCACACGAATAATTACAGAGCAGACAGGGAGGGGCGTGCTGCACTTGACTGCTCCAGCCAGTCAGAGCGCCTTGCTGCTGAGCCAGAGTGGCAGCTGTGACCGCTGGCATCAAGCAAAATGAGCTGTTGAGTTGGTGACTCACCTGACCTGTGTGCACCAAGCCTCATGCTCATCGCTTGGGCAGAAGAAGCTGGGTCTGAGTCTCTCCAGCTAATGGCCCTAAGGCTTGGGCTGGCCTGGCTTGCAGAGTGAATTGGAGGCAAAGTACCAGTGCCATTGCTTACAAAATCTCTCTCTCTCTCTCTCTCTCTCTCTGTGTGTGTGTGTGTGAGAGAGAGAGAGAGAAGGGGAGTAAACTAACCAAGAGCAGGGGGGGTTTGGCAGCACAAACTTACTCACCAAGTCAAGTTTTCAGAAAGGGAAGAATGAAGAACAGTAGATAAATGGATGAATGAAAGATAGTGCACGTTCCTTCCCTTTTAAGGGCAGAAGGCAGTAGTTACTCATCTGCAGCATAAATCAGGGAAAATTGGTCATTTTTTATGACTGCTCAGTGGCTTTTCAAACAAACAGGCATTATTCACTTGGTGATGAATGGTTCCAGGTAACGCTGCAGCATCCCCCTGTTTCGTCAGCACTGTGTACATATGAGATAAGAATAACTTAACGTAATAATAATACATTTGATCCCACAATACTCAGCGATCACATCACCGATCACTGTCTGTAACCCACTCTGCTAACCCTCCTTTGCCCTAGGACTGTAGGCGCGTTAACTGCCCACCTCACCTTGAACAGTCTCTTGGGAAATCTGCTTAATGGTGTGTCATAGACCCTCTGTGGCTAGCAGCTACAGGCAGAGGGTCTCTTGGGAAATCTGCCAACTCCTGATCTGTTACACCCTTGTACTGAGCGATGACATTGTAAGTCCCTTTCCCGGAGCTGAAGAAGAGCTCTGTGTAGCCGCAAAGCTTGGCCCTTTCACCAACATAAATTGGTCCAATAAAAGCTATTACCTTCCCCGACCTCATCTCTTTTTTGAAATGTTTCGTTCGTCACAATTATTTGTCACTTTTTAAATCCAAATGTTTATCGAAATGATTATTGACATTTTCCATGTATAGCGAAGTTTGGTAGGCGCTCCTATCATTTCAGTGGCTGGTTTAATAACAATTTTTTGGTGGAAAAAATGCATTTTAAAAACAACCACCACAAGTAGGTTTGCTTTTTAAACCATGTGACAGGGAAACAACTTTGAACTTTCAAAAAGTTTCATGAAATGTAATTATATACCTATGGGGGCTGCGGGGAGAGAGAGAGAGAGAGACCAGCTCTACTGCTAAGGAGTTTAGGACAGGAAGTGAAGAAGAATCTCTTCTTCTCTGATAGAAACTATAGGAGGCATGCATGTCTGTGACTGTAATTGCTCATGTTCGGATAACCCAGCATAACAACTGACACAGAATGAGTGTTTGGGCCAGGAGTGGTGAAAGCACCCTAAAAATGTGGGGGGGCTCACAGGAACCTGAACCATGCCCCCACTCCCTGCAGAGCCCCTTCTCCCACCTTCACACTGCTTCCCCTGGCCCTCGCACGGCCTCTTCCCCCTGAGGTCCCCTCCCACACTGCCTCTTCCTTCCCCAAGATCCCCCTCCCCCACTCGCTCCTCTCTGCCCCATCCTCCTGTTGCTTGCCCTTACAGCTGGTAAAAAGGGGAAGGCAGTCATAGCCATTCCACTTTTTAAAGTGTGTGTGCGTGGGGGGGATGGCCTCCAGCCCCCCTGTTCCGGTGCCTATGGTTTGGGCATAACGGATTTCCACAGGTTTCAGGTGCATTGTTTCTCTCTCTATCTCAGGTACTTATAGGACCCCCATCGCTGTCGTATTTGAGCACCTCCAATCTTTTAAAAACATTTATCCTGCCAAGTCCCCAGTGCTATTTATCCTCATTGTACAGATGGGCACTGAGGCACAGAGAAACTAAGTGACTTGCCCGTGGTCACATAGGAAGCCTGTGGTAGAGGAGAGAATCCAAAACAGGAATCCTGAGTCCTAGGCTTACTCCCTAACCACTGGACTATTCTTCACAAGATTTAAAAGCTGGGTGCCTTCACTCACCTGGGAAATGCTGGCACCTTGAGCTACCGTGTGCTGTTGCTTTTATCCATATTAAAAATCCTTAACTTATTTTAGGGGATGCCCTTCAGGATCCCACTCATCTGCCCATTTGTCTTTCCTTCTCTCCCACTGGCTGAAGCCCATCAACATTATTGCTCCCAAGGATCAATGTTTTGGGGGGAACCCCCTCTAATGAGCCTCCTCCAACATCTCCTGGGGCAGCCTCTCCAAAGGGAGGATACTTCCCAGAGCAGAGTGCTAGTTGGAGTCCACTCCCCATTCTGCGGTACATCTTTAGGGCCCAGTGGAGCCGTCTATGGCCCATTGCTGCTGGGAACAGCCAGGTGGTCTGCTGCTCTGAAACACCAGAGCTGGATGGGATTGTAGCAGAAGATAGCACTGGTGTCATAGCACTTGCTTTGGAGACCCCAGGGGAAGGGAGGAGATGACCTGACTGGGTGCTGGATGGGGATTGAAACCCAACCATGGTGTCTGGGGTGGTGGTGTGGAAGGTTTCCTCCATTGACCCTCGCTATTCTGGAGAGCGAAGGGGTAAGCTCAGCCGCTCACCCTGGCAGCCAGGCCTTTTCATCTGTCTGATTGGATTCTTATTTTTCACAAGCTCCCGCTTGATGAACTGCAGCATAACAAAGCCGAGTGCCTTAAATGAAAAGGTGTCACCTTAGCCACTGCCGCCAGGATACTCTAGTGAAATATCTGTCCAAAACAATCAAGCACCGGCCCTCAGACACCACCTGACTGCTGCCTTTTGTGTGTATTTTCGTTTGTCTTTTGGCAGGAAATGGAGTTTGACTGTCTAAATTACTGTATTCAATCTCTTCTTGTTTCTTGTGGCAGCCCTGGACAAAAACCTTTCTGAGCTCAGGAGCTCTCAAAGGGTTGTACAATAATTTCCCACCACCGTAGGATAGTGGGGCTTTGGGGGGCATAACTAGGGGGGCTTTGAAGTTATTCCCTGGTGAGCGGCTTGGCTCGGAGGACAGCTAAAGAAGTGCTCGGATAGCCTCTTATTCTGAGGGATCAAAGTGTGAGTTACAGGGAGGCAGAGTTGCCAGGTAGTTTCTGCAGAGGAATGGTAGTCAGGACTCCTGGGTATATTCCCAAACCTCGCATTAACTTTTTTATGTGAGCTTGGGCGAGTCACTCACCGTCGCTGCATTGATGATGACAAGGCCGGAACATGCTTTGCAAGTGCAAAACGTTATAACGTGGTGACTGATGGGTGCACCACTGTCCTGTGGGCGAGAACCAAGACTGCTTAATGGTGTGTCATAGACCCTCTGTGACTAGCAGCTACAGGCAGAGGGTCTTATAGCTCAAGCAGTAGGGGGTCTGTACTTGTACTCATAACACAAGAACTATGGGTCACCAAATGAAATCAGTAGGCAGTAGGTTTAAAACAAACAAAAGGAAGTACTTCCTCACACAATGCACAGTCAACCTGTGGAACTGTTTGCTAGAGGATGTTGTGAAGGGCAACACTATAACAGGGTTCAAAAAAGAACTACATAAGTTCATGGAGAATAGGTCCATCAATGGCTATTAGCCAGGATGGGCAGGGATGGTGTCCCTAGCCTCTGTTTGCCAGAAGCTGGGAATGGGCGACAGGGGATGGATCATTTGATGATCACCTGTTCTGTTCATTCCCTCTGGGGCACCTGGCATTGGCCATTGTCGGAAGATGGGACACTGGATAGATGGACCTTTGGTCTGATCTAGTATGGCCGCTCTTCTGTTCTTAATATAGGAGCAATTGAGTTCTATGTTTGCTGCTGTCCTGAAGATCCACATGCCATGCGACTGTGATGAGCAAGTGGCTGTGAATGTTAGTGTGTTACTATTCATCTTTCCCCTCCCCTACAATGGGTTATTAATTTCAATTTCTGCTTTTGTTGGGAGAGCAAACACCTGTCCTAGCAATAATAATACCAAGTTCTTACGCCACATTTTTCATCCAAAGATTCCAATGTGCTTTACCGGGGAAGGAAAGTATCATTATCCCCATTTTACAGATGGAGAAATTGAAACAAAGAGAAACACGATTTGCCCAAGATCATGGGGTAGGTCAATGCGCAGCTCGCAGTAGAACTCTGGTCTTCTGAATCTGTCCCATGCACTGGCTACTGGACAACACTGCCACTTGCTAGTCAATTGTTCCCAGGAATCCCCACCCGGAGCATTCTGTCTGCAAAATAGAATCCTCCATAGAGATGGGTGGAGGTGTGGTAAGAAGTGCCAGCGTTTCCAGAGGCTAGGAGAAAAGTAGTACCAAAAGCAAAGCCTTGTTTGGCCTCTCGCCTTAGCTTTCCCCTTTTCAGTCTCCAGGAACAGTAGGGAAGTGGTGGCGAATTATTGTACAGCTAAAACTTTTATTCAGTGCATAGGAAAATATCATCTTCTCTTTGAAAAATGGATGGACAGTTGCGTTCGAATTAAGGAGGTGGGACCTCCAATGCATGGGGTTGTGTGGCATTCCCATACTTTCAGTGTGTGCAAGGATGATGACTGGATCAGTTTAGGGCAAGTTCAGTAAGGGGTTCTGGCCCCTGCATTTTTGCACGTATGATCCTTGCACTCATGTTGGTATGAGTTGAGCACTTGCTCATTCTGAGTAGTTCCTGACAGCAGTAGCCTATCAACTTCCGAGGGACTATTTCATGTAACTGTGCTCATCAGTGGGAATATTTTCGGTAAATCCCGCAGTGCAGATGTAAGCTACACTAGCATGTTGGGGCTCTGTGTCTCTCTCTAGAGTCCATTGGTGCTTCTGAACTAATAAAACTGCTCTTTTAGCTCAACCTGTAAAGGCTTATTATGTGTTTTAGATCCAGAGTATCAGGTTCAGTGTCTGCTAAGGCTGTGACCAGGGAGATCGTCTCAAAGCTATAGCCTTAGGGACTCTTCCATGATCCCCCCATTGGGAAGTATTCCTCCTATCCACCTTTACATTTTCCTTCCACTTCATTCCATTACTCACAGTTCTTACCTTTTTCAGATTTCCTAAATCCACATAGATTACAAACAGGGGACTCTTGAGCAGGAATAGAGAGGTTATTTTACCTTTATATTTGGCACTAGTGTGACCATGGCTGGAACACTGTGTCCAGTTCGAGTGTCCACAATTCAAGAAGGATGTTGAGAAATTGGAGAGGGCCCAAAGAAGAGCCCTGAGAATGATTAAAGGATTAGAAAACCTGCCTTATAGTGATAGACTCACTGTATTTAGCTTCACAAAGAGACAGCTAAAGGTTGACATTATTAGTTTATATTGACCTGGGAAACAAATATTTAATAATGGGCTCTTCAATATAGCATAGAGAGGTATAACATGATCCAATGGCTGGATGTTGAAAGTAGACAAATTCAGACTGGAAATACAGCATGAATTTTTAACTGTGAGTTTAGTTAACCATTGGCACAATTTACCAAAGGTTGTGGTGGATTCTCCATCACTTGCCATTTTAAAATCAAGATTGGAGGTTTTTCTACAAGAGTTCTCTAGGAATTGTTTCGGGCTGGTGCTATGGCTTGTGTTATACAGGAGGTCGGACTAGATGATCACAATGGGACCTGGGACAAGTTCTTTCCCATCTCTGTGCTATGGCTCCCCCATCTGACCTTTACTTGCCTTGTAAAGCAGAATCGTATCTACGTGAAACATGCTATGGAAGGGCTACATTTATTATCCCTGCACTCTGGTAGAACGAGGACAGGGCTGGATGACTAGAGCTGCTGAGTTCAGCATCCAGCTCTGCCACTGACTTGCTGTGTGACCTCGGGCAAGGAACTTTACCTCTTTGTGCCTTAGCTTCTCCTCTGTAAAATGTGCCCAGCAATTCTTAACCCCTCCACTGAAGCAGCCATGTAGGTTAATTAGCTGATGTAGGTACAGTGTACTGAACACATGGAGTATTCTAGACTGAACAGCTGGGGCCCTGTGGAGCTGAGTATATGAGAACTGGGTTTGTCCCAGCTCTCCTGCTGATGACCTCTGCCTCCTCGGGCAAAGCCTTCGTAATGTTTAAGAAGCACTCAGCAGTCTGGTCTCTCAGATGAGTGGACACAACACTTTGCACGTATAAGACACTCAGGTTAGCCTGACTCCTGCTCAGCCAGGACAGCAGGTTGAACGGTAACAAGGTAGTGCCTTGTGCATTATTCACACATTATTCATCCCGTTCACACTCGGCATGCTCAAAGGCTGAAGTTTGGTATTTGAATGGACACGCCCATACTAACGTGACATCTCATTTGCATAGTTTTTACTTGATAGCTGCCCTGTAAAGTGCTTTGAGATTCATGGTTGAAAAGTGCCTTTATAAGGCCACGCTGCAGCAAAGCACGGATGCATCTACTCAAGTCAAAACATGTGCTCAAGTGCATTGCTGAATCAGGGCCTAATGACCTAGACATGTTATTTATTAGAGGCATCAAGTATTATCCACAGCAGAAAGTAGTCCTTCTTACAGAGAGTACATGCTATGGTAACACCAATAATAATTCTCCACTAGTTCAGTTTGTCAGTCTGTAGCACTGCAAAACAAATATCCCTTGGAAGTAAATTCCTTCTGGTCCTTTCCTCTCCTCTCCGCTCCCCTCCACTCCCCTCCAAAATTTCTTTTAAAGAAAAAAATAAAGCTGCAGATCAACCCCCTTTTAAAATATATTTACTTTAAAAATATGTAAGATTTCTGTCCCTTTAAATGACTGGCTGCCATAACCCTGTGCTCTGTGCTGTTCTCTTGGCTTCTTGCTTGCTTGTTGACCCTGCTAACACACAACATCCATTGATGGTGGAATGGGGCCCAAGGCTGCTGAGTAGTGCTGTTGTGTCTGGGGTGTTTCAGGCAGCGTTTCTTAGCTCCCGCCCCCATGTCGCCCCCTCCTCTGCAGGCCGCGTTCGCGCTGCATTTGGTGTGATGTGCTTGCCGCTCCAGGGGCGGGGTCTCTTGCAGGTGTGCTAAGCAGCAGCCCCGCCCTGGCTGTCTGAGTGGAAAAGAGCTTTGCTGAGTTTGTCTCAGCCGCTGAAGGTTGCTTGTTGCCATATGTCTCGCAACCGATTAGATTTGTTGTTCCGGAGCTGATTTTAGCCGCTTCGGCTGCCAGGGACCCAGCAGCTCCATTGCACGTGGCTTAGCCTAAGGTTTTCTGTGGGCTCCATATGATTGCCTTGCACTTGTTTACATGCCAGATGAACAGCTACTTACCAGGCCTAATATTGCGTTGCCTTGCAAGTTTGGCAGCCCAAGGGGATAGTTACGTAACCGCTTTTTAAAAAAAGCAGCAGAATCCAAGAGTCCTACAAGAGCCAGAAGCAAAAGCACTCGGGTTCTCCCTACAAGCCTGATGCTATTTAAAGCACGACTGGCCGTGGGCCCGGAGCCTCACAATGTCCCTTCTGTTGAGGAAGGGGGTCAAGGGTACGTTTGAATTTAGCTTTACCCTCTGGGCCTTGTCGTGCACTGACTTCCGCCCCCTCTCACTTCCCTGACTCTAGTGGAGTTACGTAGGGTGTAAATCAGGGCTGGATTTGGACTCAATATTTAAAGAACCAGCTAGTGCACTAAACTGGCAATGTCCTTAAAAAAAACATTTACATGATGTTTCAGTGCTCCTGGGGTGTCCTATGAGATTGCGCCCAGCACATGACTTTGTAGAAAGCAAATCTCCCCAAAGCAGCACAGCAACTTGCTCATTGTTATTCCTAGTGAAGGAGAACCTGGAGGTCCCACTGTACTTGGTAAGAGACTGTATCTCTCCTGAAGAGTTTACGCTGTAAATAGACAAATCAGAATCATAGAATATCAGGGTTGGAAGGGACCTCAGTCCAACCCCCTGCTCAAAGCAAGATTTTTTTTTGCATGGAATCCCTAAATGGCCCCATCAAGGATTGGGGTCACAACCCTAGGTTTAGCAGGCCAATGCACAAACTACTGAGCTATCCCTCCCCTCCACTCATTAGGTCCCATTTTACAGATGGGGAACTGAGGCACACAGAGGCTAAGTAACTTGCCCAGTGTCACAGAGGAAGCTTGTGATACAGTTGGGAGTTGAACCCAGAGCTATAGAGTGTCTTAGTCTAGTGCATGAGCCACACGGCCAGTCTCCCTTCCCACTGGCTACCTCTCCCTTGCTTAGACACATGCCAAGAATAAAGAGCGCGGCCTTGCAGGTTTTGCTAAAGAACCAGACTCTTAATCTGTCAGCCTATGAGATGTAGCAAGTCTGAATGACTCTTCACCAGGCATGTGCTGTATAACATGCTGGCTTGTGAGTGAGTGACATCAGAGTCCCTGGCTAGCCACCCAGCAAGCATAAAGGGATCTATTCCCACCATCACCAGAAGTTTTCCTTTGGTTCCAGTGTTACAGCTGTGCTGTCTGGAGCTGAAAAATCAGGGTTCTAGGCCCAGCTCCCGCTGTGTGTGTACAATTGATATAACAGTGCCATCTGCATCACCCAGTTTCTTTCTCATTTCACCAGCCTCCCGCTGTTTAAATCTAGGTGCTGTTAGCGAGTCAGTGGCCTGTCTCCCACAGCGGTACAGATACTGTGGAGGTAGGTGTGTTAGTAACGGTTTAAAGATGGGAGAGGCTAGACAGACCATCTGTAATATGGACGTGTTCGTGTACATCCCAAAAATGGTGGCTCTGGTGAGAGAAACCAAGACCTCTGTCATCTTGGTACAATAGTGAAGTTGGCATGGCAGCTAGATCATGTGGGTGACATGAGATCAGTAGGAGCAACACAGTATTTTCCCTGTTTCAATGTCATTACCATGTCGCTGTCAGTGTTCCAAAATATAATAGGATTTGTTCAGCTGATTTATCCTGCACACAAGTGACATTATCCAGACGCACACTCGGGTATGGAGAGAGAGCGGGGGAGTCCGAGAGAGAGCAGAAGGGACTAATGAAATATATTCCCACTAATGAGCGAATGACCCATCTTGCCAGTGGATCAGGGCTGTTGGTCAAGAGCCTGAGCCAGGAAACACAAGCATGTAATCGTTATGGCATTACTGCTTAAAATGAGCCACCGCGGCTTTCCACAGTACAGATGTGGTAGGAGTTTGGGCTTAATGGCTTGAGTGAATTTATACTGCATTGACTGGTGCACTCTGAGTGTCTCAAGCACTGATCTCTGGAGAGACAGAGGTAGTAAATGGGAGTTTTTCTGTCCACAGTTTAGGGGTGGTTGTTTTTTTTAGAGGGATAACTAGGGTTCTTTAAATTCACTTTCAGTTGGATGCTAAGGCCAGAGAGAACTCAGTTCTTCCTGTCCCAAAAGCACAGTACTTGAACTAAAAGGGATTCTCTGTTACCTGTTAGAAATATAGGGCCTTTGACACACAGCTGAGCTGTTTTGCTTGTATCAGATAAAAGTCAAGAGCACATACACATTGCTCATAGCAGTCCTTAAGCTAACTTCCCAGCACTGTTGTGAGGCTTAATTAATGTTTTTTAACAGCTCTGAGATCATTGGGTGAAGGTGTTTATATGAAAGCAAAGCAGCATTGTTGTTTAATTTATATAGTCCCGTTGTCACGCATAGCACTTTGCAGCCCAAATTATCATTTTGTCTGTATAACAAAATAATAATTATAGTAATTGTTATTCAGTGGAGAATCTCTCCCGTTTCTGGCTTTGGGGGAGGCATCTAGACTCAATCCTGACAGGTGCTGAGTGCTTGCGTTTGCCATTTCCTGGAAGGGGAGTTGAGGGTGAGCAGCATCTTGCCAGGTTTAACGCCTAGACTGCTGGTCCGTGTTTGAGAATAATCAATCAGATATAGGCCATTGTAGGGGTCTTTCCCCACCCGACCATGCATAACTGAAAAGCTCATCCAAATAATGATCACGTCACTGTTCATATTTGGTAAAAGAAAACATTTTATACATATGTAGCTGCTTATGTCCTGAACAATCCCAAAGTGCTATATGTAAGCCTTGCCAGGGAGACACTAGAAGGGGAGGGGAGAGAGAGAGGAACTGAGGCCATGTCTACACTGTCACTTATGTCAGGAAAACTTATGTGGCTCAGGGATGTGAAAATAAACACACCCCTGAGCGACATAAATTTCACCAGCATAAGTGATAATGTGCACAGGACTGTGTTGGTGAGAGAGCTTCTCCCACTGACATAGCTACAGCTGCTCATTGGGGGTCGTTTAATTATGTTGATGGGAGAGCTCTCTCCTGTTGGCATAGAGCAGCTACACAAGAAATCTTACAGCAGCACAACTGAATCATAGAATCATCGAATATTAGGGTTGGAAGGGACCTCAGGAGGTCATCTCGTCCAACCCCCTGCTCAAAGCAGGACTAATCCCCAACTAAATCATCCCAGCCAGGGCTTTGTCAAGCCTGACCTTAAAAACCTCTAAGGAAGGAGATTCCCCCACCTCCCTAGGGAACCCATTCCAGTACTTCACCACCCTCCTAGTGAATTTTTTTTCCTAATATTCAACCTAAACCTCCCCCACTGCAACTTGAAACCATTGCTCCTTGTTCTGTCAGTAGAGCTGTGTTGCTATAAGGTCTCGAATGTAGACAGGAGTTTACAGTCTAAGGCCTTTCGGGCAGGGCTGGGTTTTTTTGTTCTGTGTTTGTGCAGCACCTAGCACAATGGAGCTCTGATCCATGACATGGGCCCCTAGGTGCTGCTACCATAATATAAATAATAGTAGGATCCCACACAATCTATTCTATTCCATTCCATTCCATTCTGGTTCTTCTATTGCCTGCATCACTGTAGCAGCTGAGTGCCTCACAAGAGTGAATTATAGAGGAATCCTTTAGTCTATCATTGAAATGCAGCCTGGGGTGGAAAGCAGCAGCTGTCTATAACAGGGCTTTTCCCTCTTTGGAAAGCAGCTTCATGCTTATGCAGAGCAGTTCCTTTTGGCAAGAGACTTTTCTTCTCCATGATGGAGCAACAGCACCACACTCTTGACTGCAGCAGCACTAAAGAAAGTGAAGTGCCACCGTCTATCATATATATAATACACAGCTTTGCTGCTGGGATATGTTCTTACAAGAGACCTGTTGCAGCTTACCTGATCAATACTTCACTTTTTAAAAGATGCCTAAATGCATATTTACTCAATAGACCTTAGTAGCTTCAAAGAGAGTCTCTCTCCAGTCAATAATCTCTTTCAGTATGAAAAAAAATCAGTGAACTTCAGAGCTCATGGGAAGTACTAGGCTGAGAGCCCTGGAACCACTGTTCCCCATCACACCTTAGCCATATGCTTCTCAAACCCTGAGTGGCAGGGGTTACTTTGGGGGCACAAATGGGGAGTTCAGGTTCCTTGCACATTCAGGGTATATTTTTAGCTAGTCTGCAGATGTCACTTGGCCTTGTGGTTTGTGGGCAGAATTCATGCCTGCAAATGAACTGCAGGCACAAGTCCTAGTAGTTGCATTCTGATGACCTGATTTGCACCTGTGATTGGGTAGCTTGATGGGTTACCATCCAAGACTTGGGCTGCAAGGCCAGCTTCTTTTGTGCAGGGGTGCTGGAACAATGTGTGTAGTGGAGGTGCTGAGAGCCACTGAACCAAACTGTAAATACTGTATATGATGGAAACCGCTTCAAGCAAGGGGATGCAGCAGCACCCCTACTTCCAGCACCTATGCTTTTGTGGATACAAATTGTACCTGCCAAAGGGAGGCCTGGCTGCTGAAAAGTTGGTCTCAGATCCTCAGCCTCTCTGGTGATGCAATCATGGTGTTTGGGTTTTGGAACGTGGAGGCCTTGTCCACTAAGAAAACATCCTGGAGCCTCCAACTCAGCTCCGCATCTCTCATCAGGCTCAGACAATGCAGCCAGTCTGCTTTCCCAGTGTCTGGCTAAGCTACAGGCATGGCTGAAAATGAGTTGACTGAGGCATGCTGGTGATGCTGATTGGTAGGGGATGCATCTGGAGGGTAGGGCACAGGTGTGCCATCTATGGGTGGTACGTACTTAACATGATGGGGTTACATCTGTCATGCTCTTCAACTTCTTGATTTTTAATGGTGGCTGGAAGTATCCTGTTCTCTCTGTTTAGCTGGAAGGTGACCATGACCCTCTCTTGCTGCAGAAAGCACCAGTTATCCTGGCTTCTGTGGCCTCCAGACTGGATGATTGCAATGAGCTGCCCTAGAAAGTCATTCAGAAGCTTCAGCTGGTGCAGAACACAGCTTCTTGCTTCACTGTTAGCTTTGCAGCGCCGGCTCCCAGTTCATTTCTGATGTGGAAGCACTACCCTGTGACTCTGACCAATCCCACACCATGCACGAGAAAGAGGGACGAGTTTGCAAACGCTCCATAGCTGAAAATTGTTCATCCAAATGCCTCCACAAACATTGATTAGTCAGGAAATCAGGATGGGTTTGTGAGTGACTCTCTAATGATTATTTGCAATAAGTAATCAGCCCAGCTCTATTAACAGAAGGCCTGAAGATTGACCGAAACCTGCTAGCCTCCATAAGAAATGCAGCTGCCTCTTCAGGAAATTGCAGTTTTTACAATGTGAGGTACATGGGATAGACTTGCACAAGCCATGTGCTGGGAGCAGAACGGTAACATAAATGCAAGAATGTGCTACCTTAAGATTGTACAGTGCTCTGCAAGCTTGCCACCAATCCTTGAATTTACGCTTAAACTACAGGCCAAAAAACCCAACGTTTGTTCAAACCCTAGTCAATTAGAGTAACTTTCCCTCCCCCTCCCCTTCTTTGCTTCCTGAATTACAGGTGAAAACCTCTTAGCATAGTGGGTGCAATTGCTCTGTAATTGGTAAAGTAACTGTAACTGCACTGTCATTTGTATGCAGTGACATGTAATTGCACAGTAAGCATTGCTGTGGTTGCACGAGCGAAGTGCAGTTTGTAATTATAATGTAATGCCAAATGCTGGCTTCCAGTCCCACTCCTGTTGTATCACAGAGTTCCTTTGCCGAAGGGCGCTGATGGATTTGGGTGTCATTTGGCTGCATGTTAACTGCTAAAGAGAATGGTTGGTGGTCTATGCTTTCTTCGGCGAGTGGCCTATGTGTTACATCTTTCTAGCCCACAAGATGGAACAGACTTACTAGACCCTCCAGTCCATATCCCTGCAAACACGGGATAAAGATTTCCCTAGAGCGTCTGTCCTGCCTGTCATTTAACTATCTCCCCAAATTAGCCTTTTTTTGATACTTTCTGTTGGAAAGATCTTGAAATCAGCCGATGGAAGAGATGCTTGTTATCTCCTTGCAAAGACCCAAATGCCTTCTGATGTCGAATCTGTATTCCTATCGGCTGTTGGGGTCGGCTGTGCTGGAAGTATGACCAGCTTAAGTGTGTGCATGCAAACTGCAGTAGCCAAGCCCGTGATAACTGCGTGAGTAGCCAAGCACCAGCCACTGTATAAAGAGAGAACTTCCAGCTCTTAGCTGTAAATCAAAAGCAAGGCCTGGCCATTGAGGACAGCCTGATCCCCAGTGAATCTCTGGGATAACTTTGCAGACTGTTGAGATCCCTGGAAAAAGGCCCTTCTGCTGCTCTGTGCTTTGATTAGTGAGAGAGATGCTGCCAAAATGAAAACGAGGCGGAACTGGGGATAGCTAATCCCATCTGTAGGATTTCCCCAAAATATGGATTAGGTAGTGTTCTTTATCTGGGGCTGTTTAGAGACACATAGCTAAAGCAGATGTTTAAAGGACAATTGAGATTTATTGCAGCTACCGTTCAGGCCGGGCTCCCTGATATCTGGCACTTAAATCCGCCAGCTTGGCCAAGTTGCTCTCTTCTGGCTGTGGGATCAGATGAGGTGGTGTAAAGAGGTGCGTCAGAACTGTAATCCCTCTGCTGCATTCAAGTTCTTGGAGGCCCTGACAATCCCTAGCAAGAGCAGAGAGGGGAACAAGCCACAGCTGGCCCAGCAAAGTCATTCTTTCCAGGAGGACTTCGAACTCTTTTTAATGGACTTAATCTAGGGACCATCACGGTCCTGCCAGAATCCCTCACTAAATCAAACCATTCTTCGCACATCCTCCTGATTTTCCTAAGCCAGCATGTCCCATTGGCAGCTCTGCACACTGCAGTCCTGTTTATCCCTCCACAGAATGGGGACGATGAAAACAGGCAGTGAGAGTATCCCCAAGTGTCTTGCCAATGTGCCTCGGCCCTGAACTGGAGCAGGAGCTGCTAGGGCTTAGAGAACAGTCCTGCCTCCTTGTTAATTTAATGGGCAATTGCCAACTATTTCATGTGACAGTGTTTCAGATCTATAGAACACCGTGGGTATAAGTGGTCCCCAGGCGGGGGCGGCAGGTCGGGCCAGTCCCCATGGAGGCGGGGGGTAGCGCCACCCAGCCCTGCCCCACTCCTAGCTCTGCTGTGGCCTCACATACAGCTGCAGCCCCAGCTCCTGACCCTGTGCCTGGCCCCATCCCCAGCTGCGGCGTGGCTCCAAACCTGGCTGGGGGTCCGGCTTCCAGTCCCCAGAGTGGCCTGGCTCTGCTCCTGCCTCTGCCCTCAGCCCTGACCATGTGTCTGTTCCCAGCCTTGTTCCCAGCCTCAGCCCCTGGCAGGGGCTGCATTCCCAGCCTGGCGTCTAAGCTGTGGGTGGGATCAGGGATGGAGCCGCACCAGCCACGGGCCTGACTGCCAGTCCCCACCATGGCCTGGCTGCGGCTCTGCTCCTGCCCTGCCCTCAGCCTCGGTCCTTGGCTGCAGCTCCGGCCCCAGACCCACCCTCAGCTGTGGCCCCAGCCCCTTATCCCTGTTTGTGTCACAGTTCACCCAACCCGAGCCACGGCCCCACTCCTGGCCCTGGCTCCAGGGAGGGCTGGGGGGCATGGATGGGGGAAGTGGGTGTGTGACCCTCAAAATTTGGGGACCACTGCTCTAATAGCACCGTACAAATTAATCTGTCCTCAGAATACACCGGGGAGGGAGGGTTCTCTTATTATCCCCATTTTAAACGTGGGAAACTGAGGCAGTAAGAGATGAAGTGGCTTGCCACAGGTCACACTGTTTGTGTCAGAGCCAGGAACTGAACCCCAATTTCCTAGTGTCCAGTCCTATGTCTCAGTCACACAACTGGCTTCAGCTCATAATATGATTTTCTAGGCTCGATTCGAACTGACACAGTGAGTGAGAGAGGGCAAGACACTGATCCTATTCCCGTTCCCTGGGTATGTCCTTTTGCATCTTTCAGATGTCCTAATTTGGCCAACGGCCATCCTGGAACATCTGGCATTCCTGGTGCTTTAACGCACTAGCTGCAGTTTTTGTTCTTAAAAGTAGTTAATACAAAATTGTCTAGCTGAGAAGGCTCTGGAGAATTTAGCCCGGCTACTCTATATTGCCTTTAGAAGTGTCTGGAATTGAAAATAAACCTGTACTCGCAGCTCCTGACCGCCCCAGCATAAATCTGAACTTACTTTAATGTTTCTCCTGACTAAAGGAGACGGGTATATTGTTGTCTTAGCTGTGTAAAAGATATAAACACTATAACTGAGAGCCACAACCGTAAGGGGCTGGGTAGTGATATAGATAGGGGACTTTTTTGTATCTCTGCAGTCGATCTTGGAGAAAGAATCATATTAGCTGAAAATCATTACCATGTGGTGTGTCTCACTTGCTAGCCTCAGTTCACTTTTGGACCTAGAGGACAGTTGCCTGCACAGCAAAGAGTATCCCTATTATTGCCTTATTGGCATTTGCGTCAGAGAAAGTGATTGATCCATGGATACGGAAGTAGATATGGTCCGGCAGGGTTAGAGAATATTGTGGGGAACCCTGGTCCTGCAGCTGTCTCTTCTGAGGATGATAGCAGGCATTTCATTCTTGTAAAGTACCCTCGAGCACCAGACTATGTTGCTTGTAAAAGCTTGGATGAAATCAACAGATTTTCACCTTTTGTTTTGCATCTAAATTGGACAAAAGTGTGACATCGATCTGATTTCAATGCAAAATGCAAGTTAATTTGGAGCCAGGTCCAGTCTCAACCAGAAGGAAATAAGTCACAGTGTTCAGGGTTAAGTCTCCACTTATCTGGAGATGTACTCAAGAACTGCTGGTTGAGCTAATGCCAGGGCCGTCTATTGGAGCGGTCAATACCAACGGGTGGGCCTCCGGCCACTATTGGGGCTGCATGTCCGGGTCTTCGGCGGCAATTTGGTGGTGGGTCCCTCAGTCCCTCTCGGAGCAAAGGACCAGCCTCCGAATTGCCGCCAAAGAGTGGAGTGGCGCAATCGCACTGCCGCGTTTTTTTGTTTTTTGTTTTTTTGCTGTTGGGGCAGCAGAAAACCTGGAGCCGGCCCTTGCTAGTGCCCAGTGCAGGAATCACTGAGTGAGATTTTACAGCCTGCATCATGCAAGAGGGCAGACAAGATGACCACAATGGTCCCTTCTGCCCTTAAGGTCTTTCAGCCAGACAGGTCAGTGTTTGCTGCAGTGAGGTGAGTGGAGAATGCAGGCTGATATACCAGTGATGTCTTGACCTCATGTCTAAGGATCATGTGCCAACCAGCCTTCACCTCTCAGTGCTTGCCTGCTGCCAACCCTGATGTTTTGGGTGGGGTTTCATAACCTGGATCCAGGGTGAAGTGTCTTGGTTCCCATTAATGAAATGCATCATTTTAGTGGCGAAATAGGTTCCCCCTTCTTTCTTCAAAGCCACGAGAAGAAATAGGGGGATTTTCTTTTCACACCAATAGGATGGGACTTCTTCGTTTCCCTCTCTGCCTGTCTGACAAGTGGACCAGGCTAAATGTGGGCCTGGTTTTGTTACACATGTGAAACATCAATCACATTAACTGCAAGGTTCGCTAAGGGTTCTGGTCCAACTGTGCCTGATTGCAAGTGAATTTTGGTGCAATTTACTCGTCCTAAAACATAAGAGCTGCCATTCTACCTCAAACCAACAGTCCATGTAGCTTGCTGTCCTGTCTCCGACAATGGCCAGAACCAGATGCTTCAGAGACAAACCCAGTAGCAGACAGCTATTGAATAATCAACTCATCATTTTTCTTCCTGACCCCACGCAGTTAGTGGTTGACTGAGTCCCTGAAGCATGATTATTTATATCCTATTTATATTTTTTATCCTATTTAATGCAACTATTGATGTTCCCATCCATATAAATATTCAAACTTTGTTCAAATACTACTAGGGTCTTCGTCCCAATGGTATCTAGCTCCATTGAGTTCTATAGGGTAATCACCGTGTACAATTCTGTTACACAAAGGATGAATTTGGCCTTTGGAGTTTGGCCACATACCTTTTATGCTAAATTGTCTACTAGCATGTAAACTCATGGCAACCAAACTGTGACTCGTGGAGCCCTAAGATTTGATCCATGGTTGCTCTCTGAGTTGATGTTTTAACTCTGAAGGTGCAGTCCCCAGAGATTAATGATTGTAACAGGCTAGAGCTCAGGTCTTGTTGTTCTTTTCTAATAGCTCTTTAAATGCTTTGGGCGGGGTGCTTTGTATGTTTATAACTATTTTTAGGACACATTACTTTCCTGTTCAATAAAACCATCTGCAATTATTCCCTGTAATTGCCAGGTGAGGACAAAGCTGATCAACTGCAGGCTTTTATTGCTAGGGAACTCAAGCAAGAGCAGTAATTTCTGTCTACGTGTCAAGGAAGATATGAGCAAATATAAAGCAAATATAACAGTAATGCTCATGATCATTTATTATTGATCTAAGAAAATTAGATAGACATTCTGCGCACTTATTTAATTAACACTTGTAGGCCTCAATCCAGCAAGACATTTAAGCATGTGCTTAAGTGCTTTGATGAATCATGTTCATAGAACCTATTGCCTTGGCAAACGTGCTATTATACACCACTCTCTGGCCATCTAGGGCTGTTTCCTTGTCACCACCTAGCGCGCCATGACCAACTGGAATGTCGCAACACCAGCACTGATAGAACTGCAAAATTCATAGATT
The DNA here is from genome assembly GCF_007399415.2 of Gopherus evgoodei. Classification (NCBI taxonomy): domain Eukaryota; kingdom Metazoa; phylum Chordata; order Testudines; family Testudinidae; genus Gopherus; species Gopherus evgoodei. The sequence goes on along the minus strand of NC_044322.1, from coordinate 360,010,335 downwards.
CATAGATTGTAGAGCTGGAAGGGACCTCGAGAGGTCATCGAGTCCAGTCCCTGCCCTCATGGCAGGACCAAATACTGTCTAGGCCATCCCTGATAGACATTTATCTAACCTACTCTTAAATATCTCCAGAGATGGAGATTCCACAACCTCCCTAGGCAGTTTGTTCCAGTGTTTAACTACCCTGACAGTTAGGAACTTTTTCCTAATGTCCAACCTAAACCTCCCTTGCTGCGTATTGCTGCTACTAGAGCTAAAGGAGAGAACCTCTGTTAACAGGATAGGGTCTCCTAACATCCAGTCCAATGCCCTCTTCAACAAACTGTGTTGCCTAAAGCTAGGGTAGAAGAGATGCCTCTGCCAGTGCCATCTGCTGCAGCGAATGCATTGCCTATTGATCTTCTAGGAAGCACCGTCAAAGAAGCCCAACAATATGCTAAACCAAATGTATTCACAACTTCCACCGTATTCTGATGGCTGTCCACTTTGGGCTTTCGTGGACCAAGTTCCAAATATGAAGGTCCTCTGCTACCAATCCTGAGGCCTTCAAGTCCAGAAAGAGACAGTAGTAGCCCAGCAGATTGTAGTAGCTGTGAAGGTGTATAAGTGGGCAGGGCAGTTTTTCAGGTTGTTAGGGCTTTACAGATGTCTTCAGCAATTGGAAATAAAGAGAGAGCCACCACAGAGCTCCAGTTACAGAACCTGTCCTCCATGGGCCCAAAGTGCTTTACAGACATTTAATGAGTTAATCCTCCTCAAAATCCCCCTTTGAGGTGGGTAGGTGTTAGTGACCTCCATTTTACAGAGGGGAAACTGAGACCCAGAGAGGTTAGCTGGCTTGACCAAGCTCACGTTGTGTGATTGGGGGATCGAGAATACAACCCAGGAGTTCTGACTCTGATTCCCTTAGAGAGGCAAGGTGGGTGAGGTACTATCTTTTAGTGGAGTAGCTTCTGTTGATGAGAGAGACAAGCGTCCGAGCCACACAGAGCCCTTCTTCAGCTCTGGGAAATGAGTCCCTTGTGTTTTATGTGCATTTCAGACACAAACTGGGAATATCTAAGCTGAGATTCTTAACAGACCATGGGCTTGGTTGTTAGGTCATGAATGATAAACTAATAGGCAAAAGGATGAGGTGATGTGGTCCAGTGGGTAGGGCACTGCACTAGGATTCAGGAAGCCCTGGGTTTTATGCATGACTCTACTACTGACTTGCTGTGACAGTGGGCTAGTTGCCTTCCCAAAAGTGGGGAAAGGGAAAGAGCCCCCAACCCCTGGCCAAGCCGGAAGCTGAAGCTGGGCCGGGAAGCCACAACCCTGCACCTGCTCAGAATGGGGGGGACCCAAGAGCAGCCCCCGCCCAGGGCAGGTGGATGGTCCGAGGTTCCCCACAGCTGTCTGTGTGGTTCATATCCTGACCTGGCTTCGGTTAGGGGTGGGACCTTGGAGCTGCAGCCCAGCCATGGTAAGAACTGCACGGGCAGCTGTGGAGAGCCTGGGTCCCTCCACTTTCCCTGGGTGGGGAGCCTGGCGGGGCAGAGACATGGGCCAGGGCTGCTCTCAGGGTCAGGTGGATGGTCCATGGCTCCCCAAAACTACTGGGCTCCAGCTGCCCCCATTCCAGCATCCCTGGCTGTTTGTCTGTCTTGTCTCTTTAGATTGTAAAATCTTTGGGCTAGGGAATGTCTCTAACTGAGTTTTTGTAGAGCATCTGGCATGGGGCTCTGATCTTGGCTGGGGCCCCCTAGGTACTCCTGTATTAGTAATCCATGTTCATGGCCTCATGCTCTCTCTCCGCCTCTCCCTTCTGTTCACAGCTGTTAACAATTGATGACAATTTCTGCGGCCTGGATATGAATGCCCCTCTGGGAGTATCGGAGATGGTGCGAGGACTCCCCATCTTCACCGAAGACGGGGACAGGATGACATCCGTGATCGCCTACGTCTACAAGAACCACTCACTGGCGTTTGTGGGCACCAAAAGTGGCAAGATGAAAAAGGTAGGCCTGGTCCAGCGTGGCTTTCCTGTCAGTGCTGCTAGTTGCTATGGAGACTGGCTGCATCGAGATGAATGGGGAGCATTTTATAGGCCTGGTGCATGGTTACCTATTTTGTGAGTTGAATTGTATTGGTTGGTGCAAGATTGCACTTCAGCTCTGAGGGATTAGGCTGCCATGACTGAGGGGACAAGTCTTCTAATGCACCTTCCAGAAGATGCATGGCTGTGGGTCTAGCCACCTTCAGACTTTGGTGTAGCGTAGATCCAAGTACAAACTTTTTCAGCTCAGACTGTCTAATTAAAAGGCTGATCACAGGGTGTCTGTGTGCGCTGTGGAGGAAGAACTTACTGGCGTTGTGGGTTATTAAGAAATATGACTCACGCTTTGGAGATGTTCCTTCAGAGCGATGTGACCAGACATGCTTTTACCATAAACCTAGCAGGGAAGTTAGTGGTTGCTTTATCTGGGTAAGGCTGAATGTGTGGTTTATGCAAAGGGAGAAAGATTTCTATAAAAGAAGAGCTGTGTTTGAAAGGTAATAAGCATTGTGTTTACTGGGTAACCATGGTCGACGCCATATAAATAAATACTCTCTTTATGGTATCTGGGCTTAAGTCCCTCTCAGAGTTACTAGGTACCCTCCAAATGAACTGTACATGTCCATGGCTTAGCTATAGCTTTGTATTGTAACAGCTGCTGTCATTTATTATATGAGGCACTAGTGTTTATCTTTTGAAGCTAAAGCCAAGACTGAAAAACTTTTACGAATGGTTTTGGCAGGTGTTTTATTCTTCAGCTACTAAGAGGCATTAAAGGTAACCTTCCAATGCTAAAAATGGGCTCTGTGCCCCCTTTCAGAGCCCTGTATGATGCAGGAACAGGCTGGTAGTGTTTGCCTGAATAACAGAGACGGAGGATGTTCCTGCTGCGAAATACTCTGCATTGTTGCCACATCAGAATATAAAGGTGTGGGAACGGCTCTCTAGAGTGGAGAACTAGGATGTGTACTGAGCCGTCCTCATGGAGGAGCCTTGGAAGCTGCCAACCTTGGGAAGAAGACTTGGGCTGCATTTTGTGTTTGTTTCATTTTGAATTCCCTTTGTGAATAAAAGTGAACCCCAAGAGAGTGTGTGTGTAGTGGGGGAAGTGGGTTGTGTGTATGTGTGTGGGAGGGGTGGAGGTGGAGGGCGTTAACTGGTGACCTATTACAACTTCTATGGACGATGTATGGAGCAGGGTGAGGGAAGTAACTTGGTCACAGGTATCTTCTGCTTGCTTTTTATCTTAGAAATATCAGGCATGTCTAGTCTGGTCCAGCCTTCCCTGTTCCCATGGAGGTCTGCCCTGGAGCACCAAGATATGTTCGTTGGGAACTGTTTCAGTCCTTAATTAAAGGGGAGTGGGGCTGTTGAATGATCAATAAGAGTACTTTTGTCTTACTGCTGTGTGTTCAGACATGAGTGAAATGGTCTCAACCAAACAAGCTAAGTCGTCTGTAAAACCATTTGAGTAAAAATAATTTTCCCCTCCACCATTTAATTACTTTTCACTTCCCTGTTATCCGTGATGTCATCGTAACCTGGCTAATTCTCCAACAGCCTATAATGTCTGCTAGGAAAAAATAGGGGAGATGAGATCTGAATTACAAATGTTTAAAAAAAACAAAATTAGGCTCCACTCCCAACGCTTTCATACCTTCTTTATGTATCATAAGATGCAAAATAAGGAACAAGCTCTCTTCTTTCCCTCCTCCTTTGCAGGTCATTTTACAGACTCTAGGAACTGAGCTCTTTCTGTTGGGAGCATAGAAAACCCGGGCATACAGGCAGGGAAGGCTTTTATTTTTACAGTGTGTGGTGGAGACCAGGGGCATCCTTTTAGGGTAAAGAATCAGAGGAGGGAAGCTGAGCTGCTGACGGGAACCTTGGAGAGCTGCCTTTTGTTCCATGTTGACTAAACATGAATAAGGTTCTGCAGACTGTAGCTAACAGGGAATGGATGTGAGAGCAGTGCAGGAGCACAGGTGCTGGGATCAGCAGTCAGCCAACGAAGTGTCTTTTTGAGAGGCAGCTTTCCCCATGCAGTGTGCGGAAAGCTGCATTAGCTCAGGAAATGCTTTTTATTTGTTTTGGCCCAGCAAATCTGGGGTATCCGTTCCCTGCAGAAATCTCTCTCATTCCATCATCCCTCTTGCTAAGAGAACAGGATGCGACTCCCAGCAGTGCTGCTTCTGTGACTCTTGTTCAGCCTAGAAGGGTGGCCAGTGAGCAACGGCTCTGAGCTTAGAACACGAGGTTCCCTCCCCTTCCAGATCCCACACATCATGGGAAATTTATAAGGCCAGTCCAACGCTCAGACATTGCTCCCTCGCATTGCAGGCGTGTGACCTTGCCACTAGGTCTGCTCAAGAGCCTTGGATTTTCACCTGGGGCTAACTGGCGCCTGCTTTTTGGGGCTTCACAGTTGGTTTGGTCTCGTCACCCTGGAGGTCCTGTTCAATAGCAGAGGAAGAGGAGTGGCCGAGAGACCTGGTTCCAGCTCTCCCCATCGATGCTGCCACTGCTAACCCATCCAATTAGCATAGTGTTTGATTTGGGGTTAGAGAAATACCTCCTTGGAGCAAATCAGTCTCTGAAATAACCTGTGTAGGCTCAGATGAACCTATGGAGCAAGGCCTAGGGTCTCCCAGTGCCTATCTCCCAATAGATCCTAGCAACGATGGTATTTTACTGCTCTTCCAACCCTCCAGACAGCTGGTGTAATGTAACCTGCAGGACCATACCTGATGATCCGTTTCTGGGTCAGCCAGATTGGGTGAGCAATATTGCATAAAGGATGGAGTTATAATACACTTGTTTACCTTAAAGGTACAGAATCTATTTCCTTCTTGATACTGAAAGGTTTGCTGCAAGTAATTAGCAGACCATTTTGGAGAAACCCTGTTTCTCTGCAGTTAGGAATGTACTGGTTTTTGTGTGTGTGTTTTATATAAATGATACAGATCATATCTCAGGTTCTCAAGATGCACCATTTGTGGAACCCTGGCAAACTATCCAGTCATAAAGCAATATCAGTTAGTTGATATAGAAATGTTATATCCGTCAAAGGAATTTTCCAGTGACAGACAATTGAAGTAAAATATTGTGCTTTACAAGAACACATCATTAGAATGAAAACGAGCCATGTATCAAGAATCTGGCCATGTAACCAAGACAACAAAGAAGAAAGAAAAGAGAAAACCAAGCTAGAGATGGAGTGGAAAAAGAGTGAATGAAACAGAATGAAGAGATAAAAAGGACAAAAAGCAAAGTGGTCTATAGGGAAAATCCCCCCTGGTAAAAGCACATGTTAGAAACTGGAAATGTTAATTGAAAGCTGGTGTCATTTATGGAGATATACCTATCTCATAGAACTGGAAGGGACCCTGAAGGGTCATTGAGTCCAGCCCCCTGCCTTCACTAGCAAGACCAAGGACTGATTTTGCCCCAGATCTCTAAGTGGCCCGCTCAAGAATTGAGCTTATAACCCTGGGTTTAGTAGGCCAATGCATGAACCACTGAGCTGAGTGGAGGGTTGGTTCAGTGGTTAGAGACGTGAGAGACTCAGATCAGTTCCCTGCTCTGCCACAGACTGTGTGTGACCTTGGAGAAATCACTTTGCCTCTCTGGGCTTCAGTTTCCCATCTGTAAAATGGGGATAATACTTAACTTGCACAGAGGAGTGCTGTAAGGATTAATACATTAAAGATTGTGAGGTGCTTAGATATATGGTACTGTGGCCTTATAAATTCCCTGCATAGATTATATGTCTTTGGAAGAGATATAAAACCAAAGAGCTGATCACCTGTGGTCGCTAAAACTCTGTGGGAGCCCTAGAATTGTGCATACATCAATCTATAGACTGCAAGGAAGCTGTGTCCAAGCTTCAAATCAACCAGCCCTAGTGTTAGGGAAGGGCAGATGACCATGCAAAGCAGAATGGAGGTTCTATGTGCGTGTGGGGTTGAGGCTTGGCCTGGAGAGAGGGCTGCATCAGTTCAACCCTGCAGGGAGTGATTTCCACCCAACTCTCTCAACAGGCCTGTGCTGTAACCAGGTGCTGTAGCTGTGTAGGGGGAGGAATAGATTTATTTATTCAACAACATTTTACCAGGATAAATAGCTCTTGGAGACGGGAAAACAGCCGAGGAACCAGTGTGGTAATGGTGGCTGTGTGGGGGTTTGTGTAATTAGGCAGCACGGCTGCAGAATACTAAAGCACTTGTATAAGGAGGGAGAATTTTTTTTTCTTTTCACCCCTTATTCCATCTGTGTCCAAAGAAACTGAGCAAATAAAAGACTCCCAGATTTGTCATGTGGAGTTGGTGAGTTCCCATTAATTGCAGGTAAATACAATGATCCTTTACTATTTATCCATGCGATTGGGTTTCTGAATATGCAGCTGATGATGAGCTGGTTTTGATGTTCCCTGGAGGCCACTTGGTTGCTGATGGCTCCATGCAAGGTGTCAGCAGAGAAACAACTTTTCTCCTTCCTTCTGCTTTGAGGGAGTATGATTTGTGAAAGTTCTTTTTTTAAATATTTGGTGACTTGGACTTGACTGCAATGCAAAATAACAGTGTGAAGTCACCCACATCTGCTGGGAGGTCATCTCCTCTGAGCTTCTGACCTCAGCTGGAGTCTGAGAATTATTCTACCTTCTGGTGATGGAGCTAGACGATGCATCCCTCTCTGTTATATTTATTGATACCTCTGAAAGTTCTCTTCATCCTCCAAACATGTAGAGCCATATTATGAAAGATGTGTGACCCTGTAAGAGTTTATGGTTCTCTAGATTAATGTAGTTCCATCTCCATGGCCCATATGCTTCAGAAGAGTGGTTCAGTCTCCGTGGCCCATCCAGTCCTTGACACCTGTGCTTAATCTGCCAACAGAAGAGCCCAATTAGTGCAGTGATGGGGTTTACATGGGTGACTGCTTACTGGGAACTGGAGTGAGACCCACTAATTTGGTCCATGAAAGCCTCTTAGAAGCCACAGATGGTAATGGCATTTGGTTGTACTCCAGCATGATCTAAAGGTGAGAGGCACTTGGATACCAGGGTGATGGGTGCAATATAAGGACCTAGATAGATATAGGCTTGTGTGTCCCATTACCAGACCCCTGTGGCATCCAGTTCCACTTCCTCTTTCTGTTTCAGCATCTCAGGACAGGCCCATTTCTGTACTATCCCTAATCTCCTCTGAGGTGGAGATGGGATTGCATGAGAAGAGGGTTTTCCCCCATGGTCAGTGCCTGAGGTATGCTGCAATTCCATGGTTGCAGAAATTGTTGTGGAATCAATTCCTTGCCATTTTGAAATCTAATCTACAAACCACGGGGCTGATCCTTGGCACCAAACTAGCACTTGTGACGCTTGTTTTGGACATCTGCTGAGTGCCCAGTCAGTGCAAGTTACCACTCCCACCCAGCATGTAACACAACACCATCATTTACATCACTGCACTGCTTAGAACCCTGACCCTTCCAGCTACAGCCTGTATGTGCAACATACTGCAAAGCCTCAAGGTTCCTCATGGTGCCTAGTACAGCAGCAAAACTCCTTTCCATCCACTGTGAAGGATTTACAGTTCCCAGCAAGAACCGGATTTGAAAGAAGCTATTTGCTGGTTCTGGCACAGAGCATCACCTGGCTCCCTTGAAGCGCCCCTAGCTATTAAACCATCCAGCCATCAAGGTGCTGAGAGGTTGTGTGTGCTGAGCACTTCCTTGACTTGTTTCCTCTGTCTTGTGTGCGTTGCGTGCTCCTGTTCCCCGCCCCGCCCTCCCCTGAGGCTCTGATTCAGAAGCGCCTTGGCATGTCATGGGAGATGACGTCTCAGAGCCATGCAATGAGACTTGCGGATGACAATATAACTCCCCTAGATCCAATCTGTACTTCAAAGTCTAGAGGCAATTGGCTGTTGCTGCTACCAAGTGTTTTGTGTTGGCAGTGCTGCACCATGCCTTTTTACTTAAAAATGCCAGCCCAACAGAATCATCAGAATCAAAGGGACCACTGGCTGTGAGAGAAGCAGGGGCCAGGTGATAGTGCACCAAGGGCTTTTCCATGGTAAACTGCTGACTGAACTCAACTGACTTAACGCCAAAGCAGCCAAAGTTGTCACAAGGCTAACCCATGGGGCAGGCTCTTCCTGATGAGGCGGGACAGAATGCCATGCCATGTAGGGTACTTCTTTGGAGGCAGCCGGAGCGCTATGCCGTGAGGGCTTTTCTCAGGTTGGAGAGGACAGTTGGCCATGCCCTGCGGTGGGCTCTTTTGCTGGCCACAGGGGGTGCTGCACCCTACAGGCCTCTGTGGGCCATGCACTGAGGAATGCCATGATTTGCAGCAATGCTTCAGGTTCCTTTGGGCAGGTGGGGTTCTATGTGCTGCAGCACGTGCTACACTGCAGGCACTGTGGGGTATGCAGGCTGCTGGGCTGGACAGTCTGCTCCTTGTGGTATGCAAGTCTCTTGCTGTGGATAACCATGCACTGCCCTCCTACTGATACACCACAGGGTACCATAGGGCAGTGGGATCAAAGAAGAACCGAGGCACCAATGGTCTCTGCATTGCCGGCTTCTCCCACCCAACTATCCTCCTCCTCCCATTTGATGGGATAGTAAGTAATCAGCTTATTTCTTCATCTGCCCCTCCAGCTTCCCAAGGATGACAAAGCGGGGCTCTTTAGCTGTCCAACGCTCCATCTAGCACCCAGCTAGATGGCCCAGCCAAAAATGGTGAACTTTTTTGTTTGATTTTTTTTCTCCCTGGCTGGCTTGCTCTTTTAGTGCCTCTTGCGTCTGTCTTTCACTTGATTGCCTCTTGCCTGCTGAGCCCTCTTATGGAGAGTTGGGTTAAGTGCAATTCTCCTAATTAATTCTGCTTTAATTTAATCTTTTGAAAGAATTTTATCAAAAGAAGGAACCTCTTTTCTCCCCTCTTTATTTCATGGGCTAGTTTAATGCACAGTCTCTGGGTTTATTTTTCTATTTCCTCCCGTCTCCAGATAGGCCGTCATTTGCATAGTTGATTAAGCTTCTTATGTTATCAGGAAGCTAGTTGGAATAACAGCCAGTCGCCGATAAGGCACTGCACATCCATCTCTCTTTCACTATGAGCCACATTATTCTCACCCCCATTTGCCCGGGGTAGCTGTTTCCTATGTCACTGCCACTCCTGCCTTATGTTTTCTTCTCTTTGATCCGGCTGCTGATCTCTGGTTCAGGCTGTAGTTGGGTGTGGTTGTCAAAGCGTGGCTGCCCATTCTTAGAGGTGGGAGTGAGCTGATTGCTGGTGTTCAGACTGACAGCCTTGGAGACCAAGGGCCTGATTCAAGAACTGAAATGACACTGGAGTCACTCCCTCCATCCAAGTGAACAAAACTTGTCTGAGAGCAGGATCTGGCTGCATAACTTCTCTTCCGTGGGGGGCGGGGAGAAGCAATAAAAGCCCCCCCCCCCAGCCCTGTCTGCTCATGCCTCCATTGGAAGAATCACCTCTGGGGTATTTGTGTGTTGCCAGAAAGTAGCTTGTTTCCATAACTCATTCATCCCTCTCTGACTTCTTTGCTGAGACTCTCATATCCCATTCAGTGTCATTCATGGTGGTGGTTTTGTGATCTAAATACCTGGCTGCAGAACAGGAGAGCTGGTGGGGGGAGATGTAATTCATGGAGGGAAAGATTTTTTTTTTTCATGTTTTTTTCCCACAAAATTTGCAACGTCATTCAAAATACTGTGATCTGCTCTGTTCACCAGCTGCTCTGTGTTTGAACCATGAACAATTCCCCTTCACCCTATGATATTCTTCCTTTAAATGAGCTGTTGATGCCTCATGAAAACCTTTTGGGGAAATGTTCAATGTAGAATCAGTTCCTCTCCAAATGCCCCAGCCCCTGCCTCTTGAACTACAGGAGACTCTCCAATAGCTTTTAACAGTATAGGGCCTAAGACACAGAGCTGAATAGTTCTGATTCCATTCAGCAGAGGGTGGTGGTGCATGTCTACATTGCTGAAATGGACACGGTGAGGCTGTTAACCATAGGCAATGTGTTCTGTTTTGGGTGTCCTGTGTTTGAATATGTTAGCCTTGGATCATTGCTTTTTGAGCATCATTAGCAACAAGCAGTGAATAAGCGGTGAGTTCTTGCTTGGCAAAACCCAGCAGGTCGCTGCTTCTCTCATAGAATGTGGAGTCAATCCCCATTTCCCCTGCTGGAGGTTTGCTGGCTGTGACACAGATTTGTGATCTTGGGCAAGATACTTCCCTTCACTGTGCCTCAATTTCCTCCTTGACACAACGTGGAGGGTAATATTTCCCTACTCCCAGGGCTGAGGTGAGGCTTAAGCCATGGATATCTGAGATCTTTGGATGGTGGGCCCCATAGGAACACACATTATTGCTCTTCCTTTGGCCCAAGCGATTAGCCAAAGTCTGAGGCCTTGCAGGGTTGTTTCAGCTCCAAAGAGAAATCAGTGATCTGAGTCACATATATTCTTGATGGATTTTTTTGTTATTGTTGAAGTAGGTAGGAACACACAGAAGGAACAAATAAGAGCAGCCAACCATTTTCTTACTCCAAAATCCCCGTCTGCCTGTCCAGTGAGGTGTGTGCCCAAAAAGCTCTGTTTCTGCGTTCTCTCAGGGTGATGATACTCATAACTCTTTCTCCGGGCCTTCTGCCTCCAGCACACACAGCCTCTCCCCTGCATTTGCAACCTGGAAAACCCCTCAGTTCACACAGCTTCACTTTGACCTGCCATGCAGCCTAGTACCTGAAACACTTCCCTTCCTCCTCCCCTTGCCTGCAGCTGTTCTTACTAGATAAAGGGGCTTGACTGCTCCTTCTGCTGAACCTAAAGGAGGGTACAGGACACACTTGTTGGCTTTAATGAGGCCTACGCTTGTCTTAGGATCTAAGGGCATGTCTACACTTGCCATTTAAGGCGGGAAAAGTCCCTTTTTTGCGCAAAGACCATGGGAGCAGCTACACTTGCCAATGACTTTTTGCAGTGAAACTCGGAAGTTTCATCACAGAAAGAAAACCACCTCCATGAGAGGCGTACAACTGTTACCGGTGAGGTGCAAGTGAAGACACGTTCCTCCTGTATACACAGTTTTTACGCTCCTGAGGATATCCCACAGTGCCTAAGTGACCACTCTAGCCAGCAGCTCTGCTGCTCTGTTGCCAGGTAAACAGACATCCACCCCTCACTCTGTAAACAGGGCCGGCTCAGGCTTTTTGGCCGCCCCAAACTGCGAAGGGTGGGGGGGAAAAGGGGAAAAAAAGCCGTGATTCGGCAGAAGCTCAACTGTGCTGCTTCTTTCCTCGGCAGTTGCGGCTGAAGAGCCAGACATGCCTCCCCTTCCCATTGGCCACCCCAAGCACCTGCTTCGTTCGCTGGTGCCTGGAGCCGGTTCTGCATGTAAAGCCCCAGGAACTTTGAAACTCCCCTTCCTGTTTTCTTGGCAAGTGACAGGTTTCAGAGTGGTAGCCGTGTTAGTCTGTATCAGCAAAAACACCCAACAAGGAGTCCTTGTGGCACCTTAGAGACTAACAAATGTATTTGGGCATAAGCTTTTGTGGGTAGAACTCCCACTTCTTCAAATGCATGGAGTGGAAAATACAGGAGCAGGTATACCTACATGAAGAGGGGGGTGGGGGGTGCCTTACCAAGTGTGAGGTCAGTCTAACAAGATAAATCAATTAACAGCAGAATACCAAGGGAGGAAAAATAACTTTTGAAGTGGTAATGAGTGGCCCATTATAAACAGTTGACAAGAAGATGTGAGTAACAGTAGGGAGAAATTAATAGTGGGGAAATTAGGTTTAGGTTCTGTAATGGCCCAACCACTCCCAGTCTTTATTCAGGCCTAATCTGATGGTGTCCAGTTTGCAAATTAATTCTTGGCAAGTGCTCACTTATCTGGCCAGGTGACAATGCCTGCTCCATGGAGCAAACAATCCCCTGCTTGGAGCACTGCTGAGCTACTGGAGCTTATCGGTGTTTGGGGAGCGGAGGCTGTGCAAGGACCCAGGATGCCCCGAGATCACGCGCTCCTTCCCACAAGACCCATCATCAAACTGGAGAGAGCTGCGCTGTGGAAGAGCTGCCCTAGAGCGCGGCTCTCATCCCCGATGGAAGTGCTGCTAATGTAAACACTCTATGACACTGGAGGAATTGAGTATTCAAACCAGCACTTTTCTTTCACTGGTTCTCTATCACCAGTGAAACTTACAGCGCAATGACTCTGCAAGTGTAGACCACCCTAAGGGCTAAGCTACACGGGCTACGCTAAAGCGCTTTAACCTGCCTTGTGTGGTCGCGGCGCAACCCTGGGAGAGAGCTCTCTGAAAAACCCACCTCCACGAGGGGCGCAGCTCCCAGCGCTGGGGCACTGCCTACGCTGGCGCTTTACGGTGCTGCGCTCAGGGGGGTGTTTTTTCACCCCCCTGAGTGAGAAAGTTGCATCGCTGTAGAGTGCCAGTGTAGACAAGCCCTCAGACTCACTTGCTGCCAGCCATTAGCACCTGTCAGCATAACATTTGTGATACTCTGAGAAATGGCAATTGGTTAAATGTTGTCACGTTTTGTAGGCCATCAAAATTCTTTCAGGGCCATTTGTCATCCCACAACCTGTGGGACCACCTGTCATTAGTGGGAGGATCCTGGAAACATGAGGAGAGGTGGCAACCCTAAGTTGGACTTGCTGTGGCAGTGCGAGACTCAAACCCAGCCTCCTGGATTTAAGAAGAATTGTCCCTACACGTCCCCTGCTTGGCTCATGCAGAAGATGGTAGGAGGAGCTTTCTCAGCTGGAAACCTCTCTAATACACATTACAAAGGGAGCATGTGCCCCTTTTCAGTCACACGGAGGGCATGAAGGTACCCAGAAGAGTGTGAGTGTGTTGTTCCAATGGTGGGAGACACATTCAGAAGTGTGCTGGTGGATTAGTCAGAGAGCATTCGGTAAATGCATATGTCTGTAAGAGCAGAGCTACTAACGCCTGTACGGAGGGTGGTTTTTTTTAAAAGAGAGTCAAGATCTATTTGTAAAAACCACAGAAAACAAAGCTCATGTAATTGGACGTGTTACCTGTGGAGACAGCAGGTTGTATAAGTGGACCCTAGGCTATTGAAAAGGAGTTTCTCTCAGCCGACACCTGAAGCACAGGAACAAGGGGTTTGATTTATAAGATAACTTTTTTAATGGAAAGGCAAAAAGAAACATCTCACCTTGTTAGAGTGATTTTCAGCATGAACTAATTTGAAGAATCTTCTTCCCTCCTCTCCCTCTCCCACCGCCCCACACCGAATTCCCTGATGCTGCTTGTGATTTGGAGTCAGCGCAATCCTATGATTACTTACCCTTTTTAGGGCTGTTTCTGTCACTGACTGCATTTCTACCCTTAGGACAGCCTGCCCTGCAGCTTGCAAACTCTGCTACGGAGCATAGGTTTTGCTCTCACTTGATTTGTGCAAGTCCTCATACAGACCATTAATGTCCTCTGTTGAAAGGGATGCTGTCACATACGTTTAGGGGGAAAAAAACCCAACAATATTGTTTCCAGCTTGGCATTGGTTGCGAAACCCACGTGGCAGGCAGAGATAAAACATCTTTTTGTTCCTTGCCAATTTGATCTCTTTCCTCTGGCATTCTCCTCCCCCGGCCCAGCCTCTGCCCCCTGGTGGGTTTTGATTCTAATTAGAATGGATGCAGTAGGTTTGTTTTGTTTTGTTTTAACAACAACTCCGGCTTGTAATGCTGCGCCTTTTTTTGCATTGGCTTTGTGTTTGGTGCACCCTGAGCTCTGCAGGAATTGGCATTGTTGTTCAGACCCGCTAGGGGGAGCACAAAACATTAGGTTTTTTTTTTAATGAACCCCACAAAAATGGGCTTCTATGAAATCTTTTAACAGTGATAACTTTGGGTGGGGATGTGTGTCGTTCAGGATCCAGAGGATCTTCCTCAAAGGTTTAGCAATTTTTTTTTTTAAGCCAGGATAAATTTGGGTTTAAGAACTTGGCCCAGGCCTGGAAACCCTCTTTAAGTTAAATCATAAGCAAGCACAGCAGCTCTCTGCTGCTTGCTGAAATTCCCAACCCTATGATTGCCTGCTGAGGGTGCTGGTGTAAAGGATTCAAGGATGGGATAGGATTAGTAATCAATGCAGTGCCCCCATTGTGGTCCTGCTTGGGTATTGTGCCCTGTTGTGGCAGGAGATTGTTGCACTAAATGGCACTTTAAGGATTTTTAAACATCAGTCATTATCATTATGCGTGTTAGGAGCCCAAGTCATGAATAGGACCCCATTGTGCCAGGCACTGTGCAAACACGGAAGGAGAAGATGGTCTGCCCCCAAAGAGTTTACTATCTAAGTATTCCTGTAGGTTTCATCACACCCAGACTATATCACTTCTGGATGATTATCAATAAAGCACGTCTCTGTGTGTACCCCGATGCCACACTGTGCTAGCCATGCCACCTTGTGTTGTGGAGTGATCTGATTTCCTCAGTGAAGCAAGGTTAGGCAGGCTTTGTATTTGGATGGGAGACCTTGAAGAGAAATGGAGGTGCTGCAGGAAGTGATGCTGGTTCGGTAGCTGGTGTTCTGCCCTCTGAAATGGTGCTGAACCTGTGCCCTGTTGTGGTGTTAAGGGATGCCATGTGACTGCAGATGCTATCGCTCAGAGACAAAACTGAGGCCGCATTCCACTGAGGGTCCATGTTGATCTTATGTGTTACGGTAATTGTGACAATCAGGTTTGAGACCCCTCCCAGGGGTGAACAGGGGGACTGAACCCCAAAGAGTAACAAATTGAACCAGCTGGTTGTATACAGTGTTCCTGTGTGTTAAAATATGTTGAGTAAGGTCTTTTGGGAAAGCTTGTAACATTCTGAACTTGATGGTCTTTATAAGATATAGACACAGACTGTGGTTACGAAGCTATGTATTTATGTGTATAGAATAGTATGCTCATGACCAGTACTACCATTTCAAATACACCTCACAACCAGGAGGGACTCCACCCAAGTCAGTTGTTTTATATGAAACTAAATTTAAGTACCCATCCATTGTCCAGCCAGGAAAAGGCAATGCTGGACCAGTAGAGTTAATGGGAAAACATTGAAACTGAAAGAAAACCCCAGGTTCGGAAAGCTAAAGCTATGTACACACCACAGGTTAGGTGGGTATAAGTTTTATGTCGCTTGGGGATGTGACTAGGCCACCCCCCGAGCAACTGTAAGTTACATTGGCCTAAGCACAGGGGTGAACAGCGCTATGGCGGGGGTAGAGCTTCTGCAACCGACACAGTTATCGCCGCTACCAGGGGCGGAGTAATTCAATTGACAAGAGAGCTCTCACGCGTTGGCTCAGAGCAGCATCTAAGCGTGGTGTTTTCCATGAAACACTAGGTCTGCCCCCACGACAGAGGGCAAGCTAGGAAACAGTTCAGAGGCAGTAAGTAACTTGTATTAGAAAGGGGGATTTAGCTAATAGCGACGTATGAAGCCTGAGGTTGCATCCTTATGTTTATTTTCTGTGTCTCTTGTTCATGTTTGCTTTTCCTTATGGTTTCAACATAGAGTCTGATTTGTCTGTTAAAAAACCTTTTGGTTTATTTTTACCCCAAGCAGGTCTGTTGTACAAACTATGTGGCGGGTGTGTGCCAAAGTGAACTGATAACTGGGGGCAGGTTTCACTCCTTTGGAGGGGGGGAGCAGAAGGGAAGGGTCCGAATGTCTAGTAGTTAAGAACTCGAGGTAGATGGATTTGGGGAGACTCGGAGCTAGGAGGGTTGTGGAGGTCACCCTGCAAGGAGGAACTAGACTGGGGGCAGCTGGGGTTGGAACATAGCACTTAGGCACCTAAGGTTACAGAGCAGGCGGTGACAGAACCCCTCACTGGTATGGGTGATCCTCAAAACATCACAGTAATATCTTAAGGCCTCAGTCAGTTACTAGAGCCTCATTGCGCTAGGTGCTGTAACTCATAGACTCAAGGACTGGAAGGGACCTCGAGAGGTCATCGAGTCCAGTCCCCTGCCCTCATGGCCGGACCAAATATTGTCTAGACCATCCCTAATAGACATTTATCTAACCTACTCTTAAATATCTCCAGAGATGGAGATTCCACAACTTCCCTAGGCAATCTATTCCAGTGTTTAACTACCCTGACAGTTAGGAACTTTTTCCTAATGTCCAACCTAAATCTCTCTTGCTGCAGTTTAAGCCCATTGCTTCTTGTTCTATCATTGGAGCCTAAGGTGAACAAGTTTTCTCCCTCCTCCTGATGACACCCTTTTAGATACCTGAAAACTGCTATCATGTCCCCTCTCAGTCTTCTCCAAACTAAACAAACCCAATTCCTTCAGCCTTCCTTCATAGGTCATGTTCTCAAGACCTTTAATCATTCTTGTTGCTCTTCTCTGCACCCTCTCCAATTTCTCCACATCTTTCTTGAAATGCGGTGCCCAGAACTGGACACAATACTCCAGCTGAGGCCTGACCAGTGCAGAGTAAAGCGGAAGAATGACTTCTCGTGTCTTGTTTACAACACACCTGTTAACGCATCCCAGAATCACGTTTGCTTTTTTTGCAACAGTATCACACTGTTGACTCATATTAAGCTTGTGGTCTACTACGACCCCTAGATCTCTTTCTGCCATACTCCTTCCTAGATAGTCTCTCCCCATTCTGTATGTGTGAAACTGATTGTTTCTTCCTAAGTGGAGCACTTTGCATTTATCTTTATTGAACTTCATCCTGTTTACCTCAGACCATTTCTCCAATTTGTCCAGATCATTTTGAATTTTGACCCTGTCCTCCAAAGCAGTTGCAATCCCTCCCAGTTTGGTATCGTCCGCAAACTTAATAAGCGTACTTTCTATGCCAACATCTAAATCGTTGATGAAGATATTGAACAGAACCAGTCCCAAAACAGACCCCAGCGGAACCCCACTTGTTATACCTTTCCAGCAGGATTGGGAGCCATTAACAACTACTCTCTGAGTACGGTTATCCAGCCAGTTATGCACCCACCTTATATTAGCCCCATCTAAATTGTACTTTCCTAGTTTATCTATAAGAATATCATGCGAGACCGTATCAAATGCCTTACTAAAGTCTAGGTATATCACATCCACCGCTTCTTCCTTATCCACAAGGCTCGTTATCCTATCAAAGAACACTATCAGATTGGTTTGACACGATTTGTTCTTTACAAATCCATGCTGGCTATTCCCTATCACCTTACCACCTTCCAAGTGTTTGCAGATGATTTCTTTAATTACCTGCTCCATTATCTTCCTTGGCACAGAAGTTAAACTAACTGGTCTGTAGTTTCCTGGGTTGTTTTTATTTCCCTTTTTATAGATGGGCACTATATTTGCTCCCTTCCAGTCTTCTGGAATCTCCCCCGTCTCCCATGATTTCCCAAAGATAATAGCTAGAGGCTCAGATACCTATTCTATTAACTCCTTGAGCATTCTAGGATGCATTTCATCAGGCCCTGGTGACTTGCAGGCATCTAACTTTTCTAAGTGATTTTTTACTTGCTCTCCACATCTGATTTTTTAAAAGGTACCTGCCCCAAAGAGTTTACAATCCAGGCTACTAAAATCTTGTTGTTTGTGTTACTCCATTCCTATTTTAGGTTTTGTCCACACATGGAGGTTTTTGGAATATAAGCTGTTCTGCTTAGATTCATCCTTTCATGTATAGACCAGCTCTGAAATTGCTGCATAGCTGTAATGAGCTGTGGCCTTGTCATAACATTTTTTCCCAGATCTGGACCTTAGCGTCCAAAATATGGGTGTTAGCATGAAAACCTCCAAGCTTAGTTACCAGCTTGGACCTGGTATCGCTGCCACCAGCTAGGGATTATACAGTGCCTAGCTCACTGTGGTCTCCCCAAAACCTTCCCTGGGGGACCCCAAGACTTAGATGCCTTGAGTCTTACAACAAAGGGAAATAACCCCTTCCCCTTTTTTCCTGGTTACTTCCTCCCAGGCTCCCCTCCCTGGACGACCCTAGGAGATTCCCTGCTTCCAGTCCTGGAAACACAAGTACCAAGAGAGCTAATCTCTCTCCTCCCCCTCACCCAGATGGTATGCAAAGTCAGGCTTAGTAAATCTAACACAAAGAGATTTTCCCCCTGACTTCTTCCTCCCACCAATTCCCTGGTGAGCTGCAGACTCAATTCCCTGGAAAAACTCCAACAGGTCTTAAAAAGAAAGCTTTATTTAAAAAAAAGAAAGAAAAAGACATTAAAAATAGTCTCTGTAATAAGATGACAATATACAGGGTCAATTGCTTAAAGGAAAAAAATGAATAAACAGCCTTATCCAAAAAGAATACAATTTAACACATTCCAGCAACTACACACATGTAACATGTAAATACAAAAGAAAACAATATAAACCTATTGTCTTACTATCCTTGTACTTACAACTTGGAAACAGCAGATTAGAAAGCCTGGAGATAGAAAAATCACTCTCAGAGCCGAAAGGGTCAGACTCAAGACCAAGAACAAAGAACTCACACCCAAAACTTCCCTCCACCCAGATTTGAAAAAGGCTTGTTTCCTGATTGGTCCTCTGGTCAGGTGTTTGGTTCCCTGTGTTAACCCTTTACAGGTAAAAGAACATTAACCCTTAGCTATCTGTTTATGACAGGCCTCATGCATACAGAATAGAGCTGTAGGGAGGACGGGACTTGTGTTTCACGATGGATTTTGAATTTTTGAAATCTGGCTTCATCCTGAATAGGAGTGAAACCTGACAATTTCAAATTCCTCAATGAAGGAAAATTATATATATATTTAGATCACTTGAAACATTTTGATTTTGACTTTATTTTGTATTATAATATACTAGTAGCTGAAAGTTCATGCTGCTGCACGGATGTAATTTGTAAAGTCATGTGTATTTAAAAAAAAAGCTGAAAATGGCTGAGAACTTAAAAATTGGATGGTAACAAACCATGATTCCCAGTGATGCTTGAACCTAGTGGTATTCAAAACAAAAAGAACTCTTGTCATTCTTGTAGCTGTTTGCATTGCTTCACACTGATTCAGTGCATGGGTGTAATTCATAAAGTTATGTGTATTTAAAAAGAGGTAGGGCTGTCAAATGATTTAAAAAATTAATCGTGCTGTTAGACAACAGAATACCATTTATTTAAATATTTTTGGATGTTTTCTATATTTTCAAATATATTGAAATATATTTCAGTTATAACACAGAATACAAAGTGCACATCACTGACTTTATATTTATTTTTATTACAAATATTTGTCCTGTAAAAAAAATATATATATATTTTCAATTCACCTAATACAAATGCTGTGCAGTTTCTTTATCATGAAAGTTGAACTTACAAATATAGAATGATGTACAAAAAATAATTGCATTCAGGAACAAAACAATGTAAAACTTTAGAGCCTACAAGTCCACTCAGTCCTACTTCTTGTTCAGCCAATCACTCAGACAATTTGTTTACATTTGCAGAAAATAATGCTGCCTGCTTCTTGTTTACAATGTTACCTGAAAGTGAGAACAGGTATTTGCATGGCATTCTTGTAGCCAGCATCGTAAGGTATCCCCGTGCCAGATGTGCTAAAGATTCTTATTTCCCTTCATGCTTCAACCACCTTTCCAGAGGACATGCGTCCATGCTGATGATGGATTCTGCTTGATAACGATCCAAAGCAGTGCGGACCGATGCATGTTCATTTTCATCATCTGAGTCAGATGCCACCAATAGAAGGTTGATTTTCTTTTTTGGTGATTCAGGTTCTATAGTTTCCGCATCAGAGTGTTGCTCTTTTAAGACTTCTGAAACCATGTTCCCCACCTCATCCCTCTCAGATTTTGGAAGGCATTTCAGTTTCTTAAACCTTGGGGTCAAGTTCTGTAGCTATCTTTAGAAATCTCACATTGGAACCTTCTTTATGTTTTGTCAAATCTGCAGTGAAAAAGTTCTTAAACCAAACAGCATGTGCTGGGTCATTGTCCTAGACAACCATAATACAAAATATATGGCAGGATGTGGATAAAACACAGAGCAGGAGACATACAATTCTCCCCCAAAGAGTTCAGTCACAAATTTAATAAACACATTTTTTTAAATAAGCATCATCCTCATGGAAGCATGTCCTCTGGAATGGTGGTCGAATCATGAAGGGGCATATGAACGTTTAGCACATCTGGTACATAAATACCTTGCAATGCTGACTACAAAAGTGCCATGCGAATGCCTGTTCTCACTTTCAGGTGACATTGTAAACAAGAAGTTGGCAGCGTTATCTTCTGTAAATGTAAATAAACTTGTTTCTCTTAGCGATTGGCAGAACAAGAAGTAGGACTGAGTGGACTTGTAGGGTCTAAAGTTTTGCATTGTTTTGTTATTGAGCGCAGTTATGTAACCAAAAAACCCTACATTTGTAAGTTGCACTCTCACAACAAAGAGATTGCAATACAGAACTTGTATGAGGTAAATTGAAAAATACTATTTCCTTTGTCTGTTTTTACAGTGCAAATATTTGTACTGAAAAATAATATAGAGTGAGCACAGTACACTTTGTATTCTGTGTTGTAGTTGAAATCAATATATTTGAAAATGTAGAAAGATATCCAAAAATATTTAATAAATTTCAATTGGGATTCTATTGTTTAACAGTATGATTAAAATTGGATTAATTGTGATTAATTTTTGTGTGTGATTAATTTTTTGAGTTAATCATGTGAGTTAACTGCGATTAATCAACAGCCATTAAAAAAAAAGCCAAAAATGGCTAAGAATGTAAATATTGAAATTTTGTGCCAGAATTTTGTTTCAGAAGAAAAACAACCAACACAATTTCATGAAGCACTTCAATTCTGACAGAACTGCATATTCTAACAGAACGTGGCTCCATCGAAGTTTCTTCAACCAGCTCTAATACAGAAACTGTTGTCTATATCCAGGATCAGCCCTGGGACCTTCTGCTCCAAAACATCAAACGTCTATCATTTGACCTAAACCTAAAAGTAGCAGGTTGTTATGATAGCTATGGCTGGTTCTTAATTGCATGCATTTAAACAGTATATTAAATAGTGATGCTCTGCGCTGTTAAATAGCAGCTGTGTTTCTTTCCAGAGGTGATGGTTGCATTTTAGTGATGGGTGATTAATGGCAAGTGTTAGGCAACCTTAATTAATGACATTGCTGCCAGCTCTGCCTATTGTATAGACACTGGGTAAAATTTTCAAAAGCAGTTTGAGTTCCATGGTTCCTAAGGCCTGGATCCTCAAAGGTACTTAGGCGCCTAATTCCCATTGTGCTCAAGCATCTAAATACCTTTTGAGAACCTGAGCCTAAGTGCCTTTCACTTTTGAAAATGGGGTTTAAGCTCCTAAGAGACTTAGGCACTTTTGAAAATTTTACCCATAGTTTGTACTGTAGATCCCTTTTGTTATATTTGCAAAGGATCTTTGGTGCCTAAGGGATTCTATAAATGCAAGATATTATTGTGATAGCCCTGCAAGCTTCACAGCCTCCTGTTGCTGTGGTCTGTGTACATGTTTTGGAATTAATCTGCCTCAGGACTTTCAGTAACTTTCTCTGAACTGATGGCTGATAACCTTTTCCCCACAGCTCTATAATTTATTATCACTGATGCTGGCACAAATCTCACCATATTAATTTTTCAGAATCTTTCTGATGAAATCTAATTAAATACAGTGACCTGGCAGTGCACAAATCTCCCTGTGTTTGCCTCATTTGTGATACACATGATTAAAACAGGGTTATCAGGGGGTTAGTTATTACCAGTGGTATCAGATGAGCTGGCTGGGGTTTTGCACGCTGCAGATACTTTGATCATTTCCCCTCTCCCCATGTTTCTGTCATGGATTTCATGTGTGATCGATTTATCTCCTCAGGGTGTGGGGGGAACGTATTGATGATAGAACTAACCTGAACAATAAGTACAGGTTATGCATGCTAATGCAATTCCTCTCTGCCTCTTCGACTGCATAACTGTGCTGTCAGTGTATGAATCTGTCATTGCAGGAAACTTGCAGAAGTAAATGGCTGGGAACGTAAAAAGCGGATGGTATCAAACCACATATTATTCTTTCTGTTTTTAACTTTGCAGCACAGTGGCTAATCTGCATGTGCACCACCTCCCTCGGCTAGATGGAATCACCACGGTTCATGTGTGTGTCATTTGCCTTATACTGCTAACAGACATTCCCCTTCAGCTCAAGCCAGGAGGGCGGGCCGGTGGAATAGGAGGATCTGAGTTCTATTCTTGCTGTTGCTGTAGTGTTCGGAGTGGTACGCAGCAGCAGTGACAATTGTGAAGTCCATAAACGACCACAAACTCATTACACCGCCATATGGCACTGTTAATTAATAACATAAAAAAAGAGACTTGTTTCCCCAAGTCCATGATTTCATCATGACCCAACTTTGCAGCCTCCCGCACCTGTCTCTGTCTCCCATCCTGTGATCCAGCTCATTTAAGCTGCTATGCTGCTCTCTTCCCTGATAAGGAAATCCCAGGCACCGTCCTCTCAAATGTTGTGATGGCAGCGTTGCCCTTTTGTGCTCTGCGGCATGCGGGCCTCACTAAGCAAGATGATATCACAGGCACTAAATTTGTATCAGCCATCAGACCCCTTTCCCAGTGCCAGGGATCTACTGGCAGGCACTGATGTGACTTATTTTCTATTTTCTGTTTTGTTAGTCCTGTTGGTAGCAGGTGATTTCATTAACTGCTGCTTAATTGTCTGTAGGGAGCCCAGCTATTTGTTTGTTTGTGTTTCCTGACAGAATCCACTCTGTATGCTTCCTCCCACTTCCCTCCTCCAGGACTGACTGATCGTTGTCATTATCCTGTTTCCAAACCCAGTGCTGAATTTTAAACAGAGACCAGCTCAAGCTGCTAACTTTGGATCCTTATTCGAACTCCCGTGAAGTTCAGATCCAGGGTTTTGGCTCTGGCCCATCTCTGATTTTACAAGGGGAATGAAGCACTGGAGTGGGAGTAAGAAGCTCTGGGTTCCGCCACTGACTCTGTGTGTGACCCTGGGCAAGTCATTAGACTTTTCTGTTATTCAGTTTCCCCCTTAGTTAAAGGGGGGCAGGGAGGCAAAGGTGGATGGTTAATAATTCTAACCAACTATATAGAAATGCCCAGAGCCCAAAAGGTTACAAAATGCTAAGTATTATGTATGAATGTATTGCAGAAGCTGAAACTAGTGATGGTCCAACAGTAGCTGGCAGATTGATTGATTTAGTTGAGTGCTTCTTCAAACCATCCAAATGCTTTGGACTCAATTCAGCCTTGATCTAAGCAGGTGCAACTCCATTGCGGCCAGTGGGAGTGGGCTGGAAACCTTGCGGTCTGTCTGCTTCACAGCACTGACTGCTGGGAGGACAGCCTTTCCCTGCATTTGCCTCCACTCTTCCGCCTTCAATCCCATCCAGGACATGGAATGGTGGAAGAAAAATGGCAAGTGGGGAGAATGGGAGGGCATTATGGAAGGGAAGAGTAAAGGGGGTTTAGGAAAGAAATTGAACTTCTCCAAATGTTCACTTTGGGGTCAGGGTATGGCCTACCATCTCCTTGAAGGTAACTTACACCTTGACTTTCTCTTGTCTTCCATGTGCAGTAGTCTCATGCCTCTTGTCTCCTATGGACAGTGTGCGACCTCATCACCTCAAATGTCCTTGTTCTCCTTTCCTGTGGCTATGCCTAGGCTGCCCGCATCCCCTTTATCTCTTTACAGAGAGTCCATTGCCTCCTTACCTGAACTTCCTTTGCCCTTGTTTCCTCAGGATGTTCTGTCATTTCAGGTCTCCCTCCTCACTGTTAGGTTGTCCACTGGCTCCTCCTTTGGAGTCTCCACCCATTCGCTACTTCTGGATATTCCTTTGTCTTCCTCTCATCTTGACTCTCTGGGCTTGTCTACAGAGAGCCGTTCCCACTAGATTTTAGTTGGTGTTGCTCCAGGTTTGAACAGGGGATTGAACTAGATGACCTCCTGAGGTCTCTTCCATCCCTAAACTATGATTCTAGAGGGATGTGAATTCTAAAGTGCACCAGTGTGTTGCTAACTGGCCCATGTATTGGCATGCACTGAAAAGTTGCTTAGTGTGCATTAAAGTTGTATTGTGTAGACAAACTTTCAATCCCATGGTTATCAGACTCCTCAGTCTGCTTGCTGGATGGTCCAGTAGTTAAGGCATCAGCCCAGGATTTAGGAGTCCTGGATTCAATTCCTTGATCTGCTACAGACTCCCTGTTCACCCCAGTTCTTCTTCTTCTTTTGTATGGCTTGGGTAGGTAGCAACAATTACAAATGTATATCTAGATTTGATAGCTAGTACGTTGCTGCAGGAGTGAGGTGGTGAATGTCCTTTAGGGCCCCAGCCAAAGAACAAAGGGGACAACCAGCTATGGTGCGCTCCATCATTATTGCCTGGTGACCACAGTTGCATGCAGGGATTTGCCTCATTTTCCATTTACAGAGAGTTTTCCACATCGCCCAGGAGATGTCCTGATGCGATTCAGTCTGCACCAGACTTTCCGACAGAAATCAAAACCCGGTGGTTCCTTGACAGGGTCAACGACGAGCTGTTTGTTTTGAGTGTCCCAACACTCCATGTGGCTTTCCATTGAACCTCAGCATAGAAGTTGAGTGTAAGAATCCTGATGTGGTTCCAGAGAGGGTTTGGGGATTTTAATCTTGTCTTTGGCGGGTTCTGCAGTGCAATGGGATCCTCGTGTTTGCATTGACGTGGCTGAGAAAGCAAGATGTCTGGGTAGCTCTTCTAATCTGTGGAGGCTGGATGTGTGACAGGCCTGGGAGCCAGTTGACTGGAGTCGATTAAAGCATCCCTGACATTATGCACGTGCCGTTACTGAGTTGAGTATGAAGGAGTTTAGTGTGACTGCTGTGAGATCACCCAATGAAAATAATCCACCAGCCTCGGCCTACGGGCATGTGAAACCTGCCTAGGAAAACGTTGAGCAGCATGAAACTTACATGGCTCTGAAAGCAAGAAATCCTGTCAACAGCATAGCATGCATACACCTGTAAATGATTGATTCCCTTTGTCAGCACAAATATACTTTAATCTGCTAAAAGATCAGGAAAAATACTTAGGGGTGCATTTAAAAGAGAAAGAGATTCTGTGGCAGTCACAATGTCAGCAGCAACCAAGGGTGCCAGTAACAATGCAGCCAGTTAAAAAGCTGGGACAGTCACAATATCCATTGGTCTCTCCTATATCCTACAAGCCTATGGTGACGAGCCACCCTTCGCTCCCCGTGAAGTCAGGAGTGCAGAATGCTCAGCATCTCCCAGGAGGTGTTCAGCACCTTGTTGAGATCAGGCTTCTAGCCTGTAGACCAATTAAGGCTGTGGATTTATTTTGATGGTTGATTGTAAAACAGCATCCCTGGGTGGTGGTAGTGATGCATCCAGCTGCGAAGATGCCACATGGTCACATGATGCTTATGGCGTGGGGGGGGGGGGGGGGCACCCAGAGTGGCCTGACAAACCGGGCTGGTTGGATGCTGCATATGGGAGATAATGCGGAAGAAGAGACACAGGCAGAGAGAGTAGATGGAATAAAGCCAACCTGACGTAATGGATGGGACACTAGACTGGGTTTCAGGAGACCTGGGTTCTGTTTCTGCTCTATCACTGTCTTGCTATGTGACAGTGGGAAAATCCCTTCCCCCCTCTATGCCTCTGTTTCCCCACCCACCCTGTCTTGTCTGTTTAGCTTGCAAGCCCTTCAGGACTGTCTCTCACTATATGTCTGCACAGCACCTGGAATGCTGGGGCCCTGATCCCAGCTGAGTTCTCCAGATCATTTTTATTCATATTTCAGTAGCACTACGCAGGGATCTCTGTGATGTTCACCTGCCCCTAGGAGTTGACATCACTCAGGAAGGCCCTTTACCAACAGCAGTGCTGCCTCCATCCACATCTGCTCCAGTTGTGGGGAGGTAAGTAGGGGGTTGGAAACAGATTTTAATGCACACTCTCTTCTCACCCCAAATGTGCTGCTTTCTGTCTCCTCGCAATATTGCCTTGCGGAAATGCCACTCTCCAACTCCCCCCTGCCCCCCATCTCCTCCTGGCAGGTTGATCATAAATTAGGTTCTGATGCGAGTATTGAATTTCACTCCAGTTGCTGTTGCTGTGGCACATCTGTGGTCCCTCCTGTGGGTTAATGGCTTCGCAAAAATGAAGTAATAAAGGTTATGATGGCTGTGTTTTAACCTCCTGGCCCCCATTCTATCTGACAGTCATGCTTCTCGGGAACAGTTAAAACCTACTCTCTGCATTTTAAACACCTCCCGATAATGTGGTGTTTCTCCACAGCTTTTTTTCAAGTGGCTTTTTTTTTTTTGGGTATTATTTAACAAAGCTGAAGCGTTTCTTTCTCCCCCAACCTCGCAAATGTATTTCTTTTTAAAAGGAGAGATGAATTCACGCTACTTAAATAAATAAACCGCTCTCTAATATATGCCATGATTTAATATTTGCATATGACAGGGAAACTAATGCAAAGTGGGAGGGGGAAGGGAAGCACTTCTGTTTGAAATCTTTTGGTGAAAATCTGTTATGCTCCTCTTAGGAACCGTCAATGACTGGTCTGTCAAGTCTAGCATACTGCTCTGGTTTCTTCAAGGGAAAGTGATCCCCTTCTCATGTAGTCCCACTCCCTGTTATTATGGTTAGCCAAGTTTTTCATGGATGACTGAGGGTTTTGGGTGATCAACTTGGAACACTTCAAAGGGGTCTGATTTTTAGATGGTGCCCAGTGCTGATCTCTTGAAAATCTTGGCCGTGGTTTGTTACAGTAATGTCTAGAGGCCACACGCAAGACCAGCGCCCCATTGAGCTAGGTTCTCTACATGCTGCCGATCAATGGTACATACATAGTTCTATTACTATACTGAGTCTTTAATGGCTTTATCCTGACAATGCCCCTGTGAGGTAGGGCAGTGCTATTATCCTCATTGTACAGATGGGGAACAGAGGCACAGAGAGACTCAATGACTTGCCCGAGGTCCGACAGAAAGTTGTGGCAGATCATGGAATTGAACTAGGTCTCCTGAGACCCAGTCCAATGCCTTAACCACAAGATTATACACTTAGTTAATTGTCATGCTGGACATGGTAAAAGAAGAAGCTGTGTATCTGGCAATGGTGTAACTCCTCCTGGAATAGTGTGTCCAGTACCGATGCCCACAATTGAAGAAAGACATTGATAAGTTGGAGAGGATTCAGAGAAGAGCCATGAAAATGATTAAAGGATTAGAAAATATGCCTTGTCAAGGTTTTTTCCCCACTTTGAACTTTAGGGTACAAAAAGTGGGGACCTGCCTGAACACTTTTAAGCTTAATTACTAGCTTAAATCTGGTACGCTGCCACCAGCCAGAAGTCTGTGTCTGGCACACTTCCTGTTCCCCCAAAACCTTCCCTGGGGAACCCAAGACCCAAACTCCTTGGGTCTTAAAACAAGGAGAAATTAACCATCCCCCACCTTCCCCCCCCCCAGACTCTCCCCTTCCTTCCCTCCACCAATCCCTGGTGAGTTTAGACTCAATCCCTTGGATTCTAAAACAAGGAAAAATCAATCAGGTTCTTAAAAAGAAAGCTTTTAATTAAAGAAAGAAAAGGTAAAAATTATCTCTGTAAAATCAGGATGGAAAATGCTTTACAGGGTGCTCAGATTCATATAGACTAGAGGGACCCTCCTCCCCCTAGCCTGAGATACAAAGTTACAGCAAACAGAGGTAAAAATCCTTCCAGCAAAAAGACACATTTACAAGTTAAGAAAACAAACATAAGACTAATCCACCTTGCCTGGCTATCACTTACTATTTTGAAACATGAAAGACTGATTCAGAAAGACTGGGAAGCCTGGGTGTACGTCTTGTCTCTCTCAGTCCCAAGAGCGAACAACGAACCAAAGAAATGGCACAAACAAAGACTTCCCTCCACCAAGATTTGAAAGTATCTTGTCACCCTATTTGGTCCTCTGGTCAGGTGTCAGCCAGGTTTACTGAGCTTCTTAACCCTTTACAGGTAAGAGACATTAACCCTTAACCATCTGTTTATGACACGCCTCATAGTTTAAAGAGTTCAATTTATTTAACTTAACGAAGAGAAGGTTAACGGCTGACTTGATGACAGTCTGTAAGTACCTGCATGGGAACAAATATTTGATGATGGGCTCTTCAGTCTAGCAGAGAAAGGTACAGGAAGATCCAGTGGCTGGAAGTTGAAGTGAGACAAATTCATACTGGAAATAAGGAGTACATTTTTAACAGTTTGGGTAATTAACCATTGGAACAATTTATCAAGGGCGGTGATTGATTCACCATCACAGGCAATTTTTAAATCAAGACTGGATTTTTATTTTTTGGGTAAAAGCTATTCCCTAATTCAAAAGGAATCATTCTGGGGATGTTCTCTGGCCTGTCGAAGAAAAGAGGTCAGACTGGATGATCACAACGGTCCCTTCTGGCTTTGGAATATACAAATCTATGCAGAATTCCTTCCTGACCCTCTTGCAGGGATCAGTTTGCACCTTGAAGTATGTGTTTATGTGAATGTTGTTGTTCCATGATCCAACCCTCGTTAAAACCCACCAACAACATTTGACTCTCTGAATTCCTGCAACAGCAAGTTCCACACGTTAACACAAGTGCTTTGAAATTAAATATCTCCTTTCATTGATTCTAAACTTATTTGCCATTGATTTCATTGCTCTCATATTATGCAGCATATTCCCTTCCTCCCTCTCTTCCTTCCTCTATTAAAGCTACAGTGTCTCCAGCATAGACTAGAGTTTCACCTTGAAAATGCTTTGTGTGGATCCAGGTTAGTTACGGGCCCTGGGACAGTTTCTGAGGAGGGAGCTGGTGGTGGAGATAATGAGCTTGCCATGGGAAATGTATTGGTATCCCTAGTGACTCCATCCTAGGCTGCTGTATCCAGTCTGTGTGCAACTGAGAATAGAGTCTGTGACAACTTCAGACTTTCTTCTTTATTTTACTATTGTGTGTTACAGCTGCTTGGAGGAAACAAATTTCTCAATCAGTGAAACTGGTGGAAGGTCACGTTCTCCAAGGCAAGAGCAGTTGTTTTTCCTTTGACTTGAATTCTTCATGATATCTCCAGAAGCTCTTTCTTTTTTTTTTTCCAAGTGGAATATCGTCCATTTTACCACTGATTTACAAATATTAACAAATATGTAAAATGCTGCTGCTTTTCACTCAGCAAAGGCGTGATTGCTGGTGGCAGTAGCCAGGGACAGATTTCTCACTGGCGCGCTCACGTAAGCTGTAGAATAGGAAGTGGCTCAAGGAAAGTGGCTCCTAGGTAACATGGTGATGGGGTCCCTGGGAAATATCTAACATGGATGGATAGACAGGGTGGGCGCCTAATTGCCTGCAGTGTTAGAACTAGACTGGACAAAGTATTAATGAGCATACATCCTGGAGTGCCTGGGTTAAAAGGACCGAGGACTAGGCTGGGCTGCAAGAGGTCTCCAGGGAACGCTGAAAGATGGGTACACCTAATCCAGGGCACACTGGGCTCATCCCCATGGTATCCAAGATGGCTTTTGCACCATGTCCTATAGGTCAACCATCCAAACTCCAGAGCCAGGGGCCCCTACACTGAGAATTCCCTTCCGTCTCCCCTTGGACAGCTAAGTCTGGGGACCATCCCAGCTGAACTCAGCCTCCTTACTGTCTCCTGGGGAAAGAGGTGTCTGCATCTAGTCAACTGTCTCTGCTCCTGTCCAGGTGTTCCCAACCATATATTATTTAGTCCTCTGTCTTGTCTGTTCTGACCGTCCCAAGCAATGGAGCTTCTATGCCATACCTTGGGGACGTCTTCCTGTCTAATAGAGCTCACTGGCAGAAGGTATTTGCTGATCATTTCTCTGAATTTTTCCTCTTGATTTGGTCCTGCTACTTCCCTGGTGATGCATTTTCTTTCTTTCTTTCTTTCTTTCTTTCTTTCTTTCTTTCTTTCTTTCTTTCTTTCTTTCTTTCTTTCTTTCTTTCTTTCTTTCTTTCTTTCCAGTTGGATATCACCAGAGCTGTTATCTCCTTCTGCATTGGAAACTATTAAATAGATAGATATGGTAATCGGCATCATTACAACAAACTGTCCCAGTCATACTGCAATTCAGGCGTACATTTCATGTTGCCATTTAAATGATGAGATGTTTTTTATGCCACTGACAGCTACTTGAGTTTAATTCATTTTGATTTTATTAGGAGTGGGAAAGTTATCAGGATTCCATAGTTAAAAATGCATGCTTGGGTTATTTATGCATGCTTCATATATTTGTGTATGTTCCATTATAATTCAGCATTGGCCAATGGAGATATCAAGTGTGAGGGGGGCCTGGTGAACATATGTATCATTCAATTACATTTGTGACATCACATTTCATTGATTTTATGACACCTTTCAATATGTGCCCTGGATAGGTTTGGATAAAGTGGGAGTTTTCTCCAGAGATTGCTGGGACTTGGTAACAATGGGTCCAAATCCCTTTCCACATCCACACTGTTCCAATGTTTGGGGAAGCTTGGATCCAGAGCTGAACTGTGCAGTTGGTTCAGGTCTGTATAGCAGAGTGGATTGAAACCCCAGATGTGAACGAGCCAGACATTGTAGCTTGAATGTAAGGCCTAGTTTGCCTCCATGCAAAAGTTGTACTGCCTTATTTATACTACTGTAATTAAAGTGAAACAACTCCCCTAGTGCAGATGCAGTTATACTGGTATAAAAGTGCCTATACTGGTATGGCTATTCCAACATGGGAATGCAAATAATTTATACTGATACGAGACACCTTTATTCTGGTACAACTGCATCTACACTAGGGGATGTATCGCTCTAAATCATTTGACACCCAGAACCAATATAATTATATCAATGCAAAAATTGTGTGCAAACCAGGCTATAGATTCTAGAGACCACTGTAATCTTCTAGTTCAGTAGTTTTCAACCTGTGGTTCGCGGACCCTTGGAGGTCCGCAGACTATGTCTAAGATTTCCCAAGAGGTTCACACCTCCATTTGAAATTTTTTAGGGTTCTGCAAATGAAAAAAGGTTGAAAAACCACTGTTTTAGTCTGATCTGTGTAATACAGGACACAGAATTTCACTCAGTGATTCCTGCCTTGAGCCCAATAACTTGTGGTTGCACCAGAGTGGGGATATGGTGTAAAGGGACATCCAGCCTGAGTCGTTATAACTATTGCTCATTTCCATAGTTCCTCCCTGTGCCTATGGTGCAGCGCTGTGGGTGTTGCAAACAAATGGCAAATCCCAGCATTCTAAAGGCACAAGTGAAAACACACAATGCAATATACAATGGGCTGTGGGCATTAGTAGTGGAATGCTTCCTCGAATAGGTATGGTTGTGGGGGAGATTAGCATGTATTGGTTGAGAAGCTTTCCCAGGTACGTGGGGCAGGAAGAGTGGCCAGATGTATGGTTTTTGACCAGAAAGCCTGGTCAAAAAGGGGACCTGACAGTGTCCGGTCAGTTCTACTAACTGGATACCCAAAGTCCGGTTACTGTGAGCAGAGGAGGTGGGAAGGCACCGGGTCATGATACATACCAGTCCCTGTTCAGCCAGGGTTGCCTCCTACCTGCGTCAGGTGGGTGCAGCTCTCAGCCCTGGCTCTGCAGGTGAGTCCCTTCCGACCCAGGCAGAAGGGAGTGGCAGGGGAAAGGGGAAAAGCGGCGAGCGACGGGGGTGTGGGGGAAGAGGAGCAAAGGGGGGCGGGGCCTTGAGGGGAAGACGCGGGGCAGAGACAGGGCAGGAAAAGTTCCGGCACTCCTGCTGGAGTGTCCGTTTTTTAAATATTACAAAGTTGGCAACCCTAGACAGGATGAAGAGGGGTGCAAAAATGGGTGTGAGTTTGGATAGGCCAGGATTTAACTCAAGAACAGCCCTTTTTGTGGGGGTTTGTGTTGTTCCAGTCAATGGTCCAAAATGAAGGTGGGAGGAGTGATGTCATGTGAAAATGAAAGGCCTTACCAGCTGTTTGCACAGTTCAGTGAAGGTTCCCTTCCGGTTACCTGAACGGAACTTTTCTTCATGAGGTTCAGTTCTGCTTCGTTTCTGCCTGTCTGGGCTCCAGTTGCTGAGGGTGGAAGGTGCTGAAATGCAGTGCTCACATGCGTTTTGCCACCCCCAGAGCTCCAAATAATTCAAACCAGCTCCAGCTGGATTTCCAACCATTTGGTGGCATATCTGAAGGGGACCAGAGAGGTCACCTCCTGAGCTGCTCTCACTGCCCTTTAAGGCATCCCCAGCAAGCAGAAGTGAGGTTAGAGGGACCTACTCCAAGTCCACATCCCACAGTGGCAGGTTTTGGAGCTCTCTGAAGTGGTGTTCTCTGTAACCGTGAAGAAATGGCTCTGAGCAGGGTTCAGAGATGCGCTGGATCACCGGGAATAGAGAGTTTAGAGACGCTACCCGTGCCTAAGCGACCATAGCCTACGTGCTTAGAACTGCCTTTTCCTCCTGCCCCAAGCCCTGCCTTGTCCTCTACTTTTCACTACTGTATCTGGTTAGGTCCTGTGTGTTCAGTCTCCATTGAGGGGTTCTGGAAGAGGCACGCCCATTTTTTCTGGAGCTGAGTGTCCCACACAGCACTGCTGGCTGGACCTCAGAGCTGCCCACCAGCTACTCTGTAAGGGGATGACAACCCAGAGATGGGACTCGGGCAAACTCCCACCTCTGAACACGCCTGATCTTCGGGAAAGTCCAGATGCATGGCTGGTTCCTTATCTCTATAATGGGCCAAATGGAAAGCCTACTGGACTTTGGATCAGGATCTAAGCTTCACAGGTCGTACCAGTCTGTCTCAGTAAGTAAATCATATCATGAGCCTTGTCTACTCACCCCTCAACGATCAGCCCCTCAGCCTCTTTCCCCTCCTGAAGTCTTTCTCTAGTGCATCCCTCCTCCTTCTTTAATGGAATTAATCTTTCCCTTGCCAGAACTGCCTGCATTTTATGTATGCATATATCAGTAAAACAGAGGCCTTTCTCCCAGCGGTGAAGGGATTAAACCTTCCAGGAGGGCAAAGGGAGGCTGAGCGTTAGCAGGTGGCACTGGCCTGACTCACCTCCTCCTCCTATAATCCACTATTCCTGGGGTTGAAGAGGGGCAAAGGGTAGGTTGCCCAGTGTAAAAAGGCCATTATTTCCATAGCAGAGCTGGGAATGAACAGCTGACCACCTTTACCCTGTGCCTCGCCCCCGGGGAATGGGAGCGAGAAGACAGGCAAAGAGAGAGCAAAGGGATTTAGTGCCACGGTCTGGCAGACAAAAGGACGCAGAATTCCATGCGAACTGCTATAGCTGCAGAGGCTTGGAGATGAGGGCTTCAAGGCAGGGTGTGGGGTGCAACCCTCCAGACATAGCGTGACCGACACTTCCTCTTGGACAGGCATGTCCCTCTCTGCTCTCTGTTTTCACTGGGGAAGTGGGTGCCAGTTATCTAGTGCAATCAGTGGAAGGGCCAGTTGAGACGCAAGATGCTCTTGTGTTTAAAGTACCGGCCTGCGGACTCAGAAGATCTGAAATTGGTTCCCATCTCTGCCACTGACTCTCTGTGTGACCTTGGGCAAATTAACTAATCTCCCCTGTGCCTCAGATCCCCATCTGTACAGCAGGGAGAACAACACTCGCTTTCTCCCACCCTCCACTGTCTACTTAGCCTGTAAGCTGTTTGGGGCATAGTCATGTGTACGCATTATGCTGTGCACCATGGGGCCCAGATCTCAGCTGGAGGCTCTAACCGGTGCCAGAATTCAAGGGTTCTCTGTGCCAATATGTGTATTAGACAGGTTGAACAAGAACTGCCAGCACAGAGTTTTTTCTTCTGCTGCCTTTCTTCAGCCTCATTGATCATGTCTTAATAGCCAACACATCGCCTCTAACCCAAATATATAGTACCTGTGATAATACTGTGCTCTTCTATAGCAGTTTCCGTGGAACACCTCTGAGCACTTAGGAAACTCTAATGAATTAAGCCTGAATACTGGCAGGTGGTGGTATTCTCGATTTACAGATGGGGAAACTGAGGCACAGAGCAGCTACGTGCTTGTCCAAAAGTCACCTACAGACTGAATGGCAGACTGAGGAAGAGACACCCTGGACCCTGATCCCTAGACTTGGACTTTAAAGATAGGTCCATTCCATCTATTAATGCTGCTGAATTTTCAATTGCAACTCCAATGGATACAATTGTAACTACATGCAAACCCTCTCAGGAGAGCTATCCTGTCATTTCTGCCTGGGGATAGGTGCCCTGTATCACCAGCACAGATAGGTATATGTACTGTTCTCTCTGGTGGTCTGTACTCTAAATGGGTAAAATTCACCCCTGTATAAAATGCACCACTTAAGCCCATTTTTGTGTTGGCCCTTTGCACAGGAGTGAATTTCATTCCATCTTGAAAATATAATAATATACATAAAGAGAGATTTCTATCAAGATCAGAATATTTCTCTATCTGTTATAGAGGGTGTATGTGTGGGTGTGAGGGGGGGAAAGATTATAGCTACAAAAGAGCTATGGAATACATAATGTTGTGGTATAAAGTTATATTTGGCATGAGTTTGGGATATTTTTAGACTGTAAGTAGATTTCTTTTAAATGGCAGCTGTGTTGAACCTGCTGGAATGTTAGAAGTTGTCCCGACGGAGTTAGATTAGCAGGCAGAGTGCAGATGAAAAGTTTGAAGCTGGAAAATTAATACCACTTATCCCATGTTTTTCAGTTTATTCACTATTTATCAATCATGGTCACATGTGTACGCAGGTGCGCATATGCACGTACACAAACACTGCACTTCTCTAAGACCTTCCATTAGTGAATCTCTAAGCGCTTTACAAAAACAGGTATGAATTATTATATCCATTTTATAGTTGAGGAAACTGAGACACAGACCTCTGTTAAATGGCTTGCAGAAGGTCCCACAGTGAGATGATTGTAGAGTTGAGAATAGGCCTGGTGAGTTTAATACCCAGTACCCTGCTCTGACCAGGACTAGACCATGCTTTGTCAGAGACTTCGCCAACAATTTAACTCAGCCAGTTCCATGCACACAAATGTACCCTCTGGATGTTTTTTTCACCTTTATTTTGTTCCACTGAATTTATTCAAGGGCCATTGTTGCTCTTTGTAACAGCCTGCACAGGGCCTATTGCCTGTCTGCGGACTATAAGATGGAGGGAGTGTCGGGTTAGTTACTTGCTTTCTTCCCAGTTCCCCCAGCCTCTCACACAGGACAATGTTCAGAGGTGCCGGAACTTGCAGTGGGTAGATTCAGACATGGGCTGCACGTGAGGTGACCCCAACACATAGTGATCTCTTGTGAAGCCCACAGGCCATCTCTGGGAATGGGACTATGGGTCCATCCCTCTGTCCCCAAATCCTTCCCCTTTGAGTGGCAGAGTCTGACAGAGATCAAGCATAGCAAAGCCCCTATTTACTCTCTGCAAGGTTCTCTCTGCAATGAATTGAGGTGCTTGTGTCTGAGGAGTGCCCTATAACCCCCTTTCAGATCTGCCCTAAGCCAGAGGCACCAGACCGCCTATTATCATTGGTATTACGGTAGTACCTAGAGGCTTGGATCAGGATCCTCGTTGTACTATGGGGTGGCCATGCCCACTCAGATCCAGCATGTCTATGAATCAAGTGGAAATGACAGTGGGTCATAGGCCTCTAGGGCAGTGGGGAAGGAGGGAAGGTTTGCAAACAAATGTCAAGACCACCCTTCCCTTCCCATACTGCTAAATGGGAGAAAGATCCTGGCTAGG
Organism: Gopherus evgoodei; assembly: GCF_007399415.2. Classification (NCBI taxonomy): domain Eukaryota; kingdom Metazoa; phylum Chordata; order Testudines; family Testudinidae; genus Gopherus; species Gopherus evgoodei. Next base: position 359,974,403 of record NC_044322.1, on the reverse strand, counting down.
TGTGAGTGCGGTCCTTAGGGGGGCACCCTGGTAGGGAAGAGTTTGAGAAGCCTTGTGCTAAAGCTTGGCCTGGATGCTACTGCTTTATCTCTTGTTTCCCTGGCTCTGTGCCTTTCTTCTTTCACCTGGGCTAAAAATGGGATATTGACAAAGTCCTAATGCTGCCCACTGAGACTCTGGAGAAAGGTGGGAGAAAATCCCCAAGCCAGCTCCTCCTCCTCCTCCCAGTCTACCCCTGCCCTAAACTATCCTCTGATTCTTTGATGAAAAAGAACTGCTCTGCTAGATGAAAATTTTCTCGGTCTGGAGGATGCAAAATGTGGTACTGCATTTTACCAGTGTGAGTGGTAACCGGGGCCCAGAAAATGCTGGACAAATGGTAAATACTTTCTCTGCAAGGCTGCATGCGTTGTCTTCATCTCAACAAAACCTGTGCACGGGGGTGGGAGAGAACTGGCTCATCATCTTGGATTTGATGTGTCCATGTTACATTAGCCAAAGGTTTAGCAACGTTCGATTCTTACATTTTTATAATTTCGCCAGACAATATTTGCATTTATTTTAACCATTTAATTTTTTTATCTATTTAAATTTTGAGAGTGGCTGGAAATTATGGGGGCAGGTCAGACAATGGGGAGATCTGATGATAATTATTTGACTCCAGTAAACACTGAGATTCAAAAAGTTAGAGTTTTATAATTGTTAAAACACAGATTGTCAACATCATGTGCCAAAATGTATCAAGTAAATATCCTTAAATCAAACACTAAAAGTTCTCGGGTAGCATTTTTCCTTCTTTGCCTGTCCGTACATTTCCATCATCATGGATGGAACTATATTTTTGTCAGTTTAAGTGTGTACAGTGAAAGCAAAGTTAGTTGACATTTAATGATAAAAATCAAATCCTTCCAAGCAGGGCCGGCTCTACCCATTTCGCCACCCCAAGCATGGCGGCACGCCGCGGGTGATGCTCTGCTGCTCACCAGTCCTGCGGCTCCAGTGGACCTCCCACAGGCATTCCTGCGGAGGGTCCGCTGGTCCCGCAGCTCCAGTGGATCTCCCACAGACGTGGCTGTGTCCCGCGGATGCTCCCTCCCGGCAACTGGCAGAGTGCCCCCCGCGGCATGCCGCTCCAAGCATGTGCTTGGCGTGCTGGTGCCTGGAGCCGGCCCTGCTTCCAAGCCTAATTATCCATTTCTGTGCATACTGAATGTCAATTGCAAACAGCTCCCCATAGCGGATGTGTTTCAACCCCTTTCTGCTGCTGGCTGACTCTCCATAGCCCAGTGGGAGGCCCTGAAGCCACAGAAAGACAGCTGCAGGCCAGCCTGCTCTGGACAGGGTTCATACTCTGGTATCTCTTTCCCTTTTCCTCTTGGAGTTGTATCACAGCCTGCAGTAGCAGAACCCCTGCCACCTGTTGCTAGTTAAATGCTGTTTGGAACATTCCAGGCTTTGCATGAGTTGAGTTGGGATGAACTTGGCAAGACCCTTGTACCTTCATGAATAAATGAGGAGGAAAACTGCAAGGTTTCTAGTGCTTGCAATGCTGGGAGCATGCAGGCTCTCTTGAGAGCCCGGAGGAAAGCACTCTTGAAGGTATGACTTGCTGAGGCTGCAATAGCAATATATATGCTTTCTACTAATACTTCAGTGGTGCCTCCTTCATGGGTCATCAGCAAGGTGTGAACCATCAACCTTCAGAGCTGCATCATAGACCTCTGTCACTTGAGGTGAAGAAGTAACTCTGGTAGCAGTAGTACGTTGTTATCCTGAAGTGGACTAACCTCTAAAAGAGGATATAATATTCTGTGCTGGTGTGTTACATTAGTACCAGCTAGGAGTAGGCCAAACAATGATCTGGAAACTGCCTCTTCATTTCATACCTAGGAATTGTCGTATCCTAACAGACAAGTGCCCTCTAGCCTAGCTTTGATGGCAGACAGTTCCAAAGGCTTCAGAGGAAGATGCAACCCCTTACCCCACTACTACCCCTTCCCCTTACTTCCCACACAAGGAACCTAACTGTGCAAATCTATTCCATAGTTAGGACATACCTCCTCTGCCCCATGTGCTAATCAGCACAAGCCCTGAAGCAATAGGATTGAATAACTATTGTAATTTTTATTCCAATCAGAGTAACTGCTTATGCTACTCTTATCCATGTAATTTTTTCTCAATGTGCTAAACTAGTTTTGCCAGAGTCATATCAAGTAGCAGTGAGTTTCACAGGTTGGTTTAGACCCTTCTTTGTGGATGAAGCTAGGGCTTGGATTGAGGATGAACTGGGAAGAGAGGAAGTTGTCAGTCATGGAAAATGCCATGGAAAAGACCATGTTGACTCTCCTGGTGACCCTGCACAGTATGTCCATGGAGCAGTATGTGTGCCTAGAAAGAAAACCATGCCCTTATTGTGGGAGTGTTTGACACAGCCACAATGCATGCTTGCGCATCGCTGCCCTGTCCAGGTTGGTAGCTGTCCACTGCAGATCTCTGGTGGCAGCATTATGGGAAGCTATAATCTAGACAGGTGCTGGGGTTTTACCATCCTGTCATCTAATCCCAAACCCCTCCTGATGCTCCAACCATTGCTGCTGCCAGGGGAGCTGCATGAGGGGCAAATCTTGGGTACCATTACAGCTGCCATAGTGTGATGTTCTCACAAGAGAATCCGGGTGAGGAAGCCTGTTTGATGTGAATAGCTGCTGCAGCTTGCAATGACACCCCACAGCCTGTTCTTTCGCCTGGTCCTACAGTGCTGATTGCAGCCTAGAGCAGTACTTCTCAAAGTGGTGGTCCGTGGACTGGTGCCGGTCCGCTAGCCATCGGCTGCCAGTCCGTGGCGAGTTTCCTCATAAGAGCATCGAATAGGATAATAATGTGGCACCAGTCCCTGGCACATTGGAAAAAAAAATTCCCGGTCCCCCACATCAGATAGCTTGAGAAGCACTGTCTTAGAGAACTACAGAGGGTGGGAGACAGTGGACAATGTCCTGCTTCATGGCAGATCCCTGCTTCTCCCCCCACATCCCCTGGATATGCAATTGGTCTTGTCCACTCTGAATGGAGAAAGCACAGGGGATGTACTACCCCATTGTGTTGGGCCTGTCTGTGAGATGCCTGGTTAACTGTAAGCACCAAAGGCTGAAATTTTCAAAGCTGCCTAGGAGATTCAGATGCCTGTTTCCCAGCATCCCAAATCCCAGAGCTGGCTTTGGAAACCCCAGCCTAGCAGCCTGGAGGCCAGATGGCTGTTGGAAGCCAGCCAAGATGTCTCTTTTATCCTGTGTTTGATTAAAGGAATGAACTCTAAGGCCCCGCCAGCCCTGGGATTGGAGTGACGTGAGACAGCCAGGCCTTGCAAGCCGTGCTCCCTTCAGCATGCCGCTAATGGCACCTTCAAATCTCTCCTTTTGTTACGGCCCCACAAAGAGCAGCAGCAACCAGGTATTTAGAATGTCTTGCCTCCAAATGCCTCTGCCAGAAACATTTGATAGAGACACATGCTCACCTCACACATCCGCGTGCACCAGACATATTTGATGAAGGCATTTGTTAGCAGAGATACTTAGAATGCGTGCTCCTGCTGCCACCTTCTCTGATTCCTGTAATGAAGAGATTTTTAAAGTGCTATTCTGACGGCTGCTTTACATCTCGGGTGGTATTATGAGGAGTCTGAGTCAGCAGTTTAATACCCAGCCATCTCTTGGAAGAATTTGGACTGTTTGTTTACTATGTTGAGCACAGCCTGATCCTCTCCGCTATTAATTGACAGGCAGGGATGCTTTCTCGGCTGTTTTAGAAGGCTTGCTGCATCTGCTCAGGCTCTGGGAAATGCACATTTGGATTATTAGCAAATAGGATATTATTTCAGTGCAAACATATCTCTTGATACTGGAGGTGTCAAATACTCTGCCTAACCATCATTTTTTAAATATAGTTTATAGTTTTCCTTGCTTCCCTGCACCACCTACTACTGTATCTGCATTGTAAAATTCTTGTACAGTGTGTCTATGTGTAAATTATATAGATCTATAATTACACCCACAGAGATCTATCCATATTTATATGTAGGAGAGAAAGGGAATGTCTTACACACACACAACCTCCTTTAGGTCACGCACTCTGATAATTACAGTGTAGTTACACTGTGGTTGTGCATTTTTTGCTACCTGTAATTACCACTAATTCCTACAACCAGAAAGGTCACCAAGTGATTTGAGAATAAATACATTGTAAACAGGATGTAGTTAATAAACCTGGATTCTAATGGTGCTTGTATTAAATGCACCAGGAGGGGTGCTAAGTAAAGCAGTCATGTCATTGAGGTTCTGATTATATGAATTAATGGTAGTTACATAATGAAAAGCCAAATCACTGTACTTGTATCAAAGTGACTTTGATGAAGTGTAACAATTACACTGAGTGCAGTGTAAGGACACTATAAATACAGCGCCCTTTTCAGAGTGTGACCCACTCTTTAGTCACTAATATTACTATGATCAAAAGTGCCAAGTGCATTTATCTGTGATTCATGTTTATCCAGATCCCAACTGCTGCTGTGTATTGGGGGAAATTTCAGGGAAACTCCTAAGTTGACTTCTGAAGATTCATGGCTAAAATACCTCATTTGTTGTTTGACAAACTTTTTTTAAAACAAAAGACCAACCAACCAATAGGGGAGCACAACACTGCCATCAGCTCTAGGTTGACCAATTGCAGAACAACAGTTAAAAGTGAGACGTTTTGCAAACAACTTGTCTGGAAACTTGCACTGTAACTCTTTAGGAAATTCTTTGTCGGAATGAATCAGTGCATGGAAATTGGGATTAGGCCATGAAGGATTTTCTGATTTTTGGGCTCAATGGATAATGAATTTTATTTGGACCAGCTCTAGTTTTTGTGCGTGGGCAGGTCACAGGAATGAATCCCCTTGTTAAGTAATATATCCTGGGGCCTGGAAAACTCTAGTTTGAAAATCCTTGCAGTTTCTTTTAGATGGATGTCTGTGCTGTGTGCACATGGTGATTGGGTCTGGGGTATATGACTGTGTATCTTGGAGGAAATCCTGGACCCACTGCAGTCAGTGGGATTTTTGTCATTTATTTCAGTGGGGCCAGGATTTCACCCCTACTGTCTGGGTAAGTGGGGCTAGGTGCATGTTTCAGGGGATCAGTCTTTTTGGTGTCAGGGAAGGTGTGTGTGGAGGGATGGTACGTAACTGCTCTGTGTGTTTGCTTGGGAAGTATGGGCATGAAATCTGTCTCTTTTCTACCTGCTTCCTTCTGCTGCTCTGATCTCTGCTTGTTCTCTCCTGCAGTCCCACATGTGGGACCCCCCCGGCAACCTAACCTACCTCTTGAGAAGATAAGATACCGCTTGGTGCATGTGTGTGTGTGTATAATATAATTTTTTCTGTCTGAGGCTCTCCTCCTGCATGTCAGGGCCTCACGTTCTTCCCATGCACCTGCCAGGAGAGGCATGGACTAGAACAGCTTTGCTTGATGATTTAGCATTTTGTTCCTGTATATAAAGTGTGTGTGGGGTGGGAGGGAGGGAGTTGCTCCTCTCTCTCGCTCTCCAGGGTTGCAGGTGTAGTAGGCTCTCTTCCTAAGAGAGGTTTCCCCATAGCACCATCTGAGCTGCAGACAGTGAGTTGTTCTTCAGGCTCCAATACCTGTCTCCACCACGCACCCAGGTGATTTTGTGATTAAGGGAACGTCTATACGGCAGTACCCGGGGCACTGAGTCTCAGAGCCCAGGTCAATTGACACCCAACCCCCCTGCGGAGTTTCACAGCCCACACTTCAATTTTTAGCCCCACAGTTGGAGCCTCACAAGCCTGAGTCAGCTGACCCAGGCCAGCCGTGGCTGTGCCATGCCGTGGGACTTTGATTGGAGTGTAGATGTTGCTGTAGGCACTGGACTGAGGCTCAGGAGAGCACCTATTGCAGGCTTGCACGAGAGAGCAACAGGATACAGCCAGGGATGGGAAGAGAATCCAAACCCTCCACCTTTCTCCCTGCACTATCTGTTTGCTGACATCCTTCTCTCCTTCCATCAGCTGTCACAGTTCTTCGCTCCTCTCATTTCATCCTCCCGCACTCCATTCTGGTCGATCCCCCCATCTCCCTCTTCCTCGCTAACGCTTCACCCCCTGCCTTCCATCTCGCTTCACTCCTCCCCCATTCTGTTTTAATTGGCTTCTCCAGATCATCCTAGTTTCCTGGCCTCTGAACCTTCAGCCAGAGCCGAATGGCCTGTGATTTCCGCTCGCCTCCAGATCTAAACCCTGTCATTGCTAACCTGCTACAGAAATCAGCAGAATGAGAAGTGTGGGGGAGGATAGAGAGGAACAGACTAGCCACAACTCATCAGCCAGCCTTGGTCTGCAGCAGGAGTGTTCACCTCAGATCCAGGACTAAGGAATCACTTTTCATAACCCGGTATGGTCCAGAGAGATGCCAACAGGACCCAGAGATTCTCAGCCTGCTGAGAAGTGCTGTGAGAGACCGACTGTACGCACCTAATTAAATGGTAATGAAAAAGCAAAGCAAAACAAAACTGGACTTGGAAGAATGGGAAAGGCAAGGGGCCGTTATCAGAAATTGCCCCTTTCTCCCCACCTCCAACCTCCATCAGTCGATGACTGGGCTGACAGGTTGTGGAACTGCAGTGACTGCAGACATTCAAGGCCGAGACTAGACACAAATCTAACATAGGGTGACAAGGCATCTGGTTTTTGACAGAACACCCAGTTGAAAAGGGATCCTGGTGGCTCCGGTCAGCACTGCGCAGCGGGGCTGGCAGGTTCCCTGCTAGCTTCTGCGCTGTGCGGCTCCCAGGAAGCAGCCGGCATGTCCCCCATCCAGCTTCTACACGTAGGAGCAGCCAGGGGTCTCTGCACACTGCCCCTGCCCCAGGGACCGCCCCTGCAGCTCCCATTGGCCGGGAACCATGGCCAATGGGAGCTGCGGGAGTGGCACCTGCAGACGGGGCAGCGTACAGAGCTGCCTGGCCATGCCTTTGGATCGGAGTTGGAGAGGGGACCTGCTGGCTGGTTCTGGGAGCTGCTTGAGGTAAGCGCTGCCCAGAGCCTGCACCTCTGACCCCATCCTGCACCCCAATCCTCTGCCCCAGCCCCGATCTTCCTCCTGCCCTCCGAGCCCCTCAGTCCCAGCCCATAGCACCCTACTATATCCCAAACCCCTTATCCCCAGCTCACCCCAGAGTCTGCATCCACAGCCAGAGTCCTCATCTCCCTGCATTCCTCAACCCCAGCCTGGACCCCCCTCCTACACCCTGAACCCCCTCATTTCTGGCCCCACCCCAGAACCCGCACCCCCAACCCAGAGTCCGTACCTCTTACCACACCCCAACCCCCTGCCTCAGCCTGGAGCCCCCTCTCATACTCTGATGCCCTTGGCTCCACCCCTCTGCCCGGACCCCCCTCCTGAACCCCTCATTTCTGGCCCCACCCCAGAGCCCTCACTGCCAGCTGGAGCCCTCACCCCCTGCCAGCCCCCAGCGCTCTGAGCCAGCTCAGTGAAAATGAGGGAGTGAGAATGGGGAGAGCGAGCGACAGAGGGAGGGGGGGATGGAGTGAGTGGGGGCTGGGGCCTCGGAGAAGGGGTGAGGCCTAGAGGAGAGGCGGGGACGGGACGGGACGGGGCAAGAGTGTTCAGTTTTGTGCAAGTAGAAAGCTGGCAACCCTAATCTAACAGCATAATGAGAGTGAACGAACCCTGGGACCCAGAGATCAGCCAAAAGCCACCTCCAAGCCAAACAATTTTACTATACAGGAATTGGCTGCTGTCTCACAGAAGGCTGCAGCCTTTCCCCATATTGGCAAATCAGTCCTAATTTCCACAGTTTTGTCTCGCCTCCTGTAACCTAGGCCTGAGGTGAAAATGAAGATTCTCCTGTGAACTTCTTGCAGGGTACATGCCATCACAATACAACACAACCACCCTGTTAATGCAAAAGTCACAGTCACGTGACATATCATAAAGCCACAATTACTTGGTCCCACAGATTTTGAGAAATGGATGAAAGCGCGCACACACACACACACACACACACACACACCTACCCACCCACCCACCAGCTGGGCTTTTCTGGCCCTCCTCAGACTTTCTAACCGGTGCTACCGGCAGTCTTTCACTTCAAACTCTTTCCTTTCCACCTGGCATAGGCTCCTCCTTGAGCCACTTAAATGGGCTCGGGCCAGGGGCGGGAGGCACCTGCTTGACTAAATGGTCTCCAAGCTGGCAGCATAGCATCAAACTCTCACACCCACACAAAAAACAGAGTGACCTGCTGTCATAACCTTAGTCCCAGATTTGGACCTTAGCGTCCAAAATATGGGGGTTAGCATGAAAACCTCCAAGCTTAGCTACCAGCTTGGACTTGGTACTTGCTGCCAAAAAATTATAGTGTTTTGGGGCACTCTGGTCCCCCTGAAAAACCTTCCCTGGGGATCCCAAGACCCAAATCCCTTGAGTCTCACAACAAAGGGAAATAATCCTTTTTCCCTTCCCCCCTCCAGGTGCTCCTGGAGAGATACACAGACACAAGCTCTGTGAAACTACACAGAGTGACTCCCCCTCTCTGTTCCCAGTCCTGGAAACAAAAAGTACTTTCCTCTTCACCCAGAGGGAATGCAAAATCAGGCTAGCAAATCCAACACACACAGATCTCCCCCTGATTTCTTCCTCCCACCAATTCCCTGGTGAGTACAGACTCAATTTCCCTGAAGTAAAGAAAAACTCCAACAGGTCTTAAAAGAAAGCTTTATATAAAAAAGAAAGAAAAAATACATACAAATGGTCTCTGTATTAAGGTGACAAAATACAGGGTCAATTGCTTAAAAGAATATTGAATAAACAGCCTTATTCAAAAAGAATACAAATCAAAGCACTCCAGCACTTATATTCATGCAAATACCAAAGAAAAGAAACCATATAACTTACTATCTGATCTCTTTGTCCATACATTTAGAAATAGAAGACTAGAAAGTAGAAACTACTTCTCCAAAGCTCAGAGAAAGCAGGCAGCCCGAAAACAAAGACTCAGACACAAACTTCCCTCCACCCAGAGTTGAAAAAATCCGGTTTCCTGATTGGTCCTCTGGTCAGGTGCTTCAGGTGAAAGAGACATTAACCCTTAGCTATCTGTTTATGACACTTGCAGAAAGCACAGAGCCACAACTGCCATCTCTGCAGCAGTACCCCTCCCTTCTACCCCCACTCAGTTAAATTCAAAGAAACTCTACAAGGTGTCCCACCAATGCTAAATGCCCCTTCTAACTGCTCATAGACATCCCCCAAAAGCTAATGAGCCAACCTCTTCCTGTCAAGCAAACAAACAACCCAATACCAGGGGGACAGGACCACGCACTCTCCTGGTGCTGGGGCGAACCCCCCCACGAGGGTTTAACGTACGTCATCAGAGTGCTGGAGAGGAGGAAAACAGCGAGCCCCTCGGGGATGGGAAGTGGGGGTGAAATTTCTTGAATGATGAAGTGCTGTAAATACAGATCACATACATAGAGCTGAATGAGCTGTCCCCTCCCAGCCTCTCCCTCCCCAGCGGGGCTTGGCTACATCCTCTGTTCAGGTTTCAGCATCCATCTCTCTGCAGCAGCAGCGTATTCCTCCCACACAGACCCTGCTGGGAGCCTGGCACCATGCTGGCAGCCTGCCATGCTCCCATCTGCCTCCCACTCCATCCCAGTCTGCTATTGTTTCCAATCAGTTTAGGAAACAACACTGAAAACAATTAGAAAAGATAACGAGGAGGAATTACATAATTACAGGCCATTGAATCCAAAGCATTTCACAGGCTGAGTTCTGCCCAAGAGCAGTGAAAGTGGGGAGAAGGGGACATAATCACACTCTTCTTTGCCTTAACTTGCCTACCTGAAGGGTGTCCTGGCTGTGGCTGAGCTTTGCAAGGTCCTTGGCTGGCATGAGAAGAGCTTTCCCCAGAAGACCAGTGCTTTACAGGGCTAGAGGAAGGGGGAATCAGTCATTTCTTCCATCCCATCTCAAGGTTGGTAGAGGTTTCAGATTCAGCATTACACAGTGGGTCATCGTTAGACATCAGCCCTAGCTGGTGGCAATAAGGAAGATGTTCAAGGAGCTAACCCGCTATCGAGGTCCCCAGTGAGGCTTATGCAATAGTTCCTCTGGCCAACTGATGGCTTCCGTGTGCCAGCAGCAAGATACCAGGCAGGCAGCGGGCAAGTGGCTGTCAAGGATTTGATAGTAGCCCTTTATCCAACAACAAATCTGTGCCCACCTAGGACTTCACGGTTGTCACTCTCCTGAAAACAGTTGCCAGTTGGCACTTGATAGTGACAGCAAAGATCAAACTCAGATTCTCCAGAGCCAGAAGCTAAGGGCCCCTCCATTTAAACTAAAGGGGAATCTTCCTACTTTAAGCAGTATAGGGCCTATAGCACATAGGTATGCCGTTTTTATTCTGTCCTTTAGGGGCAGCATTACACTCTCTCTCCCTCCCTCCCCCCATTTCATTACAAATTCTGTTAATATACAGGCTGCAATTGCAAATATAGACCAGGTTTCTTTTTTCTTTCCTGCCTCCCTTTCTCAAAACATCTGCCATAAAGCCCTTCACTCAAGGAGGGTCCCTTCTAATGAGATTGGCCAAAGTGGCTTTTAGTGAAGGACCCATCACACTTATAGATTCATAGACTCTAGGACTGGAAGGGACCTCGAGAGGTCATCGAGTCCAGTCCCCTGCCCTCATGGCAGGACCAAATACTGTCTAGACCATCCCTGATAGACATTTATCTAACCTACTCTTAAATATCTCCAGAGATGGAGATTCCACAACCTCCCTAGGCAATTTATTCCAGTGTTTAACTACCCTGACAGTTAGGAACTTTTTCCTAATGTCCAGCCTTCACTCTGTTCAGATTTCAATGTGTCTCTGTATCAGCCATTTTTAGTAATCCCAAATTCCTTACTGAAAAGCAGTTACAGCTTCTTTGATAACCACTTACATTTAGATAGCACCTTCCGTCACAAACAATCCCACAATCATTGTAGCCATCAATGCATCCACTGTTGTAAAGCAGCCACTGCAGGAGTGGAACACAGCAGCTGTTTAACAGCACTCAGGAACACTGCACAAGAGTGAAAGGGAAAGGGAAAAACACTCCACCCATATTCACTGCTTGGTGCTGCATTCCTCCCCAGAAGTGGCTGCATTTCAAATGATGGGGCAGGCAGTTCTTTTTAATGTAGTGCTTTGGGACCTGTGGGAATGAAACCTACTATACAGAAATGTAAGGTGTCACTACTCGGTCACTGTTACAGCACAATGGGAACTGGTTTAAAGATGAACTCTGATATCAGATGATTCTCCACTCCACCCATATCTTTGATTCTTGTGAAGTGTTCCTGACTGCTGTTAAACAGCTGCCATGTTCCACCCCTGCAGTAGCTGCTTTACAATGGTGATGCAGTGATGGCTACAAAGTGTTCTGAGATTGTTTGTGATGGAAGGTGCTATGTAAATGAAAGTTAGCTCCTGTCTGCACAATAAAGTCAGAGACCACTTGGCTTCTGGTCTATCCATCCTGTTGGAAAATGACGTGAGTAAACCCTGCTATGAATGGGTTTGTTAACCCTCCGAGACAAATGCTCATCTGGTTAATTTCACCTCTTCAAACCCCTGGTGTAGGTATGCCACTGTGGCCTCTTGCACTAAAAATACCAGCCCTGTGCATACACAGCACAAACCTGGTGAGTTGTTTGTATAGCTCAAGAGAGAGAACAATTCTGTGTACTTCTACTGCACTTTTCACTGGAGGATCTCAAAGCACTGGAGGACCACATGCAGATCTTCCTTGTGAGGTAGATATCACTCACAGATATGGTACAGAGGTAACTGGGTGAAACTCTATGGCCTGTGTTATACAGGTGGTCAGATTGGATGACCTGATAGTCCCTTCTGGACTTAAAATGGATCTACAATTTAATATGAATCAGTAAAGTGAGGACAGAAGAGCTGCAGTGACTTATCTTAAGACCACACAAGTCAGCAGAAGAGCTGATATAATGACCCCTATACAAGTCATCAGTAGGATTTAAACCAGAGACATTCAATACCATGCTACAGCCCACTACCATTTGAGTTATTGGAATAACTTCTTTAAAAGTAGCAACTGCAGCAGGCTGCTATCTTCCATTAGACCAACCACTTGAGGAGCACATGACATACCAATTATTAGGGTGTTATACTGGAAATACAGAGCCCAGAAGCCCTAACTAAGCCTGTGGTCTTATGCTGACCATGTGCCTCCTCAATAAGCCACAAAACCAGTCTTCTACTTGACTCCAGACATGCTCTGACTTCCTTCCATCTTGAAGCTCAAGAACTTACTTGTTTGGCTGTATGCATCTCCTGACAGACAGAATAATTAAACATCACCCATGAGTACTAACATTACCAGTGATCTTTGATATCTGCTCTGGCTCTGAACACTCTTTTATCCTGATTCAATCTATTGCAGCTGCTTAGTGTGAATTCCCCCTTTCTTCCTTAACTTCTTGACCTCAGCAATTTTACCATTACCATGTTCTTCATGATCTAGGGGTATTTCACACCTTCTGAAAAGAAACCACTGCTGCTCCCCTTTCCTGACAACACAGATTGGGACGCTCCCGCAGAAAGACGTCTGGGCCTTCTCTTACTCTCAGTGACCTGTTACCAACTCCCTATTAAAACCAGACACTACATAAGCATTGCAGTAGCCTAATTTTCAAATTTAAAGTCCTATCTGAAACCATACATACTATGTGTATGTACAGATAGGCTTCAAGGTCTCATTCCAGCTCTGCAACTGGATAATAGTACTCACCTTTGTAAACTGCTTGGATATTTGGATCCAAAAACACATTAAAAAAAAAAGCATCATTATTTTAGAGATTAGACAGGATAACTCTAGAATAGATGAGATGCACACGTGGTAGGAGTGGACATTTCCTATTTAACCAGTACATTTGGTTCTTAATTACCACAGTGATGGGCACGCCAGAAATACAGAGAGAAGAGAAGGAGAGAGATTACACATCCTGATTCAGCAGGAGAAAGGATGGTATTGTGGTTAAGGGCCAAAATTAGAACTGAGAAAATAGAAACTCATTTGCCATCTCTGCCACAGACTCTTTGTGATGTTGGGCAAGTCACTTAATCTCTTTGTGCCTCAATTCTATATCTGTAAAATGGGGATAATAATCCACTCTTTCCTCTACACTTGTGTGTTTAGATTGTAAAATCTTTGGAGCAGGGAATAAGTACATGTGCAGTACTTTGAGGTCCTTCATTCCAGGTGGGCTCTCTAGATGTTACCATAATGTAATTAATAATTTGCACTTGCAAAGTCATCCCATGGTCATTATGCAGAAAACTAGGAACATTTGGGTTGGGAACAGGGGGAAGCCAGGACTTCAAAGGGAGAGATGGGAAGCAAGAGCAGATGAAATACTTAAGGAAGGGAGCCTGTGTTCATGAAAGTGTCTTTGTGATTAATGAAATAAGAGGCAGGTAAAAACTCAACAGCAAATGTCTGAAATGTGGGCAAATGGTCTCTAGGTAAAAGGCTCTTCAAAGCTTTCAACCAGGCAACAATGGCTCTTTAAACTATCAATGGTAACAAACCATCATGCTGACTTTTTTATGCACTTGAGCAGAACGAGAGCCCCTGTTCCACAATGGGATGGGGTCGGGGATGTTCCATTTTTGTCTCTCTTCAGAGACATTCCTTATGGCACCGGTTTGATTACCCATGATTCCGAAAACAGCTGCCCACCATCAGGGCCATTCCCAGTTGGGACGGCACAATGAACGCAGCAATTTGATTCGATGTGCGAAACTGAAAGGGACCCCTGCTGCCCGCAGGCTCACTGTCTCCCATCGAAGCTAAGGCTGTTCACTGTTACTCCATCCCTTTCCTTCTATAGCAGAAGGCCGAAAAGAACCTGCCCAGGCTTCTAGGGAAAGACACCCCCTCCCATCTTGCCACTAACCATAGCAATTTGTCCACCAGCACCCTATGATCTTAATTCCTTGCAGGTGTCTTCCCTCTTCAGACTCAATCCTGTTAGTGGTCCAAACACCTACTGATGTCATAGGGCTTTCTAGAGCCATTGGGGGCGGGGGGGTGGGGCAGGCGTGAATCTGTTTGAACCATCTGAATTGTGCTTCGAAGATCCTTGAATGCCTTCCTGCACTCAAGGAGCTGTCGGCAAAACACCACCTAGCACGAGCAAATATTAAACAAAAAACGGCGGCGACAAAAAAGAGGCAAATAAGAGTGAAGAGGAAAAAAAGGAGTTTCAAAACCTGGAGAACATCAAGAGCCTGTTTCCATGGCAACCCTTCCTCCATACAGTCGCTCTAGCTCAAGCCCGTTTTAATCAGTGGCAGCATTTGCCAATAAAGTCTACTCTGCTCTGTGCTCCTTCCCACAGATCAACCCCAGGACAGGCAGGGCTGCATGCCCAAGAGGCAAGGAGGATTTTTGCAGTGAGGTTCTTGAGGTGACAGTAGCTAGAGAGGAGATACAGGCCCTTCTGTTGAGGAAGGCTTGTGGTGCAGAACTCCAGGCGTGGGGGGCCCATTGTGCATATCTCTGCAGCCTTCTCTGCACTAGCTGCTGCTTAAAATTGCCCCAACACTGCAACGTCAACAGTGGGAGTTTTAGCACAAGCATGAATGGACCCGTGGTTTTAATCACTGTGCCCTCTTAGACCTGTTCCAAGCATGCGTGGGCTTTGTAGTGGTTCAGAGACCAGCAATTGCCTGCACCTTGTCTCACTAGCAGTGCCATCATCGCCAGAGGACAGCTGAGCCAGTGAAATCAAAAGCAGGAGAAGTTAAGAAACAGCAGGTCTTGTAGACACAACTGCAAATCTGCCTGCAGTTACTGCCTACGGGGCAACACCCAGGCTACACTGAGGAGGCAGAGAATAGGGAGATCCTGACCCTGGGCCTTGGGTCCTACTGTAGGTAAGCTGGCCTGCCAGGGTGGTGAATGGAGGTCTTGTTTGAACTTTGGCAGCTGCTGAGAAAGCGAGACAAAGTGTGTTAGGTTAGAGCATAGCAGGCATTATCTGTGTCCCTCTGCAGCTGCCCTGATTTATTTCTCAATAAGTTTTGTGGGACAACAGCTTGGCCAATATATTATGGGTTTACAGAACAAGGCAATTGTCTTGGCATGGACTCCTGCTACTACCCCTCCCCCGTAAGATGGTGCTGTCCAGACTGAGGAGAAACAACCCCAAAGGGATGAGAGTGCCAAGAGCAAAATATATATACATATAAATTAGAGTTTTATAGACAAAACTTTCCAGCTGATTCCAAACTCCTCCCATCTCCAAGCTTCTGACTTTGGAGTCTTTGTTCAGGTCTGTACCCAGGGGCTGTGCCACTATACATACTAAGTTGAGAAGCAGTCCCGATATCACAGGTGTGGCTAGGGGAATGGCAGCAGGGGGCAGGAAGAGAGGGCTCAAATATCAAAGGCCCTAGAAAGAGAGGAAAATACAGCATTTCTTGCCGTTTGCTTGACTAGGTTCTGGGTGGGTCAAATCCCATCCCTCACTCCCAAGTTCCCCTCTTCACTTCCTGTCCTTACTTGTTGTGTGGTGATGCTGCCATGCTCTTATAGCAACTGCGGCATTTCAGCCCAGGCTGCATTTCAGTGGTAGATGAATGATTCGAGTGTACAAAGGATGTAATCCCGCAGACCTTTACTCTGGCCAGGAGTCCCACTGAACTCAATGGGGCGCCTTGCCTGCATAAGAATGACTCACGTGAGAAAGGGTTTGCAGCAGTTCCCTTGTTTGCAATAGTTTGTCAAGCACTAAGGGGTCTTTGGAAGAAAGGCTCTGCACAAACATCTGTCATGGTTACACTGTTACTAATTAATGATTTCAGCAAGAGTCCGTTTCCCCTACCATGACACTGAGTCTCCATCACAAGAACGGCAGGTAGAATTGCTTCTCTTCTCCCATCTGAAAGCATCTTCCACTACCCCTTCCACCATCCGTTGGCAATTCAACTCAAAGCAAGAATGACTGAAAACTGTAAAGGTGGGTGGGATTTTCAAACATATAATATCCTAAAATATCTGTTAGCTGGACATTATTAACAACTAGCATTCTTCTTCTGAATCATAACCCATATGACTCATCACTTATTCTGGCCATCCACGCCAATAAAATCAGCTACCATTGACAGCCATTATTACTGAATGAGAACCATCCTTAACAAAAAAAAATAAAATAAATGAACAGTGCAATAGCTGTCTCCAGCCCCGTCATATTTACATGGGCCTGTCGCACCACGCAAGCTCAACCAGACACACGAAATAACATTATGACATGCGACCACCAACTCAGAAAATAAAGAAAGTACCCGTTCCTGCTCAGCCCCCCTCACCACCCTGCTGTCTTCAGCTTGCAACGCTGTCTCTGAGCTAACCAGCCTGAAATTGCCTAAAGGAGTCTGACAGGTAATTTTTACCATGGCAGAGGATAGTAATTTTGCTGTCCAGAGGCAAGATCTTCAACTGCATCGGAAAATACTTACACCCGTAGAACACAAGTTTAATATAATAACAATTCCAGGAGAGCACAGTGAGTAATTCTCTCGTCCTTCCTCCAGCATTCCCTTTCCTCCTCAGTGGTTGACGAATGTTTACAGAGTTTTGCTTTAAGAAACACCTCCAAAGAATCTCCGTGGAATAAATCAGGTATCTCACCCATGAAGGGTGATTATCCGTCTCTTGTTTGTGCAAAGGACCTTCAAGTGATTGCTAGGCCCCAGACAGGCTTATGAGTTATTGGCTTTTCCACGCTCATGAAAAAATCATCATGTTTATCTCTGGAAGTGAAATACCCTTTTCTAGACACAATCCAGAGGGCGGGATGGGAAGAGAACAGGTGGCACATGGAGGGCTGGCAAAGGAGGATTTATGGCATTAGATGCCTCTCTCAGTGGGATCCAGATACAAACCCCACATGGAAAAGTCTCAGACTGTATTGCAGATAGAAACATTCAGCCAAATGGACAATGCACAGCACAAAGGCTCTTGTATAGAAGGGATTCCCCCCACCCAAAACAATCATCGCTCTGGGGCAAATTCTTCCCAGAGAACACCCCTGGTCTGTAATCCAGATCCCTGGGGAACTGGGGGACACAAGATCCTCTGCATTCATCTCCGCAAGCTGCAGAATCTCTCCATGGCCTTAAGGCTCAGCTGGGAGCAGACTCATGAGCCATGCCTGTGCCCACAACTACCCCACCCCTTTGTGGCAGCAGGCAGGGAGCTCCCATTAAGCTGTGAGCCATGACAGGGAATACATTACTGCTCTTAGCACACCCCCTCTTGTGCACCATAGAACCACAACACATCCAGGGGACTGCAGATCTTTGCACCCAAATCTAGGGAAAGACCAGCCCCCATCTGCAGTATTTTACTATAAACAAAAGAATGTCTCTCTGCCAAAACATCCCTTGCATTCCACTCCAGAAGAGGTGGCAGGGCCTCCATCCACTCTGTAGTCCAAGGGACACGGGCAGCTGAAGAAAGCCTCTCGAAGGTCATCTTCATTCCCTGCTGAGATATTCTCTTCTAAGACTGGGCAGAGGAGAAGTGGGAGGTGATCATCCCTTCAGAATGTAAAGTTCAAGAGGCTCAGCTCAGGTGCTCTGCCCAACCTTGGGCCAGATCCTCAGTTGGTATAAATCAGCATGGCTCTATTGAGCTCCATGGAACCACATGGATTTATACCAGCTGAGGTACTGGCCCCTGAACCTCCGGGGTTTGCAGAACTGGGCTGGGAATGCCACAAGACCAGCCTTTTCTGGTGGCATGTTGGCATATTCCAGAGGGAAGAATGGTCTTTGTTTAGAAGAGGGGGCTGGGATAGGCAAGACTCCTGGGTTCCATTTTTGGTGTTACGTATTATTTGCATCGCTGTAGTGTCTAGGTGCCCCAGTTGTGGAACAGGACCTTGTTGTGCTAGGTGCTGTACAAGCACCGAACAAAATGATGGTCCTGGCCCCAAGGAGTTTACCAGCTCTGCCCTGGACTCTGTGTGACCTTGGGCAAATCACTTAACTTTGGTGTATCCCAATTGGAAAATGGAGAGAAATGATATTCCCCAACCTCGGAAGATTGTGAGGAAGAGTGAGCACTTGGTCGTGCATCCATCCAAGTCAACGGGAAAGCTGTTGTTTCTTCAGATTAATAGATGGTGGTGGTGGAGGATCGAGGCCCAATTCATTAAAATCCCTTAGAGGACCTGTCTGCAAAGAATTGCTTATTTCTCCTTGTAGTCTGAGCTAAAGCCACCAAGTTCAGAGAGAAATAAAAACATGACTGGGAAGCAGAGACAGCTTTATCCAAACTTTCACCAACCTCAAAAAACTTTTGGGCCAATTCTTCCCCTCTCTGAGCCATTCACCAGCCATGGTTTGTAGAGCATCTGATTTTAATCTTGAACATCAGCCACAATTTAGTAATCAGATACGACGTCTCCCAAGGAAACCTTGTGACTATCAGTGAGAGGGACTCTGAAAGGATGTTATGGACTTGCTGCATGAGCTAACAGGGAGCAGACTCAGCAGGTTGGTGATATGCGAGCCTTTTACCTCTGGCAGCCTAGATTCAAATGGGGGTGTTGTGTGAGGTCCCCCATTCCCTGTCATCATCTTTCTCTCCATCACTCAGGCCTGTAACTTGGGAGTCTTTTTCAGCTCCTCCCTCTCTCTCTAGCTGCCTCACATCCTGGGTATTTCCAAATCCTCTCACTTCTTCCTCCATCACATCTCTGCGATCCAACCTTTCCCCTCTGTCCAGACAGCAAAAGCTCCAATCCAGGCTCTCACGGTCTTCCAGCTCCCAGTCCTGGCATGGGGATACATTTCAGGAAACCTATGGCTGCTGATTCAATGCAGTCTGTTATTATGGAATCAGAGTTCAAAGTCGTAAGGGACCACCAGATCATCTAGTCTCCTGCACATCACAGGTTACTAAACCCCCCAGCCCAGTTACACCGTATTGAGCCCAATGATAGTTGGTTCACAATCCCACCCACCCCCCAAAGCCAACATTCTCTCATTGGCTAGAGATCATGAGAGGATGTTGCATATTCTCAAAAAGTGTGAAGAAGACAGATCATAGGAACATAAGAATTGCCAGAGTGAATCGGATCCAAGGTCCCTCTAGCCCAAAGTCCTATATCTGATAGTGGCCAGTAGCAGATGTTTCAAAGGAAGGAATAAGAAACACATAGTAGCAGATGCAGGATAATCTACCCCCATATAGGTCTCACCCTGATCTCTAATAGTTAGAGGTTGGCTTAATCCCTGAAGCACAAAAAGCTTTAATATCCCTTTCAAAAATTGTCATTAATTCTAACTCTGGCTAGGCCACTGGGGATTTGTCCCAGTATCACTGTGTAGCTGCAATACTGCAATTCCCAATATGGACAGGAAAAGTTGCTATTTGCACCAGTGGGGCTTACCTCTGCTGTCAGGGCATTAGCATCTTTGCCGGTCTCTAGGAGGGGCTCATACAGGGCGGGTGCACAGCTATCTGGCCTCCGGTGTCTTGGATCAGAGCAAATCCTCAGGCCAAAGGGTGTGGTTCACGTGCCTGACTGAAAGGGGATATCATTCTCTTTTCTTTAAATCCAGGAGTTTCTCCCTTTCCACTACAGGCGAAGGAGCTGCTTCGGGTATTTTAGATCAAGAAACCGAAGGTTACTGAGCCAATCACTGCGCTCAGACTCTATTTCGTGGAGTCTCTGTTGGACTCAATCTGAACTAAGTCATCTAGGCTGGAAATACAGGTTTTGCTCTTTGTGAATAAGAGAAACACAACAGGGAGAGACAAGAAAATGGGACAGACAGGTTGAAAGAAGTGGGGTGGGGAAGAGGGATAGAGAAAAAGGGAGAAAAATGAGAAACTGCCACTGTAAATGCAAGCAAGACCCCGGAAGGAATTCTAACCCAGCACACACCAGCTCTGCTCTGACAGGCAGTTAGGTAAGGTTGGAGGAGAGGGGTCGGGATAGTCCGGGTACACCTATACTGGAATAAAAGACCCATGGTATGGTTGCAGCTGGCCTGGGTCAGCAGACTCAGGCTTGAAGGGCAGACAGTCAGGCTCTTCCTGGAATCCAGGCTCGGACCCTCCCCACTTGGGGTCCCAGAGCTCGGAGTCCAGCCTGAGCATCTACACAGCAATTTCACAGCTCCACTGCCCAAGTTCCGTAAGCCCACGGCCACGGGCCAGTCGCGGGTGTTTAACTGCTGTGTACTCTCCATTTCCTGACACCGCTGCAGGGAGCTGGCTAGTGCCAAGAGGTGCAGCATGTAAATTCAGGCCTGGGGATTTTAATGCCAGATGTCCCATGAAGTCTGGATTCTGCCCTGCCTGCTGGTGATTGGCTAGGAAAGCTGGTGACAACTATGGGAACGAGTTGCCTGGCACATCTATCACTGTTTGGGTTTGTTTTTTTTTTTGTCTGAACCAATTGTAAAAGTGTTGGATGGAATCCAGACATCACCGGGAGTTTCACAGAGAGAAAACACAGCTGGCTGTCACGTGATAAAGGTAAAGAATCCAAGAGAGTCTCTTTCTTCTAATACTGATCAAGGAACTTTCGTAGAATTAGGGAAATGCTATCTCCAAAGCTACTCAGCCTCTCTGCTTCCCTGGGAGCACCCTACTGACACAGATTTAAAACACATAGACTAGAGGGGAAAAGAATGGGTGAACACCATCTGTTCCATACCGATTCCATTAGGAGTCTGGGATTCACGCACCCAACAGCTCCAGCATGCATCAAACTATGGACATATGATGTGGGCCTAAAAGCTCCTTGTTTCACCCTTGAATTTTAAACTCCTGCAATTTTGGGTGAGCCTCTGCTGCCAGAGCCTGGTGGGTAGGAAGCCAGAGGGATAAGCCAGCTCAGGAAGCACCCAGGAGCTCGAAGGCAGCTCATGCCAATGACTGTAGCTCTGTGTCTATAAAACTCTTCTCAGAAAGAATGTTAATCATAGACAGCCCCTTAGATCATCTCGCTCATTAAACTCCATTCAAATCCCCCTGGTCCTACCACATCACCTGCTGCTATATAACAACCTTCATTGCTCTGCTCTGTTGGGAATGGGGCATAAGCTGTGTTTGCCCCAGCCCGAACCAGAAATAAATGATTCAACAATATGGGAATGATACCACCCCTCATTGGTGGGGAGGATGTCAGGGTTTCTTTCCTTTTCTCCCTTACTCCCCAGCCCGCGGGCCTGATTCAGCCTTTAGGGTATGTCTACACTGCACTTAAACACACGTGACTGGCCCGTGTCAGCTGAATTGGGCTTGTGAGGCCTGGGCTGCAGGGCTTTAAAACTGTGGTGTAGATGTCTGGGTTTGAGCTGGAGCCTGAGCTCTGGAACTCTCCCCCTCTCATGGGGTCCCAGGACACAGGCTCCCCCCCAAGCCCAAATGTCATAATTTTACAGCCCTGTAGCCAGAGCTCTGTGAGCCCAGGTCAGCTGGCACAGGCCAATCGCAGGTGTTTAGATACACTTCTCATTGATAGACGAGACATACCCGTATGTGCAGCTCTTCCTCCAGTGCTTGATGGTGCCACTCACAGGCCCACTGACTTCAGCCGGCCTCGGACCAGACCTTGAGTGCATGGCAAGGGCCCACTAATCTTGCAGGAATGCAGGATCCCCCTTCGCCATGCTCCTGCAAAGCACTGAGAGGTGTATATTAGAGTTTAACAGGACAGCTCAAACGCTTTCCGGATCCCACTGCCTGAGTGGAAGGAGCAAACTGGCCAATCACCCATCTTTTATATAGAAAGGAGCAGGTTGCCCTGGAAGGCCCCTTAAAGAGGTAACCCCAGTGCTGTAAGAAGCTAACACAGGCTTCTCACCAAGACGCTTTGCCAGCAAGTAAGAATTGTGGGGGAATAGAGGGAGGGTGCTGGGGCTCTTTGAGGACCGTCCACCCTTCCCTTTAGCTGAGATGTTCAGGACATACAGCTGTTCCTATATGGGTTAGGTTCTAGGCTCATGGGTTGTTATGTTTCCAAACCACTTGACCATCCACAATATGTGGTTCCTTCTTGACACCTCTCTTGGCTGAGTTTTATGTCCTGTCATGCCAAGCTCTTTGGCCTTCCTGGATGACAGACCCATGCTGCAGGGATCGGGATGCTTTCAAAATTCTGCAGTGAAATCCTTTTTTTGGATTCACTCGCTTCCCACCAACACGTACACCTTATTCTCTCTCCCTCTTGGTTCTGCACATCTATTATGCGCATTTTCAGTAGGAGCATTTTGCAAGCGATCTGTTGATTCATTGTATTAGAATTGCAAACAAATGGTATCATTTTCCTTGCACGCTCTTCATTTAGAATTCAGCATTGATTTCCCAGCATTGTTGGGCCACTTGACTGACACTTCTCGTTGATTTCAACCCTTTAAGATTCCTCTCCAAAAGGAATGGAGCTATGGCTCATCAATTCTTCTGCTAGGCTTTGAGACTTTGCAGAAGCACAAACACCTGTATTAGTTTATGTAGGCCTCATGCCTCCCTACTGCTTATGTGGTTTGTCTTGAAATCTTACAGTGCTGGGGAGGGTTGGGAGAGAGCCGGGGGTGAATTTCAAATAAATAACTGATGTTAACTTCACTGACTTGAGTTCTTCCTACCCCATAGGAGTCTGGGGGGCATATGCATGCCTAACACATACCAAAACTTAAAATGGCCCTTGAAAAATGTAGGCAACGAATCCTCCAAGTACTGGATTTTGGGTCCTACCTCCCACCCTGGACAAAGGAATGCTTGGGAGGAGTTATCTGTCTGGCATCAAAACAAACCAATATATGTCAAGATGCCACAATATTCTGTGCTTGGATAGAACCTCAAATTCAAGGATTTCACAGATCTATACAAATATGCATTGTTCAGTTCTTGCAACCATCCTGTAAGATGGAGATTAGCGCCCCCGTTTTGCAAAGGGGATAAACCAAGTTACAGGGAGATCAAGGGACTCATCCAAAGTCAGTGGTACTGGCCATAGCTGGGGGATGGAATGGAATGTTCTAGTAGATTGCAAACCCTCCAGCACATTTTTCCTTTGCTGACTTGAGATCCAAGAGCTTAGTTTTCCCAGGGGATTCAGGTGCACCTCCTTATGCGTGAACACAAGCCCCTTCTACCGCTAATGTGCCCCCCAGACAACCTTTGGAGAACCCAGTTCTGCGCCTTTAATGCTAATATCTCCTGTGTGTGTGTTTCTCTTCCGAATGGCTGATGGCTTTTACTGCCGCGGCAGAGCATTGCGAATATGAACTGCTCAATGTACCAAAATGACATTTGTGCAACTTACATTGTAAATACCCACTGACATGCTGACTCCATTGTTAATGTAAAAGCTTTAAGAGGCTATTAATTTCATTATTGCTTGATCAGCAAGGAGCGCTAACGTCCCCCTCTGGCACGCTGCTGCTTGTCTGGTTAGGGCTCCTCTGGAGAGGAGACTGGGAATGCTGGTCAGAAAACACAACATAAAATAATGATGCAAAAGGATGATATTCACCCCACTATGCACAAAGCCAGTGCATGGTTTATGCAATACCTTAGCCCACAGGGGGATGGGCTAGGTGACTTTTCAGGTCTTAAACTGGTGGGGCTTACTAAACGTTCTGCTGGCTCTCTGCACAAGGGGTGAATTTCATCCCATCCGGGCCAGATAGGGACACCAACAGGCAGAGGAATCT
Source organism: Gopherus evgoodei (assembly GCF_007399415.2). Lineage (NCBI taxonomy): Eukaryota > Metazoa > Chordata > Testudines > Testudinidae > Gopherus > Gopherus evgoodei. The sequence goes on along the minus strand of NC_044322.1, from coordinate 359,950,556 downwards.
GTGCCCTTTTCCATGTGCTTAAGGCCAAGAGGGGATGACCCCTCTTGTTCTTTCTTTGTGTTCCATGTCTCTTTCCTCCGCACCCCTATCCCGTCTCTCCCACACCGCGGTAAACCCTGCTGGATATCTGAGAAACCCCAGATCTCACAGGGATTGGAGCTGTCCACATCCTTTCAGCATTCCATGCCACTCAAAAGGTACTCATATCTGTAACACATGAGGAGCCATTCTCCCTCTAGCCAGGAACCATCCTGAGCTTTACAATGAGGGCCTCAGAATCAGTGAGGTTTGGGAACAGTGATGTCCTGGTTGCTCGCTACATTAAATCCAGTTCTTTTTCAAATAGCATTGGAGTTAGAGCAAGTCAGTTCCTCTTGAAATTCAACAAGTTAGAAAGGGAAAAAAAGACTTGTAAAGTCTTGTTGTCCAACCTTCTCCACGTGCAGGAGAAAGGAAGTTCCCTTGAGAAGACTAGAGTGAAAGAACATAGACAACTTTTGTAATGAAAAAACTATTGGCCCAATGAGTTGATAAAATGATAGACTGATAAGAACTAGGATGAGTCTGAGGAATAACTTCATGAGCTAGATCTATTAGGCAGTGGGAGGGTCTCCCAAAGGAAGCATTAGGAGGCCCAGCACTGGAGTCACGAAGAACTGGACAATACTAGGAAGCAAATCTTCAGTGAGCAGGGAGTGAAGGAGGCTGGGCTGGATGTGGCCTACAGCAGTAAGTCTTTTCAATCTTTAACGATCCAGGGAGGTGGAAATGCTGCGTTGTTTGAAGCTGCAGGATGACCTCAACAAGACGAAAACACCAACTAATGTGTATTTTCATCACCCATTATTTATCTACTGTCATAATGGCCACTGGTCAGTAGACAATTATTATGGAAAATATCAGCCTAACTCCCTCCCCACAACTTTGCACCAGGATATCAAGTGGCCTCATAGCCAGTTAGAAGCCATTCAACCTCAGCACTCAATTCCCATTAGCTGTTCCCACCATGAGGGCAGGACACTTGTCAGCTTCTGCTTTTTACTAAGCCTTTTGTGTGTGTCCATAAACCTGGGGGGTAACCCAGGGCCAGATTAGAAGAGGATATGGCTCTAGAACCATAAAGATTTGAGCAGGGGTCGGCAACCTTCCAGACGTAGTGTGCCGAGTCTTCATTTATTCACCCAAATTTAAGGTTTTGCGTGCCAGTAATATATTTTAACGTTTTTAGAAGGTCTCTTACTGTAAATCTGTAATATATAACTAAACTATTGTTGTATGTAAAGTAAAAAGGGTTTTAAAAATGTTTAAGGAGCTTCATTTAAAATTAAATTAAAATACAGAGCCCCCCAGACAGGCGGCCAGGACCCAGGCAGCATGAGTGCCACTGAAAATCAGCTCTCATGCCGCCTTTGGCACACGTGTCATAGGTTGCCTACTCCTGATTTAGAGGCCTGTAAGCACATGGACTCACCCCTGCAGCACGTCTTGGGGAATTAGCTCTGTTTCCAGCCTGGAGCACCCTCTGCAGGCTGGTGATCTGCCACAACTGCCCCCCCACCCCCAGACACTGGTGCCCATTTTCTCTGAGGTGCTGCCCCCTGGCAATACTCCAACACTCTCTGTGGGTCTCCCTTCGCCAGGGAACCCCCACCCACTACCCCCACCTTGCCTCAGTCTGGGCTACTGCCAGTCCTCACCATGGGAGGCAAGTTTGTAGAAATTTTGGTGGTGCCCAGAACCTGCCCCCCCAGCTCTGCGCCCCCCAACTCTGCCCCCTCAAACTCCGCCTCCACCTCCCTCAAACTCCGCCTCCACCTGCCTAAGGCTCTGGGGGAAGTTTCAGGGGGGAGGTCTGGGGTGCAGGTCCTGGGCTGGGGATTTGGGTGCAGGAGGGGTGCAGGCTTTGGGAAGGAGTTTGGGTGCTGGGTGCAGGCTCCGGGCTGGGGCACGGAGTGGGTGTGCAGAAGGGGGTGAGGGGTGCAGGCTTTGGGATGGAGTTTGAGTACAGGCTCTGGGCTGGTGGTGGGGGTGTAGGAAGGGGTGCGGGGTGCAAGCTCTGGGCTGGTGGTGGGGGTGTAGGAAGGGGTGAGGGGTGCAGGCTTTGGGATGGAGTTTGGGTGCAGGCTCAGCTGGGGGGGTGTAGGAAGGGGGAGATGGTGCACGCTGTGGCAGAGGATCAGGCTGCAGGGGAATGAGGGTTGGGGCTGAGGATGAGGAGGAGTTCATGATGCGGGGGAGCTCAAAGCTGGGGCAGAGGCTCAGGGTGCAGGGGGATGAGGGCTCTGGCTGGGGCAGAGGCTTAGGGGGATGAGGGCTCTGGCTGGGGCAGAGGCTCAGGGGGATGAGGGCTCTGGCTGGGGATGAGGGTTTGGGGCGTTGGAGAGGCTCAGGGTTAGGGCAGAAGAGCAGGGTCAGGGCAGCCTGCCTTGCCATTAGCGGATGGCAGGCGCTAGGACCCTAGGGCAGCAGACAGCAGTTCTGCCAGGAGCCGATCTGTGAGCAGGCAAGGATGCGGCGGAGGGGGGATGCAAGGGGAGGGGTGGAAGGCGGAGGCCGGGACCCGTTCTGAGCAGGGACACGGCGGAGCGGGTTGGTGGGAGGAGACTCACGGGGGCCAGGGCCGGCTCCAGGCAGGGACGTGGTGGGACGGGGAGACCTGCAGGGGCTGGGGCCAGGACCCGATCCAGACAGGGCCAGGGGAAGAGACCCAGCTCCAAATATTGCTGGAGCAGGGCACCCGGCCCTGAATATTCCTGGAGCCCAGGCACCTCGAGCCCATATAACTCGCTGCCTATGGTCCTCACCTAGCCCACTCACTGGGGCAGACTGCAATGTAAAAGCCACTCATCACAGGCAAGGGGGTTTGACCTGCTGCCTTCCTCTACCAGCCGGTACCTCTATGAGCCCCCTGGGACCAGGCCCTGCAACGTGGGGAGTCACCAGCCTGGAGCTCCCCTGGCTCTTCCCCAGCCCTGCTTCACTCCCAGGTACCCGCTTACTCCCATGCAACTAGGCCAGTCTCCCTCCACAGCTAGAGGAGAGACTCTGCTCAGCTTCTGGCTGCCCTGGCCTTCTTATAAGGCCCAGCTGCCTGGATTGGGGCCTGGCCCAGGTGTAGCTCCTTCCCCAATCATCTTGGGCTTTTCCTCCTAGCCCCTAGCTCTCTCCCAAGGTTGGCTTCTACCTGGTCAGGGCTGGAGTGGGTAACCATCCCACTACAAGGCCTCTAATCATTAGTTGTCCCCCGCACTCAGTGGGTTCTGTGGCCCTGTGGTTCCTCCCCTTAGGCTGGGGGAGGATCCTTTAGCAATGGGCGGGCGAACTTCCCAGACACCCAATAGGTACAAGGCCTCTAAACTTTACGTCATTGAAGGGAAAATGCTGGTAATAGCCCACCTTAATTGATTAGTCTCATTAGAGTTGGTATGGCAACCACCATTCATGTTCTCTGTATATCTGTATCTTTCTGCTGTATTTTCCACTGTATGCATCTGATGAAGAGGGTTTTAGACCGTGAAAGCTTATGCCCAAATAAATTTGTTAATCTCTAAGGTGCCACAAGTACTCCTCATTCTTTTAGCAGGGACTAGTTGCAGAAGCAGCCTCTCATGAGTTAGGACACCTGACTTCTTTCAGCAGCTCTGCCTCTGGTACTGTTTGACCTTGAGCAAATCACTTAATTTTGCTGTCCTCAGTATCTCCATCTGTATAATGGGGAGAACAACATTGAACCACCTTTGTAAAACACTTTGAGATCCTCTAAGTATTAAAGAAGTATTACAACCAGTGTTTTAAGGGACGAAACACCTTTCTAAGATGCCAGGCCCAGCCTGGGGACCTGGGCAACACCCATTTCAAAACCCCGATTAGAAAATATACCCAAGAGGGGCACATTTACAAATTTTGGAAATGAATTACAAAATTTTCCCAGTGTTTGAGTATGTTTGAGTAACTCTTAACAAACTTTGTGTAACATTTGCATTGGGAGTTTAAATTCAGGCATATTAGACAATCCTGCAGTGTTTTACTGCAGCAGCTTCATGTTTTGATGATAAACTGCTCTTAATTGTTTGTTTTGTCATTTGTAGAACTAGGTGGCAAATTATTCCCCCCCAAATGAAATTATTATTATTTTTAACTAAAATGACTTTTTTTTCATTTTAGTCAAACATTTTCTTTAGAAATTTCAAGTTTTTATTAAAAAATTTTAAAAAATCAGTTTTTGGCAACTGAAATTTTTCAGTTTAAAGCTGGCATTTTGGAGTTTATAAGCTTTAAATAAAATTTTCATTAAAAACTGACTTTTTTTTTTGGCAAGAATTTCCTTTTTCTATAAGTTTCGATTGGGCTCCAGCCATTCCTTCTGGAGTGCTGTGGGTGTGGAATTGTGTGGACATCTTTGTCTTCCAGAGTAACTTTCTAATCCCCGGTAATGCTGCAGTGCAAGCAATCACTGTAGGAATTTTTGTGACTAAGGGGCTTCCCTTTTGCTGGCCCATCCCAGCACTTGTGCACCTCTCACAGGGATGCCAGGCAGTTCCCGCAGGAAGAGAGGAGAACTCACCAGTCCCTCTCCACAGGGAGCAGGGGAAATAAAGGATATATCTGATCTGGTTCAGAGGGCTACTGTGGTTCTTCTCACTGTCAGACCTCATGTGCCCAGGCAATGTGTCAGGAGAATTCCCCTTAGCAATACACTGGTTTTTACTCTCCCTTCTGAATGTAACGTCTTTCTGCTAAGATCATGCAGGGTCCTTTCCCCCGCTCTCTGTCTTCACCGTCCTTCCAATCCCTCACCACTGCTCCCCAACCTGGCCCTGCTGAGCTGCAAGAAGTCAGCTTCTGACTCCTCAAATGTTTAGTTAAGAGGCCTCCATTCTTCACCTGTGCCTCTGGAATTCCAGACAGGCAGACCTGCGGGGTTTGTTGCCAGCAGAACAAATGAAAGGGGGATGGAGGTGGCGAGAGAAAGAGAAAAGGAAATAAAAGATTATTTGAAAGATCTAAACAACAAGAGATCAGCAAGAGCCTGGATAATCCAGTGGTTTGGGTGCTAGCCCAAGACTTGGAGGTAGGTAGGGCTGATGGAAATACTTTCGAAGCAACTTTTTTGAAGGTGGAATATCCTTTTTTTTCCATTAAAAAATACTGTTTCATCAAAACCAAAATGTTTCACAGAAACATAACCCTGATCTGGAGCAGTGGTCTCCCACTTCCCAAGCAAGTACCCTAGCCCCCAGGCTTTCTTGCCATCTCTCCTAATGGAGCTGTTCCACTCTGTATTTATAATTAACTATTTATTGGGCGTGTAAGAGAGACTGACTCTATTACCCAGTGACTAGTGTATTCACTGGGGATGTCCAAATCAGCGACTTAAGCCTATATCTCCTACATCCCACCTGAGTGCCATAACCGCCAGGCTAGTGGCAGTCTGGAATGGGCAAGTCTCTCATTTTCTGCGCCCCAAACAAATTGAAAAGGTCTCATTGTCATTTTGATGCAGAAGGAATATGGATTTCCAAACCTTGAATTTTTTTGCAAAATGGAATTGTTGTTTCCCAGCCAGCCCTATTTAGAAGACCTAGGTCAATTTGCTGCTCCACCACAGACCTCCTGGATGACACTGGGGCTTTGTGCCTCAGTTTCCCCTCTGTAAAATATGCATAATACCTCCATCACAAAGGTGTTGAGAGGACAAATACATTAATGATCCTGGGATGCTCAGGAATCATGGTAAAGGGGGCCAGATAAGTACCACAGATACACAGAAATCAGTCAGGCAGACAAAACTCTCCACTGGAAGTTTTTCCTTTGTCAGTAATGAGGCCCAGGGAGGGAGAGACATTGCTTAGAGTGGCATTAGGACATATGGGATAAAGTTGAGCAGAGGATAACAAAGGCTAAATCCCATAATACATATCTGAGCAGTGAGCCAGCACCATCAGCCCGCAGCCTAGTCTCCCAAAACAAGCGGGGAATGCACCTCATTGCTTGGGACTGGGGCATGTGCTGAAGGGGCGCTCCTTTGCTGACTGGGAGGCTGGATTTGTTATGATCATCTCTACACATGTATCCTCCATCATTGCGGGACACAACCTCGGCGTGCGGGGGACCATTACAGAATTTGGGTCAATTCGCAGACTAGTATTTATTGGTAAATCAGCTCGTGAGGAAGACAAAGGCACAAAGGCCTCTGGGAAGGACCGTCCTTGTACAGTTATGTTACGGAGGAAGTCAAGCCTTATTACAGTCCACTCTCTGTGGTACTGAGGAAGGTCACCTCAGGGCAGCAGAGAAACGACCCTTTCCAAAGAGTCATTCCACCCGATAGCAGAACTTCAACCCAATGTCTGCCTAATAGGGCCAGAGGGGATGCCAGAGGGAAAAATAATGAAGGAGGAATTCAGCATCAGTATCCAAAGAGCACAACGCATGCTGAAGAATCCTAAAAACACAGGCAATGGCCTCCTGGGAAGAAAAAAAGCCACGGCCGGGGTCATCCTCAACTATTAGATGTGGTCCTGGGGAACCAGGAGCTGGGAAAGCAGAATGGTCTTAAATGGGAGGCATGTGTTAGGGGCTGTCTATTAGACCCCTTATCCCCTGCTGTATTCTCTTTGCGTTCCTTGTGCTTGTGCTGAATTTACTCCCAATGAAATAATTCAGGGGATACAGTCTCCTGGCATGGTTTCGGAAGGTCGTACAGAATTATTGCAGTACTTCCATGCCTGCTGTTTAATTTCAGGATGCAGAGCTATCATTAGGAGGAACCTTTGCTCCTGCAAGACACTATAATAGCGGCTTTCATCTCAAATAAACAGCACCACCAATATGCAGCCACCTCGTAAGAGATGACAGCAGCAGAACACTGAGAGGCTTTTGGCTAGGGGTGCCAAGACAAGCCAACACTCTTACACAACATGCCATGGGATCTCTCAGGCCTATGAAAAGTAGGCAGGGCGTGGGACGTTTAACATGTATGAAGATCATAATGTGCCTTGCATCCTCTGATGTCTCCACCGGCTTGACAGCAGTGGCCACGGTACTGATGAGTCCAAGTGAGACATGTTTCAGAGTCCCACACACACGTTTGGGCAGACACAAATAACCAGTGCAGGATTATTGTTATGTAACCCTTCTGCTCCTCTGAGTTGGCAGCAACAAGGGCCGGGTTCAGTATCCAGGGGTTCCATTTCAATAACACAATGCAAAACCGGCTCAAGCCCCCACCCAGTGACCTGGGACACTTACATACCACACCCCCTGGGCGCCTCTAGGAGGCAATAGTTCCCCACTCGCAAGCACGGAGTCTGAGTGTAGCAAAATCCTTTTAATAAAGGAGGGAAACAATGCAGCATCACGGTGGAGAAACACCACAAACGGGATTATAACACGAACCATAAGCAAAAACCCACCTCCAAGTACGTTTGGCAATGTCTTTTCCCCCTTAGGGTCTTAAGTCCAATCACCCCAAAGTCCAACAACCCGAAAGTCTCTAGTCAGTGCTACCCCCGAGTTCAAAAGTTTATCTGCAGAGTTTTACGCCCCCCAGCCTGGGTGGAAATGGGTGGGGAGGGCACACACCAGGTGTTAAGGGGCACCTTACATGGACCAGGGCCAACTGCTCTGCCTCTCCGTGGAGTTCTGCTGCAGCCTTCACCACGACCAGCTCCACTACACCCGCTGTGCCGCTCCTCCAGCCGACCCGTGAGCCACTCCGCTCACTGTTCCATGGGCTGCTGCAACATGCAAACTGCTCCGCTCTGCCAGCTGTTTAGCGATAGATCTTCAGGCTCCCCCACTAGTTAACACAGCACTCAGTGATCTCAGCTCAGTAAGCTTAGCTCTTTTAGTGATTTCAGCTCTTAGTAGGGGAGCCCTGGTGCTGGTGCACCATTGACCCAACGTGAATTCAGCTCAGCAGCCTCTAGATGGACTCCTAATGGAATCAAAATTAGCTCTACTCTTCAACAGTGGAGAGAGGAGGATGTGCAATTGGTGTTCCAGGCCCTCAAAAGGGGCCCATACCATCAGGTACACACACCAGTCCCCAACCTCTCTCATTTCAATGTGTTTTGGCACCCATATCCCTTGTCTAGCAAGTGCTACTTAATTGATATTGAGACATATCTGTCATAAAGCAGTCTCATAGTTCCTCATTCACATAATCAGGGTGACAACGCTTTATTTATCCTGCCCCAATAACAAAGAAATTGGGGATCCCAGAGCTGTCAAAATAACCATCCCAGGCTGCCGTGGGCTATGCTAGGTGGGGTGGGTGTGCCAATGCAAATACCTAAAATTCCTTTCCACACTCCCCATAATTCACCACCAGATGTCAGGGTAGAGCTCATCCTGACTCTGCTTATAGTTAGTTGAGATGGGTCCGAATCATAATGCTGAGGTCCACAAGTTCGAGTGGATGTAGGGCATATTGAGATCCGGTGGTCCAGCTCAGAACCATCCCTGAGCCTTACACCCGTCTGATCTCTTACAGATTTAACTAGTTATTTACACTGTACATATCATCACCATGCCTTCACCAAGTAAAAGAGCACTCCACAGCTCCAAAACACCTGGCGACACCCTCCCCATCCTTGTTCATGCCATCCGGCCTGTTACACCACTGGCACTGCCCACCAGCTCACATTGGCTCTAACATGCAAGGGGACAGGAAGATAGCATGATCATGCTAGTCTGCATGAAGGCAGCTAGCAATGGACCTAATAACAGCAAGGAGAGAGGCAGGGACATGAACACTGAGGACAAAGGGAAAACTAAGTCAGTCCTGCAAATAGCTGGAGTTGCACTGGTACATTCCATGGTGAATTTGGCCTCAGTGACTGGTGCCTTGGCCCATTTTCCATGGCTTCAGGCATCAGGAGGCAGATTGATTAGCAGGTAGACCAGTAAATATACAGAAACCTGCCCCAAAATTTTTTGGAATGGATGTAAACCCTCATGCTTCAGGCCCCAGGCCAACCTCTAACTGAAGGGGTCAGGAGGAAAAGCTTTTCTTGGGGCAGGTCATCCCATAAGTACTTGCTGCAAGGTGTCCTGTATTATCTTGCTCTGAAGCAGCTTCTGCTGGCCACTGTTAGAGACCGAATCAGATGGACCGCTGCCCTGATCCAGTCTGGCCATACCTATGTTTAGATACCTCTGCAATTATTTTGCACACTGAACTGCTCGGGCATGGCTTGGACAATGGGTATTTTGGTTAGGAAGATCAGAGGGAGAGAGAAAGCTGGAAGCTGACACTTTTACATACACCGCATTCTAATTGGGGTCAAGGGACACAACAGTTCGGTAGCAGCAAGTTATTTTCTGCATCACTGGCCTGTCAAAATATGTTTCTGCCCAGATATAAGGAGGGGAGAGGGATAGACTTCGGAAACAGCTGCCTGACAAGTCTGCTCTAGAAAACGTGGAACGTCTGACAGCTGCCAATCTGGGCCAGGCCAGCTAGACGATTCGCACCATGGATCCAGTTGCCTGAGAAAGAAGAGGAGCTAGGAGTCGCAAAGGGCTGAGGCATTTGCATTAACCTATCGCAATCGAGAGGGGAAGGGAGGCAAGTAGGAGGTTGAAATAGAACTGTCCCAAAAAAACAGTGCTCTGTTTATCTCAGGCCTGTGCAGCAATTTGATACTCCTGTTTCTGCCTCTGAAATGTCATTTACTTATCTTTATCCCTGATCTCTAGGGACTCCAGTGGTCAGCAGTAACCCCACTGAAGTCACTGGAGTGACCCCATTACAAAACCAGTTCAGATGAGAGGAGAATCAGTGCCTCGAGGCATACACAAATCCAGCTGAGCTAGTGTCAACATTTGCCCAATCACCCAAACTGAGACCCTCCCCACTCAGCTCACCCCCTTAGAAAAAGCCTGGACAAACAAGCTTGGCTGCGCTTCCTGAAAAGCCACAAACTCATGAACCACCTGATGGAGGGTTGTGATCCAGAGCTCTTTGCTACAAAGGCCCTGACTCTAGATGAACATATCTAGGGACTGCCTTAGCGACAGGGCTGGCTTTAGGCCAATTCCCCCGATTCCCTGGAATCGGGTCCCGTGCCTTAGGCACCTTTTTAATTTTTTAAATTTTGTTACATACCTGGCGGCGCTCCGGGTCTTCAGCGGCACTTTGATGGTGAGGGATCCTTCACTTGCTCCTTCCCCCGCCACTGAAGACCCAGACTGCCGCCGGGTATTTGCATCGGGTGCCACAGTTCCTAAAGCCGGCCCTGCTTAGCACCCCCTCCTGATTTTAACTGCCAGGGTAAAAGAATAGGAGAGAGGAGGTCTCCAAGATAGGCAGGTCACATACTACAAAGGATTTATGTATATATATAGTTATGCTGGAAGCTGTTAACAGCTGCCCCTCAGGTCACAGACCTGGTTAAAGCTGATGGGTGTATTAAGCACCCTGCATTCAGGCTAGACAGAAGGAGAAATTAAGTGTCTCTTTGTGTAGTGAGAGCTGAAACTATAGAAGCCATCACCCAAAGTACTGACCGGCATGGCAAGGTCTGAGCAGAAGCTAAGCCATGTAGCTAAGGGGTTTCCCTGTGGACTGATTGCAACAGATTAATGCCGTAGGGTATGGCTACACTTGCAGCCGTACAGCGCTGCTGCGGGAGCGCTTCCGCAGCAGTGCTTTGAAGTGCGAGTGTGGTCGCAGCGCTAGCGCTGGGAGAGAGCTCTCCCAGCACTGCAGGTACTCCACCTCCCTGTGAGGATTAGCTTACAGCACTGGGAGCCATGCTCCCAGCGCTGGAGCAGTGTTTACACTGGCGCTTTGCAGCGCTGTAACTTGCTGTGCTCAGGGGTGTGTTTTTTCAGTGCAGTGCAGTGCTGTAAAGGTGCAGTGCTGTAAAGCGCCAGGGTAGCCAAGACCTCAGACTCTACATTAACGTGTGTCTGGGTGTCAGAGAGACAGAAAGCATGCAGAAAGAGGCAAAACACAAGCAGAAAGCCAGGAGAGAGCAAGAGAAGCAGTGGGGAATGTGGCCATGGGAGGAAGTTGAAAGAGAGTTTTGGGGGGGCACAAAACTTGCAGGAAAGGCAGGCTTGGATTTCTGAGCAAGGGAACTGCCACCTTTTTGTTTCTCCTGTTTCCAGGGAAATTGGACTGTGTGTTCATCCTTTGCAGACAAATAGGACAGCACCAAAGAAATACCTGACGTGTATCATCAGTTTCTCTTCCTAGCGGAAACAACCCAGCAAGACCCCAAATATTGGCTATGCAAAGGGGCAGCTCTATACAAGCAAGAGGTTAATGGCAAAGAATATAATTTAACATGAGATGAAGCCAATAGAAACACTCCCAGCCTGGGGCTATCCCCTTTTCTCATTCAAGCGAAGTTAGTGCTGGGGAAAGGTGCAGGAGGGATGGCTCCAGGGACTGACACCTGTGTATCCACAGCCCATGTACAGCACAGACAACAATAGCAGAAGCTTTCCCCACACTGCTAAAATGCCTCAAATCTGACCCAGAGCCACCACCTCTAGGGAAAAGAGGGTCCAATCTCCCTAGGACCCATTCAGTGCCTGCCCTCTCTGCTGAGACTCTCCATAAAGAGAGACCCAAAACTAGTGCCCCTTTTTGCTTAACCTGCCTGCTCTCCCCAGCCTCCTGCCTACACTGAATGAGGTGCTCAACCAGAAGATAATCCTGTGTGTACAGAGATGCCCCCTACACACAGCTCCCTTTAAGGCTCCACCCCCTTTAATTGTAGGCTGATAGATAATTAGGGTTAGAAGGGACCTCAGGAGATCATCTAGTCCAACCCCCTGCTCAAAGCAGGACTAATCCCTAAATGGTCCCCTCAAGGATTGAATTTACAACCCTGGGTTTAGCAGACCACTGAGCTATCCCTCCCCCTCTTTAATTGTAAATGCTGATCTCCAGATGGATTCTCAATGTAAAACAGCAGCATAAGACCAGGCAACTTGCACAAGGAGTCTGAGCCAGTCAGGGCAGCTTGCTTTCCCTTGGCAAACAGCTGTCAATTAAGTCAACGCAGAGGCTGGAGAGGAAGCACTGACACTATAGGACCCCAGATGAAGAACCAGAGACTTCATGCTAAGGTGTTTCTCACCGACTCGGACTCTCTGAGCTTGACGGCCCCTTCACCGCCACCGCACAGTCTGGAAGTGGGGTTCTATGGGAGAAAAGTCTCTTCTGATTTGTCTGAAGGTAGCAGCTGACCGAAATCATCCAGCATTGTGATAGGAGCCAGACAAGCAGTGACAGACAGTCCCTGCCTGAAGAGATTATAATGTAAATAGACGGGAAAGACAATATTACCCCCCATGGAGAAACGAGGCAGAGAGAGATGAAGTGATTTGTCCACGGTCACCCAGTAGGTCAGCGGCCGGGCTGGGAATTGAATACTGCAGACCAATGCTGGCTGATGAGTTGTGGCTACTCCGTTCCTCTCTCTCCTCCCCCACACTTCTCATTCAGCTGATTTCTGTAGCAGGTTAGCAGTGACAGGGTTTAGATCCAGAGACGAGCGGAAATCACAGGCCATTCGGCTCTGGCTGAAGGTTCAGAGGCCAGGAAACGAGGATGATCTGGAGAAGCCAATTAAAACAGAACAAGGGAGGAGTGAAGCGAGATGGAAGGCAGGGGGTGAAGCGTTAGCGAGAAAGAGGGAGATGGGGGGGATCGACCAGAATGGAGTGTGAGAGGATGAAATGAGAGGAGGGAAGAACTGTGACAGCTGATGGAGGGAGAGAAGGATGTTAGTAAACAGATGATGCAGGGGGAAATGTGGAGGGGTTGGATTCTCTTCCCATACCTGGTTGTATCCTGTTGCTTTCTTGTGTTCGCGTGCGATAGGTTCATAGAGGGATTCCACAGGGGGGATTTTTGTCAGCTTGTGCATGAGAGTTCATGTACAGAGGTATAGCATGGGCCAGGCTGCCTTAGCAATGCAAGCAGCAGCCACAGGGCTGGGGAGAATCCAAGAGCTAGAAGCTGCAGACTGTGTGCTTTGAGTCTGTCTTCCATAGGGGCCTGAGGTTTCATGTGCTTCGGCCATGCTCCCCTTCAGGTAACTATCCCGCTGCAGGATCTAATGCGCAATGGTTAGATGGAGCAGCTTGGAAGTGTATGAGAATTTGTAGCCAGCAAACCTAGGGGGTAACGAAATGCCATGTGATAGCATGGCAACACGTTTCCACCCAAAACTCCTCCCATCCCATATAAGAAGTAAGGCAGCCCAGACCCTGAAGCAAAGGAAGGGATAGGCAGAGCATGAGACTCCTAGGTGACAGGCTAGGGGAGAGGTTAATCACAGCTGTGAACTGCTTCCATGCCAGTCGGAAGTACCAGAAATGGAAAGGCTCTTCCTGGAGCAAGCTTCACTGGCAATGGATGCTGCCAACCTGTTGGTACAGCTCTCTCCTTCCTCCTGCCTCCTACCATACTTACCTAGCAAAGGAGGCCACATCCAATATGAATAAGAAAAAAACATCTGCTACTGCCCTAGCTAAAGTGGGAATTACAAAGGATTTTGACCCTCATGCTCCAAGGCATTCACTGATCCCAAACTGGAGTCAGGAAGAAAATCTACCCCCACACCATCACTTCTCTCTCAGTGCAGTACTGTACAGCTAGGACAGGTTTTTTGTTTTCTTCTTTGTGGGTCACTGTCTCCAGAGACAGAGATGGACCATTTTTCTCTTCTGGTTTGGCAAGTCCTCTGTTTCTGTGAAATGAACCAGCCCATGAAATCTGACAGCAGTAATTTTGTTTCCTGGGAAGCAGGCATCTTGAGGTTGATGTATTAATGCTTGTCTGGGGGTGCTGAGATCATCGTGAAATGGCATGTAGAGCCATGGCATGAATGCTCTGTGGGGCATCATGTAGCCCTATGATACAGATGTCCCAGGGGTATGTTGTCAGGTAGTGCTACATAATGACTACATTCTGTTGGCATGCAGGTTGGCTTAGTGCTACCGTGGACGTGTCCTGTTGGCATGTATCGTCACATAGTGTTGTGTCACGAAGGTTCCATTGGGACATGTTATACTGTGTCATGGATGTGCTATCAGCAGACCTTGTCCTATAGAGCTACATCACGGATGTTTCATAGGCACACATAACACAGGAACATAGGAACTGGCATCGTGGATCAGGTCCATTTAGCCCAGTACCTGTTTCTGTCTGTGCCAGGCACCAGGTGTTTTAAAGGAAGATGCAAGAAACCCTGCATTTGGCAGACATGAGATAATCTGCTTCTCCTCCACAGCTGGTTTCCCCCTAATCCAGTAGTTGTCAAATTTTTGTACTGGTGACCCCTTTCACATAGCTAACCTCTGAGTGCAACCCCCCCCCCATAAATAAAAACACATTTTTATATATATTAACACCATTATAAATGCTGGATGCAAAGTGGGGTTTGGGTGGAGGCTGACAGCTCGCGATCCCCCCATGTAATAACCTTTTGACTCCCCTGAGGAGTCCCAACCCCCAGTTTGAGAACCCCTGCCCTAATCCAAAACAGACATTAGTTTAAACACTGAAGCATGAGATTTAATTTCTCTTCCAAAATTTTTTAGTATTAACTATTCCAACTCTGAATATTCTTATCCATAGAAATGTCCAATCCCTTTTTGAATCTTACCAAGTTCTTGGCCTCAATGATTTCCTGTGGCAGTGAGTTCCACAGCCTAATTAAACACGGTGTGAAAAAATATTTCCTTTTATCAGTTTGCTATTTCCTAACTTTTAAGTTCGTTTACTGTCCCCTTGTTCTCGTGTCATTATCAGACAGGGAGAACAGAAGCTCCCGACCTAATTTCTTGATACCATTCATTCATTATATTCTTTTATGATGTTGCCTCTGGTTTGCTTCCTTTCTACAGTAAACAATCCCCATCTTTTCAATCTCTCTTAGTCTCTGAACTAATTCTGCACACAGAACTACATTGTACATTTGCCTGGGATGTTCAGCCAGAAGATCCCATCTCATCAGAATACACCCTGGATGTTTCATTGGCCCATGTTCTGTTGTGTCAATGGTGTTCTCTCAGAAGGCCCCATCTCGGAGGGATAATTTGTGAAAAATCTAACACTGTGTCTGTCATAAATAGATAGCTAAGGGTTAATGTCTCTTTCACTTATAAAAGGGTTAACAGACAGTAACCTGAAACACCTGACCAGAGGACAAATCAGGAAACAAGACTTTTTCAAATCTGGGTGGAGGGAAGTTTTGGGTGTGAGTCCTTTGTTCTTGGTCTGTTCCTTTTCTCGTCTCTGAGAGTGATCTTTCTATCTCCTGGCTTTCTAATCTTCTGTTTCCAAGTTGTAAGTACAAGGATAGTAAGACAATAGGTTTATATTGTTTTTCTTTTGTATTTACATGTGTGTAGTTGCTGGAATGTGTTAAATTGTATTCTTATGGAATAAGGCTGTTTATTCACTTTTTTTCTTAAGCAATTGACCCTGTATATTGTCACCTTAATACAGAGACTATTTTTAATGTCTTTTTCTTTCTTTTTTATATAAAGCTTTCTTTTTAAGACCTGTTGGAGTTTTTCTTTAGTGGGGACTCCAGGGAATTGAGTCTGCAGTTCACCAGGGAATTGGTGGGAGGAAGAAGTCAGGGGGGAAATCTCTTTGTGTTAGATTTACTAAGCCTGACTTTGCATACCCTCTGGGTGAGGGGGAAGAGAGATTAGATCTCTCGGTACTTGTGTTTCAAGGACTGGAAGCAGGGAATCTCCTAGGGTCGTCCAGGGAGGGGAGCCTGGGAGGAAGTAACAAGGAAACAAGGGGTGGGGGTTATTTCCCTTTGTTGTAAGACTCAAGGCATCTGAGTCTGGGGGTCCCCCAGGGAAGGTTTTGGGGAGACCACAGTGAGCTAGGCACTGTATAATTCCTAGCTGGTGGCAGTGATACCAGGTCCAAGCTGGTAACTAAGCTTGGAGGTTTTCATGCTAACACCCATATTTTGGACGCTAAGGTCTAGATCTGGGAAGAAATGTTATGACAGTGTCATGGGTGCTGAATGGGAACACACCATTATGCAGAGCGACATCAAGGGCCTTTCATCGCCAATTGATATCAGGAAGTAGCTATCAATTTCAACATCAAAACATTGGCAAGCTTTGGAAAAGCCAATCTGCAGGGAGGGGGCGAGTGGGTGGAGATGGCCTAAAATGAATTCTTATTTACTTAGTGTGCACAAACATTGGCTTCCAGCAAATATCTCTCACGCTGAAGAAGAATCCTTCCATACCCATTTTCCTGCAATTACCCCAACCTTTTTTCAGGTATATATTTGCCTTACTTTTATTACACGTTTGCATTACACTCACCCCCTCCCTCGAAACACACATCAATGACTAGTTGCCGGGAAATACAATCAGAGCAGCTCTTGTTATTTCAGAGTGTTTTACACAGTTGTTTTTCTTCTATTACTAGGGTTTTTTTCCCCCCTTCTTCCTTTCTTTCCCAGGCTAGTGCAACTGGCAGAAAATTGGCAGCTGTCAGTGATCCAGAGGTGCCTTTTTCCTTCTAAGTAGCTTAATGGGTCTATATTTACTTTTTATTGTTTTTTTCCAGCCTGTGGGTTAATAGAGTATTTAAAAAAACAAACAAACCCTAAGACTCTACATCCCCAACCAGCCTCCTTCAGAAAGTCCCAGCTCCAGCTGACCACAGGCTTTGCAGGAAGGCTTCTGGGCCATGCACATTTTATTAGTGCTGTCTACTCAGTTTGAAAATGTGCTGAATGGGTTATAGGCTCTAATGAAGGAGGCTGAATTACACTCCAGGACCAGCTTTTTAATGGACAGCTTAAAACAGAAACAGGCTTCCTTGAATCAGTTCTGTTGTCCCCCCCACCCCTTTTTGTTCAGTTTCTTGATTTCTTTTACTGTTAACAGTGGAAAGACACAGTGGGGCCTTTGGAATCTTAACGCTTTACATTCTGTAGATACACAGACGCAGCCTCATTTAGGTCTGCTGATGGCATAGCAACCAAAGCTAGTTTTGTCTTCTGATCTGCTCTAATGAGTATCCTATGTTGATTTTAAACGAGATGGGCCACCAAAGGCCACACTTTGAATATATTGGCTTCTACTGTTAGGAATTGAAGGTTGGCTCATTTGTCATAGAACTTGGGAGCAGCTAGAAGATGTCCTCTCAACTCTGAGTTCACCAGGACAGCTTGAGAGATTCATCCCTTGGGGGAAATGTGAGATAGATCCACCTCTGTCCATATCTGCTGATTGAGGGGAAAGGTTGCTTTCCAGGCTAGCCCTAATGCCCTGTGTCGAATTCCCTCTGCTAGCAAAGCAGGTTTTCATGCCCCAGGCTGTCTGGGAGTAGCTGCTGCTATAGGCCTTCTGGGCCCTCTCAAGTCTCCACAGGGAGTGTTGAGGGGGTGTTTCTTTAGCATGGAAAGAAGTAAATAGAACCCTTTTCTTTTCTGTTTTTACTTTTGGACTGTGACACCTGACTTATTTTTTATTTTAGATTCTTCATGGGTACAGACAAAACTATTCCTGTTCAGTTGCTTAGGTGATAAAGCCATTGCTGGCCTGCAGCCATGTCACCTTGCATTGTGATCTTCTCATATTTCATAAGCTTATGCAGAGATGAGCTGCGCGAAAGGGAAATCCCAAGGAACACACAGGTGTTGTAGAAACAGAGCTGTTGATGAGTCAGTGGATTTTTCCTCTGAGTTCAGTACAGCAGCAGTGTGGTGTTCAGAGGTCTGGGGTGCCATCTTTCCAGAGAGATCTACGACCAAGACCAAGACTCTACTTCTGGTAATTAAAGATTCCAGGGTAGTGTTCTACAAAGTATGGATATTAGCTCCACTGTTCTGATCAGATTCCAATATGGGACATTGCTTCACATTATCTTACCTGAATCACCCTGGTATTTGTAACTGGGGATCTACACTTTGCTTTTTAAACAACACAAATACTGGGTTGAGATTTTTCTTTTTTAAAAGCATTTTATATTTGTTTTAATGCATTATATTTGGGGAATTGGGCAAATATGCTGATTTTTAGCAGTGAATGAATTTGTCCTTGGGAAAGTTTCTGATAAATCTGCCAAAAATGGGGTGCTTTGCCTCTCTTGTATCTGTGTGATTATTAATATCTTGTGATGTGAGGTCATAGGTCACATCAAGGAACTATCTGCAGATCTAAAGGAAATTCCTTTTCCAGTGATACATGACTTGACCTTCACCTCCTAACTGTGTAGGAGAGGTGTTCAGGCCTTCAGAATGCTCAAATCATATGGTAAGACATAATAGCCCTTAGCCAGAGGGATATTGCTCAACTTATCCTTCGATGACCATTCCTGTGTGTAAGTCTCGCAGATGAGACTTTAAAAACTGGAGTCCTGTCTGCTCTGGGAGAATACAATGGAGGCCAAATTAGATGATCTACTTGTGCCTTCTGGCCTTAAAATCTATGAATTTAAGAGATGAGGTGTAACCTGGTCTTCTTTACCAAATATTTCCCTTCTCACCCTTGTTGTACAGCATGCTGAGTGCAAGATGTCTGCCTTCCTCTATAGCAAAAGTATTTGCATTCTAGTACTGCTGTACTGTGTGGATAAAGGCCAAACATTTCCTAAAATGAGGGCCTAAAGTTGGGCTCCTAAGTTCATATTTAGGCACCTAAATAAATGGCCTGATTTTCAGAGGTGCTGAGTAGCCAGTAACTTCCACTAACTTCACATGAAGTTATGGGTACTCAGCACTTCTGGAAATCCGGCTTTAGACCTCTGGACTTGGGCAGCCAAAAATCAGGGCACTGAAAATGAGTGGCCATTTTTGAAAATGTTTTGTTATCTTGTCTGCCTAAATACCTCAGTCTGTAGAATAGGGACAGTGGTACTTATGGTGGTATTCTGAGGATGTAGTTAATGTTTCTGCAGTGCTTTTAATAAGTAAAGAGCTGTGGAAGCACAGCTTCCAAAAGGTTAATCCTCGGTTTGGCCACTGTATAAATAAGTGGTGGACAAACTACTGCCTGCGGGCTGGATCCAGCCGGTCAGAGCTTTGGATTCGGCCCACAGGATTACCACCCCCATGTTGCCGCGAACTCCACGCCGCTCCTAGAAGCAGCCAGCACCACATCCCTGCGGCCCCTTGGGGAGGGAGGGCAGAGGGCTCCACTTGCTGCCTTCCCCTGCAGACGCTGCCCCCCCTGCATCTTCCATTGGCCGGGAACGGGGAACCGCAGCCATTGGGAGCTTCAGGGGAGGTACCCACAGGTGAGGGCAGTGCGTGGAGCCCTCTGCCCTCCCTCCCACAGTAGTTGCAGGGACATGGTGCCGGCCACTTCCCAGAGTGGCGCGAGGCCAAGGCAGGCAGGCAGGGAGCCTGCACTGGCCCTGGTGCGTGCCGCTGCCACCCTGGCGCTGCTACAGGTAAGTGACGCTGGGCCAGAGCCCACACCCTGCAGCCCTCCTGCACCCCCAACCCCCTGCCACACCCCGCACCTCTCCTGCTCTCCAGCCCCCTGCCCTGAGAACCCTCTTACACGCCACATCCAGGGCCGGCACTACCATTTAGACGACCTAGGCAATGGCCTAGGGTGCCAGAATTTTTTTGGGGCGCTATTTTGCCAGGGGGGCAGCACGTGGGTCCGGTGGACCTACCGCAGTCATGCCGGCAGACAGTCCGCTGCTGGAAAGGCTCCGGTGGAGCTGCTGCAGTCATTTCGGCGGACGGTGCGCTGGTCTAAAGGCTCCGGCAGGTCTGCTGCAGGTCCACCGGAGCCTTTAGACCAGCGGACCGCCCGCCAGCATCACTGCGGCAGCTCCACCGGAGCCTTTCCAGCAGCGGACCGTCCGCCGGCATGACTGCGGTAGGTCCACCGGACCCGTGGGGGGCAGCAAAATGGCCGTCCGCCTAAGGCGTCAGAAACCCTGGCGCCGCTCTTGCCCGCATCCCTTCTCCGCCCCAACCCCTTGCCCTGAACGCTTTCCTGCACACTGCACCCCCTCCCACACCCCACACTCCCCCCCTCATCCCAACCCCCTGCCCCAGCCCTACATTCATGCCCCTGCATGCAATTTCCCCACCCAGATGTGGCCCTTGGGCCAAAAAGTTTGCCCACCCCTGGTGGAAACCCTACAATGAATGACTAATTTACTTTAAACAGAAGGCTCAGAACTTCCTTCCATACGGAGCAGAGCCAGGGTTACAAGACAGTCTAAATTTTGTTGGCTGTGTTTGAGTCTATCCCATGCACTTCAAGATGGCTGGCCAGCATAGTAAATCACCTGCTGCCCAGAAGAGTGTTGGAGAGCAGCTTCTGGGTTTCCAAGAGGCCAATCACTGGCATCACATGACAGATCTCTTAGGGCTAGGTTGAAGCCCTGTATATATAAGAATATATGAATTGCCAAGGCAGAGCAATGATGCATCTAGTCCCATTTCAGGATTCTCCTCTTCCAGAATTGTCCAGTGAGACATCTGGTTGGGTATCCTAATCCCATACACCAACTCAGATTAAATATGCCAGCGGTCTGGTATTCTATCTCCAGCCATGGCCGGTGCTGCAAGGGAAGATATAAACCTCCCATCATGCCCCTCATTGGGACCCCAGCTTGTGATCATATTTAGCCCCAAAGCAGGGAGACAAATAACGACTGTTTCAGTCACTATTATTCTTAATTTAAATGTGTCATTTTGGAACATCAGTTTCAAGCATAGCTGGATGGAAAGACCACTTGCCTGCAGGTCACTCACGAAGCATCTGGAGAGTGGAGACAATTGAATTAAGATCCCACTACGGAGTTAATTCCTAGGGTTCATTTTGTGACTGGCAGCTTGTCAACCTTTAATATTTTTCACTAGTGCCTGGGTAACAAGGAGGGAGAGGTTTTCTTTTTCTTATTCAGACAATGGGATAATTAGCAGATTTTAAATTACAGCTCAAGAAATCTACCTAATTAGCTATTATAAAAAAATCAGCTCCTAAATCAAGCCCACAAAATATCCAGCCAGACGTTTCTGACCGGATGTGTCTCAAAGACATTTTTTCAAACTAATTCTGAGCGTCTGGCACTCAGTGTATTTGAGAGCCAAGTATTACATGGAAAATGATATTCCTCTGCAGTACAGCAGAGGTGCTAACCACCAGCACCTTGGCCATACCGCTCACCATGTGGGTCACTCACTTCTCTCCCTGCCTCCTGCTGCTACATCTCTTGGGCTAGGAGCCTGACTCTGTGGAATGTGCCTTGAGCTACCTCGAGAAGAACAGGCTTGCAGACGTGAGTTGGGAGTCCTCTGACTACCTATGAATCCAGCACCCTTTTATTTGGTGCTTGTAACACAATGCAGTTAACACCTTATAGCCAGGAGTTACTGTGGCTGCAGATAGAATCTTTCAGGAGATAGCTGTGACAGGGTTTTACAGCACCTTGTCATCTAGGATTCCCCATGGTGCCCTCTTACCGCATTATAGGTGAAACCATGTTATATTGAACTTGCTTTGATCCACCGGAGTCTGCAGCCTCCCCCCCCCGAGCACTGCTTCACTGCATTATATCCGAATTCGTGTTATATCGGTTGGTGTTATATCGAGGTAGCGGTGTATCAGAATCACTGACATCGACATAGTCTTTTAACCTGCTCTTTCCTTACTCGCTGGTTTCCCGATGAACAATTAAAACATAAGGCAGCTTAGTGATGGCCGTGGCTGTTTTATTAGAGAGGCAAAAGGAGTGGTTTCTGGCTAAGCATGGCTCCTAGCAGGATTAGCCAGGGATGGGAGACTGCCAGAGTCCTGTTTATATCTTAGCAGCGCTAACATCTGACACGTGCGCACATTGAGTCCAGCCATTGCATGGGAGTCTGATTGGATGGCTCCATTCTAATGTATGGCTGGCTTAGGCTCCAGGGCAGAAGTGTAATTTTTCTTCTTATGCGGCTCTTCAGCTTGTTGGATTTTATAGGCCTGCTTTCGCCCCCATTCTGCACCGGGTTCTGACCGAGGCAGGCAAGCTAGAGAGAATACATAGAAGGCTTGGCGGATAAAACACTCAGAGTGAGGAAGCAACATTTACGCTGGAGGCTGGGAAAACGAGGTGTTGAGGGGAACATGATTGTCATCTCTAAAATCCATGTGGAGAAAACACCGTCTAGTGATTAGAGCCCAATCCTGGAAGGTCAGGAGATCTGGCTTCTATCCCCTCCTTGCACTTGGCAAAAGATTGACAGCTGCTGTGCTGTGACCTCTGCTTATTCCACCAATCATAATTATCTCGCTGTTACTTTGTACTCCACCTGCTGCCTCATACGTGGACTGTCAATTCTTTTTGCAGTGCTGTACATACCATAGCACACTAGGGTCCTGAATCTGATCCAGGAAGCGGGTCTCTGGGCACTACTGCAATACAAACGAGCAACGATTCCTTCCTTCCTTCCCTTCCTCCCTCACCCTTCTCAAAAACTGAGACTCTTGCCCTTTCCACAACTCAACGGGAGAAAAGCCATAGACTCCATGGAGTCCACGAGGGGCTTTACTATTGCCAGACTCTGTAACACAGAGCATGCTCAGAGACTACAATGATAGGTATCAGTGCAATACCTGAAAGACAGACAAGCTGATGATAATGACTTCTCTGCCTCAGTTTCTCCATCAGTAAAACAGGCATAATTCTTCCATAGCTGCTAGGGATCCTTAATTCACTGAGGTCTATAAATAAAAGCCCCTTTGGGATCCTTGGATGGAAGGTACTATAAAATCCTAACTGCAATACTACAAACACTTATTACGTGTTCAGTTATTATCGGCAGTGTAATGTTAATACGTGGAGGGAGAGTTCATTTCCCTCTGGGGGGTTTTCCTTGTAGAAGGCTAAACATACAGGAGAGATTCCAGATATAAGGATAATAGGCATTCTCAGATACATGTGTAAAACTGTAAATGACTAAAGTGGGTTTAGTCACAGTCGCCAGAGGCAAGAAGGACAAGAAGCAACGGACGGGAGCTAAGGAAAGAAATGTTTGGCTGGATGGTAGGGGAAAAGAGTAAGAGTAAATTGCTGGTAAAAGGGCTGTGGGTGTAGAGATTCAAGCAGAGGTAAGTAAAACACTAGTGTTTTGCTAAATATGGATGAACTTGAGTTCTCCAATCTTAACAGATGTTAGTCATATTGCTTCATGCACTATTAGAATACACTCAAATGCTACAGTGGTGAGCATAGTATAAGAATCCATACAGAATAAAATGAATTGCTTTTCTGAGTCAGGGCAACAGGGAGTAGCCCTGTAGATTGCAGGGATGAAAGGAGGGGGGGCTCTTGTCTCTTCTGCCCCTCTCTGAGGCTATGCTCGAAAGGACCGGCCCATCAGTCATGAGAGAACTGCAGCATGAGATGAAGTGGAACAGACCTTTACTGAGTGCCTTTCATATCCAAATGTATTTTAAAAAGTGTCACGAAGATAATTGAAAAACGTCAATAACAATTGATAAAAACACGTAACTGGACATGGCTGGCAGAATCCCGGTCTGAAGTAAGCGACAGCTGAGGATCCATAAAGAATCAGAATGAATTGTTCATCTCTTGCACCTTGAATGAGATTCACAAGGAAATTGCTGAGTTTTGCATGAAAAGCCTCCCTTCTTCAGAGACATCTCTGAGGTCTCCCTGCCCATTGGAAATGCTTTGGTGAAGTTGGGCAAGGGATTTGTTTGGGCCTCAGCTGAGCAGCTGTGCTAGAAGCACAGCATTTAGTTGCATGGAGGGGAGCTTTTCCATAATCCCAAAATAAGCAGGTCAGACTTTGGATGGGAGACCTCAAAGGAAATGCTAGGTGCTGCAGGAAGTTGTGGTTGTCTGATAGGGAGGCACTCTTCCCTTGGAGTCAGTTCTGTATTGCATTCATGCCCCAGAATGAGTACTGTTTAAAAGGTAGATCCTCACCCCTTATGATCATCAACATTTGTTTTCTTGGCGTATTTGGGTATTAATCTCAGAGTCCTGTCCAAATTCCAACACATTCCGGTTCCTTAAATGTCTTGGGTAGCAGCTGACACAATATTTCCCTCTACTTCCTGCCTTAAACGGTTGTGCAAGGAAGGAGGTATTGAGTGAAGTGCATGCAAACGAGACAAAGTGATGCGGGTGTGATGCAGACTATTGTCATACCTATGGAAGATGACTGAGCATGCCATCATGTGGGTTAGGTCTGAGATTTTTCAAAGGCATTTTAGATATGCATCTTCCACAAATGGCCCTTTTTCTTTGTGACTCCTCCCCTCAAACTCCACCTCCATCAGTGGAGTCCCATAGACTGCTCTGAAACATCTCAGCTTAGATGGTTTCAGAAGCCTGAGCAGACCTGAACTCAGCTGAGTGCTCATGCATTTTCTAGGAGTGCTGATTCCCCTCTCCTGACCATTCTGGGAGGTTACTAACCATTTCATGGTTGCCATGAGCGGCATAAACAGCTGCCAGCCCTTAGCCCAGTTGTGTCTGCATGTCAGTGATGAGTGATGCAGCTCCTTTAAGGTGCTTTGGGATTCTTCAGGGTTAAAGGCGCTGGAGAAATTGGCAATGATGTTATTGTGAGCATCTTCCGAGTTGCTTTCGGAACCACATCAGCCCTGGAGAATCTGAATTTCTGTGTTACGGTTTTTCTTGGATCCACCCCATGGAGCCGATGGAAGCACCTCACTTTCAAATGATTATATATTACCATGAGTTAAGAGGCCCCTGCCACGTGCGCTATCCCCATTCCTTGGTGAACTGGCTTGTTCATCAGTGTGGAGGCAATTAGAACAATTACTAGCATCTCTACCAGCTGAGCCCTCCCCCTGGTACCAGAGGGTGGAATTTCCCCTAACGCGCTGCAGTTCTGCAGCAATAGGGGAATTCTAGCAGTTACATCAGATTCTCTATGAAACCCCCACATCCCAGGGGCCCGGAGACCCTTTAATATCCCTGCAAGGAGAGCTGCCAGGTGACTGCAGGACTCCTCTAGGACGGGATCGTTCGGACGGCTTGTGAGTTTCCATTTCCTGAAAGTCTTTCAGTCCAGTGGCTGTGATCAGGCATCTAAATTGTGAATGAAATATTAATGCCAATGGCCAAGTTTGCGTGTTAATAATTTAAACTGTGGTGCAGTGGCATCTCTGCTTACCAGGTGGTGGGGGAAGGGAGCCGTGGTGGAGAAGAAAAGGGGGGGCTGCTGGAAATCAGAGGATGGATGTTGGAAGGGGGAGGTGTCACAGAGAAAAGGCATCTCTTTTGGGGGCAGGGGATTGTAGAAAGGACTGCTGGAAAAGGAAGTATATGTGGGGGGGGGGGAAGTTGGTTGCTAGGAGATGGAATTGGGAGGGAGGAGTCACAAAATAGGGGGTGCTGGTTTGGAGTTTGGGAGATAAAAGATTGGGGCCAGTTTGAAACAAAGAGTGTAAAAGGGGCCAATTTGGTGATAATGAGAATAGGGTTGGCAACCAGGGAAGGAGGGGCCTATGTGTGGGTCAGGCAGATGCAGCGAGATAAGGATGAGGCCTTTGTGTCGCATAACCCTTTAGGACAGCTGTGTGATTTGGACTGGGGGCTGGGTGGAGGCTCAGGTCCTGGTGCCTGCCTGCCTCTTCATGCACCAAGGCATCATATGCCAGCCCACTGATTTTTGCCTGTCTGAAATCTTTCATTTGCTGAGCAGCTTTTTAAACTCATGTCCCTTCCTGTAATCCTTTCTTTCATTTTTGGATTGATTTATTCAGCCCCTGTCCCATGACGTCCAAACAGCTTTGCTGCTGGCGTGCTCCATTGGGTGGTGACTGCTGGATCGTGTCTTTGCTCCTTCCTCATGGCTCTTCTCCTTCCTTCTGGCCTCCTCTCCTTGCCCATACATCCCCCTCCCAAGAGGGTTAAGTGCCCTTTGGGCGGGAGGGAAGTGATCAGAGAAACCATACAGTTGAGTCGGCATCTCGAGACATTTGTATCCCCACCGCTCCCTTCCATGCACACACTAACATGAATGGGAACATTATTGTATTAAAGACTGGTCCAAAGCCCGCTGAAATCAATTGAAAACACTGACTTTGATGGGCTTTGCATCAGGTCCCTATTAACTGAGCTCTCAGAGGAGAGACCATCGCCCTGTATGTTGGGTGGAAGCTGTTCTTCCATGCACATGTCTGCAGCATCTGTGCAACAGGAACCCTGAGACGTGTGTGTGTGTGTGTGTGTGTGTGTAGTGTTGCTTTAGAAAGATATTTATTGGCATTCATGTTTACTCCACCCTTTCCGTTAGCTGAGTTTAATTTAAGGCTGCCAAATAGATCAGTTAGGAAGGACTGTCCTGAGCAAATTGCCTTCCTCCTCAAACAGACTCACTTGAGCGTGGATCACAAGAAAGGACTTCTATTGCTCAGTCTTATCATTCATGTGGTCCTCTCCACTTGCAGTCACCAGCCATCTTCACCTCTGAGTTCCCAGGCATCAGAGGTCAGGATGAAATCCTGGCCCCGTTGAAGTCAATGATGAAACTCCCACAGACTTCAACAGAGCCCAGATGGAGCCTCAGGTGTCAGTCCTCTGACTGGAGTGGTGCCAAGCAGTCAGATTGCTGCTGTGCTCTGCTTCTTCCCTATGTATTCCTTAGGGGAGCCAGCTATGAGTATGGTCGCTCTATCTTCGGGAATGTCTGCACAGCATTTTGTAGCAAGCCGCTCAACCCAGGTCAACAGACTCTGGCTAGCGGGGCCCATGCTACCGCTCTAAAAATAGCTGTATAGACAGTGGTTTGAAGTTGCAGCTTCAGCTCTGAAGCTTAGGGAGCTGAGCTCCAACCTGAGCTGCAACTTCATTGTGCCGTCTATACAGCTATTTTTAGAGCACTCGCACGAGCCCCACTATCCTAAGTCTGTCAATCTGGTCTGGGAGTAGGGTTTCCAACCCTCCAGGATAGTCTTGAAGTCTCCAGGAATTAAAGATTATGTCATGTGATGAAACCTCCAGGGATATGTCCAACCAAAATTAGCAACTGTATCTGGAAGGCTTGCTCCCGTAACTCCACAATGCTGCATAGACATATCCTTAAAGGGCCCACAATGACACTTGCTTGAAGATTAATATAAATCAGATGCTTCCTGGGGTTACAGCAATGATGGTCTAAAACTCACCCATTGCTTTGACTAACAGTTCAAAGGGCCCTGTTCTGATCCCACTGCACTGCATTCTGGATTGCAGGACAGTTAGTCTGCTTTCATGTGGGGTAATGCCATTGATGTGGCAGTAGGCAAGGGACTGGTCATGGTCTCCACCTTTGGGTGCATTTGGCACACCATTCCCACCTTTCAAATTCATTGGAAGTTTGGTGCGTAGCTCCTGTAGGCTTCTCTGACAGTCTCAGCATATCTGCGGAGTGCAGAAAGTGTACTCGGTACTGTACAGCAAGAGGAAGACATGGTCCCTGCCTTGAAGGGTTCCTCATAGACTTTAAGGTCGGAAGGGACCATTATGATCATCTAGTCTGACCTCCTGCACAATGCAGGCCACAGAATCTTACCCACCCACTCCTGTAACAAACTGCTAACCTATGTCTGAGTTATTGAAGTCCTCAAATTGTGGTTTGAAGACCTCAAGCTGCAGAGAATCCTCCAGCAAGTGACCCCTGCCCCACGCTGCAGAGGAAGGCGAAAAACCTCCAGGGCCTCTGCCAGTCTGCCCTGGAGGAAAATTCCTTCCTGACCCCAAATATGGTGATCAGTTAAACCCTGAGCATGTGGGTAAGACTCACCAGCTAGCACCCAGGGAAGAATTCTCTATAGTAACTCAGATCCCACCCCATCTAACATCCCATCACAGACCACTGGGCATACTTATCTGCTGATAATCAAAGATCAATTGCTAAATTAATTGCCAAAATTAGGCAATCCTATCATACCATCGCCTCCATAAATTTACCAAGCTTAGTCTTAAAGCCAGGTATGTCTTTTGCCCCC
Source organism: Gopherus evgoodei (assembly GCF_007399415.2). Lineage (NCBI taxonomy): Eukaryota > Metazoa > Chordata > Testudines > Testudinidae > Gopherus > Gopherus evgoodei. Next base: position 359,922,596 of record NC_044322.1, on the reverse strand, counting down.
ACTACTCCCCTTGGAAGGCTGTTCCAGAACTTCACTCCTCTAATGGTTAGAAACCTTCATCTAATTTCAGTGCTAAACTTCCTAGTGTCCAGTTTATATCCGTTTGTTCTTGTGTCCACATTGGTACTAAGCTTAAATAATTCCTCTCCCTCCCTGATATTAATCCCTCTGATATATTTATAAAGAACAATCATATCGCCCCTCAACCTTCTTTTGGTTAGGCTAAACAAGCCAAGCTCTTTCAGTCTCCTTTCATAAGATAGGTTTTCCATTCCTCGGATCATACTAGTAGCCCTTCTCTGTACCTGTTCCAGTTTGAATTCATCCTTCTTAAACATGGGAGACCAGTACCGCACACAGTATTCCAGATGAGGTCTCACCATTGCCTTATAAAACGGTACTAACACCTCTTTATCGTTGCTGGAAATACCTCGCCTGATGCATCCTAAAACTCCATTAGCTTTTTTAACGGCCATATCACATTGGCCGCTCATAGTCATCCTGTGATTAACCAATACTCTGAAGTCCTTCTCCTCCTCTATTACTTCCAACTGATGTGTCCTCAATTTATAACTAAAATTCTTGTTATTAATCCCTAAATGCATGACTTTGCACTTTTCACTATTAAATTTCATCCTATTACTATTACTCCAGTTTACAAGGTCATCCAGATCTTCCTGTATGATATCCCGGTCCTTCTCTGTGTTAGCAATACCTCCCAGCTTTGTGTCATCCGCAAACTTTATTAGCACATTCCTGCTTTTTGTGCCAAGGTCAGTAATAAAAAGGTTAAATAAGATTGGTCCCAAAACTGATCCTTGAGGAACTCCACTAGTAACCTCCTTCCAGCCTGACAGTTCACCTTTCAGTATGACCCGTTGTAGTCTCCCCTTTAACCAGTTCCTTATCCACCTTTCAATTTTCATATTGATCCTCTTCTTTTCCAATTTAACTAATAATTCCCCATGTGGAACCGTGTCAAATGCCTTACTGAAATCGAGGTAAATTAGATCCATTGCATTTCCTTTACCTAAAAAATCATTTACCTTCTCAAAGAAGGAGATCAGGTTGGTTTGGCATGATCTACCTTTTGTAAAACCATGTTGTATTTTGTCCCAATTACCATTGACCTCAATGTCCTTAACTACTTTCTCCTTCAAATTTTTTTCCAAGACCTTAACATACTACAGATGTCAAACTAACAGGCCAATAGTTACTCAGATCACATTTTTTCCCTTTCTTAAGAAAAGAAATTATGTTAGCAATTCTCCAGTCGTACAGTACAACCCCTGAGTTTACTGATTCATTAAAAATTCTTGCTATTGGGCTTGCAATTTCATGTGCCAGTTCCTTTAATATTCTTGGATGAAGCTTATCTGGGCCCTCTGATTTTGTCCCATTAAGCTGTTCGAGTTTGGCTTCTACTTCGGATGTGGTAATAGCTACCTCCATATCCTCATTCCCATTTGTCATCCTTCCATTATCCCTAAGCTCCTCATTAGCCTTATTAAAGACTGAAGTCCTACGAGACATGTTCCTGAACTGGAAACCCAGTTACCAACCCCTCCCAACTTTTGGAAAGTTCAGATTTGGATCAGGATCCAGTTCCATATTCCTCAGCTCAGCCCCTCTCCATTGTTGTGTAGTGTTCCTGTGGGTAGCCGTACAATGACTATATTCCGCCCCAGAGAGGGCTGCATGGGAAATGATCCCTGTAGTTTGAAAAGGCTGCTCCTTCAGGATGAAAGGCAGCATAGAAATATACAGCAGTTATAGTACTGTTGTGAATAATGCTGAAGATAACTTGTCCCTGCCTTGAACACTGCACTCTGTGTTAGGCTCAGTCAGATATAATGAGATGAGACTTCGCCGTGACCTGATGCCTGAGGCGAACCCAGTTTGCTCCAAGTCTGCCAAAGCTTTTCCATCTCCATGTTACCTTTAGGTGACCGATTCCTGCCAATCCCTTATGAGAAAGTCTTGTAGAATTACAAGCAAACAATGTCTCTATAGGCTTTACTTTAACCATCTTCTAGATTTGAATAAGAGAAATCTGTCCCCTGCTATAGAATGCTACAGGAATGTTCAAGAAAATGATGCACAGGAGCTCATTCTCTGCCTAGTAATTAGTCATTTCTATACTCCTCTAATATCTGTTGCTTGTTGGTCTCACCCCAATTCAATTCCATGGGATTTTTCATAAGGGATGTTCTGCTGATGGATTCAAAATCCCTTCTTTATCCCCTGATGGCTGTCTGGCATTTCATTTAATTTTTTTTCTCATCAGCCAGAAACATTTCCTGAAAGCCAGAGGCACTGATGGGGCCAAGGCTGGCAGCTTGAGACTCGATAAATATTTTCTCTCTGGAAGATTTAGTGTTTGCAGAAGGTGCGTGATTCATCTCTCTGGTCACTTATTTGAAGTAAAATGAAAAGAGAACTTCCAATAAACCAAACCACTATTCATTTGGGGGTCATAGATCCATGCCCAGAGACATTCAGTGGAGAAGGGTCTCCAACATGCTGCCTGCCCTTTGATTGTCATTATTAAAAGGATGTGGTAGAATCCCATTTATAATAGAGTCATTTTTGTTTAAACACTCTTGAGAGGGCATTGTCTGTAATTGGGAATACACTTGGCACATTGTGGTGCTTTGGGGCCATTCAGGATTTTCATTCAGCTTCGCTATACACGGGGTTTTACTGTAGACTGTCAGATGTTGTGGGGACTGCAGGCTATAGTAGCCCCTGAATAGATAAGATAATCAGGGGGGCAATGTGGTGGAACTCTATTCATGCCTCATGCACCTTGCACCTTAATGTCTTGAGGTGAAATCCTGGCTCCATTGAAGCCACTGGGAGTTTTGCAACTGATGTCATTGGGACCAGGATTTCACACTTGGGCTATAACTAGGCAAAATGGGGTACAATTGATAAACAAGGTACTAGTGCTAAACTGCAGCTCCTTCTGGTGTGGAAGATGGCAGATGTTAAACAGCCCACAGCAACACTACACAATACATCAAGGTGAAAAGTGCCAACTACTCCATACAGTTGCAGCTGTGAAGGGTGTTTCATCTGGCAGACCCTAGATTGTATTCCTGTTAGGTTTGCTGTGAATCTGCTGTTTGGGAAAGCAGCAGCAGCAGCCATCACAGCCTCAATCCCAGCCAGCAAAGGCAGCAGATGCCAACTGAGCCTGGCTGGAAACCAGCTCCGATCCTCCCAGATTATATCATCATAAGGTGGCTGACAAAAAATGGAGGTCAGGGATTGCTCTAGGGTTAGCATCAGAGAAGGAACAGCCTAAAGGGGCAGGATCTCTGGGGAAGTCATGGACATCATCTCAACGTAGGCTGGCAGGGAGATGAGTAGGCAGTTTGTCTCTTCATAGCGCTGAGGTTTTGTATTGAAGCCCATCACGTTTAATTCAGAAGTCTTATAGTGCCATGTGAATATGGGATAGGAGCTTAGGTGGCAGTTGAGGAGACTGCTGGGCCTGTTTTTAAATTAGTCCATAGAAAATCTAACAGACGTTGCTCCTGTGAGTGAAGTACTAGCCTATATGTGGCTTGAACTGTCTGTGTGCGACTGGCTGCAGTAATCTGGCTGCAGAAGATCACACCTGGGACCTGTAGCATATAAGGTGTTGAAATGGATCTTTAATGGCCCACAGCTGGGCAGATTGTTACCAGTACCAGTGAAAATTCGGATTCAGTTTGCTCAATGCACAGCAGTTTGTTGGAGAAAGAATTATACAAGCAGTAAAAGGTTATATAATACGTCTTCCTAATAAGCCTCAATTCCCCCAAGCATAAACCCTCAGTAACTATGCTAGCCTTACACAGTATCCTGAGTGGCAAACAAAGCAGATATAGCTACCAGTCCTAGATGGAGACTTCTCTTCTCGTCTCGTCTCTTCTCTTCCCCTCTCAGCTACTTGGTCTGTCAATGTCTCCCAAAGCAGGGTCTTGGTTACCCTGAGGCCTTCTGGTTCAAAAGTCTCTCATACCAGGGCCTTGGCTACTCTGAGACTGTGTCTTACAGCATCACAAACCTCTTCAGATGTTAACTAACTATCTCTGCTTTGCATTTATACCTTTTGTTCTCAAAGGAGTGACATGTCCCAGAAATATGCCCAGTGGGCATTCCGTTACTGGTTTTTCTTAATTAATATTTTAGAAAAGACTGCAGAGCAGGCAGAGACCAAAGATCAGGTGATGTTTACCCTCTTATCAATCATTCACTTGAAGTCTTAGCGTGGTGACATCCCAAAAGGGTCATTTTGACCCGGGTCAGCCTGTACCAAGCCCACTGATCGCATGTGTTACTGCGTGAGTTGGTCATCGGCTGATATGTTTCCAAAGTTTCAAGTTGAAACACACACATGGATGGAGGCTCAATAAGCCATTCAAGTGCAATTTCAGCACTTTCAGTAAATTCCATATCAACTATCTGATACTAAGAGAATCCTGCTCCCATAATCCTCTAGTAAATTCAGATGTACCAAGCCATACCAAACTCAGGTTCCCCACATTCATTCATATCAATCACAACAATTCATAACAGTTTGGCACCGTTCCAACAGAAGGCACATGTTCCTAGTGCCTGAGCTAAGGGAGAAAGTAGCAAGCTGTTATGCTTGATTCAGGGCCAGCTACAAGGAGATATGATCTAAGGGCCTGATCCAAAGCCTACTGGAGTCAAGGGGAATCTTTCCATTGGATCAGTCCCTATAAAAATTAGCCGCTGTACTACACTTGCTGTTTCCGGTGGGTTTTAGTCTCCAGTGGGCGTTAACTGACAATTGAATGGTAAAAGTAGCCAAAGCAAATTAGGAACCTGGATCACTCACTCAGTGGGTCAGCGGGGGCTGGGAGAGTGCTGGGGAAGTAGGGCACTTGGTCCCAGGGAGAGAGGAAGTGATGCATCGTGTTACTCAGTGGCAGATTTTCCAGGGAGGTCAAGGAGCAGCAGTGATGGGGAGGGTGACGCCTCTTGGTTCTCAGCTGGCAGAGTGAGTGCTTACAGTGTGAAGATCAGAGGGTGAGATGGTTGGGGTGGGGGAGAAGGTGTGTGTCAAAGTGTGTGGAGGATAAACTGGACCAGTGGAGGCTGAAGAGGGATGGAAGGGGGTGAGGCTCTGTTTTTTTACCCCCCTGCTTCCCTTGGGGTAGGAACTGGCGGGGGGATGCGTCATAGATATCAATCCAACTTCCAAATGACAGGTTGCGAAAATCCCCATGCACACTCGCTGTGAGCGATTGAGATTAGCTAAATCCCTCACGTGAACTGGAACTCTAGGGGTGGATTGGACCGTGCACCTTGTTGCGATGGATCATTTTGAGAGCAGTCCTTGTTTTCGCTCCTCCCTCCTCCCACTTTTGAGGAAACACTGCCACACAAAAACCACTTTTACCGTCCCAATGTACGTGCACCAATGCAGCTGGGAGCTCTCTAGTATCGCTGCCCTAAGCCGATGGGAGAGAGCTCTCCTGTTGACTTAATTAATCCACCCTCAGTGAGCGGTGATAGTTATGTCAGTGGGTGGAACTCTCCTGGCCACACAGCGTTGTCCACTCCAGAGCTTAGGTCAGTGTAACTACGGTCGCCCGGGGGGCGGAGTGTGGCTTATTCACACCCCGGGCGACATAAAATTATACCAACCTATGTGGTGGTGTAAGTGTTTGAAGAGGGTAGATTTACCAGCTGTCTCCTCCCACCCCCACACTGATCCAGCCTTTATGTTGAGAGCCTGTCAGAAGGAAGCAGCAAAAGTCCAGCAGCACCAAAGCCTCTGCTTTTTCCCAGTGGCATGTCAAGCACTGGCTCAACTCAGCGAACAGTTTCTAACGGGACTGAGCTGCAGAGTTGCAGCAGAAACAAACAATTCCAGCTAGTCCAATTAACTCTGATCAAGAATCATCATTATAATAAAACTACCTCCATTCTTATATGTACAACCCAAGATGACAGGACAATATGTGCTTGGTGGGCTTGTCTGAAAATACTAAATATCTGCAGCAAAATGACTTCTGTTCTGACCAGGTTTGGGCTGCATTCATCACTGGCAGTCACCCTGTGTGATTGCATAGCCAGACAAGCCACCAATGACTGTTTTCGGAGCATGCTTTGGATTTCTCACTTAATTGTTCTCCTAATGCTTGGGAACCCAAGACTGTTTTGAAAGGCACATGTGTATTGTGTAAGTGTGTGTGGTGTCTGCATCCTGGAATATGTGAGTATGTTTTGTGTTGTGTTGACAGTGTGTGTTGTGTATTTGTGTTTTTATCATAAGGGCTATTTTTGAGTCTATTTGAATGTGTTGCTCCAACTGTGTTGTTTGTCTGTCTTTAGGAGGTGTGTGTATATGGGGATGTTGGTGCTTGCATATGCATATAGATGAATGTTGTTGTGACTCCATATTGTTTGTGTGTAAATGGGGATGCATGTGTATAGGAATGTGTATGTTTAGGTGGTGCATGTGTATGGATATGTGTTGTGACACATGTTGATATGGATGTGTGTTGCTGTTCTTGTATTTACAAAGGGGGGGGGGAATGTAGTGCGTGTGTCTGTTTAAAAAAAAAAAAAGAAAAGGCCTGTGAGACCTCCAGTCCGACCTGAGACTAGAATGGTGCAAGAGTGCTCTCTCATACCATTCTTCTGCTGACTTAAAAAGCCAGCTTGATGTGTCCCTCCCCAGCTTTCTCCCAGAACCCCATACCAGGCTGGGAAGGAGAGAGGGACCTGCTGTGAAAGTTAATTATATATATTCCAGTGGCTTTTCCTTAGTGTTGCTCCAGTTGACCTTGACTGAACCTGTTGCTTTTACAAAAATGAGAACCATTTCCCATCTGAAGCGGGGAGGTTGGTGCTTGTCATTTTTTCCAGGGATGATCCCTTAGCGTCTCCCTCCCACTATCTTTCTGGAATCAGTGAATGGAGAGGAGCAAGTCAAGGGACCAGGGCAGGCCCCACTGAGTACACCAGGCATATTGAGACAGACGAATAAGGGAGCTGCAGTGGTCTACGCAAGGCTTCGTGGCCTGTTATCCTCAACAGGCCCTGCCTTCGTGTCTCTCTCCCTGCTCCCAGGATTGGTGATGTTATCTGACTAGCTCGCTAGATTTTCACCTTGCCTCAGCTGACACTTGGTTATCGGCTGGAGATAAAGAAATAAAAAGCACGTACATCTTCAACCAGGGCTGCCCGAGAGGCGAAGCCCGTGTACTCAAGTAATGGCCCAGGGAATACAGAATGCCAGCTACATGCTTCACTACATAATAATGCCATTGTTTGAGCCATTCTGATTGAGAGCAGCAGCGGCAGCTAATTTCTGTTGATCTAGCATCTGATGCATCCCCGTTGGCTCCTGTTCTTCGAGCCAGACTTGGGCTGAAGGTGTATCCCAGGCTTTAATTCTTCATCAGATACTGCACTTCTACGAGATTAACTGAGGCTGAATACCCACAATCAGCAGATTGAAATCTAGACAGGGATTCTGCCCCCAGTCCCTATCTGCTGCTGTGGTGGCTTACAGAAGCCATAAAGAGCCAACAAGGAGCTGGAGGAGAATTTCTCCCAGTGCAGGTACTGCTCGGGGCCACAATAAACAGGCTTGTATTGTCCCTCCTGTAAGCCCTGCTAGAGACTGTAGGCTGAGGGAGCAGCCAGGATGAGTGTGGGCAGGACCAGCACTAGGGGTTTTAGCGCCCTAGGCGCACGGCAATTTCGCCGCCCTGCGCGCTGCTTCCGTGGCTCTGGTGGAGCTGCCGCAGTCGTGCCTGCGGGAGGTCCACCAGAGCCGCGCAAGCAGCCGACCGTCCACCGGAGCCCCTGCCGCCCCCTCCAGCAAAACGCCGCCCACCAATAATCCTGGCGCCCTAGGCGATTGCCTAGGGTGCCTAAATGCAAGCGCCAGCCCTGAGTGTGGGTGATGTCAAAGCACAGAAGGGGACTCTAACTTCTCTGTAGTCTGGACTCTGTAGCCCCTGGGAGGCTGGTGTACATTAGAGAAGTGTCTGGCTGTTCCCATTTACTCTTGCGGCTGCACTGGCCCCAGGAGCAGCCCAGAAACCCCAGGCTCAAAGCCACCTTTGCCCCTAGCCCTCTCCCCAGAGCTCAGCCCCCTAGAGGCACAGCCCAGAATCTCAGCACTGGAAACTAGGGAACGCAGTCAGAGATCAAGATGTCCTATTAAGGCACCCAGAGTAGTTCTTCTCCTCTGAGTCAGTGCGAGATTGTTCTGAACATTTGTGTTCTGTCTAGTCTGGCTTTATGTGGCTAACATGACAGGGTTTCCACCTCTTCCATGCTGGGAAGTTACTTCACTGAGTAAGACTATCCACAGATTCTTAGGTCATACAGATAGCGCAAGGCTTCTTCTAAACATCTCAGGTGGGAATCATCAGATATTCTTTCCGGAGTCCTTTTCTTAAGGTGACCGAATGTCCCGATTTTATAGGGACAGTCTGGATTTTGGGGTCTTTTTCTTATATAGGCTCCTATTACCCCCACTCCCGTCCCGATTTTTCACATTTGCTGTCTGGTCACCCTACTTTTTCTCCCGCTTTCCTGCTTTGCTACTTATTTCATCTGAGCCTTGACACACTCTTATTCCAGCCGGTGGAATGCTGGGTTAGCTTTTCAGTCAGCTAGGGAAAAGGAGAGGTATGTTAGAGGGCAACCAATTTATTTGTTTATTATTCTGAGAGTAGGGTCCTCTGGGTTCCTTAGCTACACATGTCGCTGGCATAATAACCCTATTGGAAAACAGGGACAGATGGGTATGTAGCTTTAACGCAGGCTTGCACAGTGTGTTAGATAGATTTCATTCAATTTTCTATATGTAGAAAACAGCAGAGACCACTTAAAATTGTTTTCACAGATCAAGAGAGCTGAGGTATTTGAGGCGCTGTGTCTGCTGAGAGAGGGAGGGGGTGTGTGTGTGAGAGAGAGAGTGAGTGTATGTATGGGGATGTTCCCTGAGATGAAAAGTTGGTCTGGTCAGAGCAGCACACATGTGAAGAAGCTCTAAAGGACATACGATTTGGTAATGTTCCACTGATGCCAGTTGGCATCTAGGAGGAACAATGCATTGCGACAGTTAGTCTGTTGGTTCCTGGGCATAGACTGATCACTAGCTTGGGGCAGGAAGACATTTCCATGAGACGTGTATTATAACACAATTATGTACATTATGGGTATGCTGAGAGGTTGTCTTCCCGTGAAACATTTGGCACTGGTTGCTGTGAGATAGGATACCAGCCTAGAAGGCTAATTGCCCTGTTTCAGTGTGGCAGTTCATAAGTATTCTATCTCACCTTAGGCAATAGGTTTCAATCTATGATCACTCAATTCCTCTTCAATCCTGACGTGGGGTTGGATTTCTGCTAAAACCCCAGAACCACCACCATCACTACAACAGAATGTCCCACTGTAAGGGTCACAGCAGTACATCTCTTTGTCTTTGATACTTTTCACACACTGATCATGGTTCTTTGTCAGGATGCAGACATTCCCATGTGGTTTTGTGGGAAGTGAACACGTGAAAATATTTTTGAAGCAAAGCCACAAATTGTTTAGTTTTCACAAAAACACAGTTATCTGGGGTCACGCCAATGGTATGCATTATTCTCCATGGCCCTATGCCTTCTCATCAGCCAGTGATAATAGGAGTTCTTCTTCGAGTGATTGCTCATATCCATTCCAGTTAGGTGTACGCGCCGCGCGTGCACATTCGTCGGAAAACTTTTACCCTAGCAACTCAGTGGGCCGGCAGGTCGCCCCCTAGAGTGGCGCCACCATGGCGCTCCATATATACTCCTGCCGGCCCACCCGCTCCTCAGTTCCTTCTTACCGCCCGTGTCGGTCGTTGGAACAGTGGAGCGCGGCTTAGCTGACCTCCACTTCCCTAGCTACTCGTTTTCTCGTATATAATTATGCAGTTATAACCCTTTTATATATATATTTGTATGGTTATACGTGTTTTCTTTGCTAACATGGTTAGTTTAGTTAGCGGGGTTCAGGAAGTAGCCCCTTCCATGAGCCCAGTGCCGGAGCCATGCATGGCTCACCGGGTTTTACAAGGGGCCCGGCCTGCCAGAAGCCGCGGCCGAAGAGAGATCTACATGACTCGTGTTTGAAGTGCCTCAGGGAATCACACTTGACAGATAAGTGCCCCATTTGCAAGGCTTTTAAGCCGAGAACAAAAAGGTGCGGGACTTTCACTTACCCCTCCACCTTGGACGCCGAGCGATGTTCAAGCGGCGGGCAGAAGCGCCTCCTCGGCACCGGACCCCGCCGTTACTATCAAGGCCTTTCGGCACCGACCGTCGCCGGCACCGATGTCGACTCGGCACCGCTCCCTTCTTCCGAGGTCGAGAGAGCCTACGATTCCTGCTGGTGCCTGGCGGCTCCCCAGCACGCGCCGTGGTTGAGCCCCCTGCTCCCGCTGCTTCCGTGCCACCTGCATCGCAGCCAGAGAGCTCGCCTAAGTTGCGTTACCCGGCACCGACACCTGCAGAGGCACCGATGACTTCGGCTCCGTCGATTCCAGTCCCCCAGGACCACGGAATCCGGTGCCTGGCAGCTCCCCGGCTCGCGCCGTGGTAGAGCTTACTGCTCCTGCTGCTTCTGTGCCAACTGCACCACAGCTAGAGAGCTCGTCTAAGATGGCTCGCCCGGCACCGACGACGTCGGCACCGTCGATCCCGGTCCCACGAGGGCCGTAGAATCCGGTGCCTGACGGCTCCCCGGCGCGCGCCGTGGTTGAGCTACTGCTCCTGCTGCTTCCGTGCCAGCGGCACCGCAGCCAGAGAGCTCGTCTAAGTCGGATCGCCCGGCGCCGACACCTGCTACGGCACCGATGACGTCGTCACCGTCGATCCCGGTCCCACAAGGGCCGTAGAATCCGGTGCCTGACGGCTCCCCGGCACGCGCCGTGCTTGAGCGTATTGCTCCTGCTGCTTCCGTGCCAGTGGCACCGCAGCCAGAGGGCTCGTCTAAGTCGGATCGCCCGGCACCGGCACCTGCTGCGGCACCGATGACGTCGGCACCGTCGATCCCGGTCCCACAAGGGCCGTAGAATCCGGTGCCTGACGGCTCCCCGGCACGTGCCGTGGTCGAGCTACTGCTCCTGCTGCTTCCGTGCCAACGGCACCGCAGCCAGAGAGCTCGTCTACGTCGGATCGCCCGGCACCGACACCTGCTGCGGCACCGATGACGTCGGCACCGTCGATCCCCGGTCCCGCAAGGGCCGTAGAATCCGGTGCCTGACGGCTCCCCGGCACGCGCCGTGGTCGAGCTAATGCTCCGGCTGCTTCCGTGCCAAAGGCACCGCAGCCAGAGGGCTAGTCTAAGTCGGATCGCCCGGCACCGACACCTGCTGCGGCACCGATGACGTCGGCACCGTCAATCCCGGTCCCGCAAGGGCCATAGAATCCGGTGCCTGACGGCTCCCCGGCACGCGCCGTGGTTGAGCTCCTGCTCCGGCTGCTTCCATGCCAACAGCACCGCAGCCAGAGGGCTAGTCTAAGTCGGATTGCCCGGCACAGACGCCTCTGAGGCACCGACAACATCGGCACCGTCGATTCCAGTCCCACAAGGGCTATCGAATCCGGTGCCCGACGGCTCCCCGGCACGCGCCGTGGTTGAGCGTATTACTCCCGCTGCTTCAGTGCTGACGGCACCGCAGCCAGACAGCTTATCTAACTCGGATCGCCCGGCACCGACACCTACCGAAGCTCTGATGACCTCGGTACCGTGGATCCCGGTCCCACGAGGGCCGTCGAATCCGGTGCCTGACAGCTCCCCAGTACGCACTGTGGTTGAGCCTGCTGTTCCCTTCACGCCGGAGATGTTACCAACGGCGAGGGCTCTCAGTGCCATGACAGAGTCAGTGCTGCCTGACCCGGGCACCGCCGGTACGGGTAATACAGTCTCTTCAGGTGACTGTCCCCTGTCAGCACAGCAGAGCGGCACCGTTCATGATCACGGCCCCGCAGACACTCCAAGTCCTGTCGGCACGCCGGACACCACTGGCAGTCCCGGTGCTGTTTTCCTCGGTACTGGTCACACTCGCTGCACTGGTCGGTATCCCGTTCGCCGACCCGCTATCGGCACCGTTCCGACCTCTGGCACCGGGGCAGGTACCTTGACTCCTGTAGCCCTTCTCCGAGCCTCGAGATCTCGGTCGACCTCCCGACACCGTTCTGGTTGCGGGTCTGGATCTCGTTCCAGGTACCGATACGCCTCCCGATGCCGGTCCCCGGTGCCGAGTTGGGCAAGGTCCGAGTGAGTCAAAGACTCTGCCTGTGCCTTCTTTTAGTACCTCCATGGCCATCCGGACACGCATCCGTGTCATCCCATATGCGCAGATTTTATGCTCAGGACCACGATCCTGATATGATGGCCAGCGGGCGCCAGCCCCGAAGCAGAAAGAGGCTTGGCGAATGAACAGGCTTGGCCGCCAGGTGTACTCTGCAGGGGCCCTGCAGCTCGGGGTAGCAAAGCAACAAGCCTTGCTTAGCTGCGATAATTATAGCACCTGAGTGAAGGAGTTTCTCCCTCAAAACTTCCACCTGGAGTTCGCTGCCGTCTTGGAGGACGGGGGGAAAGAAGGTTCCCAGAGCGTCCCTCCAGGCCTCGTTGGACGCAGCAGACTCTGCGGCCGGCACTCTGGCCTTGAGTGTCACCGTGAGGTGCATTTCATGGCTTCAGGTTTTAAACCTCCGGCCGGAGCTGCGGTATGCCATTCAGGATTTACCCTTTGTTGGTAAAGGCATCTTCGCGGCAGAAACAGCCCCAGACTGCGAAGTCTGGTGGGCAATAGGGTCCTAATGCGTCTCAGCATGTATACGCCAGCGACAAAACGCAGGCCTTTCTGGCCCCAGCCGCCATACTCTGTGCCTAGCCAGAGGCAGAACTCTGGCAAACGGCAGGGCCAAGGTGGTCGCAGACGAACGTCAGGACCCCTAGAGAGCCAAAGTCAAGGTCCCTCGCAATTACCACTGGGACCAAAGACGGACCTTCCAAGGTTCACCTGAGGGCGGTGTACCAGTCGCAGGACGGGATCCCGATCCCGCTTTCTCCTGGCATGGCCCCAGTTACTTTCAGATCGCTGGGTCCTGCACACGATGGAGCATAGGTACCACCTTGAATTTGCTCCAGCCCTGTCCCACTTCAGCGGACGAAAGGGGTAAGGGGTTTTACCTCCGTTATGCCCTAGTCCCCCACTCGAACACAGGTCTCAGACCTTCTTGGTCCTGCACGGACTCAAACGGGTTAGGATAAGGTTGGAGTTCTGTATGGTATCCCTGGGAATCATTATTCCATCCTTGCCTCCTGGGGGCTACTGTGCCGCCCTGGATATGAAGCACGCGTACTTTCGCAATGCCATCTTCCCTCCGCACGGGAGATGCCTCCGCTCTATAGCCAACTGTCAATACTCCCGGTTTACGGCCATAGTCGCCGCCTACCGTCGCTGATGTCGGATATGCGTTTTTCCGTATCTGGACGATTCGCTTATCCACGGAGACTCTGAGACACAAACCACTCAGCGCGTGGGCATCGCCACGGTCTTATTCACAGGTCAAGGCCTGCTGTTTATTATAGAGCAATCCACTCTGGTCCCCACGCAGAGGTTGGGCTCCCTAGGGGCTATCCTGGTCTCCTACCTAGCCGGAGCCTGCTTATCGCAACTGAGATTTTAGGCGATGGCAACAATCATCTGAGGTCTGAAGGCTTTCCCAACGACCTGAGCTCGTTCTTGTCTCAGTCTCCTGGGTCCATGGTTGCCCGCAAGTTTGTAACCAAACACGCCAAGCTCCGCCTCCGTCCTCTCCAAGTCCGGCTCACTGCCCCTGACGGCGGACGCCTCATCTCTCTGCTCGAGTGTTCATAGTCACCTCTGAGCTTAAGGCCTTTGGTCTTCTAGGGAGCTGGCATTCCTCCTCAATGCCCCAAAAATTGAGAGTAGTCCGCCTGGCATGCCAGGGGTTCCAGCGGCAGCTGCGAGGCCGTTGTATCTCGGTGTTTACAGCCAACACAACGACCAGGTGCTTCATAAGTATTCAGGGGGGACATAGTCCCCCCCCCTTTTTTTTGTCAGGAGGCCATCCATTTCCGGGTCTTTGGCATGGCCCACTCGATGGAGCTGGCGACGTCCTTTCTCCCAGGCGTTTGGAACGTCCTAACTCTTTGCCTCAGCAGGTCTTTCCTGCCTTACGAGTAATCACTCTGCCCCATGTGAGGCGTCCCGCTTTCCGGAAGTGGAGATGTTTCCTCACACAGACCTGTTCGCTCACTGCGAGAGCAGGAAATGCCAGGTGTTCTGCTCCTTCCAAGATCTCTCCTCGGAATCGATCTTGGACGCATTCCTGATGCCGTGGAAAGGCCAACTGCATTATGCCTTCCCACTGTTCCCACTGGTTCATTAGGTCCTGCTCAAACTCCGCAGGGGCAGAGCGTGCATCAGCATGATCACTCCAGAATGGTCCAGGCAGCGCTGACATACCACGTTACTCAGCCTGTCAGCCCAGACCTCATCACTCAGGGCAACGACAGGCTTCGTCACTCGGACCTGCAGCCTCTTCGCCTCACGGTGGCTGCTGTGTACCTGAGTCGGGGTGACAGGCAGCCTTCCACCCGGTCGACGTACCGGGCCAGGTGGAAGCGTTTCTTTTACAGCTGCAATACGCTCGATCTTGCTCCTGCTGAGGTCTCGATCCCCTCTGTTTGGCCTGCCTCTGGCCTTCAGCGGCAGGACCTGGCGGTATCAGCGCTGAGGATACACTCGGCAGCCATCTCTACCTTCCAGCAGGCTAAGATGGACGTTCAGTGTTCTCACGCTCTATGGGTTCGAGGTCCCTCAAGGGCTTGGAGCGCTTGCACCCTCGGGTGCGCCGCCCAGCCCCGACCTGGGACCTCAACCTAGTCTTGGCCAGACGGGTCTCTGAGACCAGAGCTCTTACGGGGGTTCCGCCGTACACTAGGTTTCACAATGACAAGGTGCAGTTATGACCGCACCCGGCTTTCCTCCCTAAGGTGGTTTTGGCTTTTCATGTTACCCACAGTTCAACGCAATGGGCACAACCGTTGCACTCCTTGGACATCTGTGGAGTGCTCGCATTATATTGTGCTGACAGAACCATTTCCTAAGGTGCCCCAGCTCTATCCCGGTAGCGGGCCAAAGGGAGGGCTTGCTTGTTCTCCTCTCAGAGGATCTCATCTGGGGTGATGGCGGACATCCCCACTTGTTATGATTTGGCTCATATTTCCCCAAGCCACATCAACGTGCATTCTACCAGGGCTCAGGCTTCATCTGCCGCCTTGCTGGCTCGTGTTTCTACACACGAGATCTGTCGCGAAGCTCCATTGGTCCTCGGTCCATACCTTTGCTTTGCAGTATGCCCTGGTTCAGCAGTCAAGAGAGGCTGTAGCCTCTGGCTCAGCAGTTTTATTCTGCCACATTTCACTCCGACCCCACCGCCTTTGTAAGGCTTGGGATTCACCTAACTGGAATGGATATGAGCAATCACTCGAAGAAGAAAAGACGGTTACTCACCTTTGTAACTGTTGTTCTTCGAGATGTGTTGCTCATATCCATTCCACACCCGCCCTCCTTCCCCACTGTCGGAGTAGCCGGCAAGAAGGAACTGAGGAGCGGGTGGGCCGGCAGGAGTATATATGGAGCGCCATGGTGGCGCCACTCTAGGGGGCGACCTGCCGGCCCACTGAGTTGCTAGGGTAAAAGTTTTCCGACGAATGTGCACGCGCGGCGCGTACACCTAACTGGAATGGATATGAGCAACACATCTCGAAGAACAACAGTTACAAAGGTGAGTAACCGTCTTTTCTTCAAAACATCAGGTATCCTGAAACCTGATTGTCTGAGCCTGGGAGGCATAATGCTTTATAATCACCACTGTTGTTTAGCCCTGTTCCTGTGAAAGTCCTCCATTCCCATAGAAGGGATTTTTTTTTCTTTTTTTTTTTTTAACCCGGAACTTCATGTTATCAAACATAATTTACCCTGTAGGACAGAAGGAATTTTTGAAGAGTAACAACTGTTATGATACCTTAGATCAACATTCCATGCTTTGCATCCAAAGTGCTTTATACTTCACCCACCTCAGTCACATGGTATTCTAGTCCCTAATTGGAAGACACTTATCTTAGCTCTCACCCAGAACGAATTTTGTTTTCTCATGCAACCCATTTAGCTTAGTTATTAGTCAGATCTCACTCACAGGCTTGATGGTTGCTTTCTGCAAACTTTCAGACGAGCAAATCACCGCTTGCAGGAATGGTCATAGAAAGCAAATTATAAAGGGCATCAAATGTAAGTGAAGCAAAGTTCAATGCAGAAGTTGCCAACATGTCAATAACTTTTCTCACTCTTCGCCCACCTGTGGGGTGGAACATGACCCTTTATTTAACAGCACAATTCGGAGCAAGATGTAGCTATAGAACTTACTTATCCCTGCTACGGTAGCATCTGAGCACTTCCTAGCCTTTAACAGGGCTGCCCAGAGGGGGTGGAGGGGCAAGTGGGGCAATTCGCCCTGGGCCTCGGCCCCGCAGGGGCCCCCATGAGAATATAGTATTCTATAGCATTGCAACTTTTTTTTATGGAAGGGACCCCTGAAATTGCTTTGCCCCAGGCCCCCTGAATCCTCTGGGTGGCCCTGGTCTTTAAAGTATTTCTTCTCACTATCCCTCTGTATTATTAACCTCATTTTACAGAGGGGGAACTGAGGCACAGAGAGAGACTAAGTGACTTGCCTGAGGTCTCATATCATACGAAGTGTATGGCAGAACCCATAATTAAACACAAGTCTCTTGAGTTCTAAGCTAGCAGCCTAACCACTAGCTCATCCTTCCTCTCAAATTCAAAGCTCAAAAATTCAAACAATTCCAGCTAAAGCTATTCTGTTTCCTTGGAACTGCACGGTAACATCCATTGTACACTGCAGAGAAGATCCTCTCAGAAAACCAGTGGCGGCTTAGTTTTCCTTAGCAGTCGCCACTGTATTTAAAGTATGTGACAAGCTCTTTAGTGGTGCTAACAACATAATGTAAAAAGAAATTAATCCATCTGCTAAACCTCAACATGTCATCAGATAGTTATCAGCACCGTATAATCGCCTCCTTTTATTATATTAAAAATAACTCGGCTTGCACTATAGCTGAACTAATAACAATGTGTTGTTCCTACAATATTTCACATCTCTGAGTTAAAACACCCAATGATCTGCCAAAAGCAGATTTTTTTTTGGATGGGGAAGATTGTTTTTCTTTTTAAAGTATGGTTTGTTTCGGTTTTCATGAGTGTGTGTCCGGGTTTTTTTAGACATTATTGTCTTGAGCAGTTTAAGATTATTTTAAAATTCAGGCAGCCCTACTTACTGCAATTCTCAGAGATCACAGATTAGCTGCAGGGAGTTTTGAGTTTAGAAGAAGCTAATTTATTTTAGTTCTTTCTCAGAGTATTGACATATATCCAGTATTTAAAACCCATGAAAGGGTTAATTTGGAGAGACAGCCTGCTCTCAATATTTGCTAGGTCATTGTCCCTCCCTCAGAATATGAATCAGTAAGGGTTATGATGGTGTAATAGAGAGGTTGTGTAGTCTAATGAATCAAGCATTGGACTTGTACTCAGGAGACCTGTTTTCTATTTCCCACCTCTATTACTAGTGATCTTGGTCAAGTCACTTCCTCACTCTCTGCCTCGGTTTCCCTACCTGTACAATGGGGCTAATGATACCCACCTCCTTTGTAAAGTGCTTTGAGATCTACTGATGATAAGAATTAGGGATGAAGATGATTATTGTCTTGTTTGATTGGCCATAAGTGCTGTCACTCTATATCATGTGTGGGTGGAGTTCTGGGAAAACCTGATCTATCCTCTTCCAGTTTGCTCATTTAGTTTGAATTAAGCTGAGCAGAATGAAGACACTCTTAAATAAGAAGTTGTCATTTTGGTTATTCCCTTCCAGACACTGTAAGTTATCCCAGCAACCCAGCAGGGGGAAGCTCGTTAGATTCTTCCGTTATTTCCGACCTTTTTTATTTAAACCACTTTCCTTCACCTCCTTAATTCAAGCCACTGGGCCATGAAGAACCAGCAAATATCACTGCCTGCTATGCTATTGTACTGAACAGCTCCATCTGTAATCAGGTCCACATTGTGGTAGGCACTGGGCAAACACAGAGTGACAGAGTCCCTGCCCTGAAAAGCCTACCCTCTAAATGGAGAACGCAAACAAAGGGAGTAGTATAATCCCCATTTTACAAAGGGGAAAACTGAGGCCTAGCAGGAGAGTAAATAACTTTCCCAGCATCACCAGGGGATGTCTGTGGTAGAACCAGGAACCAAACCCATATCTTCTGAACCATAATGTGGTGCCTTAACCATGAGCCCATCCTTCTCTTGGTACTTAATAATATGAGTGTTTCTTTCTCTAGCACCTTTCTTTGCAGGTGAGGAACCCCCGTCCCCTTTAAATGACGAATGAATTTAGTCCCAACACCCTTTTCTCTTCATACCCACAGCACCGCACATTTGGCCAACTATGTTATGTTCTGGTGGATTTATTGTTTGGGTTTCCCAAAAGATTAAGCCTGAGGCCACTACCAGAGGCAAGATTCCACTCTTGAAGGATACTTGGTTCAACGTGGCATGCCTCTTGTATCTCTGCTAGCAGTGCTTATGCTGATCATGGTTTATGGCCCACTGGCTATTCCTTAACTGAGAAGGCACCAGGAATAATCTCCATTGGGCGGGAGAAGGGAGAAGGAGCATTGAGGTGAAGCGCCTGAAAGGGAATGCAAAATGACAGGTCAAGTGCAGGCAGGGAACTCCTCACAGGCTGAGCTAAGTGGTGCTAATATGGTAATTGCAAAAGGTTTGGATTTCTCCAAGTCAGCTCTGTTTAATGATTCCTGTGCAGAGCAATTCCACTCGCGGGAAGAAAGGTCCATTGCTGGGGTAGGCTAGATACGGCCATGTGATCCTTTCTACCGGGTTCTCTCTTCTCCCTCCTGTGAGACTCCACAGCAAAGAATTTGAGCCACTTCTTTCTCTGTACTTGAAGAGCCCCCTGGAAAAGGGGTTTTCAATCAGCCTTTTTTAAAACACCAAAGTATGGTGGAGTTCCCAGCAGGGCTTTAAAATCCCAGCTCCAAAGGTTCAATGCGTCTGGGCTGAGAAGTCAGCAAGTGAAGGGGATTGAGTTGGATACTCTCACAAGGCCCTGTTAAGTCTTGTACACATTGGGGATTTCACCTATGGATGGCCAGCCCCTGGTGCGGCCGCACTAGTGCCCAGAAACCCATCCAGTACCCTATGCACTAGACCATCCTCTCTGCCCAGTGAACTCCTGGTACAGCCCAGCCAGTGCAAACCCCTGATGTAAATGATGTAAAGAGCTATGCAAACCAAGCAGGGGTGCTCCCACTGACGCAAATAATGGCTCTGTTTATGTACAGTCGGGGTTTGTGTTGGTTGTGGCTCACCCAGCCCTAATGCCAAGGAAAGAGAGTGACTGATGGGGGGAACTAAACAAACACAAACTTTGGCTGAACAATACTTTTTCCTATAAGAGCCCAGTATTCCGCTGTGAGTAGTAATCATTAGCACTTCCATGAAGCTCCAGTCTTTGGAGCTTGGTACGGACTTTCATTAGCCTTTCCAGCTGCTCTGGAAAGTAGGAGGAGGATATCCCCTCTGGTTGGCAGGGGACAATGAGCTAAATGGTGAGTTCCATTCTGGTTCTTGTGACTCTAGTGCTTTGCTGGGAACTCGGCAGCTTCCTTTGCCATGCCTAGGGATGGTAGTTTTTTTACCTTGGGGGTAGGAGTGAAACGTAGTCTGGAAGATTGAGCATGGAGTGGGGTGTTCTGTTCAGGACATACACAGAGAGAAGTTAGATTAAAAACGTAAATACTCTTGTTGGAAGGTAGTTGCAGCCTAACGCTATTTTATTTCTTAGAACTCAGAATTATAACACACAAGTGCACAAAAGCAGAGAGAGAGGAGACAGGCTGCTCCCTAACTACCCCCTCTCCCCTCCCTTTGCTTTAAGCTGGCTCTTACCAAATTAACTCTGATTGCACGCTTCCCTCCAGACCCTCTTATTCTGCAAGCAGGACCAGAAAATAATCCTGCTCTGAAAGTAATAACTTGCCATTCCAATGCATTCTTCAATACACCACAATGGGAAACAAAAACTGTACTTAACAGATGGCAATGGGCAAATTGCTGTCTCGCTCTGTACCTCAGTTTCCCCTTCTATAACATGAGGATGCTGTTACAAACCTCTATGTCTCACAGGGGTGTCTGGGGGATTCATTCATATTTACAGCCCCTTTTGAAAAAAAGGGTAAAGCTCTAGACTTGGGCTAAACATTCTGGATCACTGATTTCTTGGTCTCTGCAGATGGCAGAAGAGACGCTATTACCTTGAAACAGTAGATCATCTGCTGCTTTGCTGTGGGTTTGCCTTTTGCAAATGAGCCAGGTGCTCTGGCTGGCAAGAGTGGCACTGGGAGGACCTCTCTTTTTTTGTGGGTGGGGATGTCAGCAGTGGGCAGGGAGGTAATAACAGGCAGGAATTCCCTGTGTTCCCAGGCGGTGGGTGTCGGAAAGGGTCAGGCAGTGGTGCACTCAGAGTTCAAAGTTCCCCTCGCTCTCCCTACAATAATGACAGAGCTCCCTGATACCCTGCCCCTACTCTCTCCCCACTTGGCTTTTTTTCCCCACGCTCATTCTCTTGTGGCTGGAAAAGCCCTTTGGCGGAATGCTGAGGGATGCTGTGAGCCCGCCAAGCAGCAGCAAAGCCCCTGATAGCAGCAGGCCCAGCTGGCGCTCAGCCCCTTTCTGAATTTAGCCTGAGGAGTTGATCTCCATGGATAATGCATTGCAAAGTGCTAAAGCGGGGCTTTCAGCTCAGCACAGAGTGGAAATCTGCCCCTGCCCTCTCTTCTGACGGGGACGCTTGCAGAGTAGTCAGGTCTTAGGAGATTGTGATGGGTAAATTGGCAAGGAGGGAGGGGGAAGAATTTTGTAGTAATTCAGTTTAGCAAATAGACTGTTGCATCCTCTGGGAAAAGCATGTTATTCTCTCGTCGAGGCCAGGAGAGCAAGAGCATTGAATTGATTTGTGAGGGTAAATATGCCGCAGATCAGGCTTTTGGAAGCATGCTTCTCAATCACCTTGTGCGGCTCCACAGTGCACTGCAAGGAGGCTAATCCCTTTTCCATAGCTGAATTAACCCTTCCCCTCTCCTGTTTCCCATGCTTCTTGAGAAGAGAGGTTGTGATATTTTTTTTTCCCTTTCCCCTTTCAAGTTTGCCTGGTACGAATGATTTACCTTGCAATGGCAAATTCATCCTTTAACTCTTTAATTACCAGGATGACCCATACCGGTGGGCAAACTTTGAGTCATTCAACTGTGTTATAAACCTTCTATGCCCAGTATGAGTGATGATCCATATCTGACTTCATTCATTGGGATCACTGGGCTTTTACACAGCATAAATGTGTATTGGGAGGTGGGTAGAGGGGCATTGCACCCAGCATCAGTCCTTGGAGGTTTATTACAGATAAGCACTGACGTGTTGGTGTGTGTGCACCTGGAGCGCCTCTTCCCTGTTGTCTGCTGCCCAGTGCAAAAAGGGGCATGGTTATATATCCAGGCATGCACTTTCAGTCCCAGATGACTTACTTTAGATTTAAAGATGGTAGTGGTGGAGAGAACAACGAAGGCCTCCATGAATGAGAGCACAGTGTGTGTGTTCTGTATCTAATAGACTGCAGCAGTTCGAAGAACAAAATGGCTGCTCGCTGGAATTTTTCAAAAGCACCGATGTGACTTAGGTTGACACATCCCATTAAAAGTTACTTCAAAGTTAATTTAATTAAAATAATTAAAATTAATTATATTGAAAGTTAATGGGAGGTGAATCCTAAATCACTTAGGCTCTTGAAAATCCCACTTGCTGTGTCTGTAGACCAGCAGAGTTCTTAAAAATTTAAAGATACAATACACTGAAAAGAGGCATCACACTTTGAAATAGAGCTGCTTGAAAATTCTCCAATAAACCATTTTTCCATTGGAAAATACAATTTCATCTAAATCGAAACTTTCCATGCAACTGTTGATTTTGACAAAATTTTGTTTAGAAAAAGGATTTGAAAAGTGTTTAGGTAATGTTGACATTTTTGGAACAAAACAGTTCAACTTTCTGTCTTGAGATAATTTTCATTACAAAATTTATTTTCTATTGTATAATGGAGATAAATGTTAGGTCAAAATCTAAATAAAAAATTAATTTTATCAAAAGGAAATGTTTTGTCCCAAAATAATGGTTTTTTTTGGAAAATTTCATTAAATGGGAAATCTGGAAATTGGACATTTCATAACAAAAACAAATATCGAAATCGCAGAATTTCTTGTGAAACAGAAATTCTGGTTCCCATGCAGCTCTGCTTTCAATTTGCATACAGAAGAGGCTGTTCCTTTTCCTCTTTGGGTTGACCAACTGCATCCACAGTGCTAATTCTCCCCCTCTTTTGCACTTACAGCAACAATGATCAAATTCACAGTCCATCTATTCAGCAGGGGTGTAGCCATGGGTAGGCTGGGTGGGCCATGGCCTACTTTCCTAGCATCCAGGCCCACCCAAATCCACAGTGAGGACTCCTGGACCCCGGCTCACTGTCCGGCCATGTCCCTCTCCTTGGTCTCAGGCCTCGGTCTCTGGCCCCATTTGGGGGTGTGCATTGTGAGGCCAGGTCACAGCCAGTGGTGGATTAACCATTGGGACAATGGGGCCATACCCAGCGGCCCTTGCCACTTGGGGACCCCAGAAAAATGGGTGCCCTGTGCCCTGACCCGCTATGCCCACCCAGTGCTCATCCCAGGGAGTGGGGTTGGGGTGCAGGGGCTTGCCACGCTCTGCCACCCACCTGACAGTGGAGCAGGGCAGGTCCCTGCACCGCAACCCTGCTCCCTGGCAGGAGGATGGGGGGCAGTAGGGGGAAATGAAGGTGGAAAGGGTGGCCTAGGGCTCCACAAAACCATAATCTGCCTCTGGCACTGGCGCTCCCCTCGCCCCCCATCATTGCCCGCCCACCCAAAAGCTGGGGCCCACCCAGTTTTCCTGTCCTAGCTATGCCACTGCTGTGCAGCTGCCAGATTATGTATGTCTCCTTGTGCCCTCTTGCAGAGAGGAATGGCTCAGTGTCGTAAAATGTTTCCAGAAGAATGATCAGAGATCTGAGCTCTATTTTTCATAAAAAGTATAAAGGGCTCCAAGATACTATCAAGATCTTTCAGCTTTTCTTTTCCTTCCTGTGCAGCTTTTCAAGTGGCCTGTGTATCTCTGAGCCATTTACAAGTTGAAGGAGGAAGTGCAGCTCTTTAAAGGAGGACAGGGCTGCGCTTTGCCATAATTACAGCAACATGGACAATATTCTCTTCGTATACGCTCATTATAAGTTCTTTATAAACACATAGAAACCAACGCTCAGATTTCTGTCCGATCTCCATGGGAAATTAGGGCCGTCTCATCTCACAAACGCTTTCTCAAACACAGAGGAAGGCCATGTCATCTTCATTATTGTTCCGTCTTAGAACGTGTATGTTGGAAAACTGGGGCGTGATTGTCTCCTTGAATATACTGCTGTAAATTAGGAGCAGTTCTACTGGAGTTACTGGAGCTCTTCAGGGGTCAAATGTAAGTCAAAGGAGAATCAACTCCATGCTTCTGAAAGGAAGCAGATGTTTGTAGAGTGATGTATTGGGCCTGATACTGCTCTCATTGAAGGCAAAGGTAAAATCCCATTGACTTTAATGAGGGCAGGATTGGGACCAATATTCTGCGCCATTTATTGGAGGAAAAGAATGAGTGGAAATCTAGTGTTGATCATATTTTAAACTTGAACAAGGGTATGATTTGTATCCAAGATCAGTAATGAGCAGAGGGGGACTTGGGTCAGACCATTCAAATCAAGATTCACATTACATGTGGGCCGGTTAAGAGCTGGCTTTGCAGTTCAAACCAGTGTCTAACATGAAAGAAACCCTAGTTGGTGTGCAAGGGTCTGTTTAAATCCAACCCTTCCCCCATCCTGTTTGAAAAGAAATAACAATAAAAAAGACAGACAAGAATTATTTATGAAATTGCTACCAGCCTCCCCCATTTGTCTTACACCGTAACAAACCCTGAATGCTGGGTCTAATGGCCCTTTTGAGAAATATCCCACCCTGTCCCAATTCTGGGGACTAAGGGCCGAATCCAAAGCGTATTGAAGTCAATAGGAGTCTTTGCTTTGCCTTAAGTGGGTTTTGATCAGGCCCTAAATAGCTGGTATTCATATCCCAGTAATTATTCGGCATTATTTACTCTTAATTAGCATCACCATAGATCACTCTGTGTGTGTGTGTGTGTGTCTGTGTGTTTGTCAGTCCAGTGATGCCCATAAGTGAGCCTCTTTGTCCCCTACATAGGTTGCTGTCTGTTTCTCCAGGGTGGGACAATCTGTTTAATGGAAGCCAAGCTGGAGACCCAGCCGCCACCTCAATTAATCTGTAACCCAGGTCAGCCCCGGCAAGGTAAAAGGTCGGGGCAGGTGCAGTGTCGGGAGCCTCTTTAGCCTGTCTCTTAAGTGCGCTGACCTCTGGAGCTGAGGTCACTCATTGTTTGACGGATGCCCCCTCACTGCTGCCGGCTGATGGGAACCTGTGCGTCTCCATGGAGGTTTCAGCTAAAGCTCTGCTCAGCCTGGTTCGTTGCTGCTGACAGACCAGAGTGAGCCTCCGCTGTGAACTTGGCTGAGGCCCCTTATGGTGACAACAGGGGCTTATACAGGCCAAGGGGGGTGAGCTGCATGTGCAGGAGAGGTTTCTAAACACATGCAGAGAACATGCAATGCTCATGTAAACAGAATAGGATATTGGGACCCAGTCCTGGCTTTCTCATGCACTAGCCTCCACCCTTGGGGAATCCATGGGGTTGAGTGTGGAAGTAACGCAGATCTGAGCCATTATTTTGTCGGGTATCTTTCCCACACACTGTACTCCACTCCCAAAATGCTTTAGAGAGTGAAACTTCCCCCCACTGCACCTCGGTCTGAGACTTACACCAGAATCCCATTGACACAAGCCCTGTGTCATGGCAGGTTAGAAAATAGTTTGCTCTGCTATTTCATCTCACACGTGGGGACTCCAAAGAGCTTAAGACATCAGTAAATTTAACCTCAGAAGCTCAATGACTAGAGGCAGAGAAGTGTCATCATTACAGCTGGTTGGAATATATAGAATTTCTTTTTCCTACGCAAAATTATGGCTTTTCATCCCCACCTCCTTCCCCAAAAAGTTTTGGCTTTTTTGATACAATTGAGCTTTTCAAGAAATCAGACACTTCCCACCAAAATGTTTTCCACTGGAAAAAAGTTTTAGTGGAAATTTTTAACCAGCCCTCATTTTACAAATGAGGGAAACTGAGGCACAGAGGCACCATGACTTGCCTACGCTCATGCGGCAAACCAGGGAATAGATCCAGGAATGCTGACCAGAGCTGTGTATGACTTTCTGAAGGAACCAAGAGACACCAAGGGATGGTGAGGATGGTATAAAAGCCTAGACTGGTGGAGCAGGTAGAAAACCCCAGCTCTGCAGGAGCAGGCTTGAAATCAGATCAGAATCCAAACTTCAGCATCTATGGCTTCAGCTCACTGGAGAGAGAGAGTCCAGCTCTGATATGAACCTGGGTCCCAGTTTGGGCCCGTCTCTAAGTTAAATCTACAGTCACAAACCCCAAACTCCGGCTAGGCTGGTGAGAATCATGAATGCTCTGCAACAGCCTGTGCTGATATACAGAACACGGTGGTAGCCATGCAGTCACTACTATGTGATTTCAGTTGGGCTTTGATCCAAAGCCCGGGAAATCTCCATCCAAGCTGCCCAGTTCTGCTAAGAATTGTTATGCTCATTTCAATACCAAACTCCCAGTCGCGGGGTGTGTGTCTCGGAGCTTGAGTGGGAATGTTGACACTGCTTTTTTTAGCAGGGATGTAGCCATGTAGCATTAGTGGCAAGACGGGCACACCACAATTCACACCACTCCATCCAGAGTTTCATTAAACTGCAGCCCTACCTACAATCCCTCTCTCTCCAAGTGCTTAATATTCTGCCTGTTGTGGTTGTCAGGGGGGTTGATGCAGTGGATGAATCACCCCATCTGTCACCAGCAGTGGATGCTGCTGACTGCCGTTTGCTCACTGCTGCTTCCTTTGGTTTCCTTTACGGCGCTGATACTCATGAACGTACTGCTGATTGTTTTGTCTGCCTTGGTCCCTGCGTATCATGTGAACTGGAGGTTTAGCACGGGGAAGGAGGGTTAATAGGCTACTTCTTGGATAGGCCTCAGTAACAGAAATAAACTTTAACTCTTGAGATAAGTGCCTATGTGCTGTCAAACACAGTGAGCAAGGGCAAAGGCTGGGTAGCACAGGATGCCTGTGTTCTGTTCCAAGGTCTGCCGGGGGGTGTGACTGCTCTTGAGCCTCAGTTTCTCCATCTGTAATCTGTAGATGAGACCTAAGTTCCCTCTAAGCTGTGCGGCCGTGCAGTAGGCTAACAAGGGCCACCCAGGCACACAGTGGGGAGAGACGCACTAAGGCTCACCTGTAGCCAGGAGAGCCGGGGGGAGTCCTCTCTCTCCGCTGCAACCCGGAGCAGATTGCACCCCAAACTCTTCATCCCCACCCCACAGTCCTTACCCCCAGCCAGAGCCCTCACTCCCCGGCACCCCAACCCTCTGCCCCAGCCCTGAGTCCCCTCTCACACTCCAAATCCCTTGGCTCCACCCCTGCCGCATATCACATCTATATGGTGCACGTAACAAAATTCATTCCGCACATGGACGTAAAAAATTAGAGGAAACATTGGATAAAACTAATCTCACCTGGTACGAGGATCAGTTTGTTAATGTTTCTAATGCACTTTTGGATCCTCCGATGAAAAATACTAGATGAGTGTTAATGTATTACGAGCACTTAACAAAGCTCCAAGGGGGCTCCTTGGGTCTCAGGGAGGGCCCTCATGGGATTCTCTGTGGTAGACATCATCGGTTTGTTGACTGGATGGGATAGCGAGGTGGGGATATGAACCAAACCTTTTTGAATTTCACCCATGTTCACAAACTTGAGTCATTTTTCCTTTGATCCCAGTTGCTTTGCCTGTCTGTCTCCTACCCACAACATGCTCTTTGCTACCGGGGGTAGGATCTTTGAAACCCACATATTATGCCAAATTGGGAGGATGGTAACTATCAGTGTACATCAGCCCCGGTAATGTTGTACTGGCTATGTAGAGAGCATTCCTCTGCATGTGGCCTTTCACCCGGTTGTAGGTGTAACCCTTCTTGGCAGCAACAAGGGCCGGGTTCAGTATCCAGGGGTTCCGTTTCAGTAACACAATGCATAACTGGCTCGAGCCCCCACCCAGTGACCTGGGACACTCACATATCACACCCCCCTGGGCGCCTCTAGGAGGCAATACTTCCCCTCTCACAAGCACGGAGTCTGAGTGTGGCAAAATCTTTTTAATAAAGGAAGGAATCAATGCGGCATCCCATTGGAGAAACACCACAAACAAGGTTATAACACAAACCATAAACAAAACCCACCTCCAAGTACGTTTGACACTGTCCTTTTTCCCCTTATGGTTTTAAGTCCAATCACCCCAAAGTCCAACAACCCAAAAGTCTCTGGTCAATGCCACCCCAGAGTTCGAGAGTTTATCTGTAGAGGTCCCCCCCGCAGCCTGGGTAGAAAGGGGCACCTTACGTGGTCCAGGGCCAACTGCCCTGCCTCTCCGTGGGTTCTGCTTCCGCCTTCTCCACGAACTGCTCCGCTTCACCAGCCGCTCCACTCTGCTCCTCCAGCCGTCCTCAGAAACTGCTCCGCTCCACCAGCTGCTCTGCTCCATGAGCTGCTCCAGTTCTCCCTGCAAACTGCTCAGCTCCGCTCGCTCTGTGGGCCGCTCCACCCGTCCCACAGCTACTCCACTCTGCCAGCCGCTCCGCTCCACCAGCTGTCCCGTGATCCGCTCCAGCCATCCCCACAAACTGCTCCACTCCGCCAGCCGCTCTGTTCCACAGCATATCTTCAGGCTCCCCCACTAGTTAGCACAGTACTCAGTGCTCTCAGCTCAGTAATTTCTGCTCTTTAGTGATTTCAACTCTTAGTGATCTCAGCTCTTAGCAGGGGAGCCCCAGTGCTAGTGCACCATTAGCCCAAAGTGATTTCAGCTCAGTAACCTGTATTTAGATTCTTGAGGGAATAAAATAAAATCAACTCTGACATTCCACAGTGGAGAGAGGAGGGGCTAGAACTTGTGCTTCTGGCTCCACAGGGAGACTGCACCACCAGGCACAGATACCTGTCCCCAACCTCTCTCTCAATTCACTGGGTTTGGAACCCATGTCCCTTGTCTAGCAAGTACCACCCAACTGAGGGTGAGTCATTTGTCACCGAGCAGTCCCACCGCTCAGCAGTCTGGGATACGGTAGGCGTGCCTATGCAAATACACTCTCTGACATTCTTTCCACGAGATGTCAGGGTAGAGCTTATCCTGACTCTGCTTACATAGGCATGGTTGTATCCTAACTGTGGGTCTCTAGACTGACTCTTGTTTGACAGTGAGGAGGGACATCACAGCTAAGCTAGGGACCTTGAGCATACCGGAGAGAGGTTAGGAACAGGAGGGGATGGTGAAGTTTGTAGGCTCAATGGCTAACGTCCTGGTAGAGAATTCTCTTCACTGATATTTTAGGGGTGGATAGATTTCCTCGAAGACTCCCTCATTTTTTACTTTATTACCCATGGAAAGGCCCTAGATTGGGCTTATCCCCCTGCCCATCCAAGACATTGCTGGGTGGAACTCCCTCTGAAGTTCATTAATGTTGCTTAGGAGTCCTCTTCAGGGGGAGGATTCATTCATCGTAAAGGCTGAGCATGCTTCCTCCACAGCCTTCCCTGCTCCCTCTGCCATGGGGTGTGAAGGATCTGAACCCAGCCCCCCGGGTCTGTCTGTCTTTATCTATCTCACGTACTCCTTTTGATGGATCCCATCGCTATTGTGTCTGAGCACTTGCATGTTTCTGAAACACAAGGAGGGCTGTCTCCTTTCTATTGCATATGCTTCACTACAAACAACTTTGATTTAAAACAGAACGTTTGGCAAGCGATCAGTCCATAAAATATTCTAATCGCGGATGGTGCTTTAAATTAAACGTGTAATGAGGTCTCTCTCGTATTTGGTGGGGTGGGAGTGCTAGTGGTCGGGTGGCAAGGGGGAATGTGGGATGTAAAGATTGGATTCCAATTTCAAAGCTAGATCTAGTCTCTTCTGCTCCCTGTACATTCTTTATAGAGTGTGATTGTGCTCCAACCTCTGGCACAGGCTATCCTCTTGTAGCATTGAGCCGGCTGAGTGCCCCCGGGGGAGCTCATCTGTTTGTGTTTGCAAGGATAGACATGGCAGGGTTGTTTGGACAGATCCCACAATGTGCTAATTAGAAGTTAAAGATCCAGTTTCCAGCATGAGACTTGAATGCATTAGAGTGGGGAGCGCTTTGTAATACACTGGCTTTTTCAGACTGCACGCCACATTAAAACCGACTGTGCCTCTTTGATCCACACCACTAAAATAATTCCAGGGACAAACACAAATGGGATAATAACTAATTTAACTGGAATTATTGGAGAAAAACCTTGCAGAAGATTAGAATGTACGAAGCAGCCTGTAATTGTTCAGAGTGGGGTCTGATGCCTGCTTATCTATTCTATTCATCTCTCCACTGCATCTGTCCATCTACTCTCTCAGCTGCCCATTAGCCATCATTTAACTACTGTTTCTGCCTATTGTCTGTCTACTTTGTCTAGCCAGTGTATCTGCTTGTTACTTATATCTGCTATAACTAAGCCCGATTCAGTGCAGGAGATAGGTACTAGATATGGTGGGCTGGATTTTGATTTAATATATTGTGGTATAAATCTGGAGTAACTTCAGTGAAGTGACTGGAGTTGCTCTGGATTTACACTTGTGTGACTGAAAGCAGAATTTGGCCCAGCATGTAGTCAATAGGTCATAGGCAGATCAAAATTAGCTGCTTCTTTATCCCCTGTCTACTGCCCAGCTTTGGTTCTAGTCATTTAAAGGTGGGACTGGAAGATCTGGGTTCTAGTCTTGGCTCTGGCACTGATGTCTGTGAGATCTTGGGCTAGTCACTTCATCTGTCACACAATTTCCCCCTCTACAAAAGTGAATAGGCATAATCATCCCTTTTTAGCAAAGTGCCTTTAGATTTAGAGATAAAATAGCACGATATGCACCAAAAGTGGCGGTGTTGCTGTGACTGTCCATTTTCCAACCAGCGTCCCTATCTACATCATCCATCTGCTGTATCTGACTATTATCTATCATTTGCTATATCTGTCTATTTATTGTGAGTGCCTGTTTATCATCCCTTCACTGTACCTATCCATCATCTATCTATTGTATCTAGCTATTAGCTATCCATTTCCTGTATCTCTCCATTTACTGTGTCTGCCTATGATCTGCCATCACTCTACCTGGTATCTATCTGTTCTCCTCATCTACTTTCAGTTCATTTAGAGGCCATTTACCTATTCGTTGTTTGTTTTGTATATTAAAACCTCAGTCCATTTTTGCTTAGCTAATGGATATGTTTATTGGATCTTCTTTTGTATTAGGACATTAATTAAAGCAGAGTTATAAGGGGAACTCTTTGGAATGGCACATTGCATGTTATAGCCACAAGAGGCCTCAATATCAATGTTTTATTCCTGTGAAAACCAAAGAAATTAGGCATGTTTTCACACTGGACTTACAGCCTGACATCTTGCTGATGTAATGTAAGGTGTAGCTAATGAGTAGAGCTGAATATCTCCAAATCTGCCTTGGAAAACTCCCTCAAGTCAGTCAAGAGGAACATATATGGTATGCAAGAGGAATAATTAAATGAAATTAAGGAGCTGCATTGATGTGTCTTTGTAAACTAAAGAAAACACAGACCCTGGAGGCCTCTAGGAATTGGTTGCTTTGAGTATTCTTTAAGCTTCCATGGATTTTTGCATGTGTGTCTAAAGTATTGGTAACCCCTGAGGAAATTTAGTGCATGGGATCAATGAACGTAATACATACATGCCTAATAATAGAAAATGGGATTGACGTGTTGTCCTGGTAAAATCACCCCAGCAGTTAATTTTGCTGCTGCAACAAGCATATCAATAAGGCTCCCTGCTGATTAGTGGAAGGGCCTGGGGACATAACATAGGGTTTGAGAAGACAGTGGGGTTTGGCTTTTCCTACCACTGGAGTTTTGGGGCAGTGGAAAGGTGAGGACTTTTCATTGCAGCAAGGAAGATATATACTTGGGAACAATACACAATAATGCTTAGCACTTCTCTAACACCTTGCTTCTGAAGGCTCATTAATTTAGCCTCATCGTTCCTGGGAGGTCGGGCAGTTTTCTGATTTCCTTTTTATGGAGCGGGAACATGGGCAGGAGAGATGAAGTGACTTGTCCAAGGTCACGCACAGCAGAGTAGGGGACAGAACCCAGACATCCTAACTCCCAGCTTTTAACTCCTGCTGTAAAACCTTCCCAGAAATCTTGACAAAAACTAGACTCCAAATGATGAATTCCTCACTGCTTTGAGGCACACAGACTTCATACCAAATCCAATAAAAATTACCATATCTGAGTTAAAAAAAAAATCGTTGCATCTCAAATCCCCTGTAGATCTGACACTGTATAAATTTTTGAGTGTAAGCAAAACAATTCTGCATTTGCTGTTTTCAGAAATGACTGACTGAGAAAATGAGACAAAAATCCTTTCTTTGCCTGGCTCTGCTGTTTCAGGGGTGGAGAGCAGTGGGGTTAGAGTTTCGGGGGATCCAGAGTTCAAAATGTTGATCTAGGGCTTCTGAATGCTGCCTTGTTACCTACCCTCATTTAATCATAGGGCTGGGATAGGCCCATATGGGCACATCTAGTTTATCTCCCCTGCAATGCGGGATTGTTCCCTATTGCGCATTTACTAACTAGAGTGAAATGTCCGCAGTCATGGGGCTTCCACCACTTCCCTTGGGAGTCTGATCAACAGACAGTGCGTCTGGGAGTGCAGCCTGACCAGATCACCACCGTCTCATTGTGGGTTAGAGCTGATTTTTTTCAGGTAATTACGGAACTTAAAATCAGCCTAAGATTTCTCCTCAAACCTGGACTGCTTCTGGAATTTCCTGCAGGGCCCTCCCTGCCTCTGCCCCTACTTCCCTCCATCTACAGGGCTATGCCCAACTCTCGTATATCCTGGTGGAGCTAACGAGCCATACGTACCTCAGTACTCAGCATCTTTCTGAATTAATACTCAGCATCTTTCTGCAGCATTCTAACATGCATCCTGCCATCCTGTAGTTCTCCTATCCGCCCTTATCCTATCACTTAGCCAAGCTATTCAAGTTTAGCTCTTTGCTCAGAAATCAGTCCCTCCAGCCCCCTGGTCCTTTTTTGTTGCCCTTCCCAGAACTTTATCCATCTGCTCAATAAGCTTTCTAGTAACATGGTGGTGCCCAGGGCAAGTTATCCAGGGTCAGTCTCACACGGAGCTGTGTAAAGCGCAATGGTTAGCGTTACGGCTCTCTCATGGACAACTATTACGTCCCTGACATTGGGTTTAGTTGTTGCCATATCACATGGCAAACTCACAAGCAGTAAAAATAAATACCCTAAATCAGAATAAAGACCAGGAAATCTAACTATAAATGGTTGAACTCGGACCACGCTGTATAGCTCCAGAGATGGGGAGTAGCTGGAGTTTTCAAACTGCCCTTCCCATCACCAAGAAACTCAAAGGAGATTCCATGCAACTAGATTTCACCTGTGTTAATGCTTCAGTGCTTGTTCTGTTGTTCAGTTCCATTCTGTAAGTGTTCTTGCTGCGTGAGCTACAAGCTCTTCAGTGTGGTGAGCTATTAGGTGTAGTAAACCTGTTATACAGGTCTCTGCCTGCTTATGGAGATGTGCATGATCAGTGAAATTTGGATCTGGGCCCACATTTCAAGGGCTCCAGATTTTCGGGATGTTTTGATCAGATCTTTCCATTAGAGGGTACAAAAGTGGGCATGGATTTCTAATCTCCTCTATCCCCGAACCCTCTCCAGATTCAGGAATATTGGGGCAGGGGTTTGGAACCAGATCCATCTCTCTCTCTCTAAATAACAATGATGGGAATTATCTCTCCAGGGGTGCTCTATGAGAGACTATCGGGGACCCATGTGTTGGTTAATTTTTTCAGCCACACATACCATACCGAAGAGCATCAATCTGCATCGTACAGGGACTGCCGGGCAGCGAGCTGTCTCATTGGCTGCAGTGGATACTGTATTCTTCCCTAGTTCATTACAGATCAGCTAAGAAGTCACTAGGGGAGAGGGTGTCTGTGGGTTTCTGTTAGATCTGGGCTTCTTTCCAGCATGGATAAAAAGCAAGCAGTGTGTCCTGAGAAATCAACATATTGGGTTTTTTTTTTATTCCTGTCAGTTAATCTACACTGAACAAGATACTGCTGGCCCCAGAAGAATATTGTATTAATAAGTGCAAAGCATTATTCTAGTGGGTCGCACTTTATGGGCCAGATTCTGATACCACTTTTACTGGTGTCATTCCATTTAAATTACTCCTGATTTACACCAGTGGGAGGAGAATAAAGCCCCATATCTCCAAAGCACTGGGAAAACATTGCCTAACTCTCATAATGCATGTGAGGTAACGTGGCATCATCCCTGTTTTCCAAACGACGAAACTGGAGCAATAATCATGTAAATGACTTGCTCGTGTCTTCATAGGAAGTTAGGGAACAGCCAGGATTAGAATCAGGCAGTGCCCGCGTCCCTGTCTCAGTGCCTGGCTGTTGCTCTTATAACAGAGCGCTAATATTGTCCTGTGTCCTGACATTTCCCTCCCCTCTTGCTATTTTATTTTTTTTCTCCACCCAGATGAGAGGCAGAGAAACAAGCTGGATGGGTGCTCGATTGAACAATTTGTTACAGCTGGGGATCTAATCTGATGGCATTTATTTTTGGTTTTATGACTCCTGTGTGCCATGGAAAGCTAAGCATTAGGATACTCTTATTTAGCAGGGGGTCTTATATGGGACTGACAAATGGTGCCAGCGCCTATACCTTGCCTCCTGGACCGTTTCAAGCTTGACTCAGATGACTGCTCCCGCCTAAGCAACTAGATGGCATGGATAGCTGCTCATTGGGAACCAGACTGACAATGACCAGCCTACTTCATGTAGGCCACTGAAGAGCCATTAAAAGGCAATCACTTCTGGCCATTACTGACCTGGTCTGGATTTGCACTGGTGACCTAGAAGTGAAAGGCTCAGTAACCCCTTCTCCATAGAATCAAAGAAATGTGGGGCCGGAAGGGACCTCGAAAGGTGGTCTAATCCACCCCACCCCCATGCTGAGGTTGGATTAGGTCGTCTAGGCCATACTAATCTTACTGTCTCTTCTCTAAATAATCAGGTTCATGCAGGATGTTTCAACTGACTGAGTGGAGTCTGGGGTCATCGGGGGAAGGCTGGGTGTCCTGAGAGTGTGAAGCAGAGAGCACATGCTAGGATGAGTATTTGTACACAGTTCATTAGCAGGTTCTTTCCTCCATCCTGGTGCAGAGACAGCCATGCCGATGTCTCTGAGGTCTGGCTGAGCCTTCAAGCTTTGTAGCAGAGCGCTCTGAATATCAGGCTGCAGCGGGTCCCAGGAGTGAAAGTGATCGTGTCTGGCTGGAAAGCCATCGCCCATGCTGGCCAGGTTCAGCCATGAAAGCTGTTCCTTTGCAAAAGCCAGATTATGTGAAAGGAGCGCAGGCGGAGCCTGATTACAGCCCTCGCCTTCTGGCATCCACACCAAGCTGTGCAGTCTCCTTTATGTCTCCTGAATGAAGTTTTCACTTGCGTGCCAGGATCTGGCATGTTTACATATCTGGGGGAAGAATCAGTCACACGTCGCCTCTGTGCTGCTTGAACTCCACTTCCCAGTATTGTTTCAGGGATTCTGAGCTGACAAGCAGCCCGGCTTAGTGCCGGGGACCAGAGAATCACACCCCGTGGCTTGCAGAAGGGGAGGCTATGGCTGTAAACAACCAACAGACAGTTCGCTGCATGGTGGTGGAAGCATCAGAAGGTTGGGGGAGGCACCCCAAAACATAGATACCCAGTGGTTCTCAGCCTTTTCCTGCCTCCCATGTAACTGGAATCTAGCTGGCTCCCCCCTCCCATTTAGCAATATGGGAAGGACAAGGTGGTTGTGATCCCCCAGGGTCATGGCCCCCAGGTTATTCTTACCCCGGGCCATCCTAACCAATCCTCTCATCTATCGCACCCTTCACAGACCAGTAATGGTTTGGTCTGTCTTATTTATCCAATCTCTTCTGTGTGTTTCAATCAACAAACAGCTCCAAGGAGCTGGGAATGCCCATGTGTTTGCAGCAGCCTCTTCTGTTTAGATGCTCCTCTTGCTTTGCTGTAGATTTCTGATCTCCCTCTCTCCCTGTACAGGTTCTGTTGGCTTTATACTCTTCACAACCCGACGTGCCTGGTGGGATCTATTAGTCTACTCATGTGACTGCCCCATTAGCTACTCTAACCAAAGCCTCAGGCAAATAGTCATTGAGGCAAATAGTTTTAAGCAGGATTTTTTTTAATTAAAAAAATAGGATTAGATTTTCCTATGAACAAGAATAACATTAGCATCTGTGCCAGCTCAGCTGACATGATCCCAGCCCTTGTATCATAAGCTGATTGCCTATGTGGGTCAGGATATCATTCCTAACAGTCCGTTCCACCCTATAGCATTGAACAGGCATGGTATTATTTTCGTAGTACTATTGGTATGAGTGGTGCTTTGCGCACAAAGATGTTGATTCTATGCCACGGCACTTATCCTGTAGTGGTCCAATGGTAGAAGAGACTCTGTGGTGCTGAGCACCCTTCGTTCTAGATGAGTCTGATTTCAGAGGGTGTGTAGGGAACCTAGCATTGTACAGAGAGGTGCTCAATCTCTCCTAACAGCAGCCCTGAGCTAAGACACAACTAACTTGGTAAAAGACAGTAATAGACCAGGTTGGACGTGAAGGAAGGAGAGTGCACCCTGGGAAGGGAAGACAGCTGCTGCAGGAGTGCTGGGAGAGAGATCAGCTGGTCTTGATTTTCATACATTTCTGCTTTGCGAGGAATTTTCCATTTGCTGCTTGCGGTGTTTGCCGCGGCCACAGACTGGGCTCTGACCTAGAAGGGTGGATGGTGTCTCACATGTCCTGGCTGTAATGAAGGTGCAGCAGCATCTCTGTGCATTACTGACGCCACCCTGCCGTATGTGCTGGGTTGAGCACTCCCAGCAAAATAGCACAGCACCTTCCAAACATTCCTCAGCTTCTAGCTCAGTCGTCCATACAGATGCATATGAGCTGGTCTCTTGAGCTTAGCCCTGAAAGGTAATAGCAGAACCAGCAATGGTACCTTGAGAGCCCCAGGGGACACCCCACTAGGAGGTCTTTCTGTAGCTGAACATTGTGGAGGAGAAACCTGGGTAGTCACTAGCTTAGCTAGGAAGGAGCAGTTAGGACTGCTGGTGTGTGCACCAGGCAGGTCTGCTGCGTCCCCCTCCAGTGACTGCTGCATATAGACAGGGAGAGCCTACTGATGCTGCCATCGTTGAGTTACTCCTTCAGCTTAAGAGGCAGCAGCCTGTACTTTGCATGGAAGACTCTGGTTCAACCCTGTTATGCTGAGGGATGTTACATTGACAGGTCTGCGATTTGCTTACCTATCTTTCCTTTGAATGTTTTCCAACGAGGTCTTAATTCTGGCCTGTGCATTCTCCTAGTAGAGATGGAGACAAGCCTGTGTACACCTGTGCATTCTCTCTCTGTGCCATGTTACATCCTGGTGTTTTTACTTTAACACACCCTGATGCTGTAGTTACAAATAAACCTTTTCTTTATACCTAGCGTGGCCGAATTCTGGCCCAGAGAGTCCGAGCTGATGCTTTTTGGTTGGGCCGGGAGCTTACCTGGGGTGGATAAGATCAGCCTGGTACAGAGGCCAGAGGCAAGGATCTGCTATCACTGAATGCTTCCACAGTAGCATAGATCTGCTGTAATGAAATATATGGAGGCAAGTCCCTGCCCTGTGGCTCTCACAGTCCAAATAAGGTCTAATGCAGAGAGTGATGACACCAGACAATCTGGGAAGGAGGTTACATCAAATAAAGATCTCAGGCCAGATTCTGATCTCAGCTACAGCAGAATAAATCTGCAGGAACCCATTGACTCTAGGGGAGCCATTTGGGATTTACAAGGAGCTCAGGACCTAGTCTCAGGTGATTTGTGCATGTGTCTTGTTCGTCTTAGTTGCACTGCTCATGATTCATCTCGGAGGCTCTAGTATGTGCCCGATGCACCCTCCTCTGCACTGTGGTGCAGGGAGTTGGAAGCGTGCTGCCAGTAGCTTCACTGCCTTGTAGGTATTAGTGCTAGTGGAAGACCCTATCGCAAAGGGAAATCAGCATGCAGGAAGGAAGGCGATATACAGGAGGGGGCGATTCTCCTCCAGCCATCAAGTTGCATCTCTCTGCTCTTTTGAGGGAAGCCATTTCCTTTAGTACAACATCTGCTGTATGAAGTGTCCTCTTGAACTCAGCTGTGTTGGGAAGACGGCATGCGGCCTGGGCTCTGTGAGTCTATGGAGCACTCCTAGAGAGGTTGCTGGGCCACCTGCACTCAGCTCAATGCATGCTGTGCTTTCAACAAGGTGCACATTGTACAGGAGGAGACCGTCGACTGCACTGCAGCGGGCCAGCTGCCCTGATCTAGGGTGGAGGGGAGGCTGGAGATTATGGGGGGAGATTGCTGCAGGATAGCTGAGAATGCATTGCGCGCTTTGCCAGTGCCGGCCTGAGATGGAAACAGCTTCTAAAATTGGCTCGTTGAAATGTACCGGGCAATCTGTTCGGTAGCCACCAGGTGCCAGGCTTATTTTAGCTCACTCATCTGCCACCTTCAGCATCCCTGCCCCTGGGAACGCAGCACCATGAGCCATCTAGAAGAGCGCTCATTCCTAATGCAGGTGCTCCTCCACTGGCAAGTGCCAGATTGTGGTGTTCCAGGGTCACCGCGCCCCTCACCAATAATTGCTAGCGGGGGTTGTCTTCTAATTTTATTATAAATAATATCAACAGTCACCTTTAAATCTCCTCATGCTAAACGCTGAGCTGGCATGGAGCTAGCGACTAGCTTCTGTTCAGAAGAGGGACCTTGCCAAGAACTCTGGGATGTCCTTTGAAGATTAGGAAGCCAGTGCTATAAAATTATGCAGACATTATTATTATTTGGTCTCTGGAATCATCCGAGACGCCTTCTTTTTTTCCTCTCCTAAAGTGAAAGCAGCTTTAAGGTAGCCTCAAACAGATCAGCCATTCAGCAAAGCTGGACCTCTCTATGATCTGCTCCTAACTCCTGTTCCTCTTTGTAGGCTTGTGCAATGTCATCTATCCAGGTGGGATGGAAGGAAGCAGCCAGTTTCCACCCGTGACACAGCACAGTTTAATGTTACAAAGGGTCATTCCACTGGTGGCTTACATCCAAGGATATCAAAACACAGTCCAGCCAGTCATACATTATCTCCCTCTGCACCCCGGGAGTCAGAGGACAGTAAGGCCTGTTAATAACAGCCACCAAAGGGACTGCTATTGTTCTGCCCTAGGTACCATGAAGTTGGAGAGTGGTGTGCTGTTGAGCTCTCATGGGACTGGAATTTGACTAGCCCTAAGGGCAGGTGATCATTTCATGGGATTTGCTGTATTATCACGCCCATTTTAAAGATGAGAAAAACTAAGGCACAGCAAACCAGAATGTCTATCTGAAAAATGTGCTCAGGTTCAGTTAACGGTGGCTGGGCTTGATGTAGGAATCACTGGGTGAAACTCAAAGGCCTGTGTTATGCAGGCAGTCAGACTGCATGGTCATGGTGCTCGCTTCTGGCCATAACATCAGAGCCACGGATGACTTGCCTAACTTCACCAGAAGAAAAGAAAAGGGAGCAGAACTGAGGCTTCCCCTTATCGCCAGCTAAATGGCTAGCCCTCTGTGGCTGCCTGTCTGTGCCCTGACTTCACTGCACAAGTACATGGTGGGGCGGGAAGGAGCAAAAGCCTCACTTCCAACACAGGGAAATTAAGTAATTAGCAAACGTGGCAAGAGGGAAGATGAAAAACAAGTGCAGTGATTCATGTTTTATGTCTCCTACGGTACAGAACACTTTAAAGTGTCAGACTGCACGACAGTCACTCTTTAAAGCTAATTAAAGTTTTATAATAAACAGAAATGATTTTAAAAAAATCTTTCTATCCATTTGGTGGTGATGTAGCTCAGTCTAGACACCATAGTGACGAGAAATCCATCGCTGGATGAATTCACAGATGTGCATTTAAAAAGCCTTCTTTATGCAAATTATTTTCCTTCCTTAAATTCAGTGCAGCCAGTTAATGTAGTAGTAGTAATGCTGTGCTCTTTTATAGTGCTGTTCATTCAGGGACCGCAAAGCAAGCCTACCAGTATCCTCCTGAGGCTTGTAGTTCATCCTGTGCTGCTGACTTGCCGAGCAGTCCAGTTCCCCCACTGATTACGGTCATTCACAAGCTGTAGTACTTCATCCTAGGTGATGTCAGCGCATCCAATATCCTTGTCACTGTCTTCTGCCACTTCTTCACTGACCTTCCAGGCTGTCTTTCCTCCCTCGGGTACCCACTTAAATGCTTGCTTAGCATGTCTCCCATCTTCCATATGGTGTCCATGTTCCAAGCACCCGATCCTTTTTTCTTTGATGACATTTTCTAACATGTCCAGTTCCATTACTCTTTCATTTGTTGTTTTGTCTTTTCCATTGAGTCTCAGGATAGGTAGGGGTATTTCCCTATTTCACAGAAGCGTAAATTGAGGCACAGAGTGGTTAAGTGACTTGATCAAGGGTACCCAGCAAATTAGTGCCTGAGCTGCGTGAATTTAACTCTGGAATCCCCAGTCCCATGTGTATTTTATTGGACCAACTCCTCTTGGTGAGAGTGACATGCTTTTGAGTGGCACAGAGCTCACAGAAGAGCTCCGTGTAGCTTGGAAACTTCTCTCCCACACCAACCTAAGTTGGTCCAATAAAAGGTATTACCTCACTCACCTGATCTCTCTAATAGTTAAGTTTGAGGCTGCAAGGGAATCCTACAGCTCTTGCCAAGTCTCAGGAAGCAATCGAAGGCCTAATCTCTGCCCTGTTTCAACCACCTCTGCCTCTCCCTCCTCCTCTTTTTCCATTTACTCTCCCATCATTGCAGCTGATATTTATGAAATCTTTATCTCACACGTGCCAAAATATACATCAAACCCAATTGAAATTCTAATCCAATTAACATTAAAAGGAAATGAAAGGCCATCAAAATTGGAGGTCCCCACTGCATTAGACACAACTCCCCCTTGGCTTAAATATATCTATGAACCGTGTTAATATTTAGCATGTGATTCCCAGAGGGCCAAAGGCAAGAAGAAGCCAGGCTTGTTTCTCAGATATCTCCTCCTCTTTATTGTGAGGGTGCTGAAATTATTCAGAAGCGTTCTAACCTTCCTGCCGGAGGGAAATAGAAGGTGGCTTTCTCTCCACTTCTCTCTGGAAGTAGCAGGGCTACAATCCTTCGTTATGTGATTGTAGTTCC
This sequence comes from Gopherus evgoodei, assembly GCF_007399415.2. Taxonomy (NCBI): domain Eukaryota; kingdom Metazoa; phylum Chordata; order Testudines; family Testudinidae; genus Gopherus; species Gopherus evgoodei. Next base: position 359,881,724 of record NC_044322.1, on the reverse strand, counting down.
CTGTGAATGGCTTTTAATGACCCTTCGTCTATGTTATTAAAAACACACGTGCTGACACTGGGAGGAAATGGAGCAATCAAAGAGAGATCCTGAGAGATCCAGGAGAGCCACATTTTCTCTCTCCTTTGTTAGGGGGAGTGCAGGCACGAGAGCCTGCTGTTGCTGTGAAAATAAATCTGCAGCAGCAAGGTTTCTGCATCCCACAATGAGTGAGCGCAGGGTTAACTCTGGCAAATTGCAGAAGTTCAGTTAGCTCAATTAGCAAGTTGAAAGCTATGGCAGCTCTTCCTGAACTCCCCTCTAGGTCTCTGGGCTCTACCCGCACGCCCTTTTCCCTTGGTTTGCAGCTTCTGAGGTCAGCCTTTGTTAAAGAGACAGGGATGGGTTCTCATCAGTCTGCCACCAGGGTAAACCTAGAGGCACTGCACAGAAGTCACCAGAGTTACTCTGCATTGGCAGTGGTGTGTGTCAGAGGTGAATCTGGGTCAGAGACCTCCAAATAAGGAAACACTTACTAATAGATGTTACCGTCTTCCTTCTGCTCCACGTTGGGTGTTTTTAATGTGCTTTTTAGTGAATTTGAACAGCCTGCGTTCAGTGCATTAGCAAAAAACACCCAGCACACCCTCAGCAGCATCATTCTTTGCACTTTGAGAGCACCTTCCATCTAATGATCTGAAATGGGGAAGCTCATGTAACAAAATTGGGGCAACTTAGACACTACCCAGTTGTCTTTAAGCTGCATGCTGTGTCCATCAGGAAGGGGGTAGAACTGAGATCCATTACTCCAAAACAAAAGCTGAACTAAGTGAGAGTCTTCTTTAGCTGTGAGCAGTATTGGTTGTCTGACTCTCAGCAGAGTGCTTCTGATTCCATCCAGCAGGAGTCATTCTCTGCAGTAATATTCTTCCCAGTGTCTTATTCTTAACTAAGGATACGATTTAGTCATGGAGGTCACAGATTCAGTGACTTTAATGAACCTTTGTGACTCCTCCGGCTTCAGCCCTTGCGGCTGCGGGGACACAAGGCTAACCCTCCTTGCCCTTGCTTATGGTAGGAATGTTGTCTTAAAACTTTCCCATGGTTCGCACCACTCCACCACTGGTGATAATAATGGCAACTAGATAAAGCGTTACTCTCGCAGTGCTAACAGCAAAAGTTAGAGCAGGATCCTTCCTGGTTTACCGTATGCTAGGGAAGGGTAGCCTTGAATCAGGAGGTAGCATCTGGCTCCCTGCAGTTATCCTTCTCTTCTACATCTGAACACACTTCGGGTGTAGTGCAGCCCTCTGGTCAGGAGGTTTCTTTTTTTTTTTTTTCCAGCAAGCCACAGGCTGCAGTTCCAGGAAACATAAAACATTTGCTCCCACATTTTTTTTAGCTTCACCTCCAAATGATCATAATTTAAACCCTCCTGTACTGCAAATGGCATTATACAATTATGTTACCAGAGTCACTTCGGGCTATGGAAGTTCTGTATCATCCTACAAGTGACCAGTTTATCCTGTCTCAAGCGGCTGCATCTCTCTCCATTCAGTAATAGCCAGGATGCTCCCATATTAAGACCTGGTCTACACCAGGGCAGGAGGGAATTGATCTAAATTACGCAACTTCAGCTATATGAATAATGCAGCTGAAGTCGATGTACTTAGATCGACTTACCATGGTGTCCTCACCATGATGAGTTGACTGCTGCTGCCCCCCATTGACTCTGCCTGCGCCTCTCACGGAGGTGGAGTACAGGAGTCGATGGGCGAGCGCTCAGGGGTTGATTTATCATGTCTAGACTAGACATGATAAATCGACCCCTGCTGTAGACACGGTAAATTGACCCCCGCTGGATCGATCACTGCCCGCCGATCCGGCGGGTAGTGTAGACGTACCCTTTAAGTTCCAGAGAGAGGGGGAAGACTCTCACCAACAGCAGTAAAGCAGCAGCTTTCCCCGCTACATCTGTCCAATTCAGACCAACAGGCTGGCCACCATGCTTATGTTCACTGACGCAGGTTCCTTTTGTTGCGCTGGCATCTCGCACTGCTGGATTAGATGCCATCTGGAGGAAGTCTGCCTCCGCCTGACAGCATGATGGATGGTGACATAGGTGATGCAATGCTGACACCTGCTTATCTTTCTATGCCCAGTTGCCCCAACCTCTACACATTCATTAAGTCTGCATCTGTTTGCAATAGTTTCACAGCATCTGCTCTTAGTTACCATTGTGTACGCTGAGATGTATGGACTGGCAAGGATGAAGATGCTGGACAGTTGGAGCAATTTAGGTTTATGAGCACTAAATGTTTTGCTGAATTGATTTATAATTATACTATTCCCCTCCCCCAGGAACACTGAGCAGTTTCTGTCTCCTGTCTTGAAGGAGCTACTCATGCTAATGGCTTCATTTTCATGGAAGGAGCAAACTTACAGGCTTGTGTTTCTGCAGAGCTGTGGCTTCTCCAGAGCTGAACACGTTCTGAGCTTTGTGGCCATGACTTCCCAATAGGTGTCAGCGAAGCATCCAACTCAGGCTGATATGTCTGGTTGACGGGGCTCTGTGGACTGCTCACGCTGTTTCATGTCTATGATACACTCCGTGGCCGTTTCACACATGAGCGTGCACACGTATTCATATACATGGACACCTAAATATCATGTGAGTGCTTTTGCATACATACACATATACACCTCTACCTCGATATAACGCTATCCTCGGGAGCCAAAAAATCTTACCGCGTTATAGGTGAAACTGCATTATATTGAACTTGCTTTGATCAGCCGGAGTGTGCAGCCCTGCCCCCCCGGAGCACTGCTTTACTGCGTTATATTCAAATTCTTGTTATATCGGATTGCGGTATATCGAGGTAGTGGTGTATGTACCCCCAGAACACACGCTGACCCTGCATCCCTCTCACTTCTGCACAGATGCACTCACCTGCGCTCCTAAACACTCCCTGTCTCTCCATGGCATGCACACACACATTCTCAAATGCACATGCTGAATTTGTCTGTGATGCATACACACGTGCTCGTAAACATGCATATGTCTCCTTTCCCGCAGATCCCCACTGCTCTTCCATTCTTCCCAGATGCGTGTGTGTCTTGCACAGTCACATATGCTCTCCCAAGGACGCTCCCACACGAACCGTACCCAGCTGCATGCTACAAAGGTGGTGCTTTTATGAAGAGGACAGTGACAGTGGAGCTCGTGCTGTCAGAGCCTTTGATGAAAATGTTGGCCTCTTGAGCATGTGCACTTCGGGTGTATTTACAGTAACTTTTAAAAATGCTCACAAACTAATAACAGCCCCAGCCACAGTAAACACGAGCACTTTTATGGGCTAGCTGAGACCATTTAATGCCATTCTTGGTGCACTTGTATTTGCTCAATGCCCTACAAGTTTGGCTCCCTCTTTTATCCCTCAGGCAGCATTTCAGTCCTCTGGCCCTCCAAACCAGCCTGCCTTTGAATAAGATCCTTCTGGTAATGGTATTTGTAAAGCTTGTCCTTACACTAGTCAACGGGGGGGTGTCCCAGTGCCTGTGCTGCTGCCCAGCCTTGTGGGCGTTGGCAGCAGGGTGAAATCTCAGCACAAGAGCAGTTTCAGATTGCGCTTAGGAGGCTGGGATGAGCAAGGTGGGAAGGGTGTGCCTCATCGATTAAGTGCTGCCAGGGAGGGAGTAAGGAGAGTTTCTGGGGTTTCTGTGCAGATGAGTCTCAGGCAGTCTGGCAGGAAAGTTCTGATCATCCCCAAAAGGTTGGATGTTTGTCTGAAGCGTAACTAAACTTTGTAAGCTCACCTCCCTGCACTCGGCTCCACCCTCTGCAGATCCCATTCTCCTTCCTGCAACCCCCTCGCGGGCCCTGAAACCTGCCCGCTCTTGCTGCAAGCCATGCCACTTCGCTTTCTTTCCTCATGTTCTCTTCATCCTACTTTTCCCTCCTCTTCCTGCAGCCACCCTTTTCACTCTCTCCTTCCCTCTCCCCTGCCCTCAGCTCCTGCACCTCTGAGTGCCATCAGCACTCTGTCCTGGACAGAGGAATCCTTGTTCCCTACCCTATGCTTGTTCCTTTCTTTCCTCCTCCCCGCACATATTCTTGATTCAGCCCAATGTTTGCCATCCCCGCATCCTTGCCCTGGCAGATGTCAGTTCAGCTCCATAGTTGAGTCTTGGCAGTTCTGGCAGTCTTCTTGGGGGCTGGCTACTAGCTTCTTAAGTTGATCAGAGGCATCTGTGTGCCTTTTAGGTTACCTCTTAACTGGAGAAATGCCACAGCACTTAACTGTGCTGGCCCAGCAGAAAGCTGCCACGCTCTCTGGCACTCTGCCATGGGCGTTGTGGATTTTCATAAAAGGTGATGGTGATGGTAGGACCTATAAGGAGCAGAAGAGACCTTGCTCTGGGTAGCATCAAGCTTATCCAAACCCTCCATGCGGACTGGTTCACTAATCTGGCAGGTTCTTCTATTTCCTTGAACCAGTTCTCCCCTCCTTAATTTGTAGGTCTCTAAATGTTTCCCCTTTCCCTCTTTCTCTCACTAACCAACATCAAAGACAAATCTCAGTTTCCAAAATGTGATCCCAACTATCTCTGTTCCTGCAGGTTTAGCTAGAGCCTTGTGACTGTGGTGCTTTTTACAGTGACAGAAGCCACTACTGCATTATTCAGCAAACAATCCAGAAGAACATCAGAATCCAAATTACTCCCATCAGAGGGATCTTTATGCTAAACGCTGCCTCTTAAAATCCGTTTTACTTATCTTGGTGCCAGTGTTTTCCCCACTGAATTTGTAGGGTTTGGGGGAGGGGGAGAGAAGAGAGACAGTGAGCGAGAGAGTCCTTTTCAAATAAAACCCAGAACTGACCCGCGTTTACATCTTGTTACTCTTCAGTTTTTGGTGGTTTTGTAAAACCAGAATTCCACCTGGTCAAGGAAACCTCATCAGTTTTGACACTGATGGTCCCCCACCCACCCTACATGGTTAACAGCAATGGATCCCCGCCTGAGGGTGCAGACAGGAGGTGAACCTGGGTACTTAGTCTTTTTAGATGGTGTCACACTAGTGGTTCTACTGATGTAGTATCCTCTCTTCTGGCAATAGCTGTCGCATGATGCTTCAGAGGAATGCAAGAACCTCCCATAATGCATCCAAGCCAACGATGTAAACTCATCTCAGAGAGGTGAAAACAGCCCTTCCTGACGCTAGCTGTGATTGACTAATTCCAGAAATAAGTAAATTATACAGGAGAGCCAGATGATGTTCCAGAAGCACTGAAATGCAGTGTATGGCTACCCTGTCCTGGTAGCTATAGGGTGAAGAGGACACTCTTGCACTTCAGGACAAGGTTTTATCATCATAGATCTCTTCCAGCATATGATTTCTATTCATAGCTCATGGAAGACACAAGTATTAACAAGTTCCTTGGTTTAGTGTTGATACATAAAGGTATATGAATATCATGTGAATTAAGTGTGAGCCTTGGCCATCTGCTAAACAATTTCTGTGGCACTTATTGTGTTCAGGCCTTGGAGGCCCCTGGTTTATATGCTGAATTCCTGCAAGTTATTTTGTAATAACCAGCCTAGCACTGGCCCTTGGGGGAAGGACCACATCAACTGACAGGCCTTCTCCATTTCAACTGCTACTGAAATAGAGTGTCCAGTGTTGTTCTGGTGTCCACAATTCAAGAAGGATGTTGATACATTGCAGAGTTTTCAGCAAAGAGCCACAAGAATGATTAAAGGGCTGGAAAATATCCCCTCTGGCCTAATAATCTATGGCGTGTGTAGAGTTCTGGGAATCATGCAAAAAAAAAAAATCCATTTGAGTGAACGTGCTACTCCTGTGTTCATGCTGCTGTTGTCTTAGCTCTGTGTAGATGTTCTAGTATGTAGGACAATTAATCATAACAGCACATTTAAAATGAATTTTCTCAGAAAGTGTGTTTCATAATCCACTTGGCCTGCTTCGAAGAGTGACATTCTTCCAGTCAAGGAGCAGAGTTATAACACATGACCTATGTGTCCAATCAAAACAGCATGAATTGCAAATGTTACTGTTAATTATGCATATTACAGGAGCACCTAGAGGCTCTAACTGAGACAAGGTCCATAGTGCTAGTGAGTCGCCTCGAAAAGCTGCCCACTAGACAAGACAATGGGTGGGAGGAAGACAGGAAGGAGCATAGTCCTCAGTTTATAAAAGGGGAAGTGAGGCACTGGGAGAGTAAGGATGAAAGATTCAAAGCCAGTGAGGGTATTTAGGCATGTTTTCATTCATTGCCAGGGAAATAGGGTTGTTAAATCCCCTAGTTAGCTCTGAAAAAGTCTCCATCTAAGTAATGTGCTCAAGGTCACAGAGGGAATTGGGGACAGAACTGGGAACAGAACCCCCATCTCCTCACTCGTAGCCCAGTGCCTTACCCACAGGGCATTCCTTTGTCTTGCTGTGGGTATGTCTACACTGCAGTTAGACACCCCCTGCTGGCCCATACCTGTTAACTCAGGCTCACAAGGTATGGGTGAAGGGGTTATTTATGTTGTCCGGGCTTGGGAAGTTGCCCGAGTTCTGGGACCCTCCCACCTCACAGGGTCCTAGAGCTTGAGTCCAGCCCAAGCTCGAACATCTACAGTGTAATTAAACAGCCCATTACCCTGAGCTGTGGGGTTTTAATTACAGGGTAGACCTACCCTATGAGAACAGCCTCTGAATGAACAGTTCACCCTCAGGGTGGACATCAGCCATTCAGCGAAGGATTCTGAGGAGAAACCCACCCCATGGAAATCTTGATCTGATGATGAACAATTAGTGAGCAGAAAAAAGGGCCAAATCCAATGAATATGTTGTTCTCTGTAAGGAATTCGCCCAGCTGTCGGCGTGTGGGTAGAGGCTGTCCTGTCTGAATGCAATCTTTCATTGTTTTGAATACTACTCTCAGGTTTCCTCTTCATTGAGCCAGACAGCTCAGGTCTTGCTTAATCTCTCCTCCATGTATAACCCTGCCCACATCCCTTGGCTTGCAATCCCTGTACAAGGTGTGATCACCCTCATTAGAGAATGGAGAGCCAAGCTGCTGATCTCACGGGACTCCACAAAGCACAGATATTAATACTCAGTAACATTCTTTCTGGTTTTGTCACTGGGAACTCAAACTCAGGCTCTCTGATCAATAAATGCAGGTGCAGTCAATGCTGCAAGTGGATGTTATTTATTTTGTTTATACAGCTAGGAGCAGAGATATAAATATCCCCATTGACACAGTTGTGGAAACTAGGCCCAGGCTGTGGATGGGAGTAAGCTTACACATAATGCAGGGGGTAGGAATCTTTACAGGGGCTCTATTTAGAAGGTTACTCCTACATCTCTGATTGACTAATAATTGCAAGCTCGCACAGCAGCTGCTTTCCTGCATAAAGCAAACTGGGGACTGTGAGAAATACTCACTAGGAAATGTGGGGGCATCTCCACATCCTGAGGTTTTCAATCAGCCACTTCTGCACTGTCACACCAAGGCAGTGCCATTTAGTATGTAGCTCAGGGACTGGGTGTGAAGGCTTCTATTCCTGGTTCTGCCATTGACTCTTGGTGTGTCTTGGTCAAGTTATCTGTATCTCAGTTTCTCCATCTGCAACATGGGAATATATTGTATCCTATCTTACAGAGGTGTCAAGGCCACATTCATTAATATTTGCAGAGTTCTCTGAGGACCTCAAATGGAAGGATCCATTTGATGGGAGAGGAAAGTATTATTATTTTTTATTAACGCCTGGGGAAATAGGTTGGTTTCCTTTCAGAGAATCCTTTGCATCCCTCTTAGGCCTATGAGCATTTCTGGCTCCCATCACAATCTCACTGTCATCCTTATGTTCCCCCACCCCAAGGAGAAATGGACTGAGGAGATTCAACTTCTTTGGAGAGGAAGGGAGCTGTTAGGAAGAATTTGATCTGGATCTGGGAGGAAGTTCAGGGAGTCCAGGGATTGGGTTGGAAGGTAGAGTGTGGTCATGGAGTGGGAGAGACAATGACAGAGTCAGCCCAGAGGTATGAGCTGGTTAGAGAAGAATAGTTCTTCTTTGAATAGTGTCCTTGTGGGTGCCCCATTTCAGGGCACCTTTGATAGGAAATTTTTGGTAGCAGTGCCCATTCAGCCCACCCAGCCCACCACCCAGATGACCCACACATCCTCATGCCCCGCGCCGAGACAAATATAGGTTTGCATGGGCAACCCGCTCTCAGTTCCATCTCAACTGCTTTGGCCCGAGACAGACAGTTACCTTATAGGTTCAGGCCTCCTAGTGTTACAATTGTTGGAACAATTGTTCCATTAGTTTTTTCTTTTCTTTCTTAAAATAAAATCACTTTTTATTCATAGAGGTAGTTATATAGTTAGGAGATTTCCCCTACTGGGGGTTAAATTTTCATTTTACTTGAGAATGCTTGCCTCCTGTCATGAGGCTATCTCAATAAGTGACAGACACTCCCAGTGCCTCCGCTGTCTGATTCTCATATCCCCAGCAAGATCTGCACTTCCTTCAAGGGTAGATCCCCCCCAAAATAGAGAAAATAAGTTTAAACTCCTAATGATGGAGCAGGCATTATGTCCAGCTCTGGATCCAGCAGTGGAGGACACCCCACCCTGTATAGAGACTTCCCAGTACAGCTAGTGCCCTGTCCACGTCGACCTCTCAGTCACTGTAGTTCAGTAGAAGGGTAGGTGGTACTGTGGCACCAACTACCGAAGTCACCTATATCTGTCTCCTTAGCAGAAGGAGGTAAGGAGTAAATCTCCAAGAAGTTTTGGTCACCATCTCACAAGGAGGCTACGAAGACCTCAGATCCCAAGGGGGACTAAAGGTACCAGGTAGGCAGTGAGTGAGACCAGTACAAAAAGGAGTTGGTCATCTCAGATAGGTACAGTACTGAGTTCGAATATCTGTACCCAGAACAGCAGAGACAAGGTTGAAAAGACATGACATGGACATATTATATCAAACATCAGGAGGATGCACGTTCCTCATCTTTCTGTTCTGAAATGTTTCTCAGCTTCTTACTCTCCAGATATTCAGAACTCTGTGGTAAATGTCCTCAGCAGACATTTCTTTCTTAATTATGAATGAGAACTGAACTCCAGAGTTCTCCACATGATATTCTTAGCCTGCGGGTTCCCAGGGGTCAATCAGTTTGGCGTGGCAGCCCACACAAAATGCATCAGGGATTCCTCCAGTGGGGGACTCGATCCCAAATCCATAGGAGACACACTCCTTATCTCATATCTGCTGGCACTGTTACTGTTAAAGGTTCTTAACAAGATCAGACAAGATTGAGCCAGAGTCATACTGATTGCACCAATGTGGCAAAGAGATCAGGTATCCTTATTTGATCAGACTCACCTCTTGCCTTCAGGGAGGTTTCTGGTCCGTCCTTGCCTACTGACCCAGCATGCCAGTCAAACAGTTCATCCAAAACCTGCCGATTCCGAGGCTTCAAGCATGGTTCCTCGATGGTTTTGGGAATAAAGATATCCTGTTTGCCAGAAGTAAAACTCTTTTCATTAAATAGTAAGAAAGAACATAAGAACAGCTATAGTGGGTCAGACCAAAGGTTCATCTAGCCCAGTGTCCTGTCTTCTGACATGGCCAATGCCAGGTGCTTCAGTGGAAATGAATAGAAGAGGTAATCATCAAGTGATCCCTCCCCTGTCGCCCATTCCCAGATTCTGGCCAAGAGCGACTAGGGACACCATCTCTACCCACCCCAGCTAATAGCCATTGATGGACCTATCCAATCTACAAGAAATACTTAGCTCCACAAATGAAAATGATATTATTTCTGGTGTAACAGTTGTCAGATTATACTGACTCTCTCTCCTTTTCCCAGGGTATTAGATTACTTGGGCCATTTCATGAATTCCATAAGGGTTCACTTAGCAGCAATCAGGACTTTTCACACACCCATAGGGGGGTTTTCACTCTTCACTCACCCAACTAGGACAAGATTCCTAAAAGTTTTATTGAATATCTCCCCACAAATCAGAGATTCTACTCCAAGCTGGGACTTGAACTTTAACTTAGTACTTAACTGCCTTATGAAACACCTCTTTGACCCACTAGCTACATGTTCTTTATTCGATTGATCAATAAAGACATCCATCCTGGTAGCAATCACTTCTGCCTGAAGGGTGGGAGATTTGGGGACCTTAATGGCAGCCTCTCCCATGTATGGTATTCACCAGAGAGCAAGTGTCACTATGGGCATATCCAAGATTTTTACCTAAGGTGTCCTCTGAATGTCATATTAATTAGATCATTCAACTCGCAGTTTTTTGTTCCAAAACCACTCCAGACTACTCAAGTCATACCCGAGGTGTCAGGAAGGCATTAGCCTTCTAAACAGATAGGACCAAACCATTTAGAAGATCTCCTAGACAGGGCCGGCTTTAGGAAGTGCGGGGCCCAATTCGAACACTTTCGGCTGGGCCCTGGCAGGGATGACTTAAAAAGAAAAAAGTGTAAAAAAAAAGCCTTCCATTTCTTCCATGTATTATTTACTTTCCATAACTATATAAATAATAAAATTGTATATTATGTACATTGCATCATATATGCTGTTGATTGGTTATTAATGACTGCAGTTTCACATGTGTGGGTCCCCGCCACTCCCTGGAGGTGTGCACATGTGTGGGTCCTCACTGCTTCCTGCCCCCCTCATTGAAGCAGGTGTGCAGGTTACTGGCCTGGCAACTGCAGGGCAGCAGTGGACATGGGGCTGGTTCGAGGCAGGGCAGGGGCTGACTGGAGGTAGGGTCTGGCTGCAGGCAGGGCAAGGGGTGTGGGGCTGGCTGGAGACAGGGGAGTGTGGGGCAGGCTGGTTTCAGGCAGGGCCACAGGGGGGTGCAGCAGGGTTTGGCAGGGCTGGAGACAGGAGTATGGGACTGGCTGGCTTCAGGCAGGGGGGTGCAGCAGGGGTTGGCTGGAGACAGGGCAGGGCAGGCAGTGCAGGGCTGGTGCGGGCAGGGGTGTGTGGCAGGGGTTGGCTGGAGACAGAGCAGGGGGTTTGGTAGGGGCTGGCTGTGGGCAGGGGGTGCAGAGCTGGCTGCAGGCAGCGGGGGGCAGGGCTAGTGTGGGCAGGGCAGGGGGTGCAGCAGAGGCAGCTGGAACCCTGGCCCTTTAAAAAGCCCCCAGAGCCCCCCGCTATCCCAGGGCTCTGGGGGCTATTTAAAGGGCCCGGGGCTCCCCTGCTTCTACCCCGCCCCGGACCTTTTAAATAGCTGTGGGAGCCCTGGGGAATGCATGGGGGTGGTGGGGCTCCAGCGGCTATTTAAAGGACTGGGGTGGCAGAGGCAGCTGGAGCCCTGGCCCTTTAAATAGCCCCTAGAGCCCCCTGCTACCCCAGGGCTCTGGGGGCTATTTAAAGGGCCCGGAGCTCCAGCTGGGGGCACGGGGCTTGCCGCGCTCCAGCCGGAGCTCCAGCCAGGAGAGCGGGGCAGCAGGGCTTGTGGCGCTCCAGCCGGAGCTCCAGCTGGGGCCATGGGACTTACCGTGCTCCGGCCAGAGCTCCAGCCGGGGCCGCGGGGCTTGTCACGCTCCGGCCAGAGCTCCAGCCAGGGCCACAGGGCCGCGGGGCTTGTCACGCTCCGGCCAGAGCTCCAGCCAGGAGAGCAGGGCCACGGGGCTTGCGGCGCTCTGGTCAGAGCTCCAGCTGAGAGAGCGGGGCTGTGGGGCAGCCCCGCTCCCGCCAGCGCTTTGGTCAGGGGAGCAGGGCCATGGAAGACCCCGGAGCAGACTGCAGCCGGGATAAGTAAAAAAATTTAAAAGGCGCCTAAAGTGCAGGGCCCGATTCCCAGGAATCGGGCGAATCAGCCTAAAGCCGGCCCTGCTCCTAGACTATTTGTATCCATTGCAGCCAGAAACAAGGGTTTGGTAATTTTGAAATAGAGGTTATCAAAACATATCTCCTGTTTTATTAAGATTTGTTATGACAGAAATCATCTTCAACCCCCTTCGAGAGTGATAGCACATTCCACAAAAGCACAATCTATGTCTTTAGCCTTACTTAAGGATGTAACTGTTGCAGACATCTGTAGAGTGGCAGCTTGGTCATCTGTGTATACTTCTTCTAATCATTACGCTTTGGTACCAGCAGCAACATCAGATGCTGCTGTAGGCAATGTTGTTTCTCTCTTCTATACTGGACTCAGCTCCAAACCTCCCACTTTCTTAATGGGAGTACTGCTCAGGAGTCACCTGAAGTGGAGCATCCACAGGGACACTACTCGAAGAAGGAGAGTTGACTCACCTTGCGCAGTAACTGGAGTCCTTGGAGATGTTTGGCCCTTTGGGTGCTCCACTACCTGCTCTCTTTCCCCTCTGCTTTGGAGTGTCCTGTGTGGGTCTTTGCAGTGGAGAAGGAACAGAGGGAGGTTCACCTTGGCAGCCCCATATAGTCTCTGCGTGGGGTACGAGGATGTGTGGGGTGCATGCAGGGGCCAACTGGGCATGGCTACCAAAAATCTCTGATCAGAGACACAAGGCGCAAGCACATCTGGAGTGGAGTACCCATAGAGGGACACATCTCAAAGAACTCCAGTTACTGCACAAGGATATGTAACTTCTCCTTTTTTCAGGGAGCCCCACAGCTTGGTGTGGACCCAGAATTAGGGAAGAGGTAAAGATTTGGTGGATCTGGATCTTGTTCAGTCCTACTGCACGTATAAGTGAGCTTAGCTCCTGCCAACACCTGGGCGTGAGATATGACAATAGCTGGGCACTTGAACCTTTCCGAACTGGCTGCACAGGACACTTAGGGTCAGATTTCTAAAGCTGTTTAGGTATGAGAAGGATGATGTCTTCAGCCTTTGAGAATGTGCTATGCCTATGAGAGGGAGAAGCTCTTAATTTTAGTTTGGGGGAAGGGAAATCTTTTTAACGTGCTAATAAATCATGATGGACAAACCTCAGCAGGTTCAGAGAAACTCCAAAGCTCGCATTCCTCAGAACTACCCAAACTGCTTGAGTCTTTTGAAGGCAGGTTGGATGAGCCATGGCTCAATATATGCTTTTCTGTGAGATCTCAGGTACTTCCCAGTGGCCAGCCTTTCTCAGGGTACTCAAGCAGTCATGTCTCTGGCTAGAACTGGGAGGTGAAGAGATACTGTGGAAAGGGAAAGCAAGCCAAAGGATCATTTTCAAACTTGAGCCTTCCAAAGGAGGGCTCAGTTTGTATTTCAGGTCAGTTCCAATTTCAGTCAGAATCTGATTTTGGCCAGCCCCTGGTAAAGATGTCCTTGCTTTAGCAGGGTGCTACTTGCTGGAGCCTTGTGTCTTTCAGTGCCATCTGGACCGAGTTTAACCATATATCTCTAGAGGTTTAGAGCAAGTTGGAGATTGGTTGGGCAAAGCTTCAGAGAAATCTTCCATTTCTCCTAGACAGGCTGTGCTCAGAGAGAAGGCTTTACATAAGGGAACACCACTGTCTCTTTGAGTTGGATCATGTATTTAAAATATGTTAGGCATTTGCTACTGAAATCCCAAAGCTCACAAGAACCTGATGTATTGTGATAGTGCGTTAGTGTGGCCACCTTGGGGCGATACAGAGAATGATGCTAGATGCAACATCTGTTATGGCTTGATTCTCCCCACCCAACTTCTCTTCCTTATACATGAGGAACGTACATAGAGAAAAGGGAATGTTTCAAACATACCTCAGTGAAGACAGGAATGGATTTACCCCTCCCTTGTCTTCCATCTTAATCCTTGCCCTGCCTTCCCTATTTCTTGTTTGGGTTTTAAATAGAAATGAGCTTGAATGAAAGCCCCAAGGCCAAACAAATCCAAACTCTGTGCACTAAATGGAGTGGAATCTGAGCCCAGGCATGGATCTGAATTCTGTGGGTGGCTCTGATCCCCCACAATGGACTGAATCAAAATCTGGCCTGCATCCCCTTGGAACCGTGGGGGGATTCAGAATCAGAATATGGATCTAAACCTAAATTTCATACCTGGTCTCTCTGTATGTAACAGGTTCTGATGCCAAATGGCCCTGATCTTTGGAATCCAAACCTGGATTCAGATCTATACTTCTCTGCCAGACTTTTCTGCTAGAATTGGCCTGAACTAGAACCCTGGATCCAAATTCCGTCCCAACCTTGGGAAAGTTCCAATGTGAATTCAAACTGCTGCTTCATCTCTCTGTTATGTGGCCCAGATCAAATTCCTGAATCCAGACTTTTGAGGAGTTCATAATCTGATTTTCACAGCGCAGCCCTCTCTATCCTTTTATATATGACCTTTGCTTCTCTCTCAGCCCTGAGCCTTCATCCTGTTGGCTTGCATCATGGAGTCACATATGAGACTGATTATTGTGGATTCTTCATGACATAGAAACCTGTAGCATTTTGCTTTTGCTGCAGGACCCAAGGAGAGGAGAACCTGGGCACTGAGGGGATTAAATAGCACAGATATAAGGGGAACGCTGGCCATTGCTTTGTCTTGAATGCCCTCTATCAGACTGAACCCTGGCAGACACACTCTTCCTTCTCACCGCAGGATTTCAGAGATGTTTTGTTTCAATTCATCCTTTGCTGGAAGAACTAAACTTTTTTAAACATGGAATTACTGTGTCCCAGATGTGAACAAGCCAACGAGCATGGTGCCTGGAGAGTGATTGATAACCCCCTGTGGAGAAAGAGTAGTGTTGATCATCATGTCAGAGTCACAGACAGAGAGAGGTAGCCATTGAGTGTCTTGATATCAACAATTTTCAGCTTTAGTATTCCTTATACCAAAGCAAAGTCCCACTGCATTTAGATCTGTTGGGGTACCTCTATTCTTCTGTGTGTGCTTTTCATGTCCAGGTCTTTTCACAGGTCTCTCATTTTGCTGACTTTGTGTCTATGGTGGCTGGCCAAAACCCCAAACCAACTCATTGGATTATGTAGAACTGATAAATAACATTTGTTTAATTGTTCACTTTATTAATGTAACTTCTGTTCACCATTCACTACACGTGTCTATATTGTAACTTCTGTTCCCTTTTTGCCATAGTGTAATTCAAACCTCATTTTAAAACACTCACTCTATTTTGTAAAAGCTTCCTCCAACCTTCATTTTTGCAAACTCTGCTATAATCTTATTCGTTTAGTTTAGATGTGTGACTGAGATATGTATGAATGATGGAATCAACCTCCAGCCCCAGCCTGTCCTGATGAAATAAAGTTCAAACCCCACCGGCTGAAGATGCAGACAAGAGCCCTAACAAAGTAAGAAGAGTCCACCCTAAAAAGAAAAGGTACAATAGAAGGAAGATCAAAGCCAGGTCCCAGGCTGAAAGTCATGCCTGCAATTGACAGGTGATCAATCACCAAACCCAGAGGCAGCGTGACACAGCAAGATGTATAGACTTTGGATTCAAACTCAAGCCTACAAAAAGGATGGGTGAGATGGAAGACTTTGGAGGGTAATATTCTGCTGCCAACATGGAAGGGCATCGGTGCGTGCCCAACAAAGACCAAGCTCAACCTTGTGCCTGGCTTTCCTGGCCAGTTAACCACCACGAGCTACAAACTCAAGCTGCAAAATCAAGCCACGAACTCAAGCTATGTCCAGGACTGTAACTATGCAGCAGCTGCAGAACATCTAGTGTGTGTGTGTAGGTATTAGGTATAATGTATGTGTATATAAGGATTAAGATATTAGTTATTGGTCATAAATCAGATTGTTATTATAATAAATGAGGCATCTTTGTCTTGTCCCCTGAAAAGATCCTGTGTAGTTTTGTCTGTACAACAATTATAATCAACACTGGCCATTACCCAAGCACTTTCCTGGGACAAATTGTCAGAAATTGTCTCCAAATCTGCATGCCTGAAATTAGACCAGCTTGGGGAGTGACGGCTTAGTTTTAAGGGCTAAATCCTGATTTGAGGGATCATAAATGGCGCCTTTGCAAGAGAAGACTGTGTTGCAACGTTACAGGAAGTGTCTCAACAGAGAAGCCCATTTTAATCAGCTGCCAAGGATAAGAGAGCAAATTAAAGGCTCAATAATTAAATGATTCAGACGTTAGGTTGGGAAAGTTGGGATGATTTTGCAAAACCAGTCTCAAAATCTTGCATCTTCAGAATTGGGTTGAGAGTGTGACCATGGTGGCTGTATGCTGGTCCTTCTGGTGTTCATGAGAATCTCAAGGGATGGAGATGAGTGAAAAGCTGTAACCTTGAGGTGAAAGAGGTCATCTGCTTTTTGGCCCTCAATTGCTTCATGTTTGGTGCCTGGGCTGAGCATATATTTGGATCCGCTTTATTGAGTTCACTCCTTCTCTACAGTGACAAGATTCTATCTGAATTCTGCTGCTTGGGAGAAGCCTCCCAGTTAGCTGTAAAAAGTGCAGCATGTCCGGTTGCTCTCTCCAAGTCCTCTGTGCTTAGTCATGTGGCCCCTCAGGTCCCATTCCCGGCTGTTTGGAGAGTGAAGCACTTTTGCAAGTTGCTCACCTTCCAGGCACACATGCACATGGCTGTTTTTAGAAGCAAGCAGATGATGTGCTAATTAAAAACAGGGCATGAGCCCATGCCGATTGGTTTCAAGTGCTGTTCCTTTCATCAGAGCTCAGACATTAACGGAGCTCATTGGCTGGGAAAAAGAGCATCTTTCTTTGTTGGAAAGAGCAAACATCCCAGAGACGGTGATGGGAGAGCAGCTCTGGACTTACAAGCAAATGGTAGCACTTTGAACTTGATAGGCTCTGTGAGGAAATTAGGGAAGACCAGTAGTTATGCCACTTACAGTCTTAACGCCATTGATGCCAACAGAACTGCATCCTCTTTAACCAGAGTTGAATTTGGTCCCGTAAATCTTGATGCTGGTTGTGTCAGGCGGCATTTCCCCTTGTTCAAATCTTTTCCCTGCGTTGTTGATCCTGCCTAATGCCAAGTGCTGAATGGACCTGTCAGGATGGAGAGGAGTTTAGTGTCTATGCTTGGCCACATTGTCCAGCGGCGAGAGTCTATGGCTGCGTCGCCAAGTGGCAAGAGACTACAGCCAGGGGTAGGAGAACCCAGGCCCTCCCTGCTCCACCAGGTTCCAAACCAGGGCCCAGTGAAACAATTTTTCAAAATATGAGGCCTGGGGACGGGTGCCCCCATGCCTGCCTCTGGGGCCACTTCTTACCCTAGCTTTGGTCCCCCAACAGATTCTACTGATTTGTTTCTGAGTCCCCCCTGGTTGCAGTCTGGAGAGTCTTCCTCTCTTAGTCGGTGCTTATTGTTGCTGTCCTCTGTGGTTGAAGGACCTTGGTGGTGAGGCCTGGTCCTGACCATCTGGGGCCCTGGCAGCTTCTCGGCAGGAGCTTGCACCGCACAACTGCTCTCCTGCTTGGTCCACCTAGACTGAGATGAGTTGCTCCCTTTTGAACCCATCCTCCATTGCGAGCATACACAGAAGGGGTGGCTGGGCATGGTTTTCAGAGCTGCTTCACAGGATATAGTCAAAACTCCACTCTCCGCTGTAGAGGTCAGGACTAGGGCACATTGATGGACCAGGGTGCTACTGCCCTTGTTGTCCCTGTTCTGTAATTAATAAGGGCCTCCTCCTCCTCTGAATCTGTCTTCCTGGCACCTTTCACTAGCATTAAGTCCACTTGATAGGCCTTGGTCGGATGGCATTCAACCAGCCACGCTGCTGCTTCTGTGATGTAGAAGGCAGGTGAAAGGATCAGAAGAGGAATATGGGCCTATAGCACTCTTACTACTAAAAATTATCATAGTAACTATGGTGGAGTGACTCTTCCCATGCTGACGAACTAGGAGTAGGTATACATGGGGTAGCGTTAGTGACATCACACATACAGATTTCAAGAACACTACCGTTGAGTAGCGCTATCTTGGTAAATTGGGCACACATGAATAGTATGGGTTTTAACATGGCTAAATGTAAAATATGTACATCTAGGGACAAAGAATGTAGGCCATACTTACGTGATTTTTTTGGAGGGATGGGGACTTCAGCCTGGGAATCAGTGACTCTGAAAAGGACTTGGTGGTCTTAGTGAATAATCAGGTTAGTTCCCATTGCAAACTCGGTGGTCAAAAGGACTAATGTGATCCTTGGATGTATAAACAGGGATTTCAAGTAGGAATAGAGAGGACATTTTATCTCTGTATTTGGCAGTGGTGTGACCACTGCTGGAATACTGTGTCCAGTCCTGGTGTCCACATTTCAAGAAGGACATTGATAAATTAGAGAGGGTTTCGAGAAGAGCCACGAGAATGATTAAAGGATTAGAAAATCTGCCTGATAGTGATAGACTCAAGGAGCTCATCGCTGGAAGTTTAACTAGCCAAATTCAGACTGGAAATAAGGTGTACATTTTTAACTGTGAGAGTAATTAACCATTGGAAAAATTTACCAAGGGTCATGATGGATTCTCCATCACTGACATCCTTTAAATCAAAATTGGATGTTTTTTCTAAAAGATCTGCTCTAGGAATTATTTTGGGGAAGTTCTGGGGCATGAGGTCAGACTACATGATCATAGTGGTCCCTTTGGCCTTGGAATCGATGACTCTTTTCAAAGAATTGAAAGTCTGGGGAATCCCTGCGCATGGTGGCTATTGCCTGGATGGGAGAGTTTGTTTCAGCAAATTGCAATTGCCTGCCATTGTTGAGAAGAGGAGACCTGTATTATGGAGCTGAGCCAAAGCCTTTTAAAGCTAATGGAGAGGCTCTCAACGACTTCACTGGGTTTTAGATTAGGCTCAGGGAAGCTGTTCTCACAGGGCATTCAAAGGTCTCTGTACTGCTCATTGAAAGGTCCCTACTGGCATGAGACGGCCTGGCTTCTCCTATAGCCCCTCTCTATAGTGCTTCCTGGTGTCTTTTGGTTGTGCCATGTGAAACCTGTCCTGCCAAAGTCTCTGGTTTCCCCCAATTCATTCAAAGGTATCCACAGTCCATTCCCTAGCTCACCACCGAACACCTTGCAGTGGATGTGAGATTTGCCTTCAGACCACTGAAACCAGGGTTATAAAAATGGCATCAAGCAAACTGAGCTCCTAAGATGGCACCTTCCAGTTAAACGATCTTGTGACCAAGTGCTGAGCGCCAGCAGCTGAACCAGCTCTTGGGTCACTGTAAATCTAATTTGTTCCCCCGGCGAGGGCCAGATTGAGAGAAGGGGTGGCTAAGTACCAGATCATCCTGGGCTGGGGAGAGCTAAGGAACTAATTAGCCCGTTAACTGCAAAAGTACAATAGGAACTCAGGCAGGAAGTGCAGGGGGAGAGAGAGAGGGAGAAAGGCCAGCAGGGCCAGGGTAAAGAGCACTAATGATTGCAGGGCACTGTAAATAGAATTGCTGCACAGGATAAAACACCAATTGCTGTGGTTGCTACAAACTGGGGGGTGAGGGGAGACAGTAATGAGGGCTATGCCCTGTTTCAGATCTGGTGTCTGAGTGGAGTAAGGAAAATGGTTGCCATAGCTGACGTTGGATAGAATAGAGGGGAAATGGAGAGACTGTTCAGACTCAAGGGAAGATTGTGCCCCATCGTTGTCTGGATTCACTTAAAGTCCATTGATTTATCATTTTCCTCGTTAAAAAGCAATTACGTTTCTTTGACGACATGTGTTTGTTTTTATTAAATGGCAACAGGGAAATGAATGGAGAGTGAGCGAGCCACCACCATCCATTTTCCTTTTGCAGACAGAGCTGTCAATCTGGTACCTTTCACCAGTGCTATAGTCACTTGTTATTAAACAGTGGAGTGGGATGAACTCCATCTGTCCCATCTGAGCCATTGCAGGTTACCCTGTCATAGCCCAGCCCTTCCACTGTAAGGCTGGCTATATATTCCCTTCTTGTTTTCCCATTCTGAACAAGACCCTGTTACATTTTGTGATGGTTTAGTTAAATAACTTTCAAGTGACTCATGCGGTTCTGAGGTTTCTGGAGCGAGAGGGTAATAGGTATTTCTACACTTGTTTTACAACGGGAGTTAAAAAGAAATTTGTACTGGAGAAAAATGAATGGAAGTTTCCTGTTCAGGGCTGCAGTGTCCTCTGCTCCAGTGTAACCAGAAAGAAATTTATTTTATATTAAGAGCATTGATCTCAGCAGGAAAACAAAAAGATTAAAAAATGCAAGGGAGAGACATTGGGGGAGAGAATTCCTTTGTAGTGTATGGGAGCAAAGCCTAAGGTTTCATTTGGTGTAGATGTTATAATATAATGAAGTACATGTTCTGGAATATTTTATATGGTGCAACTAAGACAGGTATTCTTTGTGGGACTTGTCTAGCGGAGATGCCATTGTGGACTGGTCATTTCTGGTGCACACAGTGTCATTTATGGAGTTCCAGTCATAAAGCTCATTTTAGAGATGTTATTGTTACCCCTTTTGACCCAAGTTGTTACCCAATATTCGGGGTCCTGCAGATTGTTTCCATTAGAAAGAGAAATTGATGAGGGAATCAGGTATTTCTTTGATGCAATCCTCTTTGTACAAAGAATGTACAAAGTCTTGTTTCTCTCAACTCAGCAGGAATCAAACAGGGGACAGAAAACTTTGCTTGCAATTCTAAGCCTCTTTCCAGCCAGCACTCTGGCCAAGAGCACACATGCTCAATTTTTTCTCAGGGTCACACTACAAGCGCTTCTCTGGCTGTCTCTGAGGCTTCCTTGCTGCCTTTTCTGTGTTCTTCTGTGGTTGGTTTTTTGTTTTTTTTTTTGGTCATTGTTGCTGGCTCTCTTCCAAGGACACATACAGCTCCAGTCCCCTGAGCTTGCATTCATCCTCCCAGTGAAATCCCTCCTCCCAAATAGCTCAGATTCTTGACTGATCTTGCATGTGGCCTGTGTTTTGGGCAGTTGCTTCCATTGTTTTAGCTATATTGTTGAATTAAGGAGCTTAATTGTTTCTTACATCTATCCTGAATGAAGGGCAGCTGTCACGCCCACCAGCTTCAATGAGGTTTCACCCAACCCCCGGCGTAACATTATTTATAGAGCATCCTCAGAGTAGTTGTAGTCAGTGCTTTTTACAGCAGATGTTATTTATAGAGTTTCTAAAAGATGTTATTTAGAGAGTGGTTCTAGAGCAGATGTCTTTGTTCAGGAAAGCAAATTGATCTGATTCTGCTGTCACTGCTGTAAATCAGGAGTAGCTCCATTCAAGTCAGTTGATTTATGCCAAGGATGTGAGAAGATGTGTTTGTATTCCTAGATTGTTTCCATTTGCAGAGCATTGCTAGAGGAGGATGGAGATGATTCTCCACCACTTTGCCCCATGTCTAGTCAATTACACCTGGACTAAGTGGAGGTCAAAGGCTGCTGTTCTGATTTGGCCCTACTTGGCACAGGGGAAGTGGGACAAAAGGGACAAAGTAGTGGAGAATAAGCCCCCCGTTCTGCTGTTCCTTGAGAGCGTCTAGAGGAAATTGTTTGATTCCTGTTTGTTTGTTTGAAGAATTAGGTTTAAAAGAATTGGGACTGTCCTGTGCCCTCGCTTAAGTTTGCAGCGCTAATGATGCATGGCTGTGCTTCTGGCTGCACCTTGGAAAATCCATATCCAGTAGGCTCAGAGAAGCTCTGCAAGTGGTGCTTTGTTTTTGTTTAATGGAGAGGTGAAGGTGTTTGGGAAGCTGTGAGCACTGCCTGGTTCCTAATGGCTGATCAGATTAGAAACATGGTTCTGGCTCAGCGACACCAGACATTTTACGAATGCTAATGGAGACTCTCTATGTATTCAACTGGAAAAGAAGAGACCAAATCTAAATAAACTCTCTACCTGTCTCTGCCAGGCTCAGCATGTTTGCCTGATGCATTATGCACAGCACATCTCTGCTTCTGGCCTCTGCCTCTGCTGTTTTCTCCATTGGAGCATGCACGGTCAAAGATTAGATAGCTGGATATTGAGCTAATGCACTGCTATGGCTTTTAACTTCTAGAAGCTGGCTCTGCTTCTGGCTCTTAGGTGGGTCAAAATAAAAAAAAAATGCATTTGGTAGTATCTCCCTAGGCCCTGATGGATATTTAACCAGATCACTTCACGACCCCTACAGTTTGATCAACCTGTTTGCCAAGTCTGTAGGTAAGAGCTAGTGTCGTCTAGTGGTTTGAGCATGGGACTGTAATTCTGGGTTCTCTTTCAGGTCCCTTTTAGAACTGCTTGGAATTTTTCTGTCAAACCTGCTTTTTGATGGAAAATTGGGAATGGAATTTTTCATGAGGATTGTCTGCCTGCTACTGGGAACATTGATTTTTCATTGAAAAACAAGTAAGTGCAGATGGAAATATTTCAATTTGTAAATGCTGCAATGGTGACTCATGTGAGTTGTTTCATGTCCCCATTCTCTTTCATGGACTGGGCTGCAGAATGATGCACCTTGGCCAGAGACTACCAAGAAGCACCGCTTCCTCTCACCAAGAAGAGGAGACCATGCTAAGTTGTGGGAGATGTGGTCTGACCAGAGAACCGTGCTTGTAGAGGAGACTAGAAGCTTGAGGCATGTGAACTACAACTCCAATGAGCCACCATGGCAGCGTTTCCAAATTGGAATATTTCAGTTTTTAAATTTCTGCTGAAAATTGATATGATTGTCAACTCCCCCACCATGGCCTGTTTTTTGACCAGCTCTAGCACGTAGTTGCTGACGTGACCTTGGACAAGTCACTTCACCTCTCTGGGCCTCCAGGTTCCCCATCCTTATGATGGTACCTGCCTGATCATAGTGTTGTGAGGCTTAGCTTATGTTTGTAAAATCCATTGAGATGAAAGGGGTAGTGTAAACATGACATGTCACTGTGGTCTCTCTAGGGCATGGAATACCATGTGGCCGGTCAGCATTGAGGTGCTTTTGCAAAGCTGAGTGTGGAGGAATCTTGTCCTGCTTGTTCTGGATTTTTCTCTCTAGCGACTGCTCTTCACAATATTTCACTTTCACAGAGTCAAAATGGATGGGATTCCAGCTGTTCTAGAATCTCCCTGTTTCTATGGCTTGTTACACCTTGCAGTAGCAGCACCAGTGCTGCATGCCACCTATTGCTGAGGGATCTGTTTTCGGCTGTTGTGACTGATCCTTCTCCTGAGGACACAGCCCTTGAGGCAAAGTGGTTCTGCCTATACAGGGCTTATCCATTGCTTAAAGAACAGCTGGTGTTTGGGGGGGAAGAGAGGAGCTCTGGAACTTTCCTTCTGTGTACCGTCCACGCCTTCCAAGAGCTATTTCCCCTCTGCGCTACCCAGTATCACCCTGATGGTTGCAGCATCTGGTTACATGACCCTGGTGGCTCCCTCCCCGTAGCACCACTGAAATTTCTCATTCTGAGAGGCAGTTTTGAGGGCATGAGAAATCCTGACCAAAAACCTGAGATTGAGCAAGTATGGTTAGCCATGAGGTGCCTTCACGGTGTATGTGGTGGCCCTGGATTACAGTCAGAGTTAAAGTGTGTGATTAGCACAACTGGGAGGGTAAAGGACCTGGCCCCTACCTGCATGCGCCAAGCTTAAACTAAGTCTACCAGGCCCTTTTTTTATATAAGCATTAAAACTCACTAGATTTACCCAGAGATGAGCTAAGTGGCCTTGTCTTCCACAACAGGGCAGAGGGGAGATGGATGAGGTATGGGCTCTGCAGGTCAAAAACAAGCAGGGGGCTGAGATTTTCAAAGTTTTAGCATAGGGGGGCTCTAGCTTGTCTTGATATTGGCCCTGGATTTAGATTTATTTTTCATTCTCCTGATCTTTTTTCAGCCCTCCTGCTAGAGTAAGATTCATGTTCCTTGTGCCCAAACGGACTGGCCATGGCACCTTCTCTGCAGCCCGAGTACTGATCAGGAATGTGAGTTGGGGGGGAGGGATAATCAGGTTTCCATTTCTGTTTGTAATCCAGCCATTTACAATTCTTCTCTTGCCTCTCGTGCCTTCCTTTTAAAGAAGGCAAATAGAAGTGTGAATAATCAATTTCCTAACTGGAATTAAAAATGGCTCCAGTTAAAATGAGGGAAAGCGTGAACTAGCATGTAAAGTAGCATGCAGAGGTTATCTAGGTTCTGATTAGCATACTGATCATGTACGAGAACAATTAAAGTGTGCATGAGAATGATTGAGCAGGAGGTAAATTACGTGAAACACCCGAGGATCAGGGGAGCAGGCACACTTGTGGGGGAGGGCTGATCTGAGGGTTTTATGACTTAGTCAGAGTTGGGCGATTCCAGCTGGAAAAAAAATAGTGGCTTCCAGTTGCTCAGAGTAGTGGCCTGAAAGTTCATGGTGTAAAGCCAGTCATGTCACATGGTTTAATTGAGATGGACCCATTCCTTTTGGATAAAAAGAAGTACTAGGGCTGGCACTAGGTGAGAATTGTAGGGAGGAGGCTCTACATTCTCTTATCTCTACATGTGCTCATTAGTTAATTGACTTTTGAAAGTGCTGCAAGGTGCTATGTTGTGGCTGACTGGCTACTCAGTGACATCCTGTTGCTTCTGTTATGTTGGAATGTGCTTCTGTGTATGACCCAACCTGGAGCTGTTGCTCCTCAAGGGTCCTTCAACTAGAGAGCTGCTCCAGTCAGTCAGCAGCAGGGAATGGCATGGAGAATCAGGGCAAAAGCAATTTGTTTTTCCACTTCATTTTCTCATTTTTTTTCTGACTGGAGCCACACTACAGGCTGAGAAATATCAGCCTGAGCTTTTGCCCAAACTGAAATTAGATTCCCAGCCCTTCTATAGAGGTCAGAAAAGCTTTATTAAAAATAAAACGTGGTATTTTCTGATTTCAACAAAACCACAGGATGATAGAGAAAACAAGCTGGAATTCACACTTATTGGAAATCTGTTGAAGCGCAAGGCAAGAATGAATTACTGTCCAGGTCGTCTGGACTATATAGATAGTCAAGACTCTTCCAGTTCTATTTCTGGACCCAGTCATTGCAGTGGGAACACAGAGTATATGCCCTCAGTTGTTAGGAAATATTGTGTCCACTTGACCGTACACCTCCCAAACACTGGTAGTGGGCACTGTATGCAAATAGATGTTGTAATGATAGTAGCTGGCTTATTTAATTAGCTGATCAAACGGAGTGTGATCTGATGGTTAGAGTAGGGCATTGGGAATCAGGACTTCTGAGTTCCATGACTGCCACTGTTTCATGTGACCTTGGGCAACTCACTCCTTTGGTGTCTCCTCTGATGATTGTACTTAATTGCCCGTTTGTGAATCTTTTTGAAATTTGCCAGTGAAAGCTGCTGTGCAAGTGCAAAGCATTCGGAACAGAAGGGTACTTAGGGCCGGTTAATGCCCTAGATACCTATGCATAAATCCTGCTGACATCCATGAAAGTACCTAGTTTAGTTAAGATAGCTGCCATGTATAAAATGGAATATATAAGGGTTGTAAAGATGCAGATCTGGGACAGTAAATGGCTGATGATGGAAGAGAAAACTACATGCCTGCAGCTGTTTGGCCGTTTCTCCATATGGAAGATTTCCAAGGTATTTGTAGTGAAATAATATGATGGATTTTAAAGGTGCTCAGAAATGTAATGGGTGATCCCTTTCTTTAAACACTGCATGGATGGCATAGCAAATCACAAGGGATGCCTTCTAGTAGTTCTGACAACAGGTATCAACTATCAACAAGGATAAAGTACGGTCAAGTGAAAGGCTATTATTGATCCCAGAAGCCTTCAAATTAAATCCATGTTGCCCACTCGGCATGTGGAACTGAGGTGAGTTTCAAAAGCTCTGTTCTAAATGGCTGCAAGGCTCAGTAATAGATATCCACTTGGATCTTGCTGTAATCAATAAACAGGGAAGGGGAATCAGACTGAAACAAAGGGGTGGGGGTAGGACTAATTCCCTGTGATGAGGGAGCATTACAGAGTAATTTATGACATACATCATTTTAAAGAGAAAAAAAAATTCCCCAATTTCAAAAGCATAAAAATTCTTCTAATGATGGTTTGGTGCATCATGGAAATGTGATCTTGGTGCTGTCAAATACTTTTAAGGTAAAAAAATGTAAGTTTAAAAGTGTTGTCATGGTTTACAAAAAAAAATAAAATGGAAAAAAAATATTTTCCTTGTTTTTTTCTTTTTCTAGTTGAATTAAACATTTCCTTCAGGGCTGGAAAACCAGTCCCAGCAGCATAGTTCAGGCACCCTGAGACAAGGCAGTGGAACTGTGGAAATTGACTAGTCTTATTTCACTACCCAAGCAGAATGAAGTGGGGAAAATAGACCAGCATTGTGAATGAGGGAAAGTCCTCTTTTTCTTTTTACACAAACCCAGGGCCTGATTATTTTATTTTGCACCATTTGCACTTCTGCAAAGTGAATGTAAAAATGCTGCTGAAATCCACTGGTTCAGTGTGATTTCTGTCTCCTGCCTTTCCCTCCCCACACACACCTTAAAAAAAAAAATAGTGGCTGATCCACCTAAAAGGATAAGTGCCCACTGCCTGCTCCTGGAGTTACTCCTTTAGCTGTAGTGGTAAACGCCTCTGCTTTTAGGGTATTTCTACTCTTTGAGCTAAGGGTATGATTTCCAGCTAGAGAAGACATACCTGCTCTAGCTCTGATTGAGCTAACGTGCTATAAAGAGAGTGTAGCCACAGCAGGAGGACCCAGAGTAGGTACCCATCCAAGGCTTCGGGTAGCTAGTAGGGTTCCCAATTTTAGTTGGACATGTTCCTGGAGGTTTCATTGCATGACATCATTTTTAATTAAAGATGAATCCTTAATTCCTGGAGACTCCAGGCCAGTCTTGGAGGGTTGGCACCCCAAGTAGCTAGCCTCTCCTGCCACTCACATCACCACGACTACACTCTATTTTTAGCATGCTCGCTCAATCAGAGCTACCATGGATATTTCTCCTCAAACTAGATATTATGCCCCCAACTCGAAGAGTATACATAGGTGGATCATGTGTTCAGACCCCACTGACAACCCATGGTGGGGGCTTGTTATGCTACCATCGTGATCTGGTACCATTTTACAATCACTGTGTACACAAGTCAACAAGGACACGAGGTACAAGGCAATTGAGCCCATAGCTTTTACCCAGGGACGACCTGGGTGCAGCAGGAAATGGAGCCTTCCATTCCCCCTCCAGGAATCCATGAGGAAGGGGGAGGAAAAAGAAGAGGAAATAGAAAATCTGTTTCAAAATTCATGAAAGCGGGAAGTGAGGTTTTGTTGACATTCATGTTTGATGAAGAGCGAGCACGCAGGCAGGGTGAGTTACTTTTTAAACAAACATTGCTGCAGGCTGTATTCCACACTTCCCTCTCAAAGCAAGTGATGTGATTAGCTCTCAGGAAGGAAGGCAGGGAGCTGTGGTGCGGTGTGACAGGGGAAAGCAAGCCTTTGCTGATCAGAATGCTATTTACAAAGGGTTTGCATTAGTTTTGGTAATATGTTGGATGGGGATGAATGAAAAAGGAGCTAGATAGCAACTCATTAAGCTTTTTGCAGTTGCAAGTTCTGCTTGAACAACTGCAGAATCAGAGAGGAAGGGAGTTCATGTTGTCCCTGGCTATTCCCCAAAGATGTCTGAAAGGGCAGGAGATGTTAAATGGAGTCCATTGAATTAGATTAACGGAGATTAGTCCTTACTCCTCCACTAGATTGGGAGATCAGTTGATCAGTTGTTGCTAATTTTTCCCCCTGGGGTTCAGTGTTATCTGAGATTGATCAAGACCCTTGGAACATTGTATCTCAAAAGGAATTGCCTCCTTGGTTTAAGTCTTAACAGCTGCAATTTTGGCTCTTTATGAGTTTGCGTCTTGCTTAAAGCCTTTTGGTTAAAATCTCTGTCTTCACGTCAGTTTGGAAAGGTGTTCATTACAAAAAGCCTTTCTTTTCCCCAAAGGTATGTTGAAACCAGAGCAGAGTCTGAATGAGTTGATTCAGCAGCTTAGTGGATATGATACTGTGGGATACGGATACCCATTGTCTCGATCAATCTCAGAAATGGAAAAAGGGTTGTTGCTTTTTGTTTTCTTTGTCCGATAAGGTTGTCTGGGTTCTTTTAAAATCAGAGGAATGGAAAGGGAGCAGATCTTTAATCAGTTTGGATTAGGGAAGGAGTGTTTCTAATTCTTACGGAAAGGCAATCATCTTGGGCCGAGATTCAGGAGAGCTGGGTTCAATTCCCAGTTCTGCTATAAACTACTTTGTGATGTTGGGCAAGTTCATTGCGAGCCTACACCAGTGCAAAATGGGGTGTAAACCATTTCCAGGTCAGAATGGTAGCACAAGAGCAAAGCCTCTACAACTGGGGCCTTTAATCTCTCTGTGTATCAGTTCCCTGTCTGTAAAATGGGGTTAATAATCCCACCCTTTGTCTGTCTTGTCTCGTTTGATTTTGAAGTCTTGCTCTCTATGGCTATGTACACGCTGCAGCTTATGTCAGTATGTTGCTCGGAGTGTGACGAAGGGCTTATTCAAGAGTGTGAATAAAACATAAATTACACTGATCTAAGCACTGGTGTGGACAGCACTATGTCGGGGGGAGAGCTTCTCTGGCCAGCATAGCTACCATCGCTTGCGGGGGTTGGAGTAATTAAGTTGATGGCAGAGCTCTCTCCCATTGGCTTATTTGTAAGCGCAGTTGTAAGCTCTGTAGGGTAGCCAGAGCCTATATGTTTGTATTCAGCCCAGCACAAAGGAAGCCTCTATATGCTACTGCAATACAAATATTAGCTCAAGCACAAAACTAGGAGTCAGGACTCCCAAGTCCTACCCCTGGCTTTGCCAGTGTCTAGCTCTGTGACCTTCGGTATGTCATTACTGCCCCTGTGCCTCATCTTACCCATCTGCAGAATCAGGCTAATAATGCTTTACTTGCATTGCGGGCTGAGGCTAAATTCACTCATGTTTGTCAAATGCTTTGCGAGCCTCAGAGAAGTGCTGAATCTTTGGCATTCTTCTTTTTGGCCACATCAGATAACCCCCTTTGTCTTCTAAATAAATCCACTTGGACATTATTTTTTATCAATACTATGGCCCTGATCCCGCAGCCCTCACACACTCCAGACTCCCATTGACCTCAAGAAAGCAGGACTAGGCCTTAAATGAGTTCCTCTTCAACCAGGAAATCATATTGTCTTGAACCATGATTATAAGGAATCAGATTGGCTGAAACAAGGCAGACCATGCCTGACTGGTCAGTGCAGACTGGAGTAAGCCAAGTTCAGCATTATGTCAACTAATCTTGGTTAAAACTTGATGTGAGAGCTCATGTGTAGGGGCCAATAACCATGGCAGGACATTGTTAAACCAGCTGGCTTCACATACCCGTTATGTACCATTTAACCAGGGTGACCATATTTCCCAAAGGGAAAACAGGACACTGCGCGGGGCTGGCCCAAGCCTTGTCCCCTCTTCCCATGTGGGGCTAGTGTTGCTGCTTGCCCGAGCCCTGCCTGTCAAACCCCCCCGCTTCCCCCCCGTGCGGAGTAAGAGAAAATGGGACAAATGCCCACTTTTGGCAAAAAAGCTGGTATGGCTGGGACAGGGCTTTAAAAGGGACTGTCCCATGATCACCCGACATTAAACTGCCTGCGTTAGACCACTGACCCCTTGTAATTTCCTGTCTGCAGCAGCAGTCTGGCTCCTCCTGCCAGGTAGCCCTTGAAATAGGTGAAGGAATTAGGTAGGTGTAAACCGGCCGTGTCGGGGCTCGTCCCTCTCAGGCGCGGCGGGGAGCCAGGGTGCCTCCTTACGCACTGCAGTCCGGGTAGGCTTAGCCCCGCGGCCGGTGTTGAGCGGGGTAGAAGGCCTGTAAGCAAGGTAGAGCCCCGGCCCTCTAGCCAGGATCGGGGCTCTCAAAGTAGATAAGCCCCAGCCCTTGGACAGGGTGGGCAGTAATAGTCCAGGCTCAGGCCTCTAGCAGGGGCTGAGCAAACACAGTATCAGCCCGGGCCCTGGGCTCGGGTGGGGCAGTAATAGTTCAGGCTCAGGCCTCTAGCAGGGGCTGAGCCAACACAGTATCAGCCCGGGCCCTTGGACAGGGCAGGCAGTAATAGTTCAGGTTCAGGCCTCTAGCAGGGGCTGAGCAAACACAGTATCAGCCCGGGCCCTTGGCTCGGGTGGGCAGTAATAGTTCAGGCTCAGACCTCTAGCAGGGGCTGAGCAAACACAGTATCAGCCTGGCTCCTTGGCTCGGGCGGGGCACCAAACATAAGTCTAATTAGCTCTGGCCCTTTGGGTCCGGGCAGAGCAGTGGCAAAGTCAAAGGGGCCCAGCCCTTGGCTCGGGCGGGGCACCAAACACAAGTCTAATTAGCTCTGGCCCTTTGGGTCAGGGCAGAGCAGTGGCAAAGTCAAAGGGGCCCAGCCCTTGGTTCGGGCGGGGCACCAAACACAAGTCTAATTAGCTCTGGCCCTTTGGGTCAGGGCAGAGCAGTGGCAATAGGCGGGAAGAGGGGGAGTCTGCCACCCGGTTGCGGGTGGCAGGGGGAACGCAGGCCCTCCCACTCCACTGCGTTCCAGCCCGGGGCCCTAGCAGCGGTCACGGCCCGCTGCGGTCAGTGGGGATCCTGGCCGCAACACACTGACATGGGTTCGGGCTCTTCCGGAGCCAAACCAGGGTCGGCTATCCCCAGGCTACTTCCAACCTCCCCCTCTCTGGGTACCTGGTCCTTGCCAGCATTGTCTGGGGGGTCCCAGACCATGGGCTCCTCCGGGTACCAGTCGTGGGGAAGCTCAGGCCACTCCTCGGGGTATCGGGCACACGGCAGGTCAGGCCGACGTTCCTCCGGGTACCGGGTCTGAGGCAAGTCCGGCCAGCGCTCCTCTGGGTAGTGGGCGCGGGGCAGGTCCGGGCAGCGCTCCTCTGGGTAGTGGGCGCAGGGCAGGTCCGGGCAGCGCTCCTCCGGGTAGTGGGCGTGAGGCAGGTCCGGCCAGCGCTCCTCTGGGTAGTGGGCGCGGGGCAGGTCCGGGCAGCGCTCCTCCGGGTAGTGGGCGCGGGGCAGGTCCGGGCAGCGCTCCTCCGGGTAGTGGGCGCGGGGCAGGTCCGGCCAGCGCTCCTCTGGGTAGTGGGTGCGAGGCAGGTCCGGCCAGCGCTCCTCTGGGTAGTGGGCGCGGGGCAGGTCCGGCCAGCGCTCCTCTGGGTAGTGGGTGCGAGGCAGGTCCGGCCAGCGCTCCTCTGGGTAGTGGGTGCGAGGCAGGTCCGGCCAGCGCTCCTCCGGGTAATGGGCGCGAGGCAGGTCAGGCCAGCGCTCCTCTGGGTAGTGGGCGCGAGGCAGGTCCGGCCAGCGCTCCTCTGGGTAGTGGGCGCGGGGCAGGTCCGGCCAGCGTTCCTCTGGGCAGTGGGCGCGGGGCAGGTCCGGCCAGCGTTCCTCCGGGTAGTGGGCGCGGGGCAGGTCCGGCCAGCGCTCCTCTGGGTAGTGGGCGCTGGGCAGGTCCGGCCAGCGCTCCTCTGGGTAGTGGGCGCGGGGCAGGTCCGGCCAGCGCTCCTCTGGGTAGTGGGCGCGGGGCAGGTCCGGCCAGCGCTCCTCTGGGTAGTGGGTGCGAGGCAGGTCAGGCCGACGTTCCTCCGGGTACCGGGTCTGAGGCAGGTCCGGGCAGCGCTCCTCTGGGTAATGGGCACGGGGAGGTCAGGCCAGCGCTCCTCTGGGTAATGGGCACGGGGAGGTCAGGCCAGCGCTCCTCTGGGTAGTGGACGCGGGGCAGGTCCGGCCAGCGCTCCTCCGGGTAGTGGGCGCGGGGCAGGTCCGGCCCGGCAGGAGCCCTGGCACCAGCATCTGTCCTCTCCGGCAGCCTGCGCCCAACTGAGCGCTGGGGCCGGGCTTTTATACTTCCTGTCCCTCCCCTTGACTTCCGGGGGGCGGGGACAGGCCGTGCTGACTACGCCCACTGAGGCACCTGCTCTGGCTCGTCCCTCTCAGGCGCGGCGGGGAGCCAGGGCGCCTCCTTACAGTAGGCAAAAACAACGTTGCATTTGAAGCAATGACTTAGCTAGTCTGTGTCGTTCTAGTCAGAGCAAAGAATTTCCTTCCATGCTACATCGGCCATGGAAATGCTACTTTAATGCATTTCTGAAGCTTACAGTTTGGTACCTAACTTTTAATTAAAAAAAGAAACTGCCTACTCTTGACTGGAGCCATTGTAGAGAATGTTTCTGTATTGAAATCCAGCCCATGCCACTGATGTTTCTTTTTGAAGAGGTTGTTGACTGATGCTAAATGACAGTGGATCACCCACAGAACTGTAAGTGACGTCCACTTATGGGATTGTATGTGACAACATCAGGATCAGTGCGCCTAATGAATACAATGTCCCTGGCCTAAGGGGCACCTCGAGGAGTTCTGCATGGATGGCTCTCAAACTTTTGTATTGGCGGCCCCTTTCACGCGGCAAGCCTCCGAGAGCGACCCCCGTTATAAATGAAAAACACTTTTTAAATATATATTTAACAGTATTATAAATGTTGAAGGCGAAATGGGGCTTTCGGGTGGAGGCTGGCAGCTCACAACCCTCATGTAGTAATCTCATGACCCCCTGAGGGGGTCACGGCCCCCAGTTTGAGAATCCCTATGGTGGCTTTCAAAGGCAGATGCCCTTGGGGAAAAAATAGCAAGTCTTATCATCTTGGAACATTTCTTTTATTTTTGTTACTTTAAAGAAAAGCAAGTGTTGATTTCCCCCTCCCCTCCCAAAAGCTGAGCCAGTGCTGGAGCCAGGTCTCTCTTTGACTGGGCTGGCTGGCTGGATCAGTTATCAGACACTGTTGTTTATTTTCTGATTCTGGAAGGAAAAAATGTACTTTCTGGCACTATTTATATTCCCCAATCCGTGGCTCAGCAATGCACCCCAGCTGTTCTGAAGGGTCCAGACCACCTGAGTTTAGATCCTATCCTGCCTACATTAAACTTCTCATATAATACATTGACCACATGGGAAAATTTAAGAAAAATGAGATTTTATTAAAACCAGGAGACCCCCTGACTGCAGGGGGATATTATACCAGTGTTATGAGTGTCTTATCTCACATGAAAGTTTCACATTTCCCCAGTTTCCTTTCCTTTGTGCTACTGTGCTTTGTCCCCTCCCCCAATCCCATGTGGATGCCGAGATATTTAATACAACTGTTAAGAAGCCAAGTCGATTAATAACAAAACTGTCCAAAATCTTTTATTTTTAAAGAAGGCCCAGCAGATTTTTTAAGTTAGCTGAATGACATCCAGGGTTGCTGATGCAGTGCTGAGCTTCTGAAGGGTAATATGAACTGTGATTCAAGAGAAAAGCAAAAAGGGAAGAAAGAAAAACAACAGTGTTATTACGGAGGTATCGATGGCCCTAGTGTTTTGGGCTTGAACTCATTCTGCATTTTCTTTCTTGCTGGGCTCTGCCAAGTAAACTCCACCTGGTTTCTAAGAATTCAGTTGGTGTGTAGACCTTAAGCTCATCAGTTGTGCTGCACACTATGGCAACATGGAGTTCACACTTTTGGGGGGAAATGAAACTTAGGCTTTTCTGCTCCAAATGCACCGTATTTTTATTATTTATATTGTAGCAGTGGCTAGAGACCCTACCTGAGATTGGGTCCCCATTGGCTATCAGAGCTGAAGGAGCTACTCTCTCTTAACTGTAGAAGCATTAAGTTTTATCTCCATTGGCTGCAGACATCAAACATTAGACTTACCGCTAAGCATTCCAACCAGGATAGGGCAAATGTGCACAATCTCCCACTGAGACAGAGTATTCTAGAGCAACTTATAAGAGAGACCAAAGTCCATCAGTGTCCACTCCTCTCACAAAATTGCTCATGTGGGATATGCCCACCTGACTCTAACAGATGGTCCTTACTCAGTAGGAACCTAGAATTTATCACAGTGGATCAGACCCCGCTAGTCTATCTAGTCTGGCATCAGCCTTGTCTGAAGCTTCAGATAAAAGTGGGAAATCTCCATAATGCACTTTGTCAGCTGTGCAGTAAGAATTCCCTCTCGGTCTCTGCTGTGGTGAACTGGTGCCCTGATGATTGAGGTTTTTTGCTACTACTTTTATTTTCTTATCATGCATAACTCCAGAAGTAGCCAAAAAACTCATTTCCTCATGCAGTTGGTTGCCCCATTCTTTACTGACCCTCCTTGTATCCCTCAAAGAGTAGCGTTCCAGATCTTCTCATTGGCTTTCCAATCCATGTTACCCTTTCCCCACCCCTCATCCTCTCTCTCTGATTATACCTCTGTAAATGTACATTATCAAGGAACTGTGTGCAGCCCACTTGAGATGGAAACAGGGAAGTCTCTGTGCATTTCCAGATAATATTCTGGAAGGCGAAGCCAGCACCAGGACTTGCTAAGAAGCATCCAGTTCTCCATTTCCTCTAGTGAAGAATCTCTTAGCTTTTTATCACGTTACTGTGGCACGTCTGTACCTATTTTAAGGACAGTCCCAGCATGCTGTACTGGATGAAGTAGCTATCAGATTCCTCAGTCTGAGAACATTATATAAAAGTTCAATTTCCTTGACGAGCTTTAGGCTCAAAGCAACGGCTTCAAGGCAGTTAAGGTGCATTGGTTCTTCAGGTTGTGCAGCTATTGTTTTATGTCAGTACAGCCATTTATTTGGTGCCTATATCCCTTTCTCTTCTCCTCTGGGTTTCTCTATTGCCAGAGGCAATGAGCAATTAGCCAGATGCCTAGGGACATCCTATTGAGATGATGGCTCAGGGATAGAAGACATCAGACTATGCTGGTTTCACTTGCCTTTCGCCCTCCTTGAAGTTGGGGAAACTTTCTGTCATCCATGTTGGGGAGTCATGGGCTGTTTTTGCCAAGAAAAGTCTGTTTGCTGAATAAGCAGCGTATTTAATTATGTTTCTTGCACATTAGTGATTTAGAGGCAGTTATAATCTTAGCCCTGGTCTACACTGGGGGGGATGGGGAGGAATTGATCTAAGTTATGCAACTTCAGTTACGTGAATAACGTCGCTGAAGTCGACGTACTTAGATCGACTTACCATGGTGTCTTCATCGCGGTGAGTCGACTGCTGCCACTCTCCTGTGGACTCTGCCTGCACCTCTTGTGGCGCTGGAGTACAGGAGTCAACGGGAGAGTGCTTGAGGGTCAATTTATCCTGTCAAGACTAGATGCGATAAATGGATCCCCACTGGATCGATCACTGCCCGCCTTATTGAACAGCCTGTGCTACTGATTTTGCCTGAAGGGAAGATGAGAGTTGAAAGGGGCAGTGGTAGTAAAAAACAAACAAACAAACAAATAAGAAAAACCCAACTCAAGCCTCAGGAAGGCTTGAATAGAAAGGCTTTGATTGGGGATGTAGCATAGGCCAACGTGTAGGATACAGAGCTGGTGTAATGAATCCTGGGTTCTATTCCTGCCTTTGTCACAAAGTTACATGGACTTGTCATGCCATGTATCAAATGAATACTGTGTTACTGACCTACCCTTGCAGAACACTTAGATCACTGGATTGAAATATACTGAATCAGGTGCATGCCCATCACTGGAGTGGAGGGGGCCAGTGCAGAAAGGAGATAGGGCCCTGACCCTTTGGGGAGCCTGGTGCCTTTTGGAGCACACGTCTCTGTCAGTCAGACCTGAACCAGCCCAGTTAAGGAGCCCTCATAGATATAATAAGACCTTTATGTTCATATGAAGCACTTTGATGTTGCAAAACGCTGTGTTAACTGGAGATACTGCTTCTTTCACACATTTGGTGTTTATGTCCCATTTTGCATAGAACGTGGGACTGGAAGGAACTCCTGGGTTATCAAGTCCTGTCCGCTGCTATCGTAAACAGCCACGTCTTGTAATCCTGTTCATGAACTTATCAAGCTCTATCTTAAAACTAGATCTATTGTGGGCCCCGTGTTTTATTGGAAGGCTGTTTCTATCTTCAAGGCAGATTGGTTTCTTCTCTACTAGGAACTTAACCTGAGAAACCTCTATAGCTTTTAGCTTTAGCTCTCTGGCTGCTTCTGCATCTCTCTCAGGAACAGAGCCCTGCCTCAGAGGTTTTTCATTGTGAACCTGTCCAATAGGAAGCACTGTCAGTGCAAACTGCTCCCCTTCCCTGACATCAGTCAAAAGAACCTATTTAGTGGCTTCAGACTGGAAGTGACCCAAGGAAAGGTTATGGAATCTGAATAATTTTTCCTTTCTTCTGATTCCTCGGCCTGGTGTGCCTTGGTGAACTGGGGTCCTTTGGTAGGCTGCCAGCAAATCTGAACAGCTGGGAATGTCAGTGAGTTTTTTGCAAAGCAGTGCTCCCCGATGTGTCCTCTGTTTGCTCCACGTGTTTGTTTCTGAACATAAATATGTAACAACCAAAATGCTCATGAATTCCTCCTGCTGCCTTCCTCCCATACCCGTAACCCACACACAGACTCATTGCCCAGGTACACCCTCCACGAGTAAAAAAATCGCTGCTTAATAAGCCTTTTTTCCCCTTTCACTCCGTCGCTTTTGTTTCCAAGCCCAAGCAGTGCACGGGCCCCAGCCACACAGCATGCATAATATCACTATTTGCAAACTGTAGGCCTGCATGAGTGCTGCTGGGGCAGCCTTTGGTCTAGCTAATCTATGCTACCGCTCGCTAGCAAAGGAAAAGAAGAGGATGCCCAGCTCTTCCAAAGTGTCTGGCCAGTGTGTGAGACCTTGAATCATGCAAAGACAAATGTGTAATTGGCTTGTGAATTCGCTGTTTAGACCTTGATGCTCCAGAGAACACAGTGTGGTTGTGATCTAATGTACGCATGGAGGATACCTGGGTGGGCAAATAGCATTAAGTGCAAGGCCCAGTCCTCTGCAATGAGCCTTGTGTTTTCCGTCCACCTACTCACTTCCTCAAAGTGCACTTGGTGAGAAAGGAATGGGGCAGAGGTGGAGAATGAATGGATCTTATGCTATATGGGGCAGAGGTGGAGAATGAATGGATCTTATGCTCATAAGGTATTTAGCTATGTGCTTCCTTCCTGAGGCCTTACTCCTGCTTTCAGGCAGAAACAGATTGCAACGGTGTCTCTGCAAGGCAAGATCAGGATCCCCTGCACTCTGCCTCCGCTCATCAGTTTATTCCCTGCCCTTACATTATACCTGTCCACATGATACCTGGTCCAACCAAGCTCGTACAGGCCTCCTTCCCTACAGAGCCTTTAGAGTTCAAACAGCCATCCAAGTTTGTACAAAACAAGCTCCACACAAAGGTCTGCGCCGCCTGCCAGCCATCTCTGGAGTCTGGTGAGAACGTCGGACAGGGTTTTTGAAAGCTCGCAATGCTGCTCCCATTGAAGAGAGTGGAAGTTTGATCATTGACTTCAGTGGGAGTTACGCCAATGCTGTACAATACTGAGCACTTATATGTTGATCGCAAAGGACTTAACAAAGAAGGGTGAATATCATTATCCCTGCTTCGCAGATAGGTAAACGGGCATAGGGCTAAGTGACTTGACCAACATCATATAGTCAGTCAGTGGCAGAGCTGGGAATATAACCCAGGTGCCCTGGTTGCCAGTACTATGCCCTCTCTCCTAGAAACCACACAGCCTCCTGTTCTGCTTAACTCCCTTTACTGTCCTACAGCAGCTCTTGGTTCCTCTCCAATAGGTGAAGCTACAGGGCTCCTGAAAGGGGCAGAAGGTTACATCGTATAGTTATTACAAGCAGATAAAGTTTATGCCAATCTTCTAAACATTCTGCCTTTAATTTGAGGAGGGGAAGGCTGTCTGTCCAGTAATTTAACTTTATTGGCAATATTACTTCTCCTATACACCTTCTGCTTTTCATTTGGCAATCACATAAGGTTCATTTCTGCTCGAGCTTCACTTCTGATCCAATTGAATTATTGATGTGGGCGAAGAGAAAGGAAGAAAACAAGATTTGTGTCAATTGCTCTGGGCTCCTACTCCCCTCCATTGCTGCTCAAAAGAGGACAAAATAAAACTTTAGATATAATAGAACACATTAGGAAAGACTGCAGCAAACAAAATTGTGTTCAGGCTTCTTTACCATGGCTTTAATCAGGGTGTTGGAGACAACACAGAAGTGATTCATTTTACCAAATCCTCCTCTCTTGCTTTCTCCCCCTCTTCTTTTCTTTTTATTAAAGTTGATTTTAAAAGATTTTCGGAATACAGGGCTGGCTCAATTTTGTTTTCCTAGCAAATGACCCAAAGCAGGATCAGCTATTTTGCAGCTGACAGATCTGCTCTAAACTAGATTGTCTTCCCTGCTGAATCCATCCATCATTCCTAGCAATAAATAAATAAATCTGAATAAAAATTCTCCCTGAAAGCACGTCAGGTGCTTACTGTACTGACCTAAGTTGATCTCTATTCCCATCATGGTGAGACCATGGCCCTGCCACAGTATCATGAGCTACTGTGATTTGTTGTAGTTCTTGACATGCGAGTACTGGGGTGAGCTGAGGGTGACTGAGGCAAAGTGTTTGCAAGATCCCTTATGAGGGATTCCCAGTGGAGGAATGTGGCATGGTTTCCAGGCTGAGTGGGATGATGAACTAGGAAAACTAGGAAGTGAGTTTGGAGTCTGGATGTCACCAGGATACAGTGCCTTTTACCTTTCCAATCTCACCTTGCCCAGTAGTGACCAGCAATTGTTACTGGCGGGTGGCACATGTGCTTTCAGACTGGAGCAGTGCAAAGAAGAACTAATAGGATGATCAAGGGAATGGAGAGCTGATCTTATGAGAGGAGACTGAGAGCCTGGCTTGTTTAGCCTAGCAAAATAAGGGCTGGGAGGGGTTATGATTGCTCTCTATAAATACGTACGGGGGCAGGGAGAAGAGCTATTCAAGCTAAAGAACAATGATGGGACAAGAACAAATGGATATAAAATGTCCATGGATAAATTTAGGCTGGAAATTATAAGGTTTCTTACCATCAGAGGAGCGAGGTTGTGGAATAGCCTCCCCATAGGAGTGGTTGAGGCAAGACAGCTAACTGGTTTTAAGATGGAGCTTGATACATTTATGACAGGGTTGCCTGCAATAGCAGGGACTGGACTCAGTGACCCAGAAGGTCCCTTCCAGTCCTGTGTTCTTATGTTCTGTAGTTTTATGCTCTGAGTCCAGTTCCTAGTGGACAAATGTTCACAACATCACCACAGTAGGCTCTATGGGGCCCCCTTGTTGGTCCTTTCTGCTGTGGCTGTCCACCAGGGGGCCAGTTGTGATGGAGGCGTCTGTGCTATGGGTAGTATACCAGTGTCATGATCAATGCAATTATACATCATAACGCTATGTCCGTAATCTATCAACTATTCATGGTAACAATCTACACATATCTGAAGGGCATACACACCACCGAGGGATGGGAATTATTCCGGTAGGTATAACTAAGA
Organism: Gopherus evgoodei; assembly: GCF_007399415.2. Lineage (NCBI taxonomy): Eukaryota > Metazoa > Chordata > Testudines > Testudinidae > Gopherus > Gopherus evgoodei. The sequence goes on along the minus strand of NC_044322.1, from coordinate 359,842,399 downwards.
GGGAGGGATGGAATGAAATTAAGAAAGGGGAATATTAAGAATCATATCAAAACTTCCAGACGGTGAAATCTATTAGTATATGGAACATTATCTTTGGATTTATTTAAAACTGGACTGGGCAAAACACTGTAAGGAACCATGCTAGTCTAGCAGGGAGCTGGACTTGTCCTAATGATCTTTTCCATCTCTAATTTCTATCCTCTTGCTTAGCTTATTTCTCACGTGTTTGTAAGCACTGCGTGTGATCGGCACCTCTTGGCTTCCTGAAGACCAGTTCAGAGAGCAGTGCTCTGGGCTGTAAAGGGCAACAGAGTTCCAGCTCGGAAAGTCCATGAGAAGCTTGCGAGCAGGGAAGTATTTTGGAATGTTTGGCAATTTAGTAGGAGGTAGCAGTAGGAAGAAGCGACATGGTATCTTTAACTGCAGGCCCCCAAAGGGAATATGTTTGTTAAACATTGTAATTACCCTTCAGTGCTGAACTCTATAGCAATTGAATCCACAGTGATGCACATTACCGTCTCTGAAATGATGCTTTCATTTAGATAAGACATGCAATTATACATCTTGATTAGGTCACTGTTCCCAGGGGCTTTGGGTTATTTATTATAAGTTGCCCCTTCATGTAAATTATGCTGTGAAGCTGTAGATAGAGACACATTCTCTCCCTATTCTTCCCTACCCTCTCATTCCTCACTCCACCTTCGTCTTTGCCCAGGCAAAATCAGAATATCCAGTAACGCAGAGAAAAATAAACAGAAGGAAGATGTGTAAAAGCGGTGTTGAAAGGATAGTTTCTTGACTAGTCTATTGACACAGTCAACAGGGCGCCAATTGGGATTGTGGCTTTTTTGATTTAGGCACCGGCCCTCTAAGAAATGGGCTGAGATCCACCAATTTGTTTCATATTGGCCACTGAGCAGCTGTCAGAATGTCACCAGATGCACACAAGGGTGTGAGAGGCTCTGAAGAGCTGAGATGAAGGGAAGTAGTGAAGTGACATGGAGGAGGTGGTGGTCTGGATAGTCTCAGCAGAGAGTCCAGCTACTGAGTGGACACTGGTGTCTGATATGCCCTTTTGCCCTTAGAAGTGGATCTTCTAAGTTAGGGTTTCATTGGCTGAGCAATATAGAGGAAACTTGCCCATATCTGACCTGTATTGTTATGTGGAATAAGAAAAGGCATCAGGCTTCATAGATGTCAGTTTGGGACCTTTTTACCAGAGCTAACGAAAAGGAAATTGTTCTGATGAAAATCAGAGATAGTGCATGCCCATGGTGGGCAGGTCCAGACAACCTCACCCAACATGTCACTTCTCTAGATGTAGGGCATGGCATAGAATGATGCTGCACAAGCAGAAGGGGATGGACTAGTGGTGGGATTTTCAGTAGCACTTACTGGCCTAAATCTGTTTCCGTCTATCAGTGGGACAGTTAAGCCAACGCAAAGCACTTGTGGAAGTCCTGCCCTATCTGACCAAATGGGTCTTTCCTGTACTCCTATGAAGCTGTCATTCCTCAGAGGAGCCAAACAGTTTGTAAGCAGCAGGGTATAAGCCTAGCCTTTCTCTCTGTCAGTTTAACTTCCTCTGTCTCTTCCTCCTCTTCTACTGTGAATGAGAACAGCTCATCATCACCTGTTAGTGACATCACAAAGACATTTTCCACTCGGCTGGTATGGGCAACTCAATCTCAGCTTGTAGAAGCAAAGCCTGGGAGAGGCGATGATGCGTCATTTGAGAAAGTCTCCCACTTGCAAATATTTATTTGTAATAATTATCCTTCTGTGAGATCAGAAGAGCCACCGGTGCATGAAAGTTAAACTGCCTTTTCACTTTTTTAAAATAATATGTTTTGAAAGTTTGACCAAGCATGAAAGTTCATGCTTTATTATGGCTACTTGTAATCCAGTAAACAATATTTACTGTATCAGAGGGGTAGCCATGTTAGTCTGGATCTGTAAAAGCAGCAAAGAGTCCTGTGGCACCTTATAGACTAACAGACGTATTGGAGCATAAGCTTTCTTGGGTGAATACCCACTCATCAGATGCAGTGAGTATTCACCCACGAAAGCTCATGCTCCAATACGTCTGTTAGTCTATAAGGTGCCACAGGACTCTTTGTCAATATTTACTGTGTTATAATTGGTATCATTAAACTTAGGTGACATTATTAATATTACTAATTAAACTGCTAAATACCTAGTTTACAGTTACATAAACACAGCAGATCCTGAATTGCCTGCTTACACATTTCAGCATCAGGGGCTGGATAAAAGCAAATTCAAATGCAAATGGTATAAACACAGAGTAATCAGAGGAGCAGAGAAATCTAAGACAGAAAAGTCTTATGAGATCTTGTCCATTCTCCAGAGGCTGGGGCAGGTTAGTTCCCCCTAATAGATTCCCAAGTGCTTTGTCCTGTCTAACCTTAAATGTCCCAAGCAATGGATCTGCTTCTGTTGAGAGACCATTTCACAGACTAATAGACAGGGCCGGTGCTACCATTTAGGCAGCCTAGGCAATTGCCTAGGGTGCCAGGATTATTGAGGGGGCGGCATTTTGCCGGGGGGGCGGCAGACGGCTCTGGGGGAGCTGCCGCAGACATGCCTGCGGACGGTCGGCTGCTCCCGTGGCTCCAGTGGACCTCCCGCAGTCATGCCTGCAGCAGCTCCACTGGAGCTGCGGGATCAGCGCAGGGGGCGGCGAAATGGCCGTGCGCCTAGGGCGCGAGAAACCCAGGCGCCGGTCCTGCTAATAGATATCACCATCAGGAAACCTACACCCAGCCTACATTTCTCTTTTGATGAATTCAACCCCTTATTCCTCATAATAACTCCTAGGACAAAATCAGCTGGTGCAAAAATGGTGCCCGGAAGGATATTAATGTTAGATGGGCAATCATATTCAAAGGCCAAAGAGGAGAGACAGTAAATTTTGAGGGTATCTGTAAAGACAATTATTGGTCTTGCCATGTCACAAGATTTGTTCTTTATTGGTTTAGGCTTCTAGCAGGATCGGAGCCATCCTAACTCAGCTGGAACTACCTAGTGATGGGCAAAGCCTGAACATTTAGGAAATGTGGTTTGGCTGAGCAACCAAAAGTTTGAATGTATGGCCCAACTTTAGAGGGTGGAAAATTTCTTATATAAATATTTCCTGCCCTTGGCTGATTCAGAAATATTACGAGAGCAATATTTTCCCAATATTTTAGCATTCGAGTTCCAGAATGTGTAGGGCCATGTGGGGAGTTTAAAGTAAATCCCCTAACCCCCCTCCCATAGGTTCTGCTGAGGCTTGGTTCAAGTCCTTTGTGAATATTCAGGCTGGATCTTTATTTTTATCATCAAGCATGTTTCCTTCTCATGCTGCCTCACATGGCTGGTGAACCATCTGAGTCTGAGGCAGAAGGAGACATAACAGCAGCTTTGTGATTATTTCTCTCAGTAAAGATGTGTCTGCTAGTACAGTTGCTTCTTGGTACATGGATGACTTCAAAAAAGCAAACCCAGGCCCATCAGCTGGATGTTCTAAGATCTCTCATCTGTGTGGCTGCAGTTGTCAGGGAAACTTCCGCAGCATCCTCTACGTTCAGCACAAGCTCATCTGTCTCAGTTGGCACCGGAGAAAAGAGAGATTCCTAGAACGAGTGAAAACAGATGAACTTGGATCATTCAACAAGATTTGCAGCCATAATGTCGCTGATACAATATTCTGTACACTGTGGGCCTTGGCTGGTGTAAAGCAATATTATTCCATTGATATCAATGGAGTGGCACTGATTTATGCCAGCTGAGGATCTGGACCTGAGTCTGTGCACACGTATAGGTCTGTATTTGTGTGTTTGTATCCATAGATTTGACTTGCAGTCCATAAAACCAGTAGATCTCCTGAGACTCACAAATGCTTCTTGCCCCTGCCTAGCTGCCTTGTTGGTCTTCTCTCCCTGCTGGTGCCCCCATTTAGCTGTGCATTAATATTATCCAGTCTGGTTTGTATTCGGTTAAATTCTGGGTGAAGAGTCACATCACTTCTCGTTGTAGTCATACTAATTTGCCTAGCCTGTGTTAACACCTTTTGACTGTTGCATTGACATTTGTGCCAACCCTACAGTGACGAAAGCTACCAAAATACTTTGATAGGGTTGAATCCAGTAGCTTTTCCCCAACTTCTAGCCATAGCATCCCCATTTCACCCACTTGGGATGTGTCTGTTGGAATATAGCACAGGAAACCTTGGATCCATCAGCCCTGTTCAGTATGTCTGTGCTTCTCAACTACATCTTGAAGCAATCGATACAAAAGGAACAAAGTTTGTCTCATTGAAAGAAAAATCACCATCCCCAGCAGCTCAGTGCTTGAGCTAATAAGAAGCAGCTGCAGAGCAGTGACACATCGGATCTCACACACATGCACACACACACACTCTTGAAATACTGCAGCAATAATTCTGCTATGAGCCACTTTCCTGGAACCATTAAATGCCATACAGCAGCATCCTTTGAACTTGCTGCTGGGGGTAGTGGAGGCTGCTGCAAATTCATTGCTTTCTCAGTGTTCCATTAATAATGACCATGTGTGGCTGGGGGATATGGGAAGGATGGGAGAAGTTTAGAGGTGAAGAGATGCAGTGTGGTCAACAGAGTTCAAGAGGAGCTGGGCTGAAGAGGAGGAGAGTTAGATCATCTCATATTGGGGTTCTGTGCCCTGAGGTATGGAGCTATAAGTGGAAACACTGCAGTTATTCAGAGTGATTTGGGTGCAGAGGTATGCCATGTGCAGTCACTTATTAGGACTACTCTGTCTGAAACACCATTGTGTATCAAGTGAGAGGCCAGGTTCTTCAGGCTCTATCCAGCACCCTGTGAAGGGTTCTAACCTGGAATGGCCAAGAAGGGCAGGGGACTGGACTCGATGACCTCTCGAGGTCCCTTCCAGTCCTAGAGTCTATGAATCTATTAGAGTCTATATTGCAAGTTTATGACAAATATGAGACAAACCTTATTCTAGGGGGACACCAGCCCATGGTCTTGTATGCCTGGTACAAAAACATATCTTTGTATCACAGGGTATGATCATCTTCATGACTGTTGCTTGAACAGAGATCAGACACCTCTTAATAGCTCCTCATTATTGGAAGCCAGTGGTGGGACCTTAGGTGCCACATAAAAGAAATCCCGTAAAATACAGGATGAGTGATCACCAGTCCTAGCCTTTATTGAACTGAACCTTTATTGAGACACACAATGTTTGGTTCACTTATTTTTTAGTGTTGTTCTTCAGTCTGCAGGCGTCTGTGTGTTAAGCTATTTTCTCAGTATAAATATTGCTTGTGCTAATTTTGTTGAGACTGGAAAAATGCCAAAACAGTGTGAAAAAATATTTTTTGTTCTCTGGGAAGCAGGAAGCACTGAAGTCCACCTTAGGCTATGTCTTATGACTTCCCAGCCTAAATGTGACTGTGTTTGTCTAGACGACACATCATGCATGCTATGCCAATACAGCTATCTAGAATTCGATCCGTATTGCCAAAGTCTTTGGGGTGAAGAGATGATTTGGCTATTGTTCCAATCGATAGGGTGCCTCTCTGAGCAGAACTCCTGACCTCTGAGCCTCCTGAGATTTGTACATTTCTAGTCAGAAGATGGTTGAAGGAGTCAGGTAATATAGAAGCCCCCCAAACCACATTACAAGCAGATGAGGAATTATATTTTTATTAGTAGCCATAGCTCTGGTACTACCAGACCTATGAAGGTTGAGGTGTTGGCTTTGAGACTCTGTGATTGTAACCTTCCACAGGTGAATACTTAACACGAATTCTCCTCCAGTACTCAGTTTGCTTCCAAAAAAATGCCATTTCTCCAGATTCACATGTGAACTGGAGCACCGGCCAGAGCAGTACATCTTTTGCTAGTAAGCAATGGTGTGTGTGTTATAGTTTTGGCAGCCAGATTGCTTATCTGCCTGATTTAGAGGAGTATAAGCAATTACATCTGGTTCTGAATGGGTTACCCAGCCTGGCTGACTGCTTGGGATTCGTGCCAAGGGAAAGCAGAGGAGCTGTGAGGAGAATACTGAATTTCCCCCTGCGAGGGCTGATTTTAGTTTAATGCAGCCTCCTCGCCCTTAAATCCAATTAAAGGCCTATATTATGTCAGTGGAAATTTATGCCAATCCTAATATAGTCTAATAAGCCTTAAAATAGCACTCTGCTAGTGAAAAGCCCTGTAGTTTAATTTGATTCTGAGACTAATAACAGGCTTAATATGAGGGAATTGGCCCCCTTTTATTTTCTGACTGGTCTGTGTATGCTTTCTTTCCGTTTTAGCCAGTGAAGATTTTTTAAAGCATGGAGGGAAAAATAAATACGTCAGCAGGTTGTCCCTTCTCTGCTGTTGCTTGTTTTGATGATAGTGGTAAAGGCTTTCCAGCTTGGGGTTCCCCACCGTGATGCTGCAGACCGACAGATTGTCTAAGTCTCTCTCTGCCATGTCCTTGTGGATGCCTAGCCGTCAGCACAAGCTCAACATGGATAAAAGAGAGCTCTTCTTAATTTCCCTTCCCCTTCCCATCCCCACACCTCCAGCTCTCTCCATCACCTCCTTTCTTGATATCTATGGACATTACCACCATGTTGCCTCCATTCAGGCCCATCACCTGGGCATCATTCTTGATTTGGACACCTCTCTAGGCTGCTCTGCATCACCTCCAGGCTGCATCTGCATCTTGCTGATTCTTTCCGCATAACATCACTAAAATACAGCCTTTTCTATCCATCCATCCAGCTAAAACTCTCCTCCTGACTCTCATCTTCCTGTGTCTTGATTACTGCAAAAGTCTTTTTTCTGGCCTTGAGAAATGCAACCTTGCTTTGCTCATATCCATTGAGAATTCTGCTGTAAAGATCATTCTCCTAGTCTATCACTTTGACGCCCTCTTTGCATCCTTCTGCTGGCTCCTCCTTCAAGATCTCATGAAACTAACACTTTTCCCTGAATTGAGTTTGGCAGATGTAATGGGACCAAGTTAGGAATATAAATATATATATATAAGGATGCAATATAATTTGTATCCTGGAGCAGGGTTCTTGTAGGCCAGCACCATGTTGCTGGGGCAAGGGAGGGGCAGAGATTCCCACTTCGAACTGGATAAAATAGTCTTCTTTTTCTGTCCTAAACTATTGTGTAGTATTTCTGTGCGCTGTTCAACAGCTGCTGCATTCCAGGCCAGAGGTGGCTGCATTTCAGCAGTGGAGGAGAAGTCATTTTGATTACCGTACTTGCTAAACGACTTTGAGATAAAAGTCTCCATAGAAATGTAAAAGACCATCTGAAATGTAAGTTGTTACTGTTATTTCTTGAGTAAAAACAGTAAGTTACTTCAGGTAAAATATTTGAAAGCATCTAGCCAGTTTTCGAGCCTAATCCCCATCGAGTCATGAAGGCTGGGGCCCCAGCTGGCATGATACTGCCCTGTAGTCTGAACTGAAGTGAATATGTCTTCCTCAGTGGGCCAGCTAATCCCTGGGGTTACTCCCTTGCCTTCAGATGGGTTTATGCCAGAGAAGAATTTGGCCCAATGCCTGAAAACTGATACTGTGGAAATATGATCCTAAACTTGGTCTGTGTCATTGGGGCTTTTTGTTTGTGTATGTTCTTTGTAGGGGGTGACACAATGACTTCTTGCTTGCTGGCACGCCCTCCCCCAGATCTTCCTTGCTGCAGACTGATCAGTTAAGGGCGGTTTATTAACAAAATCATCCTCATATGTGCTCAGACTGGCAAAGTGGCCACTTTCTCTGTGCAGCCATGTTTGCGGACCAGTAATGTTCCATGTCCAATCAATTACCCTAAGGTCTCCAGCTGCCTGCTTTGAGCGGCTTCTTTGGCAAGGGCTAGATTGTTCTGGCAAATTCATCTGTCCAATGGGGAAGGGGGCAGAGGGCAAGGAGGTGGGGGGAGTGTAACCCTGAAATTGTGCATTTGAGAGTGGGGTGTGGGGGAAGGTGGCTTGCTGGAGCAAAACAAAAGCTCAGTGTAATGCATGAGTAATTGCATGCTGACAAAGAGCTACAAAATTGGCATGTTCTTCACCCAGAACCCTAGTGCTTTGTCCCTTTGATTAGAATATCTAGCTAGGGGCGTGTGTGTGAGAAAGAATATATATACTGTATAATATACATATAGCCATGTGAGCAATGAATTTATCATACACTTTGAATGCCTATCTTCCATGAATCCACACTAACATTCCAAACTCCTGAGCAACTTCAAACAGCTGCCAGGTGGGTTTTTTGGTGTGTGTGTTTTTTTGTTTTTTTTATTTTTTTTTAAGAAATCAACCTGCCAGAGTAGTACGGGGGCACTTTCTAGGTATCTGGGCTTACAGCAGGAGGGAGACCTGTCTGTCCCCTATGAGGGGAAAGTCTTCCAGCCACTGGCTGCTGGCAACACAGGATGCTCTGCTCCAGGACCTGTGATCCCTGCTCTTTCCCTCTGCAGCTAAGAAGTTTACACACCTGGCTTTGTTAAACTGGATTGTCCACTTCCCTATTTTCTGGCCAACCAGTCCTCCGCCTCCATGGAAGCAGTGCACCCCAGTTCACTAGTTTCATCTTAATTCAGTACTCTCCTTAGCACAACACCTTTGGACAACTTTGCTGACATTTCTTTTTAAATTGAAGTTTATTTAACAGAGCTCGAGGCAAAGTTTCCAATATAAGGATTTGGAAACATAAGGTTACAGGTAAAAAAATGATTTATTAACAAGTTACTTTCCTATCTAATAAGGTTTTTCTCACCACCAGGTTAGTTTTGGTTTGAAACAAAAATATTTTTTTCCAGTTTGATCATTGAGGAATTAATTGATTTTTCAGTTCAGCTCTTATTCCGTATATATTCTATAGTATTGTGTGAATGTTTCCTTTTAAAGAGCTACTGGGTTCCAGCAAAAAGTTTGAGTTTGCTTCCTATGGCAGAGAGACTTGGATTTTTTTCCTCCCTCTTTAGTAGGCCCTCCCAGTTCTGACCCTGTCTATTTCCTCTCTTCCTCACCTCCTTCCACTCTCACTGGTGGCATGTGAGTGCCACCCATCTGCAAAGAGCTGGTCTCCTCCTCTCCTTCTGCTAATCCATCAACAGCAGCTCCAGGTGTGCCTGACACACAGGGCCAGAGCAAGAGATGTGCACATAAGGACAGTGCTTGCATGTTAAATAGAATCAGGAGCATCCCCTGGTAGGCACTCTCCTCCCATGAGGCAAAAGGACAGGCTGTCAGAGTAGCATGGAATGACTTGAGCAGATAGTGGGTGAGCCTTGGCCAACTCATCCCCTGTAGAACATGTTCTTGAGCTGTAGCAGGAGCCCAGGAGAATATGCACAACTGCAAAATCATTGCAAACATCAGAGGCCAGATCCTCCACTGAAGTCAATGGAACTTCACTGCTTTACACCAGCGGAAGATCGGGCCCAGGTGCTTTAAGTGGACCTAACTCGAAAGGAAGCTACTGAGTGTTACTGTTGTCTACCAGTGAGTAGCAAAACCCTGGAGAAGCATTGAATCCATTAGTATAGTTTCTCCTCTCTTTCTCGATTCTCATCATTTGCCTTTCTCATGTTACTACTACACTGGATAGTCAAACCAACCAGCTGCCTCAGGCTTGTAGGCAGCTTCTCTTGTAGGTATTGCAGAAGGGAGCTGTCTCCTCACACCGAGGCCAGGGCTACACTGGCGCTTTACAGCGCTGCAAATTTTTCGCTCAGGGGTGTGAAAAAAACACCCCCCTGAGCGCTGCAAGATACAGCGCTGTAAAGCGCCAGTGTAAACAGTGCTGCAGCGCTGGGAGCGTGGCTCACAACGCTGCAAGCTAAACCCCATGAGGATGTGGAGTACCTGCAGCGCTGGAAGAGAGCGCTGCGACGACAGTCACGCTTCAAAGCACTGCTGCGGCAGCGCTCCCACGGCAGCGCTTTGAAGTTTCGAGTGTAGCCATACCCTCAGCTTGTCTCAGCTGGAGGTCACTGTATTGTATATCTGAAAGCAGCAAAAAGAGAATGTTGTGATTTGTCAGCCAAAATTGAAAGGAGAAAAGCATGGCATCTGAGAGAGGGGTGCCCTTTTGAGGGTGGGGGAAAGAGGGAACGCTGTTCTGTATGGGAAGGGGTGAGGTGACCCTTTTCTGTCACTCACACAGAGTCTTGCTGTCTCCAGCCCCTCTTGCTACCAATCTCAAGCAAAGCATGTGGTAGGCTCCTCCACTGTGCTCTCTATTGAGGGTCTGGAGGTCAGCAAATTCCTCTCCTTTTTCTTTACCCAAGGAAGGGCAGGTTGACCCTTCCTCCTCCAAGAACCTCACCTGAACCCCTCTCTCCCAATGGGCAGCTGGTGGATTAGGCAGCACAGGTGCTGGGAGTGCCCTGGCTTGAAGTGGTTTCCATCATATACAGGGTTTACAGTTTGGTTCAATGGCTCTCAGCAGTTCCCCTGGAACAAATTGTTCCAGCACCCGCTAGGCAGTATCCTACACTTTAGCAGTATATCCAGGCATCGCTTCATATGTTTCTCTGGCCACAGCATTTTTAAATGGAGGTGGGTTGAGGAGGCAGGTTAGGATTAAGAGCAGCGGCTCATTTTGGATCTGATCATGTTAAACAGCACTGAACTCTCCCAAGATCAGCTCTTCTTGTATATTTCTGTCATGTCGGAGCTGAAAATATTTCATCCCAGTCTAAGCAAGGAAAACATACCCAGCCCCAGTGGCAGCTTTGGATCCATCCTGGACCCTCACCTGAAAAAGGCAGGTTTGCCCTTAGGGCCTTGAGTTTGACAAAACTACCACAAGATGTAAAATCAGAGGGGATTCAGATTCCAGGTGAAGCCATCTCTGTTTCTAACCAGTGTCTCATGATCACAAGATGATTTCCCTTAAAAGAAGGATGTTTTTGTTATGAACAGAGTGAAATGAACGGCAGTTTTCTCTGATGACTGAGACACATTTTTCTGGCTGATGATAAGAAAGCTGTGTGGTCTCCTCTGTAAACCTTTCATTGAAAGATAAAATGGAAACCCCTTCCACGTAGAGCGCTCTGAATGCCCTGGTTATCTAAATTCAGGTGCCGTACAACAGAGCAACTAACTCCAAGCATCAGAAAAATCACAAGTCAGCCTGCAAAAAATCAGATCAGGAGATTAGCTTAAAAATCAGGAGACTTATAAAAAGTGATAGATTTTAAAAAGTAATCAGTTACGAGATTAGTATTGGTTCATTGTTTCCTTGTGCTCTTCCCTCTCTCTGTCTGTATCCACCTCTTCTTTCATGTTTTGTACTTAAATTGTAAGATACTTAAAGCAGAGATCATCTTTTTGTTCTGTTTGTACAGTTTCTAGCACAATGGGGCCCTGGTCCTTGATTAGGGTTCTTAGGCACTGTTGCAATAATAATAACTTTATTTGTCTTTGAGTCTTTGGAGTATACTTGGATCACATTTTCAAATGTTTTGCACAATCATGACAGCTAAAGTCTTGCATTTAAAAAATAAATATGTGAAAGTAGAGATTCAAAAGTAATCAGCTGAATCCAGGAGCTGGAACTTTATGAAAAACACCAAATACTGCAAGAACCTTGATAAAATCGTGAGAGTTGGCAACACTACAAAACTACAAGCCACACACACACACACACACACTTCAAACGGAGCCAAGCTGGCCCCTATCTGCAAAGCTTCCAGGTAAAGCCTTACTCTAACACAGGCTTAGTTACCATAGAGACAAGTAGGCCTCACTTGATCCACAGGCACTTAAGCTATTCATTTGCAACCTCTCTGGATTAAAGATTGGAGGTTTTGGATCGCTCTCTTTATTTTTATCAGTGGTATAACACACAGTCTAATACGAGTTGTACCGCTAAGAAAAAAATAAGGCCAAAAAGCCGACCTGCTTTTCCCATGCTTGTTGTGTAGGCCAATTATCCCAAGTGGTGACAAGTAGAAAATGAATTAGCCATAGCTTTGTAATGTCAGCATTATTTATCTTTTATAAGCTTTGCCCAGCTCAGCTGTGGATCAGCAAAGGAGCTCTTTTATTCTTCCATCCCCTCTTTGATGCTGTTTTTTCACCCTCCTCTTGATATAGTCCCTTTGCTCCGTTGCAGCATCACTGCAAAATCTTTTTCTTCTGCTATAAAACGGGAGGGCTTTCTGAACGAGATGAAGGGAACATGGGGAGAAGCCCTGCGGGGGGTTGGAGTGGGGTCTCCCCACTCCCACCCCTCCCTGCACCCCTGCCCTGGCTGCATCATCCTAACCCCTATGATATTGAAATTACTCTGGGTTTATTTTCTCTGATCTTTAATGCCCAGGAACAAAATAAATAGTATTGATTCTGATGAAAGCCCCTACTACATACTTTCTTGTCCCATGTATTTTTCACTGATTCTGTGAGCTTTTTCAATTGTTACAATAGTGACTTTTCAATAGAAAAATGGTATTTGTTAACAGAAGATGGAGACTTTGCAAGAGACCCATGAGTGATGGTGGACATCAAATTAGAAGACAAGTTTGAAGGGCAATATTGCAGTGAAAAAAACCACAAATAGTTGGGAATTTTGGGGCATAACGTCATGGACCAAAGAGGCATTAGTGAGCCTTTATAAAGCAAAGGTGAGAATATGAGAGAATACAATATTGCATTCAGTTCCAGGCATCTCAACACCATAAAGTTGTCAGTGGGGCTACTCCTGGAGTAAAGTACAACTCAGTGTGAGGCAGGGTGGCCAAATCTTGCATTTGGCTGGCTAGAGCTACGTTTGATTTATGTGGCAAAAGTAACGGAATTATATATAAACTCCAATAATCTTGCCTCATAAATCAATCATACCCCCATTAATCCAAAATGTATATATATTTGCAAAATGAGAGTTAATGGGAGAAAGATAGAATAACCCTGTAATGAGTTTCAGAGGGGTAGCCGTGTTAGTCTGAATCAGCAAAAACAATGAGGAGTCCTTGTGGCACCTTAGAGACTAACAAATTTATTTGGGCATAAGCTTTCGTGGGCTACAGCCCACTTCATCAGATGCATGGAGTGAAAAATATAGTAGGCAGGTGTAAATATACAGCACATGAAAAGATGGGAGTTGCCTGACCAAGTAGAGAGTCAGTGCTAACGAGCAGGGCCTGCTTTAGGCACCAGCAAACCAAGCGCGTGCTTGGGGCGGCACATTTTCAAAGGTGGCATTCCGGACACCTTTTTTTTTGCTTCCAGTGGCAAAAGCCTAGAGCCGGCCCTGGCAGCAGCAGTTTGTCATGTGCGGGGGCCGCCCTGGGGCCGCTGCGGTTTGCGCCATGAGGAGCAGCTCTCACACCTTGTGGCTGAGCCAGGCAGGGTCTGAGTGGGGGACACTGAGGCTGGGGGCCACCCCGCGGGGCACACGGAGCTGCCTGCAAGTGCTGCAGGGTTACCGCCCCCAGTGCCGCAGCCAGGGCTGGGCAAAGCAGCCCGAGGTGCCCAGGGACTGCAGCAGGGCAGTCAGATGCAGCAGCAGCAGCGGTGCCATGCGGGGGGCACTGCCGTACTGGTCCTGCATCCCGCTCTCCGGGGCTCTGCTCCCTCTGGGGCTACCCTGTTCCTCAGCCCCCTGCCGGGGCGGTCCCCCAGCTCTGCCCTCCTTCCCAGGTCCCAGCCGGTCCTGGAGGCGGGAGCCCCAGCTGGAGGGACACTGGGCTGAGGCGTGGCCTGAGAGCCCCGCTGCTTACCCTGACCCTGCCAGCGCCAGACCGGCTGGAGGTGAGGGGGGAGTGGGTGGAGTCAGCACTGGTGGGGGGGACCCCAGGGCTGGGGTGGCAGGGGGTGCAGGTAGGGGGGGGAGAGAGAACCCAGGGTTGAGACGGCAAGGGGTGTGAGTGGGAGAGGGCACTGATGGGGGTAGGAGTGAGAGCCCAGGACTAGGGTGGGGGCAGCCAAAATTTTTTTGCTTGGGATGGCAAGAAACCTAGAACCGGCCCCGCAAATGAGGCCAATTCAATCACGGCCCATTCCCAACAGTTGACAAGGAGGTGTGAGTATCAACAGAGGGAAAATTACTTTTTGTAGTGAACCAGCGACTCCCAGTCTTTATTCAAGCCTAATTTGATGGTGTCAAATTTGCAAATTAATTCCAATTCTGCAGTTTCTCGTTTCTGTTTTTGAAGATTTTTTTGTTGATGAATGGCCGCTTTTAAGTCTGTTATTGAGTGTCCAGGGAAACTCAAGTGCTCTCCTAGTGGTTTTTGAATGTTACAGTTCTTGATGTCTGATTTGTGTCCATTTATTATTTTGCATAGAGACTGTCCGGTTTGGTCAATGTACATGGCAGAGAGGCATTGCTGGCACATGACGGGGTGTGTGTGTGTGTGCGTGTGTGTGTGTGTGTGTGTGCGCGTGCGCGCACTGCCTTCTCCTGGCTGGAATTTCAAGACACCCTGAGTGTGTGTGAATGTCACCCTCTAGTAGCTGCGGTCTGCAGAGGATACAAGCCCTAATATTGCAATCGCAAATGGAGTGGGTCCTCCAGGCCAGCATCATGTTTTCATAGCTGAAGGTCCTGCCACATGTGTGTGGTTTAGTTGGTGTCCTTTGCTTGCAAAATCAGCTGTCTGAAAAGTATTTGAAGAGTATAAATTCTAATGGAGCTTGCTTGGTCCAGCGAGGCATACTGGAGATCCTACTCCTCAACCTGGCAGGTGTGTAACATTGGACCCAGATCTCCACCAGATCATGATTTTCTCAAAATCATTTGTTCTTTCGAGTTATTTGCAGAATAATTTTTGTGAGTAGCTCGTTTGTGAGCAGTTCATCTCAAGTACTTGCTGTCCAGAAGTCTGGCTGGTCTGATTGTTACATGGTACGTTTTCATTTCCTGATTGAATGATGGTAACTCTTGGAATCAGATTTCTGAGGTGACCATTTGTAGTTATGAATGCTAAATTCACTACCGATGAATCTTCAGCCATATTTAAAATCAGTGAAAATTCCTGCTAATAAACTCATTTGATAAACATCAAATGCAAGAGGGATATGAATACAGGCATAGCCAAATTGGAATAAATATTTCTAGACATTTTTTGCAGGAGTATTTACTCTTTTTTTTTTAATTTTAGTCCCAAACCTCTAAGGTTAATGTTAGGGAGGTGAAGTTGTGTGTTGGGGTGGAGGGAAAATGATACAAAATGTCCATACCCCGACATGTTTTCAGTAAAAAATGCAGAAGTTGCTGTTAATATCCTCTATATGTACCAACAGCACTTTCAAACATGGTTAGTTTAAGACTGCTTCTATTGTATTTAATTAAGTGATATTGAAATAATGGAGAGGCTACCTCAATAAATCCTTTATCACCTCTCTTTAATACCTGGCCCGTACCACAGCAGCACCGAAAATAGCTAACCATCAACAGGTTTGCTTCTCAGTTTAGAGAGAGTGAGAGATTGGAAGATTGGATTCCATAAAGGCAAGCTCCTACCCAGGGCCGGCTTTAGGAACCGCGGGGCCCGATTAGAATACCCGGCAGCGGTCCGGGTCTTCGGCGGCGCTTCGGTGGTGGGGGGTACTTCCCTCGCTCTGGGTCTTCTGCAGAACCCCTGCTGCCGAAATGCTGCAAAAGACCCAGAGCGAGTGAAGGACCCCCCTGCCGCCAAAGTGCCACCAAAGGCCCGGACCGCCACGGGGTGAGTAAAAAAAATTAAAAAGGCGCCTAAGGCGTGGGGCCTTCTTAGGCGTGGGGCCCGATTCTGGGGAATCTGGGGATGCCGGCCCTGCTCCTACCTACAGTATTCACCTGGCTGCTGTAGCAGGATTATGGGGTAAATCCCCAAAATAGCTTACTGAGCCCATTCAACCACTGCTCTGTGACCACAACAGCAACTGCTTTTTTCCCTTAACATGATATGCAATTTTATTTTGTAATGTTTGGATTTTTTGTAAGGACATTCAGCCCTTGAGAAGTTTTGAGAGGAACCCCAGAATTTCAGCTCCTATCCACACTTCTTGGATCTATAGCCTTGGGCCGGGAAGCTCATAAGAACTATACGTGTCATGGATCTATCCAGTACTTCTGACTTTCATAGGTGTCAAATAATAACCTCTCACAGTGTGTCTCAGTGCTTCTGCTTCTGCCCCCCACTGAAGCCCAGACATATGGAGACAGCACTGGTATGAAAAAGTAATTTAAAAATAAGTTTATCTGGCTTTTATGCATCTCACAAGGATCAGTTTGAGTTTGAACTAAAGATCCATGTTGGTTCTGACATTTAACTAGAGATGGATCCAAACTAACCCCCAGATCTCAAAGCTTAAGCTCTGTGGAGGTCTAAAATCTGATCTGAACTCCGTGGCATGCCCTTGTAGAGGTAATGGGCTGAACCAAAATTCAGCAGCCAAACATTCCAGAATCTCCAACCTGGATCTGGACTTTGAGGCTCAAGCCAATCTCCTGTTTAAGTGAAAGACCAGGTTGACATGTCAGTGAAGGGGAAAGATAACCATTCTGGTCATGGAGTCCTGAATCTCTGGTCTTGAGGTGAAGCTTGTGCACAGTTCACAGTGCAAGGCAAGGCTCGATTGCTATGTTGAACGCTTACACTCCTGGGAGCTGTTCCAGCTGAAGATCCCCCACAATGCAGGTGCATAAGCTACATGTTAAACCCTAGTTCCTCAGCAACAAGCAGTTCAGTCACTGTCATGAGGCAACAGTGCAGCTGTCATGAGCAAAGTGTGGATGGCAGGCAGCTGAATGCAAGTCTCCAGTGCAGTTCAGGGGACTTGGGAGGGAATTTACCCCTTTGCTGAGAATAGTTGCTAGTGCAAGTTTGGGTGACAATTTAAATCAATTGCAGTTTGTAGGGTGACCGGCTTCATTGAACTTAAATTAGCCCTGTCATAGATAACATCTGGGTAGAATGTACCAGCTGTGCTGCTAGACGTCCAAATACTATGCTGATTTCACAAATGGCAGTGGAGTGTTGGTGATACTGGACATGTTAAAGGAAGAACCAGAAGGGAAAGATATTAGAGTCAGTCCTACATTAACAAGTTAATTGTGCTGTTGTATTTGGGCCATTCCTCTCAAAAGGCAGGCTCCATTTCAAATTGGGATTTATGCAATACTAGTCACATCCCCAGTTTCTCTTTTTGTCAGGTCAATACATGTGGTCCAATGTTTCCAAAATCCTGGGCCCAAGTTCACCCAGGTCTCCTGCCCAAATTTCTGTCTGGGTAATGTTGTGTATTTGGTTGTCATGGTTTTTGTTCCTATGGCAACTGAGTTAGCTTATTAAGGGATAGCCCAGCCAGTTTCAGCTGGTTAGGCGAGCTCTGTGTCTGTAAATAAATGGTAGTTTTGTTAGCTATCTGCTCTCTGGCCTCAAGTGATTTCTTCCTAAACCAGCTGCCCGGAAGAATATAACAAGTACCAGCGAGGATGGGATTCCGGTGCTGCTCCAGTAACAGAAGGAAATAGAAGTCAAGGTAAAAAACAAACAAACAAAAAAACCCGCTTGTTTGCACTGACTGTGAAAGTGAAACTGAAAATCATGGCTACTCTAACCCGGCCACTGGAACCTTTTGATGAGAATATAGTGCAGTGGCATGTGTATACTGAGCGTTTTGAGCTTTTTGTTATTGCAAATGACATTACAGAAGAGAAGAAGGTGCCGATATTCTTAAGTGTTGTAGGGGCTAAAACCTACTCCCTGCTATGCAGCTTACTACACCCTGTTAAGCCTGAGACTAAATCTTACAGTGACATTGTGGAAATCCTGGGGTCCCATTTTTCCCAAAAACCGCTGGTAATTGTTGAAAGATATCGGTTCCACAAAAGAGACCAAAAAGAAGATGAAACAGTTGTACAATTTGTAGCAATTTTAAAAAAGCTAGCAGAACACTGTGGATTTAAGGAGATGTTAAATGATGCCCTGCATGACAGGTTAGTGTGTGGCCTGTACAGTGAAGTTATATGGAAGCGCCTACTGACAGAGGCTCAGCTTACATTACAGAAGGCTGTTGATATTGCTGTCTCCATGGAACTGACTACAAGGGAGGCGCAATACATCGGTGCATCCCCTAGGGTGCAAAAAGTGTCACAAGAACCTATCCACAAAACTGTGCAGAGTCAGGAATGTTACCGCTGTGGTAAGCCAGGTCACCAGGCATCAGAATGCTGGTGTAAGGACCTAGTGTGTCGACACTGTGGCAAAAAGGGACACATTGAGTGTGCCTGTAAACAAAAGAAAGAGGCCTGTGGTCTGGCTGACAAAAAGAGGAACCCTGCATACCCTAGAGCAGACCACAGATGATCAAGCTGACACCTCATCGCAAGAGGAAGTGCCACTGCATGTTTTGTCTTTGGCAGTGGGCTCACATGAATAGTGGGTAACCCCGTTGTTGGATGGCAAACTTATACGCATGGAACTGGACACCGGTGCAGCCGTCTCGCTGGTCTCCGAGACTGTATATAAAGAAAAGCTACAGCATCTTCCGCTTAAGGCAACAAAAACTGTCTGAAGACGTATACGGGAGAAGCTGTGCCCATGTTGGGCACTGTTGATGTTAAGGTGGAGCTCAATGGACAGGCTGCTAAATTGCCATTGTTTGTGGTGAGAGGCAATTACCCAGCCTTCATGGGTAGGTCTTGGCTTGGGAAGATTCAGCTGAACTGGGCAGAAGTGCACCGGATGACTAAAGAAGAAACCAGTCTAACCCCTATACTAAGGAAACATTCTGCTGTTTTTGGAGATGATTTGGGAAGTATGAAGGGAATCATTGTGACATTGAACATTAAACCTGACAGTCCACCAAAATATCTGAAAGCCCGAACTGTGCCATATGCCATCAGGCCAAAAGTTGAAGCAGACCTGGAGCGCCTGGTCACCAATGGAGTCCTAATACTAGTTACTCATAGCTCATGGGCCACTCCTATCGTTCCAATAGTGAAGAAAGATGGCTCTCTCTGGATTTGCGGTGATTTTAAAGCCACCGTCAACCCAGTGTTGTGTGCAAAGCAATACCCGCTTCCCCGCATCGATGACCTCTTCGCAGGCCTGGCTGGGGGACAAAAGTTCAGTAAGATTGATCTGAGTCAAGCATATTTACAGATGCACGTCGATGAAAAGTCCCAAGAGCTGTTGACTATTGTGACTCATAAGGGGCTTTATTGATACTGTCACCTACCCTTCGGAATAACGTCTGCTCCCACCCTGTTCCAGAGGGTTATGGACCAGATCTTGTGTGGCTTGTCAGGAGTTCAGTCCTATCTGGATGATATCCTGGTCACTGGAAGGAATGAAGAAGATCACTTAAAGAATTTAGAGGCTACCCTACAAAGACTGGAAGAGTATGGCCTACGAGTTCGCAAAGACAAGTGTGTATTCTTCAAGCCCTCTGTTGAATATTTGGGACACATCATTGATTCTGCAGGTCTTCATAAGGCCCCTGCAAAAGTTAAAGCTATTGTGGAGGCTCCCCCACCTCGAAATGTAAGCCAGCTGCGCTCATTTCTAGGACTACTGAACTATTGTGGAAAGTTCATCTCACAGTTAGCCACACTGCTAAAACCACTTCATGAGCTCCTGGGGCAGAACAAGGCCTGGAAGTGGGCTGAAGCCTGTGATGTTGCATTTAACAAAGCTAAGGATGCATTGCTAAATTCTGAAGTTCTAACGCACTTTGATCCATCCTTATCCCTACCGTTGGCCTGCGATGCCTCCCCCTATGGAGTGGGAGCAGTTGTGTCACGCATTATGCCTTCAGGAAAAGAGAGACATATTGCATTTGCTTCACGCACTCTAAGCAAAGCAGAAACTAACTACGCCCAAATCGAACATGAGGCATTAGGAATTGTTTTTGGAATTCGGAAGTTTCATCAGTACCTGTTTGGGCGAAAGTTTACTCTTCTCACAGACCATCGACCTCTGATGTCAATTTTTGGACCCTACACAGGCATTCCCCCCCACATTAGCTGCTAGTCGTATACAACGCTGGGCATTGTTACTTTCAGCGCACACATATGAAATCAAATATCGGAAATCCACTCTGCATGGCAATGCAGATGGCCTCTCAAGGTTGCTTTTGCCAGTCAAACATCAAGCTAGTGCCCAAAAGGAAATCTTCTACTTGAACAGGTAGAGAATACACCCATCACTGCTACTCAGATAAAGAAGGCAACTCGCGTTGACCCAGTATTGTCCCAATTTTTGGACCTGGTGATGCATGGAAAATCTCGACAAACCTCTCCGGTCTCACCCGACCTTTTTACCTACGTGTCCAGGAAGACAGAGTTATCGGTCCAATCTGGTTGTTTGTTGTAGGGGAGACGTGTCATTATTCCACCACCATTGAGATCACAGATGTTAGAACAGCTACATTCCGGTCACTGTGGAATTGTGCGCATGAAGGAAATTGCACGAAGCTATTTTTGGTGGCCTGGATTGGACAGTGCTATTGAAGAGAAGGCAAAAGCTTGTATGTCATGTCAGGGTGTCAGGAATGCACCCCAGTGGGCACCCTACACCCATGGGACTGGCCTGAAAACCCATGGCAACGTGTTCACATTGACTTCGCTGGCCCCCTTGAAGGAAGCATGTTCTTGGTGGCAGTAGATGCCCATTCTAAATGGTCAGAAGTCTCTATAATGCAATCCACTACTGCAGAGAGTACTATCCAAAAACTACGGGGACTCTTTAGTTGTTTCAGTCTGCCGGAACAACTTGTTAGCGACAATGGACCGCAGTTCGTCTCTCAGGAGTTTCAAAATTTTAAGAAGGCAAATGGGATACACCACAACACGTCAGCACCATATCATCCATCCACCAACGGATTAGCTGAAAGATTTGTGCAGATAATGAAACACGCTTTGAAATCAGCAAGGGGACAACACTCCATTCAAAAACATCTGGATACCTTCTTACTTTCCTACAGAAACACACCTCATGCTATGACCCAGGAATCCCCGGCCTTTCTAATGATGGGACGACAGCTGCGCACTTGCTTTGATCTGCTGAAACCTTCTGAACCCCGACAAATTGTGCAACATCAGCAGCAATATCAAGTCATCAGACGGGCACCCAGAGCAAAAGACCAAACCTTTAGCCTGGGACAGCCAGTTTTGGCTCAGAATTATACTTCCAGAGCTAAATGGGTCCCTGCCACAATCATCACTCAAACAGGACCTGTTTCCTACACAGTCCAGATTGCAGAGAATCTTACCTGGTGGCGACATGTAGATCAGCTGTTGCCAGGTCATGCCAGTCCTCAGGACACATCTGCAGTTGAGTGGTCTGACTTCACCTGTTTTGGTGAGACACCGAAGCACGAATCACCTGTTCCTGACTTTTCTCCTCCATTACTGCTGGCGGCTGAGATACTCCTTTGCCCAGCACGAGCTGATACCACCTCCTCACCTGTTCATGCTGCGGACCCTGAGCCCATGGTACTTTCAGGTGCAACAACACCTGAAGTTCGCCATAATCCATCTAGAGACAGAAGGCCTCCTCATCGGCTGGATCTTTAGCTAGGGCGAACCCACGGTTATGGGGCAAAATAATCCCCAGGGTTTAGCCAGGAATGGAGGCAGTCTACCCTCCTTCTCTAGTCTAGTGTGTGTTTTATTTAGAGGATGTTCTAATTGGGGGGGGAGGAAAATGTTGTGTATTTGGTTGTCATGGTTTTTGTTCCTATGGCAACTGAGTTAGATTATTAGGGGATAGCCCAGCCAACTTCGGCCGGTTAGGCGAGCTCTGTGTCTGTAAATAAATGGTAGTTTTGTTAGCTGTCTGCTCTCTGGCCTCAAGTTATTTCTTCCTAAACCAGCTGCCCCCAAGAATATAACAAGTAGCTCATCATATTCTGCCTCTGTAAATTCCCCTGCACTTTCACACGGGCAGAGCATTCGTCTTCCCTTTCTTCCTGACCTTTGCTGGCAGAAATGGAGCATGGAGGCCATGGTTTAGAAAGTGCTTTGAGATTCATTGGGATTAAAAGTGCTCTTTAAATGAAAGATATTTCCTGGTTTTAACAATCTCTGTTCCCCACCATAGAGCCTGATAACACGGTACCTGCAGCCAATAGAGCTGAAAAACACTGTTGGCCTTGTCATCGAGTGAGAGACCTGAATGCAGCTGAGCATTTGGGTAGAGGTGTTCCTCTTTGCCTAACATTTAGCATCTCCTGGCCCCCAGATAGAGGGTAACTTCCCAGATTCCTCCGGAATCTAATTTGACACAACTGGTGACATGATACCCTGGGCAAGAGGTAAACGGCAGCATCCGTGACTATGCACTGTGCATTACATACAGCAAAGAAAGAGAGAGAAGGGGAAAGAAGGAGAAGGAAAAAAGGAGAGTGTGTTAATGTAAGAGAGGAGACAGCCTAGAGCATTGATCTTGGCGCGAGGGGGGCTGAGTCGTCGGGGATGGGAAAGCATAGTGCTGCAGTTTTCACAGTAAATATGCTGGTGTGTGTTGAGCTTGCTCGCCCAAAGTAAATGCCTGTATTTATCATTGTCGGGGCGATTTAGTCTCCAGCCAGGCACCTTCAAGAGGGATAGGCAGTTCCATCCCTGTTTTTCAATTACTGCTGCCTTGAGGAAGTGAAGCTGCCGGAGCCCCTCGGGGAATGGGATACTGCTGGTTTTATTGAATAGACGCTCCCTAATTTTAGCAGGGATGTGCGTGTCCTTGTGCTTCTTTATAGCACCCGCTTCTGCAACTTATCTGCTTGGCGCCTCAGGCCAGTGAGGCACTCGGTGTTTAGGACCTCCTCTGGTGTAGATGATGATATTGTGTCCATTATTTAGGCCTTGTCTTCACTAGGAAACAAAATGTACTTTTAGCAGGTGTTAGTTACCATGTATTAGCTAGCACATGTTAAAAACGCACCTTCTTTCCTAGTGTAGACATGGCCTTAATGGTAATACTGTGACTGGGGGGTGCACGGTGCAATGTACACTGAGCTGCCCCGACTGCATCCCTGCTGCTCCAAGGACTCCATCTTGTGTTTGTCGTTCACTTAAATGTCCAGTGAATGTCAGTGGCAGTTTTGGATGCTTTACAAACTGTTGGATTTCATCCCAGAGATAGCTGCATTTCATCAGGTGAAGTACATCTATATAGGCTTGATTTTCCTTTCACTTACACTAGTGTAAATCAGGAGTAACGCCCTAAAACTGGTCTCAGAGCATAATCAGACTCTCTGTCTCTGTCTCTCTCTTTCTAATGTTTATAGCTGTAGACTATAAAACACTTTGGGATCTTTGGGGATGAAAGTCACTATAAAAGTAGGGTGACCATATTTCCCAAAGGGAAAATGGGACACCACACGGGGCTTGCCCTGGCTCTCCCACCCCCGCAGGGCTGACCCCAGCTGCTCACCTGAGGCACCCCCTCCAGACTGTCACTGATCACTCAAACCCTGCCGGCCCTCCACTTGCAAGGGGCTGGCCTTTCTGCTCGCCCCCGCACGTTCCTCCGCACTGCACCCCGCCTTTTTAACAAAAATGGGCATCTGTCCCGTTTGCTCTTGCCAACTTGATCTGTTGGCGGGAGCAAATGGGACAAATGACCACTTTTGCCAAAAAAGTCAGGATGGCTGGGACAGGGCTTAAAATAGGGACTGTCCCATCCAAAATGGACATATGGTCATCCTGTAAGATACTGATATAAATTCCACTGACTTTCTACAAATAAAGTCAGAGAGAGAGAAAGAGAGAGATTTCAAGTGTGTTTGTATGTTAGGGGACAAGAGTGCAAAAGGAATGCAAGATTAGGTTCTAAAGAGGCTAAATGAAAACTTAATTGCTTAAAAAGCTCCTGTTGCTTCACAGCAAAATTGGAAAATATTCTACTTAGAGACCATTTTGCTCACACATCAGATGTTTTCTTTAGTTCTTTCTCAGTCATTAAAAAAATATATTACCAGGGACATTTTGCATGAAAAAGATCTTCGTATCTTGTGTCCATCTGCTTCTGCGGTTTTTCCTTCCCTCACCTGATGCACCATAACCATCTGCTTGTGACATCACAGTCATCTTTACAGCAATCAAAAGTAATGTCCCAGCCAGGGGGGATATGATACCTTAGTAATGTCTAGTTTTCATATAACCCCATCTATCCCAAAGGATCTCAAAATGCTTTCTCAGTGTGACCAATTAGTGTGCAAACGATACAAAGGGATGACTTCTTTCGCCACTGAAGTGCAGCCATGTCTGCAGTGGAATGTGGCAGACGGCTAACAGTGCACAGTAACATTATGCATCAGTTTAGGACAGGAATGAAAAAGACTGTTGGATCTGTAAGCAGGTTTGGGCAGGGACTGTCTTTTTGTTCTGTGTCTGTACAGCACCTAGCACAATGGAGTCCTGGTCCATGACTTGAGGATCCTGGTGCAACTACAATACAGATATTTATTTATTTATCTATTTATTATTAAGAATAAGAATAATAGGGTGGCCGAATGTAATTGTTTGTGCTTGAATTTGTCCAGTGCATTGGAACTAACACCTCTGCACTTGCCAAAGTGCCATAGTATCTTTAGTTACCATAGCTAGACAGGATATCCATTTTATATCTCATCCCAAAACAAACCGAAATGTAATGTCCTTAGCCAGGGGAAGGAGGAAGTGCAGAATTCCGCTGGGGACTGGCTATATCTGACGAGCACTTTGCTACCACAGAGGTGGGCGCTATAGAAAGCCCTACGATGGAGCACAAGATAGCCCTTCCTACAGGGGCTGGGGAATTGAAAAAAGCAGATTGTTTCCCAAAGTTTCCCTTCTCCATCAGCAGGCACGTTAATCTCATTGCAGAGCTGCTGCTGCAGCAGGTACAGAAAAGGACTGTAATATTGCCTGCTATCCAAGCCAGGAGTGGATGGCCAGGGAAGCTTCATGTTGGATGCTGCTGCTCACATAATCCACTTACTGGAGGTACTTTTTCAGTTTACTTTGAATACAGGCTCTCCTCTGGCTGTGTCTCTATCTGTGTAGGCACCACTTTGAGTGACTGGAAACTCCTTATCCTTTGCAAGCATCTGTCCAATAATTTCCCCATCTGGGACCCCTCTTCTCTACGAATCTGGAAGCCTGCCTTGACTTCCCTGGGAGATCAGAGTGCTCAGCACCTTGCAGGATCATGCCCTGGTTGCAGGCAGGGTTGGGGACACAGTGATGCTTTGGAGGGCATGAGGTCCTCTACCCACCCTGACTCTTTTGGGTTCTGGGGATGGGCAGGCCCTTCAAAATCAGTGGGGAATCAAACCCTCTTCTTTCATATTCCAGCTTTACAATGTGCTTCCATGCTTGCGATCATCGGTAGAGAATTACAGCCCTGAACTTTGCTAGAGACTAGACCAGGCCCCAGGGGCTCTCCTGTTTGCAGAATGGCCACATGGCAAACTGGAGCTGATAACATGCCGATACTGGGGAGAGCTGGCAGGCTGAGCACACAAGACAATGCCCGGTAGCTGGTGCTGTGTGGGAGTCAGACATACCGAGACCAGCTGTCGGAAAGTCAGAGGTGATGGGTTTGCCTGCAACAAGGGTGTGGGAGTGGGGGCTCTTCTAGGTTGGCTGCCTGTGGAAACAAACAGCCCTGTCTCCTCGCTGCCCCCATAATGGCATCAGGAGGGTGGATACAGCTGGTGGTTTAAAAGTGCCATTCATCCTCCAAAGCACCTTACCATGTAGGTGCGAAAAGGGTTTTGAAGAGAGAATGGGAGAAGTATGAGCACCAAAATACAGAAGCCTCACTGTAATCAGACCTCTGGAAAACGGCAAGCTTGCTGAACCCAGGCCGCTGCTATGGAACAGACTCAGTGCAACTGATTTCAGTGGGTCGTTCACAACTAAACTGGAGAACGTATAGTACGGAATGGTCCTGCGCTGGCAGGGAGCTGAGTTAGAGCCAATCTGATTTCTCTATCTAGAATTCCCATAAATCGGTGGGCCTAATGCAGCAGTTATGCCAGTATAAATCTACAGTAACTCCGCTGACTTCATTGCTGTGTATTAGGCCTGATTCTTCCCTGACACCAGTGTCAATCAGGAGTAACTCCTCTGAAATCAATGAGCCAGATTTTACATTCTAGAAATCTAGAGTCATTTCACTGAAATAATGCATTCATTGGTCTTGATTCTGGGTAGAGCTGGGTGAAATTTTGTAGACAAAACTGTTTTTCAAAGCAAAATGCAGATTTGGGTTGAGAAAAACATTTCAGGAATTTGTGTCAAATTCACCATTTTTTTTGACAAAAACAAAGTTTTTGAAAAAGTTAAAAGGCTTTGACTTTTTGATTCCAAAAAAGTTTTCATTTAAAAATTTCATTGTTTTTAGAAATGTTTTTAAATGGTGAAAATGAAACAAATCGTACATTTAGTTTGATCCAAAATTTTAACAAAATCAGCTTTTTTGGTTTGCTGAAAAATTTTCATTTCAGATCAGTTCATAACAATTTGTTTTTTTCTTTTCAGTTCAGCTACAGAATAAAAAAAAAATATCTGCACACAGCTCTAATTCTGATGTCACATCCCTATAAATCACTGGAGTCAATGGTATTACACAGGAGTATAATTGGGTTGGATTGTCAGCACTTCAGGGGCAGGGACTGTCTTTTCCCCCCTCTGTTTGGAGAGAGCCTAGCAAAACGGTTCATGACTGGCACTTCTCAGTGTTACTGCTATATAAATAATAATAATGAGATTAGAATCAGGCCTGGTAAATGGCACCGAGATCAATAGAATTGCTCTGGATTTACACCGTTGTTACTAAGTGCAGGATTTGATCCACATGCCAGCATGCTCAGATGTGTATCTGTGTATAATTATGTCCAGTAGTTACCAGGTGTATATTGGCACTTCTAGCCCATCCTGCTGCTTGTCAAGCGTCCAGTTTAACCTTTCCAGAGGCCCACCTGCAGCAGCTCCCTAGCAGGCACTCCAAGATACCCAAGAGCAGATCACCAACAAAGGGAGGAGCTGGAGCTGAGATGTTTAGTGAGGGCAAAGCTTGCATTGCGTGCCGCTCTGCACTAGGCCTTTCAGCCTTGTGTAGAAACATCTTTCCCATGATTAGGGAGGGTGGCAGGCTGTCAAGGTTTCCTCTTTGTTGTATTGATTCTTCAGCCTGCCTTCCAAGAATGGTCTTGAAGCATCTTCTGGGCTTTTGGCTATTCCCAGCAAGTTAGCTGGAAGGCTGGAGCATACTTTTTGGCACTGCCTTGGGCTGTCTTGTCTCCCCCTTTCCTCCTGCTGGAGTTGGGACACCGTGTACTCTTTCTGATGTGGTTTCAAGGTCCAGAGCTTTAACCTACAAGTTGGACTTCATGCTGCAAGGCATATTTGGGACCAGGGGTGGCGCTAGCTTTTTTGTCGCCCCAAGCATGGCAGTCAGGCAGTCTTCAGTGGCATGCCTGCGGGAGGTCCCTGGTCCCGCGGATTTGGCTACTTACCTGTGGGAGGACCGGCAGTCCCGCAGCTTCGGTGTACCTGGCGCCGAATTGCCGCTGAATCCATGGGACCGGCAGACCTCCTGCAGGCGCACCGCTGAAAGCAGCCTGACTGCTGCCCTCGCATGGACCCAGCAGGGCGCCCCTCCATGGCTTGCCGCCCCAGGCACACGCTTGGAGTGCTGGTGCTTGGAGCTGCCGCTGTGTGGGACCACAATACCCCAATGTCCTGCTCTCTGCACTAGCTCTCTGTGCAATGCCAAGTCCAGTTCCAAGTCTCTGTCTTGGTATTCTGTTAGCTATGTTGATTTTTAAAAACTACTTGTTTCCCTAGTCTAGCTAAGGTTTGTGTCATCTGTTGCTCTCTGCATGGCTGAGCCAGCTTCTTGGGTAAATCCAATGGTGCTTTTAGGCTTTGTGTATATGAGAATAGTTGCACTAGTTTAAATGATACTGATTATACAACTCTATCAATATAAAACTATATTGATTATAAACCCCCAGTGTAGATGCACTAAAATAATCCCCAGTTAAATCGGTGCAGTTTAAATTGGTAATTTACCAGTGCATTTAAACCAATTTACCATTTAAACCAAGTATCAGAGGGTAGCCGTGTTAGTCTGGATCTGTCAAAGCAGCAAAGAGTCCTGTGGCACCTTATAGACTAACAGACGTTTTGGAGCATGAGCTTTCGTGGGTGAATGCATCTGAGGAAGTGGGTATTCACCCACGAAAGCTCATGCTCCAAAACGTCTGTTAGTCTATAAGGTGCCACAGGACTCTTTGCTCATTTAAACCAATTTACCAATAGGGCTGATTTTTCTTGAGTAGACAAAGCCTTTGAGTAGCTGGCGATCCTCAACACTGACCCCAACCCTCTGATCCTAGAACCTAGCACTCACCTCCATGGGGAGGAAAGCTCAGTGGTTTGAGCATTGGGTTGCTAACCCCAGAGTTGTGAGCCCAATCCTTGAGGGGGCCACCTAAGGACCTGGGGCAAAATCAGTACTTGGTTCTGCTAGTGAAGGCAGGGGGCTGGACTCAGTGACCTTTCAGGGTCCCTTCCAGTTCTATGAGATAGGTATAGCTCCATATATTTATATTTTATAATCTGTAATCTTTACTTAAAACCTCCCCCGTCAAATAAAACAACACACACAAGCAAAGGGGAATGGGAATGTGTATACTTCAGGCAGGATCCTTGTGGTGGATGCTAAAGAATCCCCATTGACTTGTTTTGTTTGTTTACAACGTACTGAGCTATCCAGGATCCATCGGAGGCTGCCAGAGAACTGAGCCAGAAGACTTATCTCTGATGTTTGTTCTAAAAAGAGCCAGGCGTTTAGCTTCTTTCACAGTAATTCACACCCACCCTTGAGTGAGTGCAATTAAGATGTGTTGTCGTTGTAATGGGAGACGACTGTAAGTGCTCAGTTGCTTGCAGTGATGGAGCAAACTTCAGGGAACCCCAGCAAATCTGCCTGCTACTGTGCGTCTAATTGGAGTCAGTCATTGCACCAGATTGCACACGTTTGGGTCTGCTGGTGCTTGTCTGTGAATGTGTGCATACGCAGGATGGCATCAGAGCATGGGAATGCACATGCGCATTGGGCACAAGTGTGCATTGGGGGCATAAGTATACACACATTAAGGTAGGCACGCCCGCATGCATCAGGATATTGGGATGTGCTTACACATTGGGTTTGGGTTTATGTGGGGACGGCTGTGACTTTATGCTGGGGCATATGCGGGTGCCTGGACCATTAGAGGTGTGGGTCTGTCCATGCACATTTGTGTGTGCACACGCAGACGCATGCGTGTTGAGTTTAAGTGCAAAATGCGTATGTGGGTGCCTGCCTATGTGTGTTTGTGTAGCTCTGCACCCTGGAGTGTCTCTGGTGCCCGATCGGGAGACTGGTCTGGATCTGTGCACGCACATTTGTAACTGTGTCCACATATCAAGTATAATTCCGCACACGGGGGTTTACAGGTGGGCCTGCTGAAGTACATTTATGTGTGGACCTGCCAGGGTGTCTGTGAGTGGAGACCTGGTGGAGAGAACGGTTTAAATATTTCCATTCCCCTTTGCTTGTGTGTGTTGTTTTGTTTGACTGTGGAGGTTTTAAGTGAAAACCCTGGCACTGAGTGAAGGGGAGCTGATGGAAATATTAATGCCACTGTGCCCTGCAGTCATACTTCTGCAGCTTTTATGCTGCATATTACACAGCAGTGGAATTTAGTTAATTTTATGGTGTGTTATTACAGGAAACAAGCGGAGGGCGAGAGGCAGCTTTTGTTGGCTTAGGTTCTATGTTTATTTCCCAGGAGTGGGGTGAGCAGAGCTGGAAGAAATAGGTCCCAACACATGAGAGCAGATGTGCACAGCTTTCGATTAGGTAGCTGGCTTCCTGGCTCTCCTTGAACGGGAAAACTGGGCACTTTCACTCCTCCCAGGGAGCCGCTGAGTGGGGGATTCGTTGCAGTGCCTTGGGGCATAGTTGGCTTCTTGCTCTCAGCAGACCCAGCTGGGTGCAGTAGCAGCCTGCGGGTACTACCCCCCCCCCCCACCTGTAAGCACCCAGGGAGGGAAATATCCATCCTTCAGAACAAAACAAACCCATTAGCATCCTTTTTTGTGCTGCTAATGAAACTGCATTCAAAGAAACAGAGGTTGAGCTGGTATTAAACACCTGGGGAGCAGAAGGCAATTTCACCAGAAAGTGTTTTTCCTGGTTCCCTTTGTGAGCCAGGTCTTTTGATCCCTAAACAGATTTCCAGGAGGGGGTGTAGGTAAGCAATCTCCTCTCCTCTTCTCCTTGTAAAGATCATTCAGTGCGGCACAGGGTTAGCTCCATGGAAGCGTTCAAGCCCCAACAGGTGGGGGTGCTCAGGATGCTTTTCAGTTGACTCAGTTTCCTCTTCCTGTCGAGAAGTTTGGTTGCAAGTGAGTGGTATTGGCCAGCTTTGCCTTGTACTCGCTTCTCCTTTGCCTCCCCTGCCCTTCCGCACCCTCCTGGCCTGCCGTTCACACCCACTCTCACACCAGGTTACCAACATGCGATTTATGACAACAGTTGCTACTGCTCAAGAGAGAGAATAGGGAGATGTTGTGAAGTATCTCCTTTCCCCTAGCTCAGTCCTAGCTGCTACCATCCACTCTTAAAGTTCTCACCCAGGGCCTTCCACTAGCAGGCCTGTGGCCGTGTTGGAGATACCCAGGGGTGCTTTACCAATGCAGCTGGCATCTCCTTTGTTTCCTGACGCAAACCTAAAACTTAGCCTACTTTTGCTGAAGAGTCATGAACAGTGCTTTACCAAATCCACCGTCCATTTTGGTCAATTTCACGGACATCAGATTTAAAAATTGTGAATTTCATGATTTCAGCTATTGAAATTTGAAATTTCACAGTGTTGTAATTGTAGGAGTCCTGACCCAAAAAGGAGTTGTTGGGGGGGGAGATCACAAAGTTATTGTAGAGGACGTTGCAATACTGCTACCCTTATTTCTGTAACGTTACTGGCGGCAGCGCTGCCTTCCGAGCTGGGTAGCAGGAGAACAGTGGCTGCTAACCAGGAGCCCAGCTTTGAAGGCAGAGCCACTGCCAGCACCAGCGCAGAGTAAGGATGGCATGGTACGGTATTGTCACCCTTGCTACTCTCCAGCTGTCCAGCTCTGAGGGCAGCAACGCAGAAGTAAAGAGTCGCATGGTATGGTATTGCTACACTTACTTCTGAGCTGCTGCTGGCAGGGTGCCACCTTCAGAGCTGGGTGCTTCACCAACAGCCATCACTTTCCAGCCACCCAGCTCTGAATGCAGTGCAGAAGTAAGGGTGGCAATACCGCAACCCCCTAAAATAACCTTGTGACCCCCCCCCCGCAACTCCCTTTCGGATCAGGACCCCGAACTTGAGAAACACTGGTCTCCTCTATGAAATCTGTATAATATAGGGTAAAAGCAAACAAAGGACCAAATTTAATGGGGGGGGGGGAACAGACCAGATTTCGCAGTCCGTGATGTGTTTCTCATGGCTGTGAGTTTGGTAGGGCCCTAGTTATCAACTTTTCCAGCAGAGATGGGTCCAGGATGAATCCTGGATCAGAACCTCCTGAGTTGTGGGGCCATATGGATCTGGGACTGATCCCTGCCACCTAGATTTTTCTCCTCTTTCAAGTGAAGTCAGGGCCTATTTAGGATTCTGTATCTAAACCAGGTGGTTTTGGCTGAGCTTTGCTCTGAGGTTTTAGACTGGAACCTGGAGATTTCTAGTGAAATGAAGGGGTGAGAACCCTCTGCAGACTGAAACTGAAGAGCCCGAAGACTGCCAAGACACAAACAGTGCTATCACGGGAGGGGTTTAGCTGGGACCCACTGCCCTTGGGGAAAACTGCCAGGAGGTCTTTAGAGGTCATAGGCCTCATCCTTTGCTGACACTAGCATGACTCATATGGAATTGCTGCTGGTGTGCATTGGGGTGAGAGCACAATCCAATCTCACCGACTATCAGCACATGTTGGCTTGTGCCTCTAAAAGTTGGTACCTGCAGCACAGCGCCCCCTAGCACCATGCTGGGGCATTGGTTCAGTACTGGCTCAGAGGGAAGAATGCCACCTACGAATCACTCACTGTGTTCTCATTGTTTGCCCTGCAGTGAAAGTTCCTCTTTAAGGAATGTTTTTGGTTCCCTATGACGATCATGACTGCATAGAAATAAGGGAAATGTGGGGATTTTACTTATTTGGCCCACTGCAAAAAAACAACACCCCCAACCCTGATGGTGGCCTAAAACAGCTCTCTCCATGTGCAATCAAAGGATGGTCTGGGATTCCATGAGTGAGCTGCCTAGCATCTCACATGTGATCCTCGAGAGCTCCTGAGGAATTAGTGGGAGGAAGAGGTGGCTGTTACAAGAGTGCTCAGCAAGCTATGTCAGTGTGTGTGTGTGCACGCTAATTAGTTAGTAGAGCACTATCTACTGGAACCTAAGACTATGAGCATTGTCTATAAGTTAATAGGTTCAATAAAGTTGTTTTTGTGCACTGCAAATGGCCATCCAGGGTGCAGCCTCTTCACCTGCAGCTCCCCAGCGTGGCAATATTCCCATCCATGATAATCCTGGGGGGATACCACATTTTCAAGGTGCTCTCTTCACCTGCTTTCCTCCTGGCTGCAAGGTGCCGTTGTGATCTCACTGCTGCTGCCTTCACTTCATTGTGAATTCCAGGGAAGTGCTGGATTCCGACCGGGAGCAGGTGCAGCAGTTTGGAGAGGTGGGGCAAGCCATTATCAGCTTGAACATTAATTGTCAAATTAGCATCACACCGCGAAATACGAGTAAATAAGAGTTGGCAGTTTGTGTTTCTTACAGTATCCCCCTGTTCCAAGCTGAGGGTGTCGGGGGTTAAATGCGCTCGTCTCTTTGCCTTCTTCCCCTGTAAAGTCCATCTTGCTCTCCTTGCGCAGGTCACAGTATTGTCTAAGCAGCATGCAGGGGGTTGCTCTGATCTGTAGGGAATACCTCTTGGGCTGTGATGTTATCTGCTCTTAACAACTAAGCAAGGTTTAGCCTGGTCATTATTTGGACAGGAGGCCTGCAAGGTGCTTCAGGAAGTGGTGTTAGTGATTCAGAAGGCTTTCCCCTGAGTCAGTACCAGCTCCCATACCCCAGGATAGTATAAGGGGGCACTGTGATCCTAGAAGTGCTGGCACATAACTATTCCGTGTGTGCAAAAGCAGTGATATGAACTCTGGTGTCCTGACCAAATTTCAGCTGAGTTGAATATGTGTTACCGTCCTAAACTCCGCCTGAAATTTTGGTTGGATACAGTATCCCTGGTCCTAACCTGCTCTGCAAAGTTGTTGAGAGCTGTTGAACAGTTGTCGTGTGTTCCACCCCAGAGACAGCTGCATTTCACAGGTTGGTAAAGTGATTCTTCTAACAAAACTCTCCTTTTCTCTATACATCTTTATCTATACATTAAGTATTGTGGTTTCTTTGCAATTACTAGGTATTTACAGTTGAATAGATGGATTGCTTAGCCCTAACTGAGTACTACAGAGATGGGAGCATTAAAGACAGGCAGATAAAGGTACCACTTGATTACATAAGAACTGGATTTCAGTAGAAACAGCTGGGAGAGTGGTCCCAGCTTGAGAAACAACAAATGCAAACGTCTCTTTCTTGAACTGGCTTCCAACACACCCAATAAATGTGTCCCTGTACATCTTACAAGGGTGTGGGATGCCAAGAGAGCATGCAGGCCTCTTTTATCCTTGGCAAAGAGAGGTCACTTCTCCTTGGCAAAAGGTGAGGCATGTTAGTGGTGGCAGCTCGGCCCAATTGGCAGGGTTCAGAGGCCTTGACCAGCAGAGTGTCTCCAGCATTCCTCTTCCTGACCCTTTCCAAGCGAACACATTAGGATGTATCTCACTCTGCTCTGATTGCTCTTCTACGCTATTAATTTGTGGTCATATTAATTCCTGCTGCTATTATACAGTTAGGTGATGCAGAACAAAGCTGCTCCTTAACATGTGGAGGAGCGATTGCTGCTCCTGGTGCAGCTTCTCCCTCCTCCTGCTGCCTATGGAAACAGACTCCACTACTATCCTTGCCAGCCGGGTTCAGCTCAGTAGCAGCCCTGATGGCCATTAGAAGGCTAGGGCACTCAGTAAGGAAGGAAGCCCCAAGCACACGTGGGGCTCAAATGCTGTTTGTTAGGTCACCAGCGAAAGTCAGCGTAGTGGCCTCATCTCTGTTGTAAGCCCATCACACAACCTGGCAAAAGGCTGGCAGTCTCTGTGAGGCAGATGCCCAGAACTGGAATAGAAGGCTGGGTTGCCAATTTTGGTTGGACATATGCCTGGAGGTTTCATCACATGACATAATCTTTAGTTAAAGATTAATCTTTAGTTCCTGGAGACTTCAGGATACTCCTGGAGGATTGGCAGCCCTAAGCAGGTGCTACTGATCAGTCCTAGGGTGCACTGGCAGAGCTGTGAGGGTGTGTGTGTTTGGGGAGTGGTAGAGCACGAGCAGGACTGGAACAGCATGAGATGCTGCAGGTCCGGACTGGGCTCTATTGGTAGGATGGCATGGGAAGTTCATAGGGGGTTGGTGCTTGTACGAGAACCACAACTGAAATAGCAGGAGGCGACTGCTGGTCAGGATTGAGGTTCACTAGCAGAGCTGGATATGGAGAGCTCAGAATGGGACTAGCAGGATATCCTGTAGGTCAAGAGTGGGGCACATTGGCAGGGCCATGTGGGGACCCCTGGACTGGAGCAGTACTGTGGTAATGGGGGCATTGCTGGGCAGAGCTGAGGCACGGTGGCAGGGCTGTGTGAGGAGCCCGGCACTACGGTAACGGGGGTGTGGTTGGGCAGAGCTGAGGCACGGTGGCAGGGCTATGTGAGGAGCCCGGCACTGCGGGAACAGGAGTGTTTCTGGGCAGAGCTGAGGTACCTGGGCAGGGCTGTGTGGGAAGCCCGGCATTGCAGGAACAGGGGTGTTTCTGGGCAGAGCTGAGGTTCGTCAGCAGGGCTGTGTGGGGAGCCTGGCACTGCGGGAACAGAGGTGTTTCTGGGCAGTGCTGAGCAGAGGTGAAAGTAAGCCGGAATGGGCTGGTACAGAGGACCGATAAGAAAAGGAGACTTGTACCTGAGGGAGGGAGAAGCCTGCCCCCTGTATAAAAATAGTTTAAACTCAGCTGTTCCCTGAGCGGTTCAGCCCCCTGGAGTTAGGAGCGGTTTCTGGCATCCTTGTTAATTCCACTCACAGTAGCTGGGGGTAGGGTGTGTTTGACCATGGCAGGGGCAATCCTTTTCTGCCCCCAGGATGAGGGGATCTCTCCAATAGTAATATACACAACAAATACAAGCATTTGGTTGCACAGCTTAAATCCAGAGCTAATAAAAGCAAGTGGATGGGGAAAACTCACTGTCCTCCCTCCCCCTCTTCCAGCCAGGCTGCAGACAAGGCTCTGCATTCCCCGCCCCACCTCCCCCCCAGCAGGGGTTCTCCTCTAGGCTCTAGCTTGCAGTAGGGACACTGGCTGAGATGCCTGCTGCTGCTGCCTGCATAAGAACAATTTAAAGTCAGCTGTTCCCTGCGCAGTTCAATCCCCAGGGTTAGGAGCCGTTTCTGGCATCCTTGTTAATTTCACTTCCAGTTGTTGCTGGAGGGGGAGAGTGTGTGTGACCATGGCAGGGGCAGTTCTTTTCTGTCCCCAGGATGAGGGGATCTCCTATGCACAAAAAACACAATCAAAATCAGGAACCATTTCCAAGTTCAAATCTATCCCGTTCCCTCCCCAGCAGAGGATCATGGTTGTGATGTCCAAACTGCTTGCAGATCCTCTTTGAAATGTTACTGAACTGTGCAGGGAACAGCTTAAACTGTTCTTAAGCAGGAGGCAGGCTTCTCCCTCCCTCAGTCAGTCTGCCTGCTGCGAGCTAGAGGGAAGCTCCTGCTGCTGCTCAGCGCCAGGCAAGGAGAAAGCACAGACCCTAGTGTCGGCAGCCTGGCTGGAGGAGGAGGGAAGACACAGAGAAAAATGTGACAGTGAGTTTTCACTTTTTCAGGCTTATTCCAATAGTAAAGTTTGATTACAGACAGTACTGGTAGTAGTAATAGTAGCTTTATTTTCTCTATCTTTGTCATGCAATGGGAGGGATCCATGAAGTACATAGGAGAGGTGGGTTGCTTGCGATTGGACCATATGGGTAAGAAATGTAAATTACTTTCACCCCTGCCCAAACGCCAGGGCTCCCAGCCACCTCTGCAGCTGGTAGCTCCAGGGGTGATTTAAAGGCCTGGCTCCTAGCTTCAGCCGAATCCCTGAGCCCTTTAAATCCTGATTTAAAAGCCCCGGGATTTAAAGGCCCCACCTCTTCTGGCAGAGGCCATGCCTCTTCCGGTTGATGCCCCTCCCCCTCCGCAGAACTCTGGAGTACCGGTAAGCAGGACCGGCGCTAGTGTTTTTAGCGCCATAAGCGCACGGCCATCTTGTCACCCCGCGCGCTGGTCCTGCAGCTCCAGTGGACCTGCCGCAGCCATGCCGTGCGGGAGGTCCACCGGAGCCACGGGAGCAGCGAACTGTCTGCAGGAATGTCTGCGGCAGCTCCACCAGAGCCGCGGTACCAGGGGACCCTCCGCAGGCACGACTGCGGCAGGTCCACCAGAGCCGCCTGCCGCCCCCCACTGGCAAAATGCCGCCCCCCAATAATCCTGGCGCCCTAGGCAATTGCCTAGGCCACCTAAATAGAAGCACCAGCCCTGCCGGTAAGTCCTTTAAGTTACTTTCACCCCTAGAGCCCAGCACTGCGATAACGGGGGCATTGCTGGGCAGAGCTGAGGTGCCTTGGCAGGGCCATATGCGGAGCCTGGCACTGCGGGAACAGGGGTGTTTCTGGGCAGAGCTGAGGCATGTCGGCAGGGCTGTGTGGGGAGCCCAGCACTGCAGGAACAGGCGTGTTTCTGGGCAGAGCTGAGGTGCCTTGGCAGGGCCGTGTGGGGAGCCTGGCACTGCGGGATCAAGGGTGTTTTTGGGCAGAGCTGAGACATGTCGGCAGGGCCATGTGGGGAGCCCGGAACTGCGGTAATGGGGGCGGTGCTGGGCAGAGCTGAAGTGCCTTGGCAGGGCCATATGGGGAGCCTGGCACTGCGGGAACAGGGGTGTTTCTGGGCAGAGCTGAGGCACGTCGTCAGGGCCGTGTGGGGAGCCCGGCACTGCGGTAATGGGGGTGTTTCTGGGCAGAGCTGAGGCACGTCGGCAGGGCTGTGTGGGGAGCCCAGCACTGCAGGAACAGGCGTGTTTCTGGGCAGAGCTGAGGTGCCTTGGCAGGGCCGTGTGGGGAGCTCAGCACTGCGGGAACAGGGGTGTTTTTGGGCAGAGCTGAGACATGTCGGCAGGGCCATGTGGGGAGCCCGGAACTGCGGTAATGGGGGCGTTGCTGGGCAGAGCTGAGGTGCCTTGGCAGGGCCATATGGGGAGCCTGGCACTGCGGGAACAGGGGTGTTTCTGGGCAGAGCTGAGACATGTCGGCAGGGCCGTGTGGGGAGCCCGGCACTGCGGTAATGGGGGTGTTTCTGGGCAGAGCTGAGGTGCCTTGGCAGGGCCGTGTGGGGAGCTCAGCACTGCGGGAACAGGGGTGTTTTTGGGCAGAGCTGAGGCATGTCGGCAGGGCCATGTGGGGAGCCCAGAATTGCGGTAATGGGGGCGTTGCTGGGCAGAGCTGAGGTGCCTTGGCAGGGCCATATGGGGAGCCTGGCACTGCGGGAACAGGGGTGTTTCTGGGCAGAGCTGAGACATGTCGGCAGGGCCGTGTGGGGAGCCCGGCACTGTGGTAATGGGGGTGTTTCTGGGCAGAGCTGAGGTGCCTTGGCAGGGCCGTGTGGGGAGCTCAGCACTGCGGGAACAGGGGTGTTTCTGGGCAGAGCTGAGCTCGTCGTCAGGGCCGTGTGGGGAGCCCGGCACTGCGGTAATGGGGGTGTTTCTGGGCAGAGCTGAGGTGCCTTGGCAGGGCCGTGTGGGGAGCCTGGCACTGCGGGATCAAGGGTGTTTTGGGGCAGAGCTGAGGCATGTCGGCAGGGCCATGTGGGGAGCTCGGCATTGCAGTAATGGGGGCATTGCTGGGCAGAGCTGAGGTACCCTAAAAGGGCCGTGTGAGGAGCCCGGCACTGCGGGAACAGGGGTGTTTCTGGGCAAAGCTGAGGTATGTTAACAGGCCCGTGTGGGGAGCCCGGCACTGTGGGAACAGGGGTGTTTCTGGGCAGAGCTGAGGCATGTTAGCAGGGCTATGTGAGGACCAAGCACAGCGCCTGCGTTTGTTGTTTCTGACTGGTCTGGCCAGTGTTTAGTGCCTCATTTTTAGATTGTCTAAACTCCCCTTCTTTTCTGAAGGCTAACACGAGCTGAGCGGTGTGTTCCCAGCAGGGATTTGCTGTGCGGTCCTGCACACTCAGGAGATGCTCACACGGCTCAGCAGGTGCAGTCTCTCAGTCCTTAGGTCAGTTTGCTTGTTTTTCCCCACCTGGTGCAGGGAGACATCCAGCTTCCTGTCCAGCAATGTGTGTCTCCAAACCAGGCTGACTGAAGGGTGTGATGGGGGGATCCCCCAGTGAGCTACAGCAAAGCAACACTGAATCCAAGGAGTTGCTAAGGAAGGGCTGCTGGGAAATGGATCTGATATCCACGTTAAAAAGGTAACAAGATCCTCGCCGTATGTGCACGTTCCTCTAATGCCGATGTTATTATGACAGAATGCCAGGTCCAGGGGCACTGCTATGCTATGTCATTGGGAAGGAGGAGAATAGGGGGAGAAGGTGAGTCATGGAAGTCTGGTCTGATCTCGCATATACTTGTTCCACTTCTGGTTCACAAGAGGAGAATCCAGGCCCTGAGAGTGAAGGATCCAGTTACTTGATGTTTTAACTTTCACAGCACTTTCCTGCCTGCTCATTGCTAGAAGGCTATTGAAATTGAAGGAAGGAGACCTAGAGACAAACTATTATAACGAGAGATTGGTTTCATTGGGAAGTCTGAATCTGGGGTTGGATCCAAGCACCTGCATTCTGGAGGGTTGAGATTTGGTTGCCCGGTTCAATCTATTATAGAGAGATGATCCCTAAAGCCTTGGGGTTTGGATCCAGCATACCCACTTGGGCCCATGTCTGCTGTTACAGCACAGTAAATGTGCACAGCACTGTATGGTGTGAGCTGTGTGCCAAACAAAGACGTCTACCCCAAAGGA
The DNA here is from genome assembly GCF_007399415.2 of Gopherus evgoodei. NCBI lineage: Eukaryota > Metazoa > Chordata > Testudines > Testudinidae > Gopherus > Gopherus evgoodei. The sequence continues at coordinate 359,803,190 of NC_044322.1, read as the reverse complement.
CTTACAATTGCTGAAGGCGTATTAGGACCTGGAAGGAAGACGTGGTGCAATGAGACACATGTCCAGAGTGGGGCATAAGGCCAGGAGCTGGAAAGCTTCCAAGGAAAGATGGGTTTTCAGACATTCCTTGAAGGAGGATTCAGAGGGAGCTAGGGTATATAAGTGTGGTGGAGAGAGAGACACACACTAGGAAAAAGAGAGAGATCATGGAGACACCCAAACAGCGAATGGTATTGCTGGCTTGCTTGCTTATTATTCCTTTATTTCTCTCCTTGCTTAGTAAATAGACTGCAGTCCCATCCACCTGCCTGCCAATATCCCAGCCAGGCCCACCTTCCCCACCTACCCCCCAATCGGCTCTCTCTAGCTGGCATTGGCTTTCCAGGGAGGCTTATTAATGCTGACATCTCGGGGCACCTACAGGCGAGGCACATGTGTGTGCGGTGCGTTCCCTCCCACTTCCCCACACCACGGCTCCGGGCACTGGAGTCCATTGCCTCTGCGTGTCTGCGAACATCATGTAGCTGCCTCCTCGCTTCTCTCAGCTGCTGGGAGATGAATGGGACAGAAAGCTGTAGCTCTTATTCTCCCATGCTGAGCCCGTGGGTTGCAGGGCAGGAGGTGTTACAGTAAGGCCCGGCCATTCCCAGATGCCTGGGACTCCTGCAAAGCCACCACCATCTGCTGCCTCAGACATGGGTGGACATGGTTCATTACAGTGTCAGCCCTTTTATATCTTAATGCCCTAGTGCCAAAGGTGCAATGGCAGGCACTTACATTTCACGGCCGCTCGTATCATTCTGACAGACAGCATGTCCCTCTCCCTCTGGGGCATTCAGGAGTGGGGACAGGCTCTTGAGTTCATTAAAGCAAAGCATGCACAGAGCGTAGGAGCAGCAAGCGGCATTCTGCGTGCAGCTCCATCCCCAGCAGGTATTAGGGGAATAAGCAGAGCTGGCTTTCCCCAGGGTGAGCTTGCTACAGGGCAATCTTGGTGATTGCAGTGGTGCTGTGTGCACAGAGGACCCCTTTTCCTTCCCCCGGTACTGTGGATTAGAGGGGTGCAATGAATACTGGTGTTCAGTTGTCTCTGTATGCACCCTGCTGATAAGGAACTTAGACCATAGAAGTCACCATAGTAGATAAGCCCCTTGATCCGTTCAATTGAGTATTCTGTTTCCTGATATATTTGAACAAACCACTGGTCCATGAGGTTGGCTATACTGCTCCCTGCTGTATGAGATCACCCCATTGGTCCATCAAGACCTGTACCCCTCTTTCTGCTATAGCAGCACAGTCCATTGGTCCATCAGCTCTGATTTCCTGCTTCCAGCACAGGGGTGGGCAAACTTTTTAGCCCGAGGGCCACATCTGGGTATAGAAATTGTATGGTGGGCCATGAATGCTCTCGAAATTGGGGTTGGGATGAGGGCTCTGGCTGGGGGTGTGGGGTCTGGGGTGGGGCCATAAATTAGGAGTTCAGGGTGTGGGAGGGGATTCTGGGCTGGGGCAGGGAGAAGGGTGGTGGTGGGGATGAGGACTCTGGCTGGGGTTGCAGCTCTGGGGTGGGGCTGAGGATGAGGGATCTGGGGTGCAGGAGGGTGCTCCAGGCTGGGGACCGAGAAGTTCGGAGGGTGGGAGGGGGATCAGGGCTTTGGGGTTTGGGGCACAGGAGGTGGCTCAAGGGTGCAGGCTACAGGTGGCGCTTATTTCAAGTGGCTCTCGGAAGCAGCGGCATGTCCCCCTCTCCAGCTCCCACGCAAAGGCACAGCCAGGTGGCTCTGCTGTGTGCTGCCCCATCCATAGGCACTGTCCCGTAGCTCCCGTTGGCCGCAGTTCCCAGCCAATGGGAGCTGCAGGGGCAGCGCTTGGGGTGGGGACGGCGTGCAGAGCCTGGCTGCCCCTATGTGTAGGAGCCGGAGGAGGGACATGCTACTGCTTCTGGGAGCTGCGTGGAGTGGCTCCCGACCCTGCTCCTCAACTGGAGCACCAGAGAGGGGCAAGCCCCAGACCCCACTCCCCAGCAGGAACTCGAGGGCCGGATTAAAATGGTTGGTGGGCTGGATGCGGCCCATAAGCCGTAGTTTGCCCACCCCTGCTCCAGCACTAGTGAAAACTCTGACGTTAGAGAAGAAATAAATACAAATAACTTAAAAAGAACAGGAGTCCTTGTGGCACCTTAGAGACTAACAAATTTATTTGAGCATAAGCTTTCGTGGGCTACAGCCCACTTCTTCGGATGCATAGAATGGAACATAGATATACATAGAATGGAACATAGATATATATGTTCCATTCTATGCATCCGAAGAAGTGGGCTGTAGCCCACGAAAGCTTATGCTCAAATAAATTTGTTAGTCTCTAAGGTGCCACAAGGACTCCTGTTCTTTTTGCGGATACAGACTAACACGGCTGCTACTCTGAAACAAATAACTTAGGAGAGGACCTGGGCAATTGTACAGTGTTGTATGAGGAGTAAGCAAGTGTGTAGTTATTTACTGACTCCTGCAATGATCAGCTCAGATTGTAAAGAATGAGACTTTGAGTTCCATTACCTTAGCACACACTACTACAAATGGTGCTATCAATTATACAATTATCCAGCCATTTTTAAAAGTCCAGCCATGGCACATGACCAGATCTGTCCTGGGGCATGGAGTTCCGCAGGTTCGTGCACACCGGGTGTATTGAAATCCACCCATTGTTTTCTTTCTGCCCTTCAGTTTGGGGTTTTATCACAAAACTGGTCCTCGGCTGGTGGAGAGTTCTGGCAAATCTACGGATGGAGACCTCAGCTCCACTGAACTTCACTGCAAGCCCCTCTTCCCTTCATCTTGCTTGTTAACAAGATTCCTTGGTGCAGGTAGGCAGAAGCCGCAGTGCCAGGCACTTAAAACCGATTAGCAAAGTGGCCACATTTCAGAGGTATTGAATATCCACAGCTCCCAGTGAAGCTGAAGGGAGCCAGATGGATGGGAGCCAGCAGTCCTATTAATTCACCCCACAAGCACAGCGGCAGTGGCAGGTGTTCCCCCTAGCATGCCTAAACATGGCCCATTTGCTCCTGGGTACTTCTTATGACTGCCAGCAAGGAGGCCAATTAATGCTGGTGGTTTCTGTGAGGTAAGCAACTTGGACCTGGACTGGAGCCACTGACTCAGTCCAGTTACTAGGCCCCAGAACACTATCACATGGCAATGGCCTTCGTTCACTATGACATGGGATACCTCTGCCTGTGTGATCCAAGAGTGAGAACCTCTGCACTCAGCCCACGAGCGGTCATTCAATTCTCCACCGATGGATCTCTCTCTCAGAGATGTGAGCACAGCGCTTATTCTACTTTCTTCTAAGTGTATCTAGAGATCACGCGGATCACTCTGTTCCAGCATCTGCCTAGAGGGCCTGTGATGCCTGTCTCCTTCTGTTGCAGACCTTGCTGGGAATGGCCGCAGTGTTACGGGAAAGCAGCATGGAGAGGAAAAGAGAGGCTCTCCCCTCAGGGCCACTCACAATGCCTGTTCCTGAACTGCTGAGTCATGCAGCTAGCTACAAAGAAGCACAGTCATTCTGGGGGAATCAAGCTACTGCATCCAACCGTGAGAAATCCTGGTTTCCCTTATTATCTGCACCTCAAAGATGATAGGGGCAGAAACCAGCTTCAAAAGTGAAACCAGTTGTCTTTTGGAAGAGACAGGAAATGGATGTCCTGACCTCACTGGGTCGCTAGATCCTCTGGCACTTTGGGAGCAGTCGGGGTTTCATTACAATCCATCATGAGCAAATGCATTCTTAAAATCCCTGCTTTCCTCTTCTTTCCCCCAGTTGCTTGTAATTTGACATGGTGGTGATGGTCCTTCCCACTTCCTAAAGTCATGCGCTGTCAAACAGCTCTTGTGTTCCACTCCTAAGCCCACAGCTCCTCCAGAATTGCAGCTGGGGAGGGAGGGAGGCAGAGGCACCAAGATGATCCTAACCCTGGCCCTCCTCTCCACCAGAACCACAAGTGACACCAAGTTCCTGTGAGTGTCATACCACACCCGTCTAGTCTCTAGCATGAAGGACTCTGGCAACAAAGTTGTGAAGTCCCCAGCTCCCCCACAGCATCAGCTGCTGGAGAGGGGAATAAATTAGTAACTTCTTGTCCTCGCTTTACAGCTGACTCGGATGAGAGCCAGGAGTGCAGGTAAGAGATCCTAGTGATGTGCTCTGACCTGCCGCTCTCATTTTCCTTGCAGATTTGGTGGGTGACTATTAGTCCAATTGTTTTGCTGCTGTAAGAGAGGGAAAAATAAGTTTCCACCCTAGATAACTCAGCATGACTTATCCCTGTGGTTCTGCTCAAGGAGAACACCCTCTTCTGACTCACCCGTTAAAGCAGAACAGGAGTGACCAGACTGGGGTCTCAGCAGCCCTACCAAACAGGTTGCAGAATCTGTGGGAGATTCCACAGCTTGATTAAGTTCTGCTCTGCTATCGCACCACCAAGTGACTGTCTTTTGGAGAGATTTCAGTGGTTTCCTAACAAGGATGTTGATAGGGTTGGAATTATGGCTAAAGCCCCCCACCATCCGAGTTGCCACCTACCTTGATGCTAATGGTGGCATCCTGGTTTGTGCAGAATTTTAAAGTTTTTCCCAAGTGGTTTTGCAGTGTCACTGTGTCATGGCAGAATGTGTTGATATTGCATTGTGATGCTACATTGCAATGTGCGGACAGACCTTCAAGGACTCAGCCCCACCCTATTTCAATCAGAGGATCTCTTGTTTTGAAATCTGTCACAGCCACCATGATTACACGCTAGCCAGTTCATCTGTGAGCCCACCACTGCCCTCCACAGGGTGGAATCAGAATGGCTCACCTGTGTGTCATAGTTCCCAGACCATTTATGGATATTCACCTTTAGCTCAAGTGGTAGGGGCCCATACTTGTGGAGCAGGAATAGCATAAGAACATAATAACGGCCATAGTGAATCAGACCAATAGTCCATCTAGCCCCGTATCCTGTCTTCTGACAGTGGCCAATGCCAGGTGCTTCAGAGGGAATGAACAGAACAGGCAATGATAGAATGAACCATCCTCTGTCATCCATTCCCAGTTCTGGCAAACAGAGGCTAAGGCCACTCAGAGCATGGGGTTGCATCCCTGCCCATTCTGGCTAATAGCCATTGATGGACCTGTCCTTCATGGATAGTATCAGTTCCCTCTCCTCTGTCACTATGAAGTTCCGAGTGTCTGTGGTGTGAAGCAAAGCGACAGCCAGGGAGCCCCTGAGTGGCCAAGTATTTGTTACAATCTGTTCTTTAGTTCCTTACTTTCCCTCCTCTGCTTCTCTTTGTATTTGTACATCTGACCTTTCTGAGCGTGGGGGGCCGCATGCGGGTGGATATTTACACAGGAGCCGTTCCATGGTCGAGTGATATTTAGGAGCCAACCAGCCGTTTTCTCTGGGCGTCCCAGGGCTTTGACTCAGCCCAATTACCCACACTGCCTTCCGGGTGCCTCTTTGGAGTTGAATTCCTTTAGCTGCGGCAGGGTCCTGACACCAGCATAGCTGTCCACAAGATGCCTGCTGATGGGTAAATAGGAGTGCGGTGCTGACATTTCGAAACACTAATAACCCTGGAATATCACTGGGGACTTTCTGGAGCTTGGTAAAAGCACAGCCCTTTCCTCTTATGCGGTGGGCTCTAAGTACAGCCGTCTTTTAGTTTTTATTAATTATAAGGAACATGGGTGCAAGCTGACATTAGGTAGTGCAGGCTGTAGTTAGGAAACAATGGGCTTATTTATACCACATGTCAGACAGTCAAATTGAAGTATGGAGTGTTCCTGATAGAAAGTGACACAGCCTCAGTAACACAGTAACCAATATTCTCCCCTTAACATCACAATGCCTTAGATTTACCAGGCCCTCCTTCCCTATAATGTAGCTCCTAGCACTCTGCTCCCCATCATCTGTCTCTCTCAATTCTCACCTCCCTTTAGGTCTTTATTTGAACTCTGGCAGGTGCTTTTCTCTCTTGAAGCCAGCAAAAGCCCTATTTTGGTAGGGGAACTTTCCTGGTGCTGGATTTATTGTGTCTGCTAAATTGTAGCTGCATGCCAGAGTGGCATCTAATGCTCCCACCAATACATCAGCCACTGGTTGGTCTGGCTGGCCTCTTCTGTTTACTCCAAGGATTCTCAAACATGTTACATCGTATGACCCCGTTGTCCTCTAATGCACCTCGGAACAGGAGCATCACAGCACATCGGCACAGCTGTTCAAGGGTTGTTCCTGGCATCAGAGAGTGCCTGGTTCCACGGAAGTGAGATGCCCACTTCCTCCGGAAGACTGGAGACTAGGAATGTGAGACAGCTAACAACCATCGTCCGCTGTAGTCAACTGCTGGCAGGCCCTCTTGTGGCCTGAGAACAATAGATGCCCTCAGTGGTATTTGTAGCAGCTCTGACACGTCCCTAAAGTATCTAGACATAATGTCTGCTTGATTCTTGAGACTCTGGTCCATTGGCACAGCTCTGTTAGGTGAGTCTCTCTTCCCCTTCCCTGTTCTTCAGCAGAATTAGTAGGAGATGTGCATAAGCTAGACTTCGCTGGAAGCACCGTCTGCCACTTGCAATATGAGAGGAGTGGTTTTCCTTGATGCTGCTGGAATTTAAACCTCAGACTCTGTACATGTTTCACCCATGGAGAAGACTGCTCAGTACTGTCAGACATTCAGAGCCTGGGATTTCCACTCCAGTTGCACTCCGTACATCTAGCTAGCCACAAAAGTCTTATGGCTATCTGCATACACACGTGATCCTCTGGTCTGGGCTCCGGGAGAATCTTTCACTAAGGTGGATGCAGATTGGCCTAGGGTGCTTGAGATGCTAAAAGCATCCCCATCTGTCTTGGTCATTGTGCCCAGTCAAGCAGAAACTGGTCATTTACCAGCCAGATGATCTATGTCCATTTACTAGTGGGGAGGAAGCACACTGACTGTGTCTGATATTTATAGTGCAGCAGCCTACCCTTTCCATCCCCACTTGTCTCTAGGGCATATTTTTAGGGGCCTTTTGGAGTGGATTCACATCTTCATGAGCAGGGATCATCCACTGGGATCAGGTGGGTGTACCCTCATGGGTAGGGATCCTTGCGATCCAATCTCTTCCCTTCCTTCAGGAGTGCTGTGTGCGGCAGCACTTGCTTTCACAGTCCCAGGGTTTCTGCTGGCTCGCAGTTTGCACTGATGTCATGGAGCAGCCCTGCCAGGGAAATCAAAAAGGCAGCCGCAAATGTAACTTAAAATAGCTCTCCATGCAAGGCAAAGGCGGTGGGGTGGGGGGGGCAGTGGCAGGCTTCTGCCTGACACATTGACAACTTTCCGCCCAGGGCTAAACTCTCCTCTTTGACTATTGTGTCTCCTTCCTCATTGAAACCCTACAAGGGAAGGGGGAGCCAGTGCCCGGTTGACCCTGCTAACCTTCTTGGCTGGAAGAGAGAAATAAGAGCAAACCAAAATCCTTCAGAAGAAATACCAGCATGGTCTTGATAGAAGCAGCAGCACCTCTGCTGATGGAGCTCAGTGTCGTCCAGAATGGAGAAGTCCACTAGCACAGGGAGTAGCTTAGCAGGCCTCTGTCTGTCTCTGACAAAGAAGGGGGCACCCTTCTGGCTGCTATGCATCATGAGGTTTAAGTCTCAGCTGAGATGACATGCAAGATAGCTGTGCATGCTGTGAATGTCGCCCCTAGATGGGGAACTCCACGGATGGGTTAAGCCTGTTTGAGCCACCCGGCTGTGAACTTGGAAGATGTAACGTGCCCATGTGGCAGAAGCTGGTTAGAGGTAGCATAGACCACCCTAGAGATGAGCTTTTCTTATTAGCACCTGGAACAAGTGGGTAGGGCCGGCTCCAGGCACCAGCGCAGCAAGCAAGTGCTTGGGGCGGCCAACAGAAAGGGGTGGCATGTCCGGCTCTTCGGCGGCAATTCAGCAGCGGGTCCCTCAGTCCCTCTCGGAGGGAAGGACCTGCTGCCAAATTGCTGCCAGAGAATGAAAAAGCTGATCACGGCTCCCCCTCCATCCCCCCCACCGGGCGTCAAAAACGCTGGAGCTGGCCCTGCAAGTGGGGCCTGGTGCGTCACTTCTATTACGCTTTTTACTGGGTGTAGACATGGAGAATGTGCTGGCAGCACTCATCTGCTCGGAGTGAGTGACTGGCTAGCATCCTACCCCTGGGTCCAGTGTTCAACAGCAGCCACGGAACTGGAAGCCAATTCATCTCACGCCTCCTGGCACATCTATGTCAGACTCTGTTGTGGCTCAGCGGTGGGCCACCACACCACTCGGCATCCTGGATGTCTTGTGCCGCACAGGGGGCTGCGGTTAATCGGAGACTGAAGAGTAGTGGCATTGTATGGTCTCCCGTGGGTTAGATTTGATGGTAGGTATTTCACTAGCATGGTGTGGCACCTCCCCACCATTTGTGGAGGAGTTTCCAGACTATGGGATCCCACCTGCGTTACTTCTCTAAGGACTCTGAACCCTAGGATCTCAAATCTAATCGAGTGCCTTTTGCAAATGGAAATGTCTGGGTGTGAGCACTAAGATAGTGTGTGTGGGGAGGTCTCTCCTTGAGCGTATGTGGAGTGAGGAGATGTCTACGGGATGGTAGCACATGATTGAAACCAGCAGCTGCCTTGCTGGGAAAGGATGGTTCTGTGTTTGTGTGTGGGGTACCATTCACTTGTCAGCTGTCAGCACGCCTTCTTGGGAACAGAGAGCTAGGTAAAGGGCCTTACACTTTCCTGGCTGAGATGCTATTTTCTCTTCACAATCAGATGGCTCCAGTAGTGATCTTCTCCATTTTTTTTTTTTTTACTTTTTTTTTTTTTTTGCCAAGTTGAAACCTGTGTCTTGTAGATGTCCTGCTCCTTGTCTTACACTCATAAATATTCAGCTTCTCTGCCACAGGAGCCTTTGGGTTGAGGCCCGTCACAGCAAGGATCTTGACTGTGCTATGCACAGAGCATTACATAGATTTTCCTGACCTGTCTCCCAGCGGGATTCAACCTCCAGTACTACATACTCCTGCCCTTAAAACCTTACATTTTATCCAGGGCAACTCTGACAGATCAAGTTTGAGGTTGTTTGCATTGCTGGCTAGTGGCTTAGTGAGGGCAGGCTCTGGGCAAGCTTCTCACTCACATACATCCTGATCCACTCTTTCAGCTCCGGGATCCATTCCCCTTCTCCCTGCTTAATCTTCACCTTCACCACACTCCACTATGCCAATCCCGAATGAACGCTAGCTCTGCCATTGCACTTCGCTCTTGTCCCCCAGCTACTCGAGGGCCGTCCCAGCTTTGCTAACAGCACCAGCCCTGCTACTCAATGCCTCTTTTTAGCAAAGCACTGATGCATGTGATTTCTTTTGGACATATGTACATGCTTAAAGTTAAGCATGTGCTAAAGTGTTTTGGGGCCTTAGTCTAGGGATTCCAGACAGATCTGTTAATGCCCCTCAATCCTGAGCTTATGCTATGGTGCGTGGTCAGCTTTCTGCTGTGGACAAAGGCACTGGAGTGAGACCATCCAACTCATTCACCCCGGTGTGACCCAGCCTGGGATTTGAATCTCAGGGGTTTGCTCCCCTGTAGTACCATCCCCTCAGCCTCCCCGTGGCCCTGTCCACATCTCCTTAGTGGCTGCTCTGCCTAGATGTTGGTTGAATCCACATATGGCAAGTCCCAAGTCCCCAAGAAGTAGTTGGAAAGAGCTCTCCATGGAGTGGGCATGCTGAGCTCTGCTTTGAGAAGGGTAGGGTAGGTATTACTGCCAACGCCTGCTGGCTACATCGGGGTAGCTGCAGTCTCTTGCCACTTTCTCATGCTTTAAGTAACCCCCATCCCTCCACTTGTTTTTCAGTGTAAGGCACTGCCTCATGCCCCTGGGCTGCAATTTATATGCAACTGATGCTGCATCTGCAGATAAATGCTCAGCACTGCATGATACTTGCCAGGGCAGTTTCTTCTTTCTGACCGGCCCTGGGGCTGAGCTGCGCCACACCCATGTGAGGTGTGTTCCCTCCAGCTTCCTGTCAGAGAGATTAATGGGGCTGCTTTCCTGACCGCTGGCTGCATAGGGCCTGTCCTGTAGGGAAATGCACAGTGCTGCTCGTGCTGCAGAGGCAAATGGTGCTAGCTAGTTACCGCAAACCAGCTTGTGTGAGTGAGTGATTCCTTGGGAGTTAAGGATTTCTGTGCAGGGCCAGGCTACTAGAACATTATGAAGCCGGCCCTGGAGTTTTAAATACCTGCCAACTGTATGGATCTTATGTGATACGTTCCCAATCACTATCTAAGATCAGTCTCTCAGGTTCCTAATTCAGGATTGTGGAAGAACAGCAGAGAGCTATCATTCTGGTGACATCGTTGCTAGGAGAACCGGTCAGGAATTTTTTGACTAAATGTTTTGATTTTGACACATCTTTCATCAGGGAGGTTTCTCAGGTCCAGGATATGGGGGTAGAAATCCCACACCCAAGACTGGCCCTATCGCTGAGTGGTTAGGGCATGGGGGAGACCCATGTTAAAGTCCCTGCTCCAAATCAGGCAGAGCAGGGACTTGAATCTGGGGCTCCCAGGTGAGTGCCCTAGCCAGGGGCCTAGCAGCTATTGAATGTGGGGCTGTCAGGGGACTGCCCTAGCCATGAGGCTAGCAGCTATTGAATGTGGGTCTCTCAGGGGAGTGCCCTAGCCACGGGGCTAGCAGCTATTGAATGTGGGGCTCCAAGTGAGTGCCCTAGCCATGGGGCTAGCAGCTATTGAATGTGGGGCTCCCAGGTGAGTGCCCTAGCCATGGGGCTAGCAGCTATTGAATGTGGGGCTCCCAGGTGAGTGCCCTAACCAGGGGCCTAGCAGCTATTGAATATGGGGCTCCAAGTGAGAGCCCTAGCCAGGGGGCTAGCAACTATTGAATGTGGGGCTCCCAGGTGAGTGCCCTAGCCATGGGGCTAGCAGCTATTGAATGTGGGGCTCCCAGGTGAGTGCCCTAGCCATGGGGCTAGCAGCAATTGAATGTGGGGCTCTCAGGGGAATGCCCTAGCCACGGGGCTAGCAGCTATTCAATTATCAGCTTCGCTTCGTGTATTTTTTGAGAAACCCCCTGGGAGGTCTGAGTTTTGTTCACTAGCTGCTGGATAACTTGTCTGGTTAACCTTCGCCCCCAGGCTGTGATGCCTACACACCCCACAACTGTAACAACTCTGCTGGATCTCCCCTGCTTTGCTGAGTGTGATCTCAATACTCAATGCTGGGATCCCTTAAACCTTCAAATATGTAGCAGCTGTCCATTCTCCAACCACAAAATCAACCCAATTTCCCACTAGCACATCTCCAGGTGATTCAATCCCCGGAGCAGTGATTGTGCTGTGTGGAGTCATCTCACTATCCTCCAAGTCCCTGGACTCCACCCCTGCCTCTGGATCCCTTCTGCAAGCTCTGGCACTGAGTAAAGCACCTCACATGTCTTTGTAGATGACATGCTCTGAAGTGTGATTGCCTGCTTAGCAAGTTACCTCCCTGTCAGCTGTCCCAGGCACACAGGCCTGGCTCTTCCACCCGGGTGTCGTGCGCCTCATGCTACTCTCGGGGCCAGGGTCTGCTCCCATGGACATCAGTGGGAGTCTTTTCATTGGTCTCAAGGGGAATTGGTGCGGGTCCCTAGAGAGCTTCCTGGCTGACCAACAGGAAAAGTGCAGAGGCCTCATTAATCTATAACAGGCCCTGGAGCTTTGCTGAAGTGTCTCTTTAGCATTTTAAATGGCTGACATTCATTCTCCCCCCACCCCCAGCACACAAAGGTGAGAGATTTATTCTGGCCGGTTTATCACAAGTAAATCTCCTCGGTTGACTCCATTTTCCATTTTAACAAGAAACAAGCACTTTATAATAACTGTAGAGATTAAAGTCTGACGGATTCTCAAACCATTAACCTGAAGGAAATGTAACAATAAATTAAACACATTAAGGAAGCTGTACTACAAGTTCCAAATTTGTTAGGTAAATTGTACAGTTATAACAAGCAACTTGACTTATCACAATCCATCACGGGGAGGAATGGCTCAAGCCGCCAGTCCATGATGCGGAGAGTTGTGGAACCAGGAACTGGGTAAATACAATTATTAGCCTGCATCACCATGGAAAGCAAAGAATCCAAACACCACTCGCTGTTTGCTCCATACTCTCGCCCCCTTTTTAGTTTTCTCTCTTCCTCCCTGTGTGAGAGAGAAACCCTTTATAGTGCAATGAAAAGGGAATTATATACATTGCTACTGGATGTGATCAGAAGGGCTCAGCTGTGTGTCATAGGCTCTCTGTTTGTTACTGCTAATGGCGAGTCTCCTCTAGCTTCAAATGGTTGGGTCTGTTTTGGGGGAGGGGGCAGGAGGATCTGGAGCTCTAAGCACATTACCCACAGAACAGCAGTGCAGGCTTTCCCCATGCTGCCCCCTCCCCCAGTGTATTTCCACACTGGCTGGCAGGGGTCCCCCCGCCCCCAGCAGGATGTGCGCTTGGGGGACAGGATTCAGTTTCTATGGCTCCTTTGAATCTAGTCCACGCTAAGACAAGGAGGCCAATCAGTGCCTGTGTGGTGGTGTTTTGCATGATGTAAACTCTAGGGGCTGGTCTTCACTGCCAAGCCAACTCGGATTACAACTCTGGTCCCATCCACTCACAACTCCCCTGACCTTGAGTACATTGGTGCTTTTAACTCTAGCTGCTGGCCCATCACAGGACATGGGGAGTGCTCGTGGAACCGCAAGTGAGAGCAGCACCTGGGTGCATGCAGCGTCTCAGATGTGATATCGCAGTGTGCCTGGCCTACTCTAACTCAAGCTGGGCGAACTCGAGAGGGGTAACTGGAGTGTCGCTAACTTGGAGTTAGCCTTCCCCAGAGGGATGGGAATTCTTCCACTGCTCTGTGTGAAGCACTGCTCTTCTGGCCCAGAGGAATACCCCAGATGAAGCAGATGCAGAGCTGGCTCAGGCTCCTGCTTTCTCCTCCATGCAATGGGGGTTCTGGGGGATTCCTGTGCTATTCTGCAGCTAGCACAAGGCCTACGGAGCCACGGCAAAGCTAGGGTAGCCCTCAGGACTGAATAGGCCCTCAGAAGCCTAGGACAGAGAGCCAGACAGCTGCATCCCTGCACTGGGGGAAGGTAATGAATCTGTTCCTAGTAGCCTAGAGATTGGATTGGGAATTCCCAAAGAGCCAACAGATGGGCAGTGACCCCTGGGCTGGTTCTACCCACCTGCTTCCCGTTAGGTGAAGGATCCTTCTCCCAATTCCTGGCAACTCTGAGCTGTCACCAGACCCCCCCGCGCCATACCGGCAGGGAACTTTTGGTTCCCGGGGGTGTGCTCGACCCCTGCTCCCCCCTCGCCCCCTCTCCCACTCCTTCCCCACTGCGTCCCCACCTCTTCCTTACCCGCTCCTTGCCCTCACACCCCGTGCCTCCTGCATGCCATGGAACAGCTGCCAGGAGAGAGGAGAGTGGGCAGGAGGTGCTGGGGGAAGGGAGAGATGCGGATCAGGGGGCCCAGCCCCAGAGCACCCCCAAGAGTCAGCGCCTATGCCCATGCTGAGTCACCCCGAGTGCCTTGGGATGAGAAGGCCCTGGTAAGTGCGCCATTGACTAATTAGCAAGCATGGCAGGGCTGTGGAGGTGTGGGCATGAAAGGGAAAAGGGATTTCGGTGCCGTGGTGAGACGCTCCCCAGCGTGCAGTTCCCTCTGCACATGGAACATAGCAGTGGGAGAGTCTGTATGCAGCGCGCCAGGCAGCCCTTGCTACTTGCTCCCTTTGAAGTGTCAATCAAATAATTTTACATTGATTTTTTTTTAAGCTCCTCTGCTGCTGCTGGACTTTTTTCTCCAAGAGGCCGTTTCTCTCTGGGAACGCCAGGCTTTTCTCTGACAAGCACTCACTCCAGCCTGAGCGAGGTGGGAATTTCGGGGCCGCTCAGTGTTAACTGCCTTACAAACAGGCTACTCTTTCAGGTCACTGCACGCAGGGAGCTCTCGTCTCCCCATGCAAGCCTGGTTCCGCCTGTTGGCGGCGGGTGTGCAGCGGATCACACTGGCCGCTGCGGTTGCTGTGCTGACTGCCTGGCTGGACTTGGATGGGTGGAGGCTCAGGTGCCAGTTTATGTCATCGGTGCTGGTCAGACATGCAGTGGGGATGAGGGGTAAGGGCTATTCCTGGAGAGCAAAAATAGTATATGACCCTGTAATGAAGACTGTCCCTGGATGCATATGCTCAAGGCAGCTGAATTAAGGTATCATAGGCAGCCTTAATTCTGGCATTTCCTAACTTCTGAGTACTTGACTTTGCAACCTTAATACTTTGAACACAGTTTCTTTATGTCCATAATTGCATGTTCAAAACTGCACTTTCTAATGTGCATTTGTATTGCTGCCCTCTACTGGATATAAGTAAACAGCTCTTTCCTGTGTGTCAAGGCCCAGCTAATGGAGATTCTTGAGCATGATGAGTGGTAAGTGCCTCTGCTTTTGAAGCAGGAACATCTGAGTTCTACTCTAGGAAACATAGTGACATCTGGGCCTTGGTAGCTGGCTTCAGATTTATAACTCTGTCTATTTTGTACAGACACACACACACAGACACACTCTCTCTCTCTCCCTTCGTACCAGACTAAAGGGGAAGTGAGCAAATATTGCAAACAGCTGGACCCAGTTTGTGAAGAACTTGGAGGAATTGTTTGCTTTAAAGGTCTTCTGTATGTCTCGGCGCTGTTGTTTCCTTCTACAGCCTAAAAATGCTGCTCTGAATGGCCCCAGAAATGCACCAAACTATTTGGATCACTGGATATTTGGTAAATATTGGATCCAATTGCACAAATATGTCTCTCATCTGGGGGCCAAGTTTGGGTAGAGGTTTGATGTAGTTAGGACGCTGTTAAAATTATCCTGTATGTCAAGCCACGTAGACTAGTGTTTTAGATGGTCAGGACTAGAAGGATTAGAAATAGGGAAAATACATTTCATTTCAATCCTCTTTCCCAGCTCTGCCATTGCCCCTCCACCCTGTCCTGACCGGCATTCCCCTCTGCTAATTCATATAGCTCTGCCAGTGCACCTCTGTACTGACCAGCACCACTTGCTGCCTCCACTCCAGCACCGATGCCCTGAACTGCAGCATCCCTTGTTCTGCTCTCAAGCTTCTCTTGAGCAGAGTTACAATTCTCAGTTTAAACTCAGACCCGCGAATATGAAAAGCCAGTGTCTTAACCGCCTGCACCATGGAGATTCCTATTTCAAGGTTACTTATATATACTCTCCATATCCAGGTGTCTTACTTAAAGTCTCCTCCCCTCAGTCTTCTGGCCACAAAGACCCAACCCGAGTGGTCTGCTGGGCTGGTTGGCTCTGGGGTAAGGTACCTGCAGAGCTTTCCTGGATGTAGCAAAGTGGGGACATTGGAGAACCCCCCAATGATGCAGAAAGAGTCACCGCAGAGTGAGGTTTGGAGAGGCTGTTGCTCCCAGTCTGTTTCCTTTTCCTTTTAATGCATTTGCTCTCTGATGTGTGTTGACACAGCAAATACACGTTTGTACAAACATCCCAGCCGAGGATTCCTCGGGTAGGAGATGGGAAATGTGCTGAGGAGATGTCGAGAGGCGACCTGCTGCCTGGCACGCTTTGCCTCTGCCAGCAACGCTGAAGTGTCCCATCAGGATCTGCTCACTTGGAATGTGTGGGGGTAGTGGACGCTGAGCCAGAGGAATTAGGATGCAAATCCCTGCTACATGGAGCTTTGGAAATCTGGGGCCAGCTGCAGAGGGGTGTAAGTTACACATCAGTAAATGTGTGCATGGGAACCTGAGTTACTGTAAGTTATGAGCTCATGTAAGCTACAGGAGCTAAATTACACAATGTGTAACTGACTGAGGGCTTAGCTTGTCTATCTGTCTGTTCACCCCCTCCCCCTCCATTTGACACTCCTCACCATGGAATCTGTATAAACCCCTCTCTGGATTTCCATGGTCATTTGGGTTGAATATACTTAAACCCTGCATGTAAAGATCCTCACCCTAGGTGGATCTCCAGAGGAAAAATTGACTTATTTTGCAAACGATGACACGTATGAATCCCACAAACCTCCATTCACACGAGAGCACGATAGGAGGTGAGCCACAAGAATGACGAACAAGCTGGAGCAATTGCCTTCTGAGGAGAGATGAAAAGAATGCGTGTCTTGTGTTGGGGTTGGCGACTCAGTGGACTGGAGACGAGTTAACTACAAGCATTCAGAAAGTGTGAACAACAAGGAACGAGGGGAATTGTGGAGGGTGGTCCATGGGCATAAAGCTAGAAGCAATGGGGTGGGGATGTTCAAAGGGAGACTGAAAATCAGAAAAAAATTGTCTAGTGGGGAGATATACTGAGGCCTCTGAAGGGAAAAGATGAGAGCTGAGCTAATTTAGAAGTGTACTAGACAGAGCACTGGAGATTGGCGGTGACAACTCTGCATGAGATACAGAAGGGCAATCCTTATAGGCCACACAGCATGTAACCTCCTGCTTTCTACTCTATATTGATTGGGGCAGCAGAAAGTCATGGCGTGAAGCGCTCACGCATGGTTAGAATCTGAGATCATTCAGGGCTCCTTCAGTGATGATTCACAGGCGTTAGTGCACCTGTTGTTCTTTCCAACAGCCCATCTCCCCAGGATTTCCATTCTGTCCAACTCCCATTAGCTTCTCTAGGGCTCCAGCACAGAAAGTGTCCATGCTATGGACAAGGAGCATGCTATGGGCAAGAAGCATGGGACAAATTAAAAACAGACCCCCATCTCTTCAAAACTCAAACAGCCACAAGATGAACTAGTAAGATGCCATGGACTCAAGTGGACAATAAGTGCCAATAAAATGCAGATGACACATCACTCTACCTGTTCTTCACCACGTACAACCACACCTGCCAAGCACCCAACTTGGCCAAGTTGGGTTGGACAGTTTCGGCTCATGGATGAAGAACAGCCGGCGGAAGCTGAACCCAAGCAAAACATAGGTGATGCTGGTGGGCAGTGGGAAGCACTTTGAAGAGTTTGCAGCTATGGTGCATTCTCTTTTGGTTGATGTTTCACACCCACAATCGGTCAGTTCAATCTGAAGTTTGACATTCCTAGATTCCTCACGGATGCTAAATTCTCACATAACGGCATCCATGAGTACTGCTTTATACCATCTCTGGTTGGCTAGAAGACTCCAGCCCATCCTGCTGGACAGTGACCTGGCCTCAGTTATTCACTTCTCCGTAACCTTCCAGTTGGACTTCCGCAATGCAATATATCTGGGTATGAAGCCATCAGCCCTTGGAAAACCCCAATGCTGCAATGCGTTTCCTCAGCATCACAGGCTACCACAAACACATCACCCTTGTTGTCCGCTCCCTGTACTGGCTTCCCATAGAATATTGAGTCCAGTTCAGGATTCAGTCCTTCTCTTCAAGATGTTCAATGGCTTGGGCCCAGGTATCTAAAAGAACCGAAGGCTCCAGGGTGAACATCATGGTCAACAACTTCACTCCTCTAACCCAGTGTAACTCTACCATCAGGGCAAAGCTTGTCTGTGCAGGAGACAGAACTTTCTCAGGGGTTAGTCCAAGACTGTGGAGCAAACTCCCTCAGGAACTAAGGACCATCACAAACCTCCCCACCTTCTGCTCCAACTGCCAGGCGCATTTCTCTGATTTGTCTTCTGTAATAGAAACACACAACAGTGCAGCTATTGTAACCATACCCAAAAGCCTACTAAGACAAACTGCTCCGCTGCACACACAATTCTCCCCCTGGAGTGGGGCTTAGGAAGAGTGACCCACATGTGACAGACAATAGTCACATCACTTATTGCAGGATGACTGGAAGGTTCTCAGATACTTCGATGCTGAGGGTGGGAGACTAGAACGGAACTGCACCCTGATCAGTCTCAGTCACCCACCCCCTTTGGAAAGGTTCAGTTCATCTTTCCCACCCATCCTTCAATTCCGTGCATCCCTGTCTGCCCTGCTTTTAGGTGGGGTAGAGGTGGAAGCACTTAGATAAGAAGGACCTGATGCTGATTTAACGCTGGTGTCAGCAGTGATGACTCTGAGGTCAACTGACATGAACTGCTGTAAGATGGGTGTAAGTACAGTGAAATCTGGAGTCCAAGGGAAGGGGCTGTTCTTCCAGTGTTCACAGCTCAACTGTCACCAGGCCGTGTGGGAAATTGTATGTGGGTGCCTGTTCCCTCAGGCCATTCCAGACTCCTCCAGTGAACACTTCCTACATTGATTACATTTTCAGACCATGATGCAGACATTCACTAACTGAGCCTCACAAGACTCTTGGGAGAGGTGTAGGGAGACATCACTATCTCCATTTTACAGAGGGGGAAACCAAGGCGGAGAATGGGAAATGACCTGCCCAAGGCATGGATGGTGCAGGATTGGGATTTGACTTTGCCGTGCACTCAGGTCACTAAACCATGCGAGAGGAATAGGCAATCATTTATTGTGTCTCTAGTCATGGCTTTTTACAAACACCAAGAGAGGCCTGGTGTCCAAAGTTCTTCTGTTGCTCGTCATTGTACATCCTGCCTCGGCAATAATGGAACCACTTCAAAGGCAGGTGTGGTGCCTCAGCCGCCCTGGAGCTCATTAGATTAAGGTGCTGGGGCTCATTAAGGAGAAGCATAGCTAGGAGCTGTATTGATCATCTTGTACAATGCATGAGCATTCACACAGCTTTCAGTAAACTCCCAAAGTCCTGTTCCAGGTTGCCACAGGCTCAGTGTAAAACCTGGGGAGGATTCTCTGGGAGCAGGTGGTTCTTTGGTCAGGGACAGAAAGTGGGCATAGCCCAAGAACTTCACAGCAAGCATGCCTTGCAGCATAACAGTAAATTTCAGTGTGTTAATAGTCCCACAGTGGATTGCTTTCATATTTATACTGCCACCCTGTGGCTGCTATAAGTAACTGCACCGTCTTGTGCAGGTAACATTCTTAGCAAAGCTATTTGGCAAATTGGGGTAAAAAATTTGTTTCCATAAAACTATGCCTTTTGTAAGGCAAAACGGTCCCCAAAACATCTTCCATTTTGGGATTTTAATGCTACTGAATGAATAAATATGGCAGCAGGGTGGATGGCAGTCTGTTAGCTGCCATCACTTGTTGGCACCATCTGGCAATGGGCCAATCAGAGAGGTGCAGCTCCCAACCTGGGAAAATGTTATATATTAAAAGAAGGTCTCACTAAAACTCTCATGATCCTAATCCACCCCCCTCTTGTATTTCATTTCCCATCCGTGCCAAGATACATGCGCACAGACTAATATTTCCTGCTCTGTATTTCCTTTTCCCCGGCTGCCAAGAGATCTGTGTGCAAACACAAGTTTCTCCTTTTTCTAATCATCTGTCTCTTCCTCTTCCAAGGGAGTAAAACAAAACTGAGACAAAAAAAGAGCCATGTTAATTTCGACTCCATTCAGAAACACAAGGGGGTGGGAGGGAATCGGCCAAGGACAAAATTGGCAGAGAAATAAGTTTTCGTTTTAGGCTTTGAGGATGAGAGCAAAAGCAGCCAATTGCCCTAAAGGGAGGAACGTGTCCCTTTAAACTGCAAAGCCAAGACTTCAAAGATAGTTTGGAGTCCAGAAAATAAAGGCTTAGTTGTGCCTTCCGCTGTCACTCCTGGACAGAAATATTAGTCCAGGGGGAATTATTGCAGCATTGATGAGAGGAGCCAATCTGTTTCAGCTAATGAGGTAGCTTGCTGCACAGCAGATCTCTGGGCCCAGAAGGGTGCAGAGACGCCTTATTGCAAGACAAGGCGGGATGAAGTTGCTGCAAAGAGATGCTTCTGCCCTGGAGCAGATGGTTGGGATCTGGTCCCCCCTGCCTTGATTGTCACTGATGCCAGGCTAAGTCAGCCTGGGAGAACATTATGAGAATTAGGGATGGTGAAAAATTCCCCACATCTTGCCACCAAGGCTGGATTGCTCCCCAGGGACCATTATCCTCCAGTCCTCCATCTAGTTCCTCTTTAAATATCCCTGGGAGAGCTGCAGGGCTCAGCCACTGATAAGGATCTTGATGCTCTCAATGTCCCAGGAGATTTTGATCTAGGGTTTTGCTTCACATGCACCTCTGGTCTCAAAGGATGGGGGTTCTGTCAGTTCCCGGATGTGACTATGAAGCTGATGGTTATCCTCACCATTGGGCCTGAATTTTCCTCACTCTTTCGGACAGCTAGATTCTGTTTTCATTGACACTGGTGTCAATGTGGAGTAAGCTGGCCTTGTGTATCTGAGCTCAAGATCCGATCCCTCATCTTCTCTGGGCCCCTTGCACATTCCCCCAATACAGAGCTTCACAAGGCTTGCCCAAAGGAGTGCCAGGCCGACACAGTGCTGACAGCCTTAGTGCTTGCCTGCATTTAATAAGGGACTATACATTTCATTCAGGACCCCAGAAAGACACCATTTGGAGGTTGTGGGGGGGAAGGGAAGTGGGCTGCAGCTGGTCACCTGTTGCAACTGCGCCATCTGCTGTACAGAGAAGCATCGGCTAATAATAATGCCCAGGCCTGCTGTCCATTTCCAAGGATCACTCAAAATACAAGTGGCCAAATATAATAGACTGCAGAACGCAGACTCCCGATATTCCGTTCTTGTCAGGTTCCTGTGCTGTGCCCATCACCACGGTATCTGAGTACCTATGGTCACCTTTTTACCCTTCCCCTCATACTACCCTTCTCCACCCAGCAAGGAAACCTGGGCTAAGCTTGGTGAGAACTGGTTATTAAACTAAAAGGGTGCCTTTCCCTTCCCTTTTGCTAGGGAGACCCGGAGACGGGAAGTGTAAGCTCAGGTCAATTGCATATATATCTTCCCTAGCGCTGTATGAAATATCCTCTGGGGTAATTTAAAGATCTCATACGTGAGGTTACTGCCTTTGGTTTCCATTTCTTCAAGTTGACCCAATTTTGCAAGAACAAAGTCAACTCCCCAGAAATGTCGAGAGTTTTCACTGCAAGGGAGGGGGTCAACTTTTGAGTGAAATTGGGCAAATGTGAACTCCAGGAATGGGCCCGTTTTCAAGCAAAATCCTCAGCATTTTAGAGGTTTCGAACAGCTGTTTGGATGAAGATCAGTTTGTGCCTTGAAGTGTGCTGGATTTTGCACATTTATGTTTGGAAACGGAAATGTCACCCAAAAGAGCAAACCTTTGGGGATGGGGAAAGAACTCAAATATTGGGTGGTAAGATTTAGTGAGAAGATATTTGTTCTTTGTGTGGAGGTTTTAGGACCTGACTGTCCTCTTGCAATGGTGTCAATCTGGAATAACTCCACTGCAGTCAGCGCGGCTACTTTGGTGCAAATCTGAAGTAACTCCACTGAGGCCAGTTCTGTTATTCTCATGTAAACTGGGTGTAACTCTGTGGAAGCCACGTCATATGATGGTGTCAGGAGTAACTCCGCTGAAGCTAGTGCTGTTAGCAGTGGCAGCTGGTGGCTTTTTGGACAGATGAGGCACATATCACAGTCTCACAAATTCCAATATACGTCCTCCTTCTTGCAGTCCTGGCCAGGAATCTCTGCTCTGCCCTGCCAGGGTCTTTGCCTCCTCAATGCATCTTGCCTTTACAGGGGTCAGGTGTCAATGGACCGTGGCCCTGTAGGGAGCTCTCTGCAGCTCCACTGTCATGGCCCCACTCCCTCTCTCAACCACCAGCCAGGATTGTGGGAGCCATCCTTGAGCAGGAACTATTCAGCAGAAAAGTGGCCTCCCTTGCGGCTGGGGACTTTTCCTCCTCCTTGCAGTCTTGGCTGGGGATTTCTGCTCCACCATCTAGGATGATTGCAGCCTCCCACACACCTTGCGCCTGGTGTCTTGGGTCTCTCAGCTGTGCAGGAAGCCCAGTGCAGTGTCAGTGTTGGGAGGCAGGTCCCTCGCAGCCCCGCTGTGAGAACCATCCTTAACCGCTCCAGGTCTGCCCCAGCCTCACCATGCCCCGGTTGCCACAGCAACTCCCTCATAAAGTGACTCCTGAGGGTAGTAAGTTGATGTGGTAACAAGGCAGCTTCCTGAGGCACTATTACCTACCCTGCCATTTGTGCCTCACCCGCAGCACTACATTTCCGGCATCGCGTTCCACTATGGAGAATGTGCGAGTAACAGGACAGATTTAAATCAGATCACAGGCACGTTTTGTGGAGTCACATTACTTATTTAATGTAGACATGATTAACGGGCCTTAAAAATCTGTACATGTACCCAAAGGGTAGTTGGGGGAATTCGCTTCTGAATTCTTTGATTAGGCTGGGCCTCACTTACTCAGGCTGATGAGCTGCCACTGGCCATTGGCCCCATGTGAGAGAAGAATCCGACCCCTCACATCCCCTGTCTCCCAGTTACTCTGTCCTCCATTGGATCAAAGCATGAATAGGCTTTGCCGGAGCCCCTGGGAAAGGTGGGACGGCGGAGGAAGGAGCCTGAGGAGGTTTGCAGACTGCATTAGCTAGTGGCGCCTGAACTGGTATCGGAGGCTGGAGGAGTGGAGGATCCAATAAGCCACTGGCAGCTGACAGGAGAGCTGGTTAAAGGTGAAGGAACTCTTGGATGGTGTTGGACTTCCCCACCTCCCGTCAGAGTCGGGGCTCAGCCAGGAGACTGTCCCCTCCCACTCTGGAAGGGAGGTGTCACCTTTTGCCGTGACAGCAGGGCCCGTTGGGGACACCAAGGGGAGCAGCCCAGCCAGGGAGAGCCGTGTGAACCGAAAGACTCGATACGAAAATCCACGGGGATTAAAGTGGCTGCAATTACGTGTCTCAACATTCTCCCTCCCAGGCAGCACTTGATAGGTATATCTGATCCCTCGGCCTTTTGTGTAGTGACTGGCACTTGTTGTATTGATGTTGAACTACTGACCTTGCCTTGTCTCGCTCTGTGACCTTATGTCAAAACCACTTCGGATAGGGTTTCATTGACTGGGTTACCTCAGGTTCCCAAAGGAAAGCGATCGCTCTTCTCCTGTGAATGACATGTTTTTTCTCTCTCCCACCCTCCCCTGAGGCCCCGGGCTGGAAAAGGTGAGGGATGCAGGAGGCAGCCCAGAGAAGTGGCTGCCTCTCCTGCTCCACAGTTAATGCTGAGCATGTCACATGCTCTGTCTGTCCTTAAATGCTTTAGATCAGTGGTTTTCAAACTGGGGTACACATACCTCTAGGGGTATGCGAGCTCTCATCAGGGGGTACGTGAGAAAAATCCTGTAATGGTGGAGAATGCATTTTATTTAGTAAGACTTCTCAATCTAATCATCGGTATATTCTGACTCTATCTCAGATAGGGGTACACGATAGTCGACATTATTTGGAAAGAGGTATGCAGCCTAAAAAGTTTGAAAACCATCGCTTTAGATCAGTGGTTCTCAAGCAGGGGTACGCATTCCCCTGGGAGTACACAGAGGTCTTCCAGGGGGTACATCAACTCATCTAGATATTTGCCTGGTTTTACAACAGGCTACATAAAAAATGCTAGCGAAGTCAGTGCAAACCAAAATTTCATACAGACAATGACTTGTTTGTACTGCTCTGTATACTATACACTGAAATGTAAGTACAGTATTTATATTCCAATTGATTAATAATGTTATGGTAAAGATGAGAAAGTTGGCAATTTGTCAGTAATAGTGTGCTGGGACATTTTTGTATTTTTATGTCTGATTTTGTAAGCAAGTAGTTTTAAAGTGAGGTAAAACTTGGGGGTATGCAAGACAAACCAGACTCCTGAAGGGGTTACAGTTGTCTGGGAAGGTTGAGAACTACTGCTTTCATCATGGGGAAAGGTGCTGGTTGGACATCCCTGGGGACCTGGGGCCCAGAGAGCAGGACTGTGGCAAAGCAAGCTTCCCCAGACTAGCGTGCCAATGCACCATGCTCCCTGATTGGGAAGGAGCGCCTCCCTGGGTCATGGCAGGGTACTGCCAATAGGGCTTCCAGCTGCGTTTGTGGTTTCTGTGCCATAGACACCAGACCAATTAAGAAGCAGGCTGAGAACCGGATCCTGCTCATGACACACAGCTATAAGGCTGTAACTATTTTTGGTCACCCTCAAGGTGGAGGCAGATTTGAACCAGCCAAAGGGAGTTAAAAGCCAAGCACTAACCCCCTGAACCATTCAGACCCTTGGAACGCTTGATGGTCACTGTGGGAGGTGCTGCAAAGCTCCAGAGGCTGCTGCCCATGTGCCTCGATTCTGCCCTCTCGTGCTCTTTGTTCTTGACTGCAAACTGGTGCCCCCTAGGGGTGAGTTTCCCTTGCATGCAGAGGCAACGTTGCAAGGCTAACTCCAGAAACAATTTGACTTTGTATAGGTATTTAGAAGTGCACAAAGGGATGGGGGAAATAGCTTGGATGTTCTGGCTCCTGGAGTTTCACCCCAGTTACCAGGCCAGATTCTTCGGTCTGATCAGCTGCGTGGCCCGCTCTTGCTCGTATCGAATGCTGGAGTGTGCTGCATTGAGGTGGCTTGCAGCCTGATGGAGGGC
Source organism: Gopherus evgoodei (assembly GCF_007399415.2). Taxonomy (NCBI): domain Eukaryota; kingdom Metazoa; phylum Chordata; order Testudines; family Testudinidae; genus Gopherus; species Gopherus evgoodei. The sequence continues at coordinate 359,778,589 of NC_044322.1, read as the reverse complement.
TTGTGAGGGGCCCACCGGAGATGGTGAAATGCAGTGCTTGGACTGAGTTACTTGGCTGAGAGGAGATGATTCTTCTTATATCTCCTCTGTGCTGTGTGATGGCTATGCACCACGCAGATCCCAACACAGCTTGCCTAGAGACAGCCCCTAGAGGACTCGAGAGAACACAGCCTTTCCTTAGACAGGCCCGCTGCTTCCATGGAATAACACGCCTGCACTACTTCAGTATTAAACCAGCAAAGTGGTCTGGAAACATATTGGAATTCCCAACCCCCCCTCCAGCTCCATCTTTGATGGGGTCAACCCAGCCTCACTGATGACTCAATTACTGGCTCAGTCAAGCATCTGATTCACTGATCAGCTTCCCAGCCCTGGCCCTATCTAAAGCTGTCCCTGGTCTGTTAGCCATTCTCCTTTCCCAGGAGTCTCCCTGCCTTCATCCTGGTGCAATGGATTGTCACCACTCTCCACTTTAATTCCTCTCACTCTCTTACTTCTCCCTTAATGGTGTCGTGCACCTTGCCCTTCATGCTGGATGTATCTTTCAGGACCTTTCACAGAAAACCTCTTAATCCTTTAAGTGCATACATGGGCCTGCTCCCTCTACAGGGCAAGGGCCTTCACTCCCATAAACTCTAATAGGTCTTCTGCATGAAGTTGGGATCATGTCTGTTTATGAGACGCTTGCCCCGAACCCTGTAGCCAGAAGCTTTTGTTGCATTATTACAAAGTGTTTTTTTACACATATGAGAATCTTTCACTTACTCTAGTGGTTGATTAATTTAATCTTTCGTTTAATTGGATCAAAACCTCTCGAGTCAAATCCTTTATTTTAACAAATAATGCACATTCCAGCCTTTGTTTTGATTAATTTTGATCACAGTTAGACTGATGTTACTGGATAATTCAATCACTGGCTCAGAATATGCAATTAACAAGAAGGGACCAAAATTCTGAAGAATCTAGCAGAAACCTCTGTGTTAAGATGGCAAGAAATTACTGCACACTATGCTGATACTATTACTGGCCATAATTATTTGATCTATATAGTTCCTTTTATCTGAGGATCCCAAATACACGTGGATTAGACCTCTCAACAGCCCTGTATGGTAGGTGACCAATTAACTGATGTGTGAGTTTATGGGTGTATCCCATTAATTTCCATTGCATGGTATCAAAACTGTTTGTTATTATGTCATAGGCTCTATCATGCTGACAGCTAATAGAGCTTCTACTTTAGCTCAAGGGGCAGGGACCTGTGGTTTTGGATCAAGAGAGTCTGAGTTCTAGCCCCATTGTCTCCATGAAGTTTCAAGTGTCCCTAGTGTGCAGTAAAGTGGAATCAATGCAGTCCATAGGTGGTACTGCCCAGATTTGTGAGAGTATTCTTCTTCTTCACATTTTCTAAATGGGGAAACTGAGGCACCATGAGTAAGTCAGCAGCAGGACCAAGATTAGAACCTGTCTCCTCCCAGTACCTTACTCCAACCAGGAGGCAACCCTTGATGGTGAAGCACTGACTTGATTGGAAACAGGGGCTGTGTATGTACAGGGGGAAGGGGGATCCAGTACAGAGAATTCAAAATAGCAATTGCACCAAATAGATTTGTTTAGTCTAAGAACATGGAGTGAGTGTGGCCGCCCTTGGAGTCGCTTTAAGGGCTGGGCATTGCTCTTGCCTCTCTGCTGGTGGCTGTGAACTGTCAGCAGTGCTGGTTCAGGGCCAGGCAGGGGAAGGAACTGATATGTATGTTAACACCCCTTTGGCTCCCTCTGCAAGCAAGGGAGATCAGAGTGAGAGCTGCTTCCTGCTCGAGAGGGAGATTAGCCCAGGCCAGGAGCTGCACATTTGCATGGGTGGGCACCTCAAACAAGAGCCCGTCAAAAAAATGTTGAAGAAACTCTCTCAGGTTCAAAATGAAATCTCTCAGGCACCGGTGTTTCTGTCCTGTGAAGGGCTGTCAAGGGCTTTGGGATCCTTGGATGAGAAGGGCTTTTGTAATGCACAGAGTGCCACGTAGGGCCCCTGTGACGCAGCCTAGCACTGGCGTGGGATACCAGGACAATGGGTGCTCTGTACACCAGAGACGGGAGGTGTCAATGGAAGGAACTGCAAAGGAGGGGTGGGTGAGATCTTTTCTGAGCGGGTAGCAGAGCTGCAGATGCTGCTACGTGGTCACTTAATTCCTCCCCTTGGCAGAGTGACTGGAGAGAGGGGGCAATTTACAGCTCTGTTTCCCCCCCACCCCAAAATAACACTTATACTCACTCTCCAGCACCACAGCACCCCGTTCTCAGTAGGAGCCCCAACCTGTCCAGCTGGGCTTGGCTGGCAAAAGGGTGAAGTGAGGGATCGGCCAATGGAAGGGATTGATCAACTGGAGAGGAAGTCTCCCAGTGGGCTGGCTGATGGGAGAGGTGGCCCTCGCTGGGGATTGGCTGACGATCGATGGAGCTGGCTTTTGGCAGGGGGAGAAAGGAGAGACACCTGGGGGAGATCAGTGGATGAGAGCTGAAGGGAGGGGAACAGACCTGCTTTACCATTCCAGCTCTGGATCAACTTCCTGGGTGGCTCACATAAAAGGGAGAAAGGGCAAATGTGGAGCTTTGTCCCCAGACAGCACTTCCCTTTTATCTGTGGCAATATTGGAAGATAAGCTCTTTTTTTTTTTTTGGGCTGTAGATAAACATAGATGATGAAGGTTATAAAGGCTTCCAGGGATGGTTTTTATGTGATATTAACTTCTTCATAGGTCACCTTAGTGTTGAGGAGCCCAGGAGCGAAGAGACTCTGAAATTGAATTACACTAACCTTTGCAGAGCACAGCGCTGGCAATGGGGCTGGTGACTGGGCCCTAGAGAGATAGGGCATCTCATTGCATTGACCCTCCTAGCCTCAGCCACAGGGGAGATGGCCGGCTGAGGTGTAAGGACTGTGTGATTACTTAGGAGCACCTGTTTTTGAGTCCCCCCTTTCTTAGTTCATTAAAGGTGTGTGAGGGGGGAAATTCAGGCTGCTTTTCCCCATACAGGCTCCAGTTCCCAAGCCACTGCTCTGTATCCCTTAAGCGTAAGTTCCCAGAGCACACAGGAGAGCCAAGCACGCTGTCCCATGTCCCTCCGATGCATCGTGACCTGCACCCCGAGGGGTCATCGGGCATTGATGGTGGTGTTTTACACCCTGCGTGAATGGCTTCAGGCTGACGGCGAATCAGCCCCCCCGTGCCTGCCACAGGAGTTCTGAAAGGAGCCAAAGTCTGCCTGGAAAACATCCTATTTTGAAACACAGTTTAAGATCCCAAATGCTTAGTGCAACAGACGGCTTAACCTAGAGCTGTCGCTTTGTAAAGAGTACCGAGTGTGTGCTTTTTACCTCCAGGACCTGAATCTGTGGGGCAGTGTTTTCTTCTACAATACTTAATGTTGCCTGCCACCTGCTGCTGCTGCCTGTGTGTGTGTGTGTGTGTGTGTGTGTGTGCAAACTCCAATCCAAGTGTGTGTTCACTTAGCTTAGTTTGGGTGCACACAGCAGGAGTATGTTTCCTTCCTGCACCTCATTGTATGTGTGATGTTCCTTTGCTCTAGTGTGGGGGTGTATGTGCATGTGCTTGGGTCACACTGATTGTGTGGATATGTCTGTGTGCATCCCACTAGTTCCTGTGCCCCCGTGTCAGTGTGTGTTTGGCGGCTGTGCCTAGTATAATTGTGCATATCTGGCTGTACCCCAACGGATGTATGTATGTCTTTGTCAGGGCCTCAGTGTGTGTGTGGGGGGGTGCATCTGGGCTTGTGTGTGTGTGTGGGGTGGCACCTGCACCCCAGTATGTGCAGTACATGTGTGCAATATCTGCGATTGCCAGAGGTCAGCTGACTTCCTTTCAATGCAGAATGGTGGGCAGCTCAGAGCCCATGCAGTTTGATTTCTGTTGATTTCTGGATCAGTCAAAGGGCCCTTTGTGATGCTGCTCGGCGCACCCTTGCGGGGCTTCCCGGCTCTTGGGGTCACTGCATTCCAGGCCTGGTGGGATGGATGATCTCATCTCCAGGAGGAATCTCTGGCTTCTAGCTCCATGAACAAGAGTTTATAAAGAAGGAGCTAGGTTGTGACCCCGAAGGCCCCAGTCCTGTCTGGGAGGTGGCCCATGGAGCAGGACAGCAGATAGCCCTCCCCACAGCAAGTACACGAAGCCAAAGCACCTCAGCAAGCTTGCTTGTCATGTTCTGATTGGCCAGCAGTAGCTTGGGACCATCCCTCCCCACTACCCTAGCCGCGATTTTTGTCTGTTTCCTGTTTTTTGGTGCTTGCAATGACACCAGCTCAGGGAATGAATTTTGTGTGAATTTTCCAGCTACAAACAAATTTTGGGTGGGCCTTCTTGTGCTTTGACTTCTGATTGTTGAGCTCTTGGTGTTGGTAATCTTGGTCCATCACCCTCTAGACACACCTACTGTGTACAGATGTGGTCTCCTCATCTCAAAAAAGATATACTGGCTTAGAAAAAGTTCAGAAAAGGGCAACAAAAATTATTAAGGGTTTGGAACAGGTCCCATTGAGGAGAGATTAAAGAGGCTTGGACTTTTCAGCTTGGAAAAGAGGAGACTAAGGGGGGACATGATAGAGGTATAAAATCATGAGTGATGTGGAGAAGTGAATAAGGAAAAGTTATTCAATTGTTCCCATAATATAAAGAACTAGGGGCCACCAAATGAAATTAATAAGCAGCAGGTTTAAAACAAATAAAAGGAAACTCTTCTTCACGCAGCTCACAGTCAACCTGTGGAACTCCTTGCCTGAGGAGGTTGTGAAGGCTGGGACTATAACAGGCTTTAAAAGAGAACTGGATAAATTCATGGTGGTGAAATCCATAAATGGCTATTAGCCAGGATGGGTAAAGAATGGTGCCCCTAGCCTCTGTTTGTCAGAGGGTGGAGATGGATGGCAAGAGAGAGATCACTTGATCATTACCTGTTAGGTTCATTCCCTCTGGGGCATCTGGCATTGGCCACTGTTGGTAGACAGGATACCGGCCTGGATGGACCTATGATCTGACCCAGTGTGGCCGTTGTTATGTCTTTATGTACCTCTGCAGCTGGCCAGTCTTCTTTCCCTCTGCTGCTCTGTCTTGTATTAAAAACTCCTTCCCTGCCCCAGCAGAATGTCACTGTAACAACTCACGCGTCTGTCTGTCCCTAAGTGCTCTGCAGCAACAGGCAGCCATTTTTTCTGTCGAGCGGCTGTGCAGACTTTTACACAGGAGACGGTACACACACACACACGCACGCTCACGCTGCACTGTCTCGCGCAGGCTTCACTTTTGGGCTTTCAGTTGTGCTGTTCCCTTAATCCGAACTAAAAATCATTCTGACTGAAAACATCTGTTTGCTCGCTCTGTACAGAGAACCAGAGCGGGAGTCAACAGTCTGATGAATGGCTTAAACAAGCTGTCCCCTCCCACGAATGTTGTGGCATACTAAGGACATTTTGCCAGCTTGAGTCAGACCAAAAGACCTGGAAAGAAAATCAGGTCTGGAGCAGCCATTAATACAGCAGGGAACCTGCTAGTTGCATATGAACTGCTGCCCTCTATTGGATGGAAATCAGAAGGGCCCAACTGTGTGTCATAGGCTACTAGGGATTCTTTCGCTCAAGTGACAAGACCCTGTGCCTTTTGGAGAGGAGAGGCTGAGTTTGGAGTTGCCTGAAGCGTGCAGCATCCTGACAGCGGGGAAGTTCCTAAGTGCTAACAGAGGCTGCATAATACTAAAATTAAACTCCTTGACACTGTCAGTGCAATACTCCTTTGGGATGTTTTCATTGCACAAGGGGACAACTCTTTTCTAACCACCAGGCTCTGCCAGTGGATCATGCAGTTACCAGTGGGGATTGAACTTGGCACCTCTTAAGCCTGAGTCCTTATTGCATGAGCTAAGGAACAAATCTCTTAGCTTGGAGGCAGCCGTGAACTTATAAAACCTCTTATGTGGATCTGCCACTAGAGAGGGACAAAAACACACTTGTCCGTGTGTAGACCAGGAATGGGCAGTCTTTAGAGGGGTTAGATGTTGGACTTCAGTTTGGGCCAAACTCATATGGCACATCCTCATCCAGCAGGCCAGCTCCTGCCTCCTGCATCCCAGAACCTCTTTCGACATGGTCAGGGTAATGGAGACCATGTTATTAGCTCAATGCCATCCCGTAATGTTTGTTGTCACCTCTTTGTATTTCAGAATGGATTCGTTCCTCCTCAGAGTCTGTATTGCTTTTCTTCCTAGTGGAACTATTTTGTCTGGCACAGTGACACATGGAAAAGATAAGGCACGTAGATGCTGTCCTGGTGCTGAAATGTCATGTTTCATACAGAAGTAGCATAGTGCTAGATAGACACAGAGGGCTGGAGAGGCACCTAGCAGTCCAGTCTGCATAAGGGGCCGAGTGTAGTTGGCATTGCTCCTGATTCCTCCTCTCGCTCTGGCAGGGAAGTCAGATGCTCTGGCCCCTTTCCTGGAACAGCCTGATTCCCGCATGGTGCCAGATCAGCTACATTGGCTAGCACTGCGGGGCAGAGCCAGAGTCTGGATCTAGATCTAGAGCCCATGATATTTGAAAGGTCTCTACATTTGGCAAAATGTGGGCTGGACCTGCCATTCGCTTTGAGATTGCTGCTAACTTTTCAGGGTGGCCACACAGGCTTGATCCTTGCGTTCTCCCTGTTACACCTCCATAGACAAAGGGCAAAATGGGACCTTCAGCCAAAAGTTGTTTTCCTAGTAAGGGGGGAAAACCAAAGAAAGAACAAAAGCCTCCAGGGAGAACATGTGCGTGTATGTGACTCCTCTGCAACGTGTCCAGAATCTGAATGCAATTGGCTGCTGTCTCTGCACACAGGAAGGAGCAAAGAAATGCAAAGGTGTAGTATACAGGAAACCACAGGAAATGCACTTCAGGGCTATGTACTTCTCACTCCCTTTGTAAAATAACAGTGGCACAGTCCACTTCTCAGGATAGGGCTTGAAGACCACTGGGCCTCCGCCTCACAGCTTAGGTTATATACTAGTAGCCAGCTAATGACACCCTGGCATGGCTTATTGCTGAACATTGATTGCTTGGCAGGCCTTACCTTGAAAAATGAGCCCTGCCGAGCTTGCTTGTGTTGTTACAAACTAATGATTTGCATTGATTAGCATGTGGCTTGTGAGTGTCTAATTTATCAATCAGTCGCGCCATGGGAGTGTGTGTACACCACGCTTTCAAAAATTATGTCATCTGTCAACTGGCTGGTGAATGTTAATCTCATGCACACCTGACATGAAGTCTCACTCAGATAGGGAGACAGGAAGAAAGATGTCCTGCTCATCTCTGTCTGGCAGGCAGCATGGTCCAGTGGCTAGCATAGTGGCCTGGGAGATATGAAACCTGGGTTCTCTTCCCAGTGCTAATAGCTCCTTGGTGTCATTGCTATCTGTGTTGCAGTAGAAGTCCCAGTCATGAACCAGGACTCCCTTGTGCTAGGGGCTGTACAAACACAGAACAGAAGGATGGTTCTTGCCCCAAAGTCTTATCTTTGTCTAATTTAGATCTACTCTTTGGGACAGAGAGTGTTTTTCTGTATCTTATGTCTGTCTATCTATTGATGCAAAGTTCTGTCTCTCTGCAGAGAGCCTTTCTAATGGATGTTACGCACTAGACCTTTTCTCATGCAACACTGCCCCATGAAACACAAGCATGAGGCTGCCACGTGGAGCCCTCCAGGACACAGAAAATACAAATGGATGGTTTGTAGTTCCTGGTTCCACCTGGTTCTCCTAAGTAGGGAGAAGCTGTCAGCTCCTGTGGCACGTGTGTCACCAGCAAGTCACAGCTCAGACCCAGCCTTCAGCAGCTCTCGCTTGACCTAATTTTTCAGCCCAGCTGGCTGATTTACCCAAGAGGTCAGTGGTGACTCTGTGCAAGGATTAGACTCCCCAGTCCTGCCAGTTGTGGAGCTCTCTGTGCATGCTATTGGAGCCCTGCTGATTGCATGTGGTGGGATTAAAGTGGAATGCATGTTGGTTAGACGGATTAGCCGGAGGTGTTTTAGGGAATCCTTTTCCTTGAAAATCGATGTTTTGCTGCACGGAAAATGCTCCAGGAGGAGTTGACCACCCCTGACTCTGGTAACACTGCTGTGAATTATTTGTTAAAATTATTTGATCACATTGACCGTAAAGTTTAGTCCTTGCAGGCAAAATGCTTAAGCCCGGAGCCTCGCCTCCATAGCAGGCCAACATCAGGATCCCTCTGGGCGGGTGGGTCCGTCTCTCTCAAGGATGTGTGGTAGAGTTGGTTTTTGGGTGTGCGGGCACTGTGGAGTCTGTAGGATGCGTGTTTGTGTTTGCAGATGCATTTGCAGGTTGTATGTGGCTGTGCAAGCCTTTGCAGAGGTGTGGGCATTTGTGAGTGGGGGAGAAAGTTTTGGGGTCAGTTCCAGCTGGAGTGAAGGGTCAGGATCAATCCCAGTCTCAGGTGAGGACTTAGGCTGCCAGCAAGTTTGAAGCGAAGCTTTGGGGTCAGTTTGGCCATGGTTTGGGGTTGGTTTTGACTCTGCCTGGACAGGTTTGCCTCACTGCTGGTGTGAGTGGCAACTATCACTGAAACAGAAGTGTCTGGAGTGGCTTTAAAACCCCTGGGTGTGGAAAGGAAAGAATGCCCAGCTTGCCATGCAACTGTTCTGACAAGACCAAGTGGAGTGGTGGATTATCAGGTCAACCCTGAGCTCTCACCCATGGGTCTATGGGCATCAGTCAGATCAACGGTCTCAAAACCTTATCCGGACAGGACTAGAAAAGGCAGGCTGGCTTCATGGTTCAGAGATAAAGTTGCGAACCAGGAGATCTGGGTGCCATTCTTCACTTTTTCACTGATTTTTGGCAAGTCAGTGAACTGCTCCATGCCTCAGTTTCCCCATCTGGAAAAAGAGGCTAATGACGCTCACCTGACTTGGAGAGGGAGATTTGTCCCTTCACTCAGTAGCACTTGGAGAGGACATTCAGACCCATCAGTAAAAAGGCCTATAAAAGTGCAAAGTTTTATTATAAATTGATCAGCTGTTAATGGACATTAGACAAATTAGAGCAGCTTGTTTGGCCAGTGAGCGTGCGCCGAGATGGAGGAAAAATGGGGAAAAGATGGTGTCACCAGCCTGCTCCCCCTTTGCAAAGATCGATAGAGCTACATCATGTAACCAAAATCAATGGAACAGCAGAAATAGATCATCATAATAACATCCTGCCATTAGATCATACGCCGTCTGCTGTCGCTCTGCCCCCTCCCCACACCAGGAATAGTAGCCAGCGGTGCTGGAGTCTGCTGGGAGACATTAGGTTCATAAAACAGGGAGGAACTGATATTGGAAAAGCAATAAGGTATTAGAGAGGCCCCGGTGCAGCCGTAACGCTGCAGCCGGGCGCCACTCAATGTGATCGGAATTAATGTGCTCAGCTCCAAGACTACGTGGACCTTTTGGAAACGGAGCTTTCAAACCCTTAATCCAATCATGGGAAATGAGGATGTTTTCAATAAGAAATAAGGGACGAAGGGCAGTATGGCCTAGAGCTTAGCGCAAGAGCTGGTGGTTAGCTGTACTGGGCTCTGGCCAAGGCTTTTGAAAGAGCCACGGATGGCTCAGTTTATGGTAGGCCCAACCTGAGACACCCGAAAGTGGCCTGATTTTCAGAGGGCAGGCGGCCCGGTCCTGTTGAAAAATCAGGCTCCTTTAAGGTGTCTCACCGTGGGTACCCCAAAATGTGAGGCGCCCCCGATCACTAAATCTTGGCCTCTATCCACTAATTCTGAGTAGCTTTGGGTGAGTCATCTGACCTCTGCCTCATTTGCCGCCGTTGGCAATAGGGTGACCAGATGTCCCGATTTTATAGGGACAATCCTGATTTTTGGGTCTTTTTCTTATATAGGTTCCTATTACCCCGACCTCTTGTCCCGATTTTTCACATTTGCTGTCTGGTCACCCTAGTTGGCAGCCTTGCAGGGGTGCTGTGAACGTAACCCAGTCGTGCCTATAAAGAGCGCTGAGACCCGCGTGTCAAGGGTGCAGTGAAAGGGCAGGGGGCTACCGTGAATAATTGGAGATAACAAGGGGGGCTGGCAGTCAGATAAGGGTTGTTCTTTCCCACAGTCCTTTTAATTTTTTTTCTTTTCAAACGTGGCTGTTGCTGTTGGGTTTCTGTTTTTCCCTGTGCAGCCAGGTGGAGGCTGCTTGTGCTGATCCCGGTGACCTGCGGGCCGCCGGCTTTGAAATATAGCCCCATAATCCTCATTCCAGTCACTTAGGCATCCCCCCCTGGGAAACTGGGCAATTTCATGGCCAAAATCAAGTATTAGTGCTACCTGACTGGAAGCTGCTGGAGTGCTGGCCTGGAAGCGTCTGGGCAGCGGATGAATTTCCGTTAACTTCATCAGCGAAAGGCCTGCTGACGCCGCCCGGATTGTGTTGGGTAACGTGCTGTTTGGGGGCAACTTTGCTGATCCAGCCACGACTCTGCATTCCTCTGCCCCTGATTGTTTTTAAAAAATGACTCTCACTCAGCCAGGTTCTTAGTCTGCTGCCTGTTCAGCCACTGGAGTGACAATAACATCATAGTAGTCCCACCAAATGTCCGGTAGTAAAGTGCTCATTAACTGGGTTACTCAGTGTATTATGGGTTGCAGCCATGCTCCACTCCCCCCTTACTTCCTGTTCAGTTAGTGTTTCTCCCAATGCTGTTTGCGTTATAGTGGAATAAAGCAGCATGTTCCCAGCCTGCAGCACTGTAAGTAAACTCCCTTGGGCTTCAGTGAAGCAGAGTGGAGTTCAAAGTGTGTTACAAACATGATTTAAAGAATGAAAGGATCAAGTTACGCAGGGAAACTGGCTGTGATGTCCCAAGCAAAGGGAGATGGCTTTTGGAGAAGAAAACGCAGGCAGAATTGATGGACCAAGTGACAAGGATGCTATTTTTTCTACAAACTTCTCCCCTTCTCCCTTCCCCTCCATCCTGAAAAAATAGCGTGTCCTAATGCACAGAGCACTAGACTGGGCTTCTGTAGCCCTGGCTTCTGTTCTCAGCACTGGCCTGCTGGGTGACTTTGAGCAAATCAGTTCACCTCTCTGGGATGCTGTTTCCCCATCTTTACAACGGTGATAACGATACTGCTCTTCATTGTAAAGCACGTTGAGATCTATGGCTGGAAAGTGCTATGTAAGAGCCTGATGGTGTTATATCTGATTCACCAGCAGAATGCTGCTTATCACAGTGCAAAATGCAGGTGTTTGTGCTTTACTAGTGTGCTTAAAAATGTGTGCTTTTACCACTAGCGTGAGTTGTGTTTCATCAGCATTCTCTTCCTATCTCCTCCCTCCTAGTACCTACCACTCCTTTGGGGTTACACCCATTTCTTCCTTGTCGACGCACATCACATACCCTGCTATCTCAGCCAAATAATTTTGAACTCCTACATCAGCCCCTACTGTCCCAGGGGAGACCTGCTCCCAGGCACCAGCCAGCCAGCCACCCATTCATCCCAGCAGATCCCAGAGAAGCCTCTCCCAGCCATGGACCCCATGCCAGCTGGAGCAGCTCAGATAAATATCCTGAGTGCCAGTGTAATGAAGGAAGCTCCTTCCTTCTTTCAGCCTCCTGATCTCATGGTGTCAAGTATCAGAGGGTAGCCGTGTTAGTCTGGATCTGTAAAAGCAGCAAAGAATCCTGTGGCACCTTATAGACTAACAGACGTTTTGGAGCATGAGCTTTCGGGGGTGAATACCCACTTCCTCAGATGCCCCTGGATATTTCCATTACATGCATCTGAGGAAGTGGGTATTCACCCACTAAAGCTCATGCTCCAAAACGTCTGTTAGTCTGTAAGGTGCCACAGGATTCTTTGCTGCTTTTACTGATCTCATGGGTGTCTCAAAAGAACTTCAGAGCTGGCCATGGCCGAGGCTGTGAGTGGTGGAGAGGAGGGAGCCTGCATCTTTATAGATTAATAGCATTGTTTGCTCATTAAGGAGATCATTTTGAGGCCCATGCTAGCCAGAACGCTTGAGTGCAAGCATCTGTTTGCTACTGGGAGAGGATATTTATTGTCTGCTACTTCAATGGCTGCAAATAAATAGCCAGACCCAGATAATGTTCAAACAAACAAACAGCCAGCTGCCAGGCCAGGTCCCCCAATAGCTGACCTTTGTGAAGCATCATGCTGATGTTTTAATAGCAACCCGCCTTGCGGAATAAAACCCAAGGACTATAGTCTTCCGAGGAGCGGAATTAATGTCATTATGGCAGGGCCCTTTCCAACTGCCAGATTGACTTAGTGTGGGGTGGGTGGAATGGCCTGGGTGGATGGCTGTGTGCATGGACGCAATGTGTGTGTGTACATCAGATGTGGCATGCACTGGAAGTAGGGATTACTGCAGTGGTACTGGAGGTAGATGAGTTTGTGTACATGTTGAGCAGGTGAACGTGTGCCTTTATGGCCATTGGCGTTCGATGCGTTTGTAATGGGGCGGTGTGTGTGTACCAGATGTGTTTGTAAACCATGTGTAGAGGTGAGTGTGTGCTGGGTGTGCACACTGATCACAGGCAAGGGTGCACCGATGTTGATTGCAGGTGTGAGTGTGCGTGGGTGCGCACTGATTGCAGGTCTGTGTGTGTTGGTAGAGGGAGTGTGGGTATCCACTGGGTCGAGGAGTGCACATGTTAGGTGTGGGGGTATTTGCTGAGTGTAGGGGTGAACATGACTGGATATGTACGGGGTTTGGCGGTGCTGGGTGGCATGTGTGGGTCTACATGCAGGGGAGTTCCATTTGGGTTTAGTGTTCATTAGAACTCTCTGGAGATTGTGCCTGTCATTGTATTGGCACATCCCCAGCACTTGTATTAAATCGAGAGGGCAATTGGGTTGTACAGCCTCCGCCCATAGGGCTCCCTCCACACCACCTGTGTGTTATACAATGGACAACTCACAGTTCAGTCTCTCTTTAATCCTCATCAGCTGCTGGTTCCCCCAGTAGCCACTCTGCCGGGCCAAAGCCACAGGGAATCCTCATGGCAAATCCTCTTTCCTTTTTAAGCCTAAGCATAGGGGTGAGCAGAGACCCCTTGGATCAGTCAGTGTATGGGTGAGGGAGGTTGAAGTGGATCAATGCTCCATGCCTCCCTCATCCTCACACCCACTACAGCTGTGGGGGTGCAGGGAGGTTGATCTGTAACATAAATCTTGGGCATTGGATTCAGTTGCCTGCACAGATCTGAAGAGGGCCTAGCAGGTCTTCGTTAGTTCCCAGAGAGCTCACAGAGTGATGGTACTGGCACCGGGAGGCCTGTGGCAGAGTTGGACACAGGCCAGTCTCCTTCAAACACTCCTGGTATCACTCCGGCACAGTGGCTTCGGCCCTTAAAACTGATTCTTCCCTGGGCAGGAGGCCAAAGCCGCCCGCCCGCTGTCAGGCTCAGGTAGCTAATCCCAAAGGAGGTTTCTCTCCCAGAACAGCAGAGGGAGGTTGCTGTAGGCCCCACGCTGAGCAATGATTGTTTTCTGTTTTGATGAGCGCCTTCTTTATTTTCTCTTTAAATATTCCCTTTGCTGGAAACCCCACCATGGTGGTGTTGAGCTGGGACCTGGGAACCAGGAAATGGCTCTGCCTCTAAACAGAGGGTGAAACCAGCCAGGTGAATGTTATGCTCAGAACTGAGAGAGAAGGGTACATGCAATGGCTGCTGTAGTATGTTGTTGTGTAACATCCCTTTAAGCAGTTTGGGAGGCTGCTGCCAGAGGCCTGCCAGAGCAGCAGTGGACGTAGGTAGATAGATCCTGCATATTTGTACATAGTTCATACACGTGGTTATTTGGGATCTAGCTGCGCCATCATGGTTACCCCCTATTCTTAACATTGGGGACAGAACAAGGACTCAACAGCTGCCGCATTGGCCAATGCGGAATGGATTAGACCAGGGCACTCTGGAGCTTAAAGCACGAGCCTCTCTCTGCAACTAGAGACAAAGAGTCAGGCTCCCTGGCAGAGCCGTAACAGACTCGCATGTATGGGTTACATGTATGAAATGACCAACTCGCATAGCCAGGGAAAAGTGGATCCAATGTACTAACCCCATGCTATAATCTTCTTTTGTACTGAACGGTAGGGACAGTTTGGTTTCTGTACCTCAGCTTGTGTGCGTACGAATGAGTGTGTAGAACAAGGTTGATCCCTCCCTCCTCCCCCTATAGCTGCAGAATGACTTTGCAGCTAATTAGGTTAGCAGTGGCTGTGAAATCACATTCTTGCTTCTCCCCTAGTATCGCTGCTTTCCCTGTGCAAGGCTGCTGCAATTGTTTACCTGCACCATACATACAGGGGGAGCGCCCTGGGGACCACACACTGCGTCTGCACGGATCGGTAACTCCAATCTGCTGTTTCCTCTGCCTGCCTCTTCCATCTGGGTGCTCTTCTTCTCTAACGGGCCCAGCGCAGGGTGAGGCTCTGGCTGAGCCCGGAGGTGGTCATTGCTGGCTTACCTCTCAGTGCACACACCTGACCCCGGCAGCAGCGAAGAGTGATGGAAACCAGTGACCAAAGTAGCTGCTTGATAGGATTTCCTAATTCGTTTAGCCTGGCCAGAGATCAAGACGGGGAGCTGCGAGTCTCAGAAGGACGGAAACCCCATGGAGGGGGAACAGGTTATTTTGGATCACGCAAACAAGTAGAACTTGGAGTTTGAGGATGAAGCTGAGTGACAGGAACGGCACTGGGGAGTGCTTCCTGACAGTGATATCAACCAAGCTGAGGAATAGTCTCCTAAGGGAAGAGGTGGAAGGCTCTATCAGTTGGGCCACTTGAAAGTGGTCTGGAAAGAGCCCTGGGCCTCGGGAATGCACAGGAGGGAACAATCCTGCCTTGGGTGCAGGGTAGACTAGCTGGCAGAACAGGTCCTTTCTGGTGACTCGGCCTGCTGGGAAGCTCTTGCCACGTTTTGGGCTGTGGTCGTTTCTGAGCCAACGCACGGTGCCCAAGGTTTTAGGAAGTTTTTCCCCTTGGAGGCAGGCAGCCTAGATCCCCACACTTTTCTGCACTCCATCCTTCTGGTGTCCCCCATCACACCCAAAACCACCTAACACATTGCCCATACCACCGTCTGAGAAAGGTTTCACCTAGAATCCTATGGATGCTGTGCCTGAATTTGTCCATAGGGAGGCCCCACTGTGCACCAGCAAAAAAGTCAGTCCATGTGACCTCCCTGTAGCAAAGGGGCTCCCGCAAGGGAATGGTGTGCAAGGGGAAGGTAAGGGAGCCAGTTGTCTGTGATGCACTTCTGTATGCCAATGAAGTCATTCTCCTAGACCAGGGTTTCTAAAATGTGGCCACTAGTGGATTTTTTTGCAGCCACGACAGCCTCCTGGGTGGAGATGGGGGGCACGGGAGGAAAGCAGCGGCCCCTCCCTGCAGCACCCAGCCGTTGCACTTGGATGCATCACCTTGATGTTTGCTGGTGCTGCCAGCAGGGATCGGCATCCTGCACCGCACAGCCTCCTTGGGGGCTTTGGGCAGCGCCTCTGGAGACATGGGAGGCCAGTGTGCATGGCACTGGAGGACCCTGGGACTCTTCAGGTGGCTGGTGAGTTCCCGACCCACTGTCCCGGGGGTGGCAGGGCTCAGGCTTCAGCTTGGAAGGATTTTCAGAGCAGCCACCAGCAAGAGTTGGTGGCTGCAGTCTGCGGCCAGCAAAAATGTGTCGTGAGAACCCCGGCCCTAGACAATAATAAATAACAGGAGTAGACAGTGTTCAGTGCAGGAGTCTGTGATCTGACCACCTCCTGTAGGAGTTATTGAGAGTGACTCGGTCACCAGATCCATCAAGGTGACCAAGTGGCTGCAAATTCTTGAGCCTCTTCCAGTCTGCTCAAGGGTTAGCGCTACTTTCTTTCTCTTCCAGAAGGCAGATCTGGTGGGTGGAGCACAGGGCTGAGATCTAGGCACTTCTGACTCCGATGCCCTACTGACTTGCTATGTCATCTTGGGAAAGCCCTTTCACTGCTCCGTGCCTCAGTTTCTCCATCTGTCAAATGGGGGGGAGAATTCTTTGCTGCCTCACCTGGGATTGCTGAGGACTGAGTTCAGTTTGTATGGCCTGACCATCTCTACTCTCTGTTCATGTCCTCTTGTTCCTGACTCCAGTCTGTGTCTGTCTCTCCTTGTGCCTCTCTCTCAGGTACAGCTGGGCTCTGCTCCATTCCCACCTATTATACAGAATGACTCAGTAATTGATTTTCCTGGCTGAAAGATTGAGTTAAGAGAAACAAGCTCACAGACTGTGTGTAAGGGAAGGAAACTGGTTGGTTTCTCAGTTTTGTCAAGAGCCAGTGTCCTGTTGTTTCCTCTGGGGTGAGAGGAGAAAGCAGGAAGAGGGGAAGAAGGCCTGTTCTGTACTCAGTTGAGAGAGAGCATGGGAACTGGAAAGTGACTGACCTGGATCATTTAAGTCCTCGTAGCCCTTGGCCTGCTTTAGTCAGCAGCAAATTGAGAACACGAGTGCAGAGCACCAAGCTGTTGTTCATTCATCCACTATCATATTCACATTGGGCTTTCCCTTCCTTCCTTCCAGGAAGAGCCAATTACTCCTCCTGAGTCACCGTGCAGGGGAGAAGCAATGGCTGGGGCTTTCAGGCTTGCCAGCCCTTTGGTGGTTTGGCTGGCAAAAGGTCCCATAGCTTTTGGCTACTGGAGAATGGAAAGATTCTGTGAAATCAAATGGCAACAAATTCAAAACATAAAAGCAAATGCTTTTTTCACACAATGAGAAATTAGACTGTGGAATTCACTGCCACAGGATGCCATTGAGGCCAAGCATAAACTAATAATATTCAAAGAAGTGTTACCGAAATGTCGGGTTCGCCTAGCTGAGAGCCAATGACAGCCAGACAGGGATAAGGAAAGGTTGCTTTATTCTGCAGAAGAAAGGAGAGTTCTGTACCTTGATACAAAAAACTGTACTCTATACGAAAACCAAGAATCTTTTATACACACTCACACACAGGCTTCGATCGTGTTAGCATTTGGTTGGTTGTTAGCAAATCCTGCACTTCTGCACTCTGCTCAGCAAAAACCGTCTTAGAACGAGCTTCAACTGCCTCAAGACCGATAAGGGAAGACAGTTCAAAAGTTCGGGCTACTGTGTCCGTGAGGTGTCCAATTTCTCCTAATGGTTGCCAGCTATTACAAGGCTGCTAGCTGTTAGGGGGTCGCTGCTGACTGTCACAGAAGGATCGGACATTTATCTGGATAGCAAGGGTATGCAGGGTTATCTAGTTAATGTTATGTTGGGAGGGATCTAAAACCTCCTGCTTCAGGGTTTAAGATCTTCTTGGGGTTGGCAGGCAGACTACCCCACATCTGCCTACTGTGGGGTTTCTTGCACCTTCCTCGGAAGCATCTGCTTAGCCCATGTCAGAGACAGAAGACTGAAGTAGATGGACTGTTGGTCTGATCCATTATGGCAATTCCAGTGTTCCTAAAATCAGTCACCTCCCTAGATCATTAGTGATATTCTACTCTGAGAGGATGCCATTGGATGCCATGTTTGTGGTGGGTAATTTCTATGTGAAATGCGCTTGGTGGCAAGGAAAAAGCTCCCTGCCGTTCTAAGCATCTGCGTGGGACCCATTGCTGGAGTGAATTGCATGCCTCCTCATGTTTTTGTTGACTCCTTTGCTCCCCTCCTGACCCACTTGTTTGTCTCACCCACTTGAGTGTCTCACCCCCTTGCAGACTACAAGCTCTTTGGGGCTGGGCTGTCATTTTCAATATGTTTGTACAGGACAATGGGCCATCACCTAGTTGGCCTCTAGGTCCTATGGCCATATAATAATGGTATCTGAACACCTTTTCTAACCTGACAGCCCTGCAAACTCCATTGGCGTTCTTTCCTTTCCAGGTTTCAGAGTGGTAGCCATGTTAGTCTGTATCAGCAGAAACAACGAGAAGTCCTTGTGGCACCTTAGAGACTAACAAATTAATTTTGGGCATAAGCTTTCGTGGGCTAGAACCCACTTCATCAGATGCATGGAGTGAAAAATACAGGAGCAGGTATAAATACATGAAAGGATGGGAGTTGCTTTACCAAGTGTGAGGTCAGTCTAACGAGATAAATCAATTAACAGCAGGATACCAAGGGAGGAAAAATAACTTTTGAAGTGGGAAGAGAGTGGCCCATTACAGACAGTTGACAAGAAGATGTGAATACAGTAGGGAGAAATTAGTATTGGGGAAATTAAATTTAGGTTTTTGTAATGACCCAACCACTCCCAGTCTTTATTCAGGCCTAATCCGATGGTATCCAGTTTGCAAATTAATTCCAGTTCTGCAGCTTAACGTTGGAGTCTGTTTTTGAAGTTTTTTTTGTTGAAGAATTGCCACTTTTAGGTCTGTTATTGAGTGACCAGAGATATTAAAGTTTTCTCCTACCGGTTTTTGAATGTTATGATTCCTGATGTCAGATTTGTGTCCATTTATTCTTTTGCGTAGAGACTGTCCAGTTTGGCCAATGTACATGGCAGAGAGGCATTGCTGGCATTCCCTGGCATCATCACCAGTAACAAAAGGTTTGCAGGACATGCCCTAGATGAGACTTGGCAACCCCCTGGCAACCATACGCTGGGGATGCAGCAGGAGGAAAGGCATGCAGGTCTCCCTCTCATAATTCTTTTGGGCCTGCAGAGCAAACATACACTGAACACACACAGAGCAGATTGGTTGAGTAATAAGCTGCTGCTACTACAGGGTCGCTGTGGTTTTGATACTTGAGAGGTTTGGTCTCAAATATCCAGCCCCACATGTCCAGTCTCACCCATCTGCATCCTCAGGTGGCCACTTTTAAAATCTCCCGCCCTCTCCGGATAAAATTGTCAGATCATAACGTTTGGGTTGGGATGCTGTCTCTGTGTTAAGACTCGTGTCTCATAGACTCATAGACTTTAAGGTCAGAAGGGACCATTATTATCATCTAGTCTGACCTCCTGCACAAAGCAGGCCACAGAATCTCATCCACCCACTCCTATAACAAACCCCTAACCTATGTCTGAGCTATTGAAGTCCTCAAATCGTGGTTTGAAGACCTCAAGCTGCAGAGAATCCTCTAGCAAGTGACCCATGCCCCACGCTGCAGAGGAAGGCGAAAAACCTCCAGGGCCTCTGCCAATCTGCCCTGAAGAAAAATTCCTTCCCAACCCCAAATATGGCGATCAGCTAAACCCTGAGCATGTGGGCAAGACTTACCAGTCAGCACCCAGGAAAGAATTCTCTGTAGTAACTCGCTATGTCTTCGTTCAGCCTTTTAAGACACTGGCACTTCAGTGTCCATCACTGATGCTATGATTATGGGCTCAACATGGGCACCTAGGCATGCAAGAAAAGCCCATCCAAATAGAGAGTGCACTGGAGCTAAACCTTGTGCCTCGGAGCCCATGGTCTGTGTGGTCCCAGCACCTCTCCAGTTTTGGATAAGCACTTAGTGGGCTTACTGGGTGGGCGTACTGCCGTGAGCATGGTTCTGACGGTGATCCTATGTTACAGGAGTGTGTGTATGGAGAACGGGGTGTGTGTGTGTGTGTATAGGTAGTGGGTGTAGGTGTGTGCATATAGGGAGAGGGCTGTGAGCTGTGTGTGTGTTTGCTGGAGGAGTTTCTAAGCAGCTGTGGGCTTGCAGCTGGATCTGAATCACAATGTGCAGTTGAAATGACAGCCCTATGGAGTTACAGGGCCTTATCTCAGTGCGTCATTTGCCAGTGGGGACTATGTCACGGGAAGGAGTCCATGGGCAATCCTGTCCTTGCCTTTCCTGTGCAGTCCTCTCACTTTGGGGCCTGGGTGGTGTTTAGGGATGGAAGCACATTGTGTGTGTGGATAGATTATCCCATGAAACCCAATGTCTGCAATTTCTTGTAGTGCCACCTGCTGGCTAAAGGAGAAATATCCATTCACATGGAGATGTTCCACCTCTAACCCAATAGGAAACTTACTAAAGCATTATTTTACCTTTACCTCTGCTCCTCCATGCAAGCCCCAGAGCTGGGAACGTTGTGTGAGGTGAAATGTACCTAGGACCATCCTCGTAGATTGTTACATAAATTACCCATCCCTCCAGGATGTCCTGGACGAGGGTTGGCTCCTAGTATTAGCCTTTGGCTGGGAATGCAAGGAACAAGACTAGCAATGTTTGGGCTGTGATGGCAGCTTCCCCTGGAGTGATCTATGTTTCCATGGTGGAGTGAGCTACTAATTCATAGCCCACTGATTGGCTTACAAACCCTGTGCCAGGAAGGGAAGACACTCATGTTCTCTCTCCCCATTTGCCCTTGCTTTGCAGATCCGCGTAGATGGCCCCACCAATGGTGCCCTGGAGTATGAGATCGTGCAGGTGGTGGACACCGGCCCCATATTACGGGACATGGTCTTTTCAGTGGATCACGAGCACCTGTACATCATGTCTGAGAAGCAGGTAAGCCTCCCAGGTTGTTTGGGATGCTTAGAAAGCCTTGATTCTGTGGCTGGCCAACTGGCACCCGAGTGTCTGAAGCAGCAAGTGCAGCCACTAAAGAGATGCTGAGGCTTCAGGGAACATCTTGTGATATGTTGGGTTTAGAAACGATTGAACTGATATTTGTAGTGGGCGGGCACTGAAGAGTGCAGTAGCAGCGCTGAATTACACTAGCAGGTACGTTCTTTTCGCTTCAAGTAGAATATACGAGGGGCTGGAACCTCTATTGGGCAGAGGGAACTAGAGTCTGGGGCAAAGATGTTCTGTGGGGGAAATCTCAGAACCAGCCACACTAGAGGTGAAAGTTTAGGCAGAAGTTTATGTTGTGTTGTTATTTAAAGTACCAATAAAACCAGACATCAGGAAGGGAACAATTTGTCATCCAGGCTGAGAACTCCACCTGCTTCCAGCCACCTTCCCTTCCAGGCCTATGGAGGGGGCTTGCCTTGCTGGGTGTGGGAGATTGCAGGGCTGCTGCAGTGTATTGTTGTTGAGAGTTCTAAGGGGTTTATATTAGGTGCCTGGGCACAACACTAATTTCCCAGAGCTCTTGAAGTCCGTTGTGCGTTATGAGGTTTTCGGGGTGGGGAGGTTGTATGAAGTTTTCTAATGCGCCCATAGCTTAGGACAGGGGCTTAACCAATCACAATCAGTGGAGCTGGGCAGGCTTGTAAAGCGCTTTGAGATCACCATCTGGAAAGCATGAGAAAGGGAAAATGTATCATTGGTCCTTTGTGTGATAAAGGAATGCTCATGCCCTGCTTGCCACTAGATGGCTCTTAGTGGGACCAGAGACTGTCAGCAAGGGTGCCAATGGGGATAGGGTTTTCTGCATTCTGGGAGCCTGTCATAACCTGGTCCCAGATTTGGACCTTAGCGTCCAAAATATGGGGGTTAGCATGAAAACCTCCAAGCTTAGTTACCAGCTTGGACCTGGTATTGCTGCCACCACCCAAAAAATTAGAGTGTTTTGGGGCACTCTGGTCCCCACAAAAACCTTCCCTGGGGACCCCAAGACCCAAATCCCTTGAGTCTCACAACAAAGGGAAATAAATCTTTTCCCTTCCCCCCCCTCCAGGTGCTCCAGGAGAGATACACAGACACAAGCTCTGTGAATCTAAACAGAGGGACTCCACCTTCCCCGTTCCCAGTCCTGGGGAACAGAATTACCTCCCTCTTCACCCCAGAGGGAATGCAAAATCAAGCTAGTAAATCTAACACACACAGATCTCCCCCCCCTGACTTCTTCCTCCCACCAATTCCCTGGTGAGCTGCAGACTTAATTCCCTGAAGTTCCCACTAAAGAAAAACTCCAACAGGTCTTAAAAAGAAAGCTTTATATAAAAAGAAAGAAAAATACATAAAAATGGTCTCTCTGTATTAAGGTGACAAATACAGGGTCAATTGCTTAAAAGAATATTGAATAAACAGCCTTATTCAAACAGAATACAATTTCAAACACTCCAGCAACTATATTCATGTAAATACAAAAAAAACCCATATAAATCCTATCTGATCTTTTTGTACTTACAACTGGGAAACAGAAGATTAGAAAGCAGGAAATAGAAATCACTCCTCATCTGAGAGAGCATACAGGCAGACAGACCAAGAACTCAGACACACAATTCCCTCCACCCAGAGTTGAAAAAAAATCCTGTTTCCTAATTGGTCCTCTGGTCAGGTGGTTCAGATTACTTCTTTCCAGGTGAAAGAGACGTTAACCCTTAGCTATCTGTTTATGACAGAGCCACTGACTCATTTCATGGAGGCCACCTAGCAGCCCTCAGATGGTAACAGTGACAACCAGCTGGCAAATCAGCTGCCTGTAGGGGTCCCTAGTCCACTGCCAGTCACCTGAGGGGTGCAAGTCCCTTTGGGTAGGACAGGCTTTGCTAATTCTTTCCATTCAGCGGAATTCCTTTTCAGTCTCCCCTCCTGCCCAGTTCCCTACTCCCAGCCACTCAGGAGTCAGACACAGCGTGTGCTTTGAAAGCCTTCCTTAGCCCTCTCCCTGTCCCAGGGTCACTCTGCATGCACCAATAGCCAACAGCCTCCTGGAGGGAGCAGACCTTCCTTCCTCTGGTACTTTCCAGCTCTCTCTTTCCCCTCTCTAGCAGCCTGGCATCCACTTTCCTCCCAAGCAAGCCCTCTTTATGTGGGTACCCCTATCCTGGCCTGCAAACTAGGGACTGAACCTTCAGAGCTGCTACTGCTTGAGCTAACCAGCCAAGCCACCATAACTGGAGCTGTAAGACAGTGGCTCTCAACCTTTCCAGACTACCGGACCCCTTTCAGGAGTCCGATTTGTCTTTTGTACCCCCAATTACACCTCACTTAAACACTACTTGCTTACAAAATCAGACATAAAAATACGAAAATGTCACAGTGCACGGTTACCGACAAATTGCCGACTTGCTCATTTTTACTATATAATTATAAAATAATTATACAATATAAATATTGTACTTAAATGTTGTTGTCAATATTTGCAGTGTTGTTGTAGCCATGTTGGTCCCAGGATATTAGAAAACAAGGTGAGAGACAAGCTTTCAAGTTACACAGAGCTCATCTTCAGGTCTGGGAAAGGTACTCGGAGGGTCACAGATAAATACAGCCTTGAGCAGATTGTTTAGCATAAGTAGCTACAGTGACCTTTTAACACCTCTGCAGTCGTAGGACAAAAAGGGAAGGTTAGTGGGTAACAGATTGTTGCAATAAGCCATAAATCCAGTAACATTATTAAGTCCATGATTTTTAGTGTCCAGCAAAGTTATGAATTTAACCTCCTCATGTTTTGAAGGTGTTGTTCGGGGTTCCTTGGAGGACGAGGACTGAGAGGTTAGATACAGAGTGATCTCTTTATGAGATGTGTTTGCCCACAGGTGATATAGTGTTCTTGTCTTTTATCATTTTTCTGTGTGAGTTTATCTGAGAGCACATTGATTGCCTGGTTTCACTCACATAGTTGTTATTGCGGCGTGTACTGCACTGAATGAGGTATATCCCATGTGGTAATAGTGTAGAACTGATAAATGAAATTGTTTTTAATTTATTAATGTAACTTCTGTTCACCATCCACACTACATTTGCCTACACGGTAACTTCTGTTCCACATTGTAATTCAAACCCCATTTTAAAACACTCACTCCATTTTGTAAAAGCTTCCTCCAACCTTCATTTTTGCAGACCCTGCTGTAATCTTATTAGTTTAGTTTAGATGTGTGAATGAGGTATGTATGGATGACGGAATCAACCTCCAGCCCCAGCCTGTCCTGATGAGATACAGTTCAAATACCAACGGCTGAAGACCTAGACAACAGCCCTAAACAAAGTAAGAAGCATCCACCCTAAAAAGAAAAGGACAACAGAACAACAGAAGGAAGATCAAAGCCAGGTTCAAGGCTGAAAGTCACGCCTGCAATTGATGGGTGATCAATCCAAACCCAGAGGCAGCATGACACAGCAAGACCTATAGACTTTGAATCCAAACTAAAAGCCTATAAAAAAGAAGGGTGAGATGAGAGACTCTGGGTGACATTCTGCTGCCAACATGGAAGGACATCAGTGCCTGCCCAACAGAGATCCAGCTTGTCCTTGTGCCCGGCTTTCCTGGCCAGTTAGCCACCACAAGCTACGAACCCAAGCTACAAAATCAAGCTATGAACTTAAGCTACCTTCAGGACTGGTAACTATGCAGCAGCTGCAGAACACCTGATGGATGTGTGTGTGTGTGTGAATGTGTGTGTATGTGTGTGTGTATAGGTATTAGGTATAATGTGTGTGTATAAGAATTAAGATATTAGTTATTAGTCATAAATCAAATTGTTATCATAATAAATGTGGTATTTTTATCTTGCTCCCTGAAAAGATCCTGTGTAGTTTTGTCTGTACAAGAATAGGCCTGTGTAGGGCCCATGGATGTTGAAAGGTGTGTTGTGGAGGGTTATCGATCTTGGTAGCAGTGGAGATATGTGTACAGGTTTTGCATCTGTTGTTCTGTCAGGGTGAGTTGGTGGGTCATGATCTCTAGGGAGCTTGCTTCTGATGATGAACTTGGGGAGGCTGCAGGGTTGTCTGAAGGCCAGAAGAGGGAGTTTGGGAAAGATTTCTTTCAGGATGTGGTCCCCATCGACTAAGGGTTATAGGGTATGTCTACATCTAAAATTTTGCAGCGCTGGTTGTTACAGCTGTATTAGTACAGCTGTATAGGGCCAGCGCTGCAGAGTGGCCACACTTACAGCAGCCAGCGCTGCAAGTGGTGTTAGATGTGGCCATACTGCAGCGCTGTTGGGCGGCTTCAAGGGGGGTTCGGGGAACGCGAGAGCAAACCGGGGAAGGAGACCAGCTTCGCCGCGGTTTGCTCTCACGTTCCCCGAACCACCCTGCAAACCGCAGGGAAGGAGACCTGCTTGCACGGAGGTTCGGGGAACGCGAGAGCAAACCGGGGAAGGAGACCAGCTTCGCCGCGGTTTGCTCTCGCGTTCCCCGAACCCCCCTGCAAACCGCAGGGAAGGAGACCTGCTTGCACGGAGGTTCGGGGAACGCGAGAGCAACCCGGGGAAGGAGACCAGCTTCGCCGCGGTTTGCTCTCGCGTTCCCCGAACCCCCCTGCAAACCGCAGGGAAGGAGACCTGCTTGCACGGAGGTTCGGGGAACGCGAGAGCAAACCGGGGAAGGAGACCAGCTTCGCCGCGGTTTGCTCTCGCGTTCCCCGAACCCCCCTGCAAACCGCAGGGAAGGAGACCTGCTTGCACGGAGGTTCGGGGAACGCGAGAGCAAACCGGGGAAGGAGACCAGCTTCGCCGCGGTTTGCTCTCGCGTTCCCCGAACCCCCCGGCAAACCGCAGGGAAGGAGACCTGCTTGCACAGGGGTTTGGGGAACGCGAGAGCAAACCGGGGAAGGAGACCAGCTTCGCCGCGGTTTGCTCTCGCGTTCCCCGAACCCCCCTGCAAACCGCAGGGAAGGAGACCTGCTTGTTCGGGGAACGCGAGAGCAAACCGGGGAAGGAGACCAGCTTGATTACCAGAGGCTTCCTCAGGTATGCTGGGATACCTGCTTATTCCACGGAGGTCAAGAAAAGCGCTGGTAAGTGTCTACACTTGATTACCAGCGCTGGATCACCAGCGCTGGATCCTCTACACCCGAGACAAAACGGGAGTACGGCCAGCGCTGCAAACAGGGAGTTGCAGTGCTGGTGATGCCCTGCAGATGTGTACACCTCCTAAGTTGCAGCGCTGTAACCCCCTCACCAGCGCTGCAACTTTGTGATGTAGACAAGCCCATAGTCATTTAATGATGCATCACAGGGGTTGCATATCTCATCAATATTTTTTTCTCATTTTTTGTCAGACTTTGAAATATCAAAGATAATGTTGCTGGAGTATTGTCCAGCTGTGCCACCTAGCTCATGGCAGTATTGCCAGATCCATATGACACATGGCTAAACTGGAGCTAAACAAGGTGAAGTGGCCTGTTTAGGGATACAGGGTGGTGATAGGGCTGAGAATAGAACCTAGAAGTCCTGGCCCTAAACTATATCAAACCACTGTCCCTGTCTTACAGCGCTGAGGGTGGCCAAGCTATTAGGGGTAGCCAACAGAGCACAGGGTGTTTTTATTTTATATATGATCTGATTTGGTGAAACATTCAAAGCAACATAAGCCAATGCCTGTCCCTGATGCTTTCTGTAGGGCAGCCAGCCGTGCTGGTGACAGCATAACTACCCTAGTAAGGATGTTCCCTATATGCTCATGATATCTTGCACTTCAGGTGCTGAAATGAATTAGCATTTGCAAGGGCTGAGCAGAGAGAAGGATGGGCTGGGGTGGGGTGGGGGTTGAGAGCAATTCCTGTGGCTGTGGTGGGTATTTGTTTTTCATAGAGATTCCCAGGATACTGTTAATTGTGCTGCATATAAACTGCCTGGGTTGTGCCCACAAAGTGCTCCTGGCGTCTTCAGGCCTGTGCAGAACCGGAGGTGAGATTTCTCCCCGAGAGTAAGGGGGAAAATGGGCCCAACAACGTAAGCTGACATTTCCAAGCCTGGTCGAGAGTTGGATGCTCAGCTAATGATTAGCTTTATAAGCTCAGCTCAGTCCCTAAACTTTCCCTGGTATCACATGACAGCATGCACATGAGCTCCAGTGCCAGGGCTAGATTCCCACTCAGGTCATTACTTCCTGCCTCCCCAAACCCCCTTGCGACTGTAGTTGGGGGTAGTATTCCTCTTCACGGCCTGTCCTGAACTGTTCCGCAGTGTTGCTTTATGCTGTAAGGCCCTGATTCAGTCCCTCACGTAGGCACGTGCTTAATGTTAAGCACACGAATAGCCACTGGGACTACTTCTATGCGTCAAGTTAAACACCGCTTAAGTGCTTTGCAGTATTGGGGCCATGATGCTCAACCCTGACATTCCAGGGGCAGCTGCAGATCATGGGTGGGTGAAGTGATTCCTCTCTATATAAAACACGCTGAGATCCTTTAGGATGAAAAACCCTTTAAAAACAGGATCTTATTATTCTGGAGCTGAAAACAGCTCAGGGTCTACCGAGAGATGGTAAACGAGAGCCAGTCGTTCAGAAGAGCCTGTGTCTTATGGCTCAGACTTAAAGTCCCGCAGCTTGTGGGAGATTCTAGCTTTTCTGGCTGACACATGATTCTGGGGTTAAAGGCAAACCGCAAAGCTTTAGAAAACAAAAGAGAAGTTAGTCATGTTATCTTGCCACCTTCTGCCAGTGCCAGGGGCTGAACTGGGCACAGGAACTAAGGAAGATACTTATCCCACGGTAGCCGCTCTGCTCCAGCCCTGCGTGGAGACGTGCGGCCCCATTCTCCGGGCTCAGAGCAGTGCAACTGCACTTGTATAAATACTCAGTATAAACCAGCCCTGAAAGTCCTGTTTCCCTGCCCCTTGCTCTATTAGACGGTGCTCTGAGAAGGCCCCCCCAGTATGCTCATGTGCTATCACAGCCCCTAATTGTCTTTGTTTTCAGCATGCGGTTAGGGCTTTTTATGGGGGCAGGAAGGTAGGTGGCTCAATGACAACAGTGCCATGTGCTGCCTAGATTCAAAGTAAAGAGCAGGCCTGGCTCCAAGTCTGCCTTCTGTGACCGATACCAGCATGTTCCTTTCAAGCAGCAACTCTGTATGCTCAGACGTGACAATCAGGACTTGTCGGCACGGTCGGAGGCACCCGTGGGCTTAGGAACGGGATGCAGCAGAAGGGCTCCAGTCTATATAAATATAAATAGGGAGAGAGTGAGAGAGAGAGAGAGAGAGAGATTGATTTGTAACCAAAAGATCAAGGAGAGCCGCAAAGGCTCCATTATTTCGCCAAGTTGCAGCTGTATAATAAAGCAGTGAAAACATATGTTTCAAATGCCTGTCCCTGGAGTGGGTAGGATTGGTGTGTATGGCGGATCTGTCATGATTTATCATGAAATCTGCCATTTAGTCTAAGGATTCACAAAGGGCACCGAGTGACTTATGAGCGGGGTGGCTGCTTCTCCGTGAATGGGAGGCGTTGTGAGGTGCTGACAGGAAAGCTGCTGCTCAGAGGTGTCATTTCCTCACTTATCTGTCTTGATGACACCTCCTCCCCTCTTCCAACTCCCCCATCAGTTTGGCAGGTTTTTATCAGCAATTTCAATGTGTGGAGACATTCCACTGCGGTGACTGGAATTTCGGTACATGAGAATCAGTCTTTCTCTCACATACACACACAGAGACATACACCCACATGGCCTGATTCTGCAGTGCCTTGTGCAGTCATTTATGCTTGTGCAAAGTGGGCGTAAAGTGCTTTCAGAGCAGAATGGGAGCCATGCAAGGCAGTGGGGAATCAGGCTCACAGAACCTCTTACACCTCTCCCGCTTCTTCTCCCACTTCCAGCCAGCTCACCTCCCTTCCTCAAGCCCCTTCACTGCCTTCCTTTCTCCTTCCGCATTAAGGCCCTGATCCTATGAGCTGCTCCCCATGGGTGGACCCCTGCTAAGAGTCCTACTGACTTACAGGGTGTTCATAGGGGGCTGTCTGCATGAAGTAGCTTGCAAGATTGGGACCCTAGTCCAAATGCTTCGTCGTCCCTTTATCTCTATCCCTGCCTATATCCAATCTCTCGTTTCCTCTCCGTTTCACTGCCCACTTCTGATCTTGGTACTGTAGGGTTTACTTGGGGCAGCCTCCCATCCCCCACACACCTCCATTCTGCCCTCTTCTGTGAGCCATCTCCGTTCTGATCTGCTTGCTGAGGATGTCTCCACTCCTCCTTCAAGCAGAAGTGTTCAGGTGACGGTGTGATCTAGCAGTCTGAGCCCAGGACTGGGAGCCAGGAACTCTTGGATTCTAATCTGGGTTGTCACACTGTGAGCTCAGGCATGTTATTCGAAAGGAGACAGTGAAGCCAAAAATCGTATTGCCATATTAGTGTTGCCGACTCTTGTGAGTCTCATGATATTTGGTATTGTTTCATAAAGCCCCAAGCTCCTGGAGTCATGTGATTACATGATAATCTCAACTTTCTTTTTAAATGGAAATTACGTTTCTAGACATCAAGTTCACAGAGAAGGGCTGGGAAACATGAAACTTAAGGGTTAAAACACCAGAAGACCAGTAACAAGTACCCTACACTTATTAATGTTCAAAGCTCATGATTTTTTAATCAGTCTCATGATTTGGGGAAGGGAGCTGATTCATGATTTTTGAACAGTAATGGTTGGCAAATACTGCATTCTGACGACGTTGTACTTACTGTTGCCAAAAGTAACCTCTATATGACAAGAAAATGGAGAGGGTGTTTCCCCCCCCTTATTTTTTAAAATTTGTTTACTTGGTGCATTTGAGTCAATTTCACTCTTGAAATTTCACTTCCTGTCTCATGCACTGTTGGGATGACATTACTCTAATGCATTGCTCTGGGAGCGGCTCAGTTGCAACTGGCTGTTGTTCTTTGAAACAGCCTTTGCACATCCCCACTCTTAGGATGGCACATGTCAAGAGTGGGACTCTGCAGATGTCAGCCCGAAGAACTCTGATTACCGGTGAATAACATCTTTATGACCACCGCCACCAGCAGCAGCAAAGCTGAAGTTAAAATGGTTGCAGACAGGAACGTGTGGATGGGAGGTAGGTATCTGGGCTGCACCAGGGCTGATGCATGGCCTAGGATCTTCTAAATATTGGCACAGCAGTATGAGATACTCATATAAAATATGTTTCAAAAGGAATTTAACAAAATCACTGAGGTGGGACTGCTGAAGGGATGCTCTGTCTGAAAACAGATTTATTAAAAGTATGCGGTGTTGTTGTAGCCATGTTGGTCCCAGGATATTAGAGAGACAAGGTGGGTGAGGTAATATCTTCTATTGGACCAGCTTCTGTATCATGAACCTCTTGGTGTCTGCTTCCCAATCAGCAAAATAGGGAAGGTTGATGCTTACGTGCCTCATGAGATGTATTAATACCACTGAGTCATTACAGCCAATAGAATAACTGCATGCAAATTAGCTGTAGAGAATAAGGTGGTGATTGATTGAGTAACTTCTGATATCACAATGTCCCCCCACTTGAGTTAACTGAGGTGTTGATCTGCACCAGTCTAGAGCCTATTAGTTTCTTCATTAATTAGTTTCTTCAAATATAGCCTATGCATAAGATTTCAATTATTTTAACTATATGGAATGTTTCTAGTTTCTTGGCCTACGACAGCTGGCGAATCGTGTCTATCCTGAATCACAGTATGGATTCAGGGCTGGAAGATCAACTATAGACATGATATTTTCTCTGTGTCAACTGCAAGAAAAGTGCAGAGAGCAAAACTGACCAGTGTACATCACCTTTGTGGACCTAACCAAAGCATTCAACACAATCAGCAGAGCAGGTCTATTTGCAATACTAGAAAAGACAAGATGCTCACCAACTCTGTTAAATCTTATATGTTCATTCCACAACAACATGAGAGCAACTCTCCAGTTTGACAGGTCCACTTGAGACAGCTTTGAGATGAAAAGCAGAGTGAAGCAAGGATGTGTTCTTGCCCCTACACTCTTTGGAATCTTCTTCTCTGTACTCTTGAACTGTGTGTTTAAGGACATGAAAGATGCAGTGTGTCTCCACACAAGATCAGATGGGAAACTCTTTAACCTGTCCTGACTTAAGTCAAAGACCAAAATCAGAAAGGTGCTAATCAGGGAACTTCTATTCGCTGATGATGCTGTCCTCATAGCCCACAGTGAAGATCTACTACAAGAACTCATGGATTGCCTTTCAAGTGCCTGTCAGGCATTTGCTCTCACCATCAGCATCAAGAAAATGGTTGTACTAGGACAGTGGGTTCCACAAGATCCTTCAATTATCTTAAATGTAAACCAGCTAGAAGTAGTCCAGATGTTCAGCTGTTTAGATTCTACAGTGACCATCAACTGTTCACTGGATGAAGAACTAAATGTTCTTATTGGAAAGGCTGCCACCACCTTCAGCAGACTAACTAACAGAGCATGGAACAACCCAAAGCTGACCATTAAGACCAAAATGCTAGTGTAACAAGCCTGCGTCCTCACCACTCTCATGTATGGTAGGGAAACATGGTCAACTTATGCTCGTAGGAGAAAAGGTTGAACAGTTTCCTCCTACGCTGTTTACGCCGCATACTCAACCCCAAATGGCAGGATAAAGTTACCAACACAGAGGTTCTTCAAAGGGCAAATTTACCAAGTGTGACAGCCCTGATCAAGCAAAGACAAGTTTGCGGGCTGGGCCATCTGAGTAAGTTGGAAGATGGATGCATACCCAAGGACATGCTATACAGGAAGCTATCAGAGGGAACAAGAACAGCACATCCCAAGTTTCGCTAGAAAGACACATGCAAGTGAGATATAAAGGAATTTGGAATTGATCCTGACCAATGGGAAGTCTTGGCAAGTGATCATAACAAGTGGCGCCATCGTCTCCATCAGGGTATCAAAGTCCATGGCAGGAGCTGGCTCCTACAGCTTGAAGAGAAAAAGTCCTTAGGAAGCAAGCAGCTCCCAGCCAAGATACAGACATTTGCAATAACTGCCAAAGATCATGCAAATCTCGGATTGGCCTATTCAGTCACTTGGGACATTGCAAACCATCTACATCATACGCTGCAATCCCCACTGTCTCTCGCAGATGAAACAATGCCAACAAATGGAAAATTTGAAATCTGTGAGTTATTCCATATAGGTCTCCTCAATAGTATTGCTAATCCCAGGTGTTCCAAAATCACGAGTCAGTTTCCAGAAATAACAAAATTAGCTTAAAAATCATAAGATTTTTTTTTAATTGGATTTCTTTTTATTTGGATTCTGGTTTCTGAGCCCTTAGATTACACTCGGGTCACATTTCCCAGTTCTCCACAGGCATGAGACCTAGAAATGTACTTATCTTAAAAATGAAAGCTGAGATTCTTCTGTTATCCCATGACTCTGGCAGTTGATGTTTTAAGAAAAAAAAAATCAAATATCACAAAGCTTGTGATAAAATCCGAAGGAGAGAGAGATGTTCTTTCTGTAATTGGGCAGATCTGCTCCCAGCCCAGGCCAGAAACAATGGACAAGGGGGTAGGAGGTGAAAGTTCCCTGAAGATGGTTTGAGTTTGGTCTCAGTTTTCAGCAAAGGTTTGGTGTGATTTGTATTATCTCTCACTCTTTTCTTCTGTCTCTACCAGCCCCAGCCATAACACTTAGCGATACGTTAAGTGTCAACTCTCACCCTTCCCCTGCCCTCCCCTTTGCCTCATTAGGTATCTGTTCAATAAGATCAGGTGGATCCCTTCAAAGAAAGGACAGAGTCAGCATCACACTGGCCTAGCACTAAGCTGAAAAGGCGAAAGGCATCGGGTGCGTGCGTAGATCAAGCCTGCCTGTATTTCTTGGCCAAGAACGATAAAAGCTCTCTGGCCCAAAGGCAAAACAGCAGCATATTGAGCTGCTGACTCTCTTGAAATAATTTCTTTATCAGCACAATGCATATTATGGCAAACAGTCATAATTTAGCCTGGTTTTAACTCTTCTGCTGCCAGCATGCAGACATTGAAGGAGCAGCCAGTGCTTTGGGGTTCCCTGGGCTGTACTGCCTGCTCCGTTTCAGAGCCTGAATGGGGCTGAGTACAGGTGCCATGGGCAGTGAGCGGAGGGAGTTGAGATACACAGACTGTCCCACTGAAAGGAGGAGAAGAGATTCCAGTGGCTGTTGAGTCATGTTTCTTTGCTCAGTCCTGCAGGGTAGCATTTGTGTTTGGAATTTCATCGTTGTGTTTGGTGACCTCATCTGTAGCCTTTTTGCGCATGGATGTAGCTCTTTGTTGCCAAGGGAATGCTTTTTCAAGCAAATTTGGTGCTGAGGAAAGGGGATGGATTGAAGTTTTCTATTTATTCATGGATCTGGTATTTTTAGACAAGGTGTATTGGAAGGAAGGCTGGTCTTGTGGTTAGAGGACCAGACAGGGCCTTAGGAGAGCTGGGTTTCATTGCTGGTGGTGTCACAAACTTCTTGTGTGACCTTGGACAAGTCTTTGTGTGTGTCAGTTACCTGTGTGTAAAGTGGGCAAAAGGGCACTTTCTTAGCTCATCGATGGGGAAATGAACTCCATTAATGATTAGGGGGTTCCCAGGTTGTACAGGGCCGGGGGCTAGATATCTACATAGATAATGTGCAAGGGGGGGTTAAAAATCATGATGGTCTTAATGGAACTGAGGTCTAACAGAAAAGCAATGGACCATCAAGGAATTCCTGTTACATGAAGGGATGTAGGTGATCCATCTCCACTTCTTGCCCCCTTCTGCCATCTGCTAAAACACGAAATGAGTTATTCCTGGCAAGAGACATAAAAGTCAATCAGAAAAGCTTTTATAAATACATTAGGAGCAAGAGAAAGACAAGGAAAATTGTAGGTCCTCTGTTTAGCAGGGAAGAAGAGCTAATAACTGATGACATCAAGAAAGCTGAGATGTTTAATGACTATTTTGAATCAGGATTCATCAGAAAGTTAAATTGTGACCAGATAATTAACACAATATTAACAACAAGGGGGAAGGAAAAGAAGCCAAAATAGGGGAAGAACAGATTAAAGGATATTTAGATAAGTTGGATGTATTCAGGTCTGCAGGGCTTAATGACATTCATCCTACAGTACATAAGGAAAGAGGTAAAGCAATAGCTGAACTCTTAGATCTGGTCTACACTGGGGCGATCGATTTAAGTTATGCAACTTCAGCTACGTGAAGTCGACATACTTAGATCTACTCACTGCGGTGAGTCGACTGCTGACACACCTCTTTTGACTCCGCCTGCGCCTCTCGCCCTGGTGGAGTACCAGAGTCGATGGGAGAGTGCCCGGTGGTCGATTTATCACGTCTAGTTTTGACACGATAAATCGACCCCACTGGATCGATCGCTGCCCTTCGATCCAGTGGGTAATGTAGACAAGCCCTAAGTGATTATCTTTGAGAACTCATGGAACATATTTGAGTTCCTATAGAGCTGGGAAAGGGTAAACATAGCACCTGTCTTTAAAAAGGGGAACAAAGAGTATCCAGGGTATTATAGATCATCAGCCTAACTTCGATACCTAGAAAGATACTGGAACAATTTATTAATCAGTCTGTAAGCACCTACAGGGTAATAGGGTTGTAAGGAACAGCCAGCAAGGATTTGTCAAAAACATCAGGATTTGTTAAAGATTTGTCAAAATCATGACAAACCTTCCTAATTTCCTTCTTTCAGTGGCAGATTAGCCAATGGGCCTCTGGGGCCCATGCTCAGGGCCCCCAGCCAACTGAGGGACCCCGGAAAAAGGATGCTGCAGCAGAAATCCACCGCGGGGCAGCAGAAACCTGGAGCCTTGGCAGAAGCCGTGGGGTGGCCAGGGGAAGCCCCAGTGTCCTGACACTGGTCCTCAGCCGAAGCGCTGGGTAGGCGGGATGAGGGAAGTCCTAGTGCCCAGACCCCGCACTGCAACCCTTGGGACTGGAGGAGCTCTCACTCCGCCTGTGGCGCTGGGACTGTGGCAGGGAAACAGTGCTTCTTTGGTCTTGGGGCCGCAGTGGGAGGGAGGGCCAGAAAGGAGTCAATGGGGGTGGGGCTGCAGGGGGGGAATGGAGTGGGACTGTAGGTGAAACAGGAGCAGGGCCGCGGTGGAAGGGGTGAAATGGGGTGGGGACGTGGGTGGAACAGGGGCGGGTCCGCCAGGGCAGGGGCAGAATGGAGTGGGGCCATAGGCAGGGCTGCAGGCAGAAGGAATGGAATGGGGGTGGAACCATAGGTGGAAGCTCTGGAGCCGGGTCCCCCCATTTGCTCTGGCTCAGGACCGAAGAGACCATAATCTGGTTCTGCCTTCTTTGATAGGGTTACTGGCCTAGTGGATGGGGGCAAGCTGTAGACAGGGTACATCTTCATTTTAGTAAGGCTTTCGACATGGTCCCACATGACATTCTCCTAAGCACATTAGAGAAGTGTGGTCTGGATGAAATTAATATAAGGTGGGTGCATAACTGTTTTAAAGTCTGTGCTCAGAGTAGTTATCAATGGTTCTCTGTCAAACTGGGAGGGCGTATCCAGTGAGATCCTGTAGGGTTCAATCCTGGGTCTGGTGCTATTCAGAATTGTCACTAATTATTTGAATAATGAAGTGGAGAGTATGCTTATAAAATTTGTGGATGACGCCAGGCTGGGAGGGGTTGCAGGCACTTTAAAGGACAAAATTAGAATTCAAAATGACCTTGACAAATTGGAGAACTGGTCTGAAATCAACAAGATGAAATTCAGTAAAGATAAGTGGAAACTAATACACTTAGTAATTAAAAATCAAATGCACAACTACACAATGGGGAACAGCTGGGTAGGTGGTAGTACTGCTGAAAAGGATCTGGGGGTTATAGCAGATGGCAAAATTGAATATGAGTCAACAGCGTGATGCAGTTGCAAAAGAGGCTAATATTCTGGGGTGCATTAACAGGAATGTTGCCTGTAAGACATGGGAGGTAAGTGTCCTACTCCACTCGGCACTGGTGAGGCCTCAGCTGGAGTACTGTGTCCAGTTCTGAGTGTACCCTTTAAGAAAGATGTGGACCAATTGGAGAGAGTCCGGGGGAGAACAAAAAAAATGATAAAATGTTTAGAACTTTGCCATTGGATTCTATCTATCTAAGGTACTTGCATGGGGCTCCTCACAATCTTTAACATTTTTATCTACAGAGCCCCATTGTACAGAGGGGGAACTGAGGCACAAGGAGACTAAGTGACTAGCCCATGGCACACACAAGAAGTCTGTGGCAAAGCAGGGAATTAAATTAGGGGAGTCTCAGACTTGTGACCTAACACCATCCTTCCTCTCTGTGTGCTGCAGTAGAAAGCAGCAGTCTTTGGGGCGCTGCTGTGCCATTCGGATGTGACTGTTTCAAGGGTGATATACCACTTGGTACAGTCATTACCTTTAAAAGATTCCTGTTCACTCACAGTGGCCACATGACAATACTGTAATTGTTTCCTGTCCTAAGTGTGCTGCATTAGGTCTATAACCAATGCTTTAAGACTAACAGCTGTGGCACTATTTGAGTCTCATATGGCTGTTAGTTTCCTTAACCCCTTGCCAATG
The DNA here is from genome assembly GCF_007399415.2 of Gopherus evgoodei. Taxonomy (NCBI): domain Eukaryota; kingdom Metazoa; phylum Chordata; order Testudines; family Testudinidae; genus Gopherus; species Gopherus evgoodei. The sequence continues at coordinate 359,742,409 of NC_044322.1, read as the reverse complement.
CTGAATTTAAGCCTTCAGCTCTTGGTCTGCAAAAGAATTCTTGCAGCTCCAAGATAGTTGCTCCTTATGCTGTTCAGAGGCAACTTTTTTCCATAATGCAAGGAAGAGAAGGCACACAATGCAATTAAAAGGTGACAGATTTAATCTGGGAGAAGGCAATATTTTCTAAGAACAATTTCTAATGGATCAGAGGAACTCCCTGCTGCAAGATGTTACTGAGATTCAAGAAAAGAACTAGATTGCACATGAAGAAGAATAAAATCAATGCTGCCATTCGCTGGGATGGACATGAGGGCTGTAGAGTCTCTTGTTTCAGGGCATGAACTGATCCCCAGTTGGAAAGTTAAGCAGACATTTCCTCTGTGGTGTAGTGTTGCCTGATCAGGTGCGTTACAAATTCTCTGGTATTGACAGAGACAGTCTGCTTGGCTAGATGGGCCATGGGTTTGCTCTGCTGTGGAATGGCCTATGTGGAAACACTCAGCATGTTTTGTGAAATGACTGAACCACCTTGGAACCCTGAAAGGAGCATTGGAGTTAGAACCAAAGTGCCTGGTTTTAATTCTTCTCCTCCTCCTCCTCTCTTCCCGCTCATGGATTTCCAGTGGCTCTAAATGGAGGCAGATTGGCTGTTTGTGGTTGCGGTTGAGAAGAGGTCAGCATATTAAGCGCAGCTCAGAAAGCCATCTCCTAATCTTGAGGAATTTAGTGGCAAATCTAAAAATCTCCATCCTTCCCCTCCCCCCAACCCTGTAATAGACCCAAGAGAGGAGAAAAGAGGGAATCTAAGAAGCCGGTGATTACATGAGGAGCCTGGCAGCTCTGTAATCCTGGACTCCATTAAACATCTGTCTCCGCCAATTGCTCTGACAGTCAGGTCTCCTCCTCCCAAGTGCCTTACATTTTCAGGTCACTTCAAACCACCATTTCTTAATCAACCCCCGCCCCCGCCCCTTTGATATTGCACTCAGTCCCGGAGGATAGGGCACCAGTGCCCACAAGGAAGGGGCTTTAGGTATTTCAACACAATTGTAGTTGAGTACATGGTTAAAGTGAAGCCTGTCCTTAAGTGCTTTCCTGAATCAGAGCCCCAGATCAGTTAGGGAGTTGGGTGGAAGAGCGTGCGCTGCTTGTTTCCCACATTCTTCCCATTTTCAGTGCGGCTTGGAAGCTTCTTCCGTTGGTGGTTATTGAACCTTGCTACCTGTGCCCTTTGTTAGAAGAAAAGAATTGCCTCTGAGAATTTCATTACACCAGTTCTACTGTGGTGCATGGAGTTAAAAAAGTCAGGTGCCTTTTACTATCTATACACTGCACCTTTAAATTTCTAAGCTTCCTTCACACCTGCTATGTTCAGTAGCCATTTTGTTGTCAAAGTTCAGTGCAGACGGTCTGAGGAGAGAGACGCACCGCTCTCTCCCTCATGCACACTTTACTTTTGTTCTTTCTTTTTTTTTTTGTTATCGTCTAAAGGAAAGGTAATTCTGTGAGCGAAAGTGTCTGGCCACTCTTGAATGTAAAGTAAACACAACTTCCCAGTTTAATAATACTGCACTGTAGCTCTCCTTTCATTGATCTTATAGTAATTATGGTTGGAGATTAATATATTGGATCAGATAAAATCAGATCCAGCAAACACCTTCACTCAAAACTCAAACTGAATCTTCTTCTTCTTCTTTTTTTTTTTGAATATTTGAAAAAGTGCGTTAAACTTTAATGTCTCTGTGGAGTTTCTGATTGTAACTGGAGACAGAGCTGTAACTAGGCATTTTAGTGCTTGGGAAAAGCAAGCGTATTTGTGCCCATTACCAATTTTTTCATCATTTTTCCAACCCCGTAGCTTTGTGCCCCACCCTGGTTACGGCCCTGACTGGAGACAGATGAGAACTGGGTGGGACAAGATGATGCAGAAAGTGGTTCTGGGAGGTGATTTATTTGAGCATAAGCGTTCGTGGGAAAGCTTATGCCCAAATAAATGTGTTAGTCTCTAAGGTGCCGCAAGGATTCCTGTTCTTTTTGCAGATACAGACTAACACGGTTGCTGCTCTGAAATCTGGTAGGTGGGAATGTGGCTTGCTTTCCTCTGAGTCAGGGTCCCAGATGCCAGTGCTATTTGTCCATCAAATGCCCCATGTACCATTTTTTGGATCAAGTGTAAAATTTCAGAGGTTTTGACCATTTTGATCATTAAGGCTCTCATGACCCTCTTCCAAAGAGTAAACTCACAGTGCTATTGTCCTAGCTCAGTGCCAGCTTGGGTCATTATCATTCTGCCTCCCTAAAATCCCTGCCGTATTTTTAACTGGATATAGGGATTGTTATCTACCTACTGTCTTTAACTGTGCAGTGTTAAACTGCTGCTGTCTCGCCCCCCGCCCGGAGGCTGCATTTCCGTGATGGCTAAATGACTCCCTGTGCATAATGTGTGTATTAGCTTATAAAGTCTGGTGGTGAAAGACACTATATTAACGTATGGTCATTGTAATAGTTTTGGATGAGCATTCACATCTTGGGAAGCTCTATCTGATATGAACCTTCTGATCACTAGCCACTGCCCCAGACTGTAGCCTTTAACCCATGCCTGGTATAACAGGAACATGAATGGAGTGATTCTCAACGACAATACACGTACCTCAGGCTTTTGTGCCTGGCCCTCTCACTAGCCTACCGTTCATCTTCATGGCAAACTTAACCCAGGCTCAGGCGAGGTAGGTGGCACCCCCTTAGCTATAGGGCAGACCCCAAGGTAGCTGTTAATGCGTGTTGCTACCCTGAGGTAACTGCAGTGAAGGCATGTAGCCAAGGGAACTCCCAACAGTGGAGTCATGATGGTCCTCCAAACCTTTCCCATAAGCCCCCTGACCAGAAGTGGACAATAAATCTGCCTCTTATTTTTCCCTTTAGTATCACCTGATCATGAATCACATCCTGTGATGGCCAGGAAGGAACAGAGCTGTAGATATCACTTGTGTTACCTGTTATCCAAGCGGGTGGAACAGGCACATCCCTTGGCAGAGAAGTTGCTAGTCCAAAGAGAAGAGGCAGTTTGGCCAGGAAACCAAGGTGTAAAGCTGGTGTTGGAATGATGTCTGGGAGTCATGCCATCTAGCCAGAAGAAAGAGACCGGAGCATGAGTGTGTGTGAAGAGAAAGTGATGGTGGCAGGATAGCAATTTTATTTTAGCAGGCTCTGAAAGGCTTCATTGTCTATAGTATTTGTGTGGACACTCCTGAAATACGTGCAGCACAGTAGGGGATGGTAGGATCAAAAGAGATTTGACATCTGGATCATAGCTGCAAGGTTTAGTAAACTCCAAACTCAACATCATCACACGGAAGCAGCTGGCCGTTTGGTGGGCAATGCAAAATGAGTTTGGGGTTGCTTGCCCCCTGCTTGGCAGCCTCTACAGGCTGAATTACTCTCCCTTCTATGCAAATACATTTGTTAGTCTCTAAGGTGCCACAAGTACTCCTGTTCTCCCTTCCACAGTAGTTTCTTCAGGGCAGAGGTGTGACCCATTGCTGGGCCACAGCATGGGGAAGCATGCAGTGTGCTGCCCCTGGCCTGTAGAAATGCCCTCAAGCTGACCCCTTTTGCCAACATTAAATCCACGTGCCGGGGGAGAAGTGGAGGGCAAAGCTCACAGCTCATGGCTACATGGGAGATTTGTGTATGGCCCAGTGGGTTGCTGAGTTCCTGTCCTTATGCTATATGACCTTGGGAAATCACTTCTCTCTGGCTTGCATTTGCCCCATCTTTAAAATGGGGATGCTACTGATTCACTTCACAGGAGTGTGAATGGGGCATTCGTAGTGTAGCGCTTTGGAAACGCAACACCCTTTACTGCTTGGATCCCAAACCATCAAACTCCACAGGCATGTTCCAGTTGCATCAGGCTCCAGTGGAAAAGCCCTTCCAAAGAAGTTTGCTTGTTTCCCTCTTCCCCAAGGAAATGAGCCCAGGAATCATAGAATCATAGAGTATCAGGATTGGAAGGGACCTTAGAAGGTCATCTAGTCCAACCCCCTGTTCAAAGCAGGACCAATCCCCAGACAGACTCATGGCTTGAAGCTGTTGGGTGAAGCAAAGCAACAGCCTAGGTTGGGTCCCTGACCTGCCAACTGGCGTAAGAAGCAAACCCATCTACAGATACTGTAAGTGACTGAGCAGGGTCTGCTGCCTCCTTTCCAGTGTCGGTCCTGTAATATCTTCCAAAGTGGCCATTTGCCTTTAGTTTCAGCCTGTCTCTCTCCTGCTCTCTAAGAGCATTAACTGCCCCTAAGGCTTTCGCCTCAGGCCATTAACTAGTGGGTTGGTCATTATGAACCACTTGGCAGTGACTGATTACGCTGGGCCTTTTCGCTTAGGAAAATGTGGAACTGATTGGCTTCGTGACCCCATTTGACCTCTGGAATTCTGACTGTAACCTGGCTTCAGAAATAATAAACTCAAATAATTAGCAGAGAAATCCTCCAATGACATGACTAATTGATTGGAAACACCAGTCCCCAAGACAGGCCGGCGGTAAACAGAGACACTTCTAGAATTTCCTTGCGCTGGGACCCATCTGACATTAATCCCCTTCTTTGACAGCGGGCTGGGCATCTTGGGCAGAGTAGCAGTTGGGGGCACGACTCTTGCACAGAAATACTCAGGAAGAGAATTATATGGGAGCTGAAGGCCTGTCTGCCTTTCCTGCAATTCATCAGCTGGAAAGCTGAGCTCTCGCCTTCTGGAAAATAAATCCAGTCTCTCCCCCATGTAGCTCTGCCATGTGTTAAGAAAGACCTACCCTTTTCCAAACATTTCACCCTTTGCTTCACCCTTGGGGGGGACGGGACATGCTCCACACAGGTGTAAATCTTCGTAATACGATCCCTCCTGCCCTTTCTTACATGCGTCTCTGAGCCCTGGGACAAACAGTTAACAGTGTGGGCATTTCAAGTATCATTGGTAGCATCTCAGTGAAATGATTGAGGCACTTTGCACCTTAAAGCTATTGTTTCAGGCTCACTGCAAATTCAAGCAGATGTCCATCACATTTTGAAGGTTCTCTTTGCAGTCCTAACAGTGAGAGAATTCTTTTTTTTAAATGAAAGCTGAGACTGGTGAACAATTGAA